>NC_141685.1:910037938-910637938 GCF_964263255.1 Lissotriton vulgaris
ACTCTAGGCACAAAATAAAAGCACTGAAGAGACTGCACCTACTCTGTGGTCTCGCTCCTTTCGTTGTTCTGTGGGGGAAGCAGGAGAGAAAACAACGACTTTTGGAGATTGTGGTAACTGGAAGCTTCCTGGTTACGAGCGAGATCCCTCTTCGTTTTGGGCGGTGACACGGCAGGAAGCAGTGATTCCGTGAACCGGAATCGTATTCTCACTCCGGTAGGAGGAAGCCGTGTATGCCCCTGCAAATCAGCATACGCCTGCCGGGAAAGGAAGGTGCCATCTACACCGAAGAAGGATCGAGGTGTTCGGCAGCCCATTCCGGGTAAGGCAGCGCATGAAATTTGCAGTGAAGAGTGTGCCTGGCGGGACGTGCAAGATTTTCTAATTACGTCCCTTGCCAGTTTGTTTCTTCAGTTTAAGCCTAAAATTGAACCAGCCACACAACGCAATGTCCGCTGCCGTGTTGAGGCACAGGGAGCAGGCTGCGGAGTCAGTTTTCGAGACCCCAGCAGGGGGAGACTCAATCACACCCACACAACAACCGGACAAGGGGAATACAAACCCGACGGTTAAAGACATTTTTCGCAAACTTGAAAAGCTGACAAAAAAAGAGCAGGCTAAGTGGTGGGAGAATAAATCCCTCACGAGATACCTGGAAGTTGGGCGGGTCCCGAGGGGCCTCCGTATCACGCTGGCTCCCAGTTACGACAACCCGGACCCACTTATGCTGGAAGAATGGGCCACAGCAAACTTAGAGTCCTCGGCAAGACTCATGAGGATTCTTGTAAAGTATGCGGAAAGTGACAGGTTAAAACTCCAAACCGAGATCGAGCAGTTGGAAGTGGAACTGTCAAAGGTTGAAATCGACGACAATGTTAAAAAAATGAGAGAAGACATGGAGAGTCGCTTGGCGAAAAAGGAGGATATTATCAAAAAGCGTAAGGCTTTTAAATTTGAGAGAGACAGACTAGACTATTTGAATGGACATATTTTTACTTTTGCACCTAGGTTTGATGGAATTAAAGCCCGGATTGGCAGAACTGGACAAAAATCACGGGAAACAACATCCGTATCTATATCCTCCACTGATCTTAGTTCAGCTGCAGAGAGTGAGGCAGAGGAAGGTCCATCTAGGATGCAGGAGTTGGGGTTTACAAAGCTTACCCCGGCACAGGAGGTGAGCTGCGTGTGCGAGAACCGAAGGGACACCCTGCGATCAAGCTCACAACAGAAGGCTCCACCAGGAAACAAAGGTCAAACTGGAAACGGTCTGAACACCGGAAATGCAGCAAGAACAGGGGGAGAAAGAAAAACAAACCGGGGCTGATGGAACAAGAAACGGGGACAGGCGTCTGCACCCCCTCAATAATCAACCTAACGGATACAACTCTAACTGCAAGAGAAACCTCCATCTTGTCTCTAGGACTCTCATACTGCCCTCCTAGGGACTTTAACTATGCTGACACACGGATGGACGTTTTTAGATACGTTAGGAAGCTTAAACTGAGCAAATTTCATCGCCTACAACCGTACAAAAAACCCAGAGTCACAGTACCAACTAGTCCCTCACTATTGACTGCAGGTGAGGGAACTGCACTGCAAGAAATATGGGAGTTACAATGCGAAAATATGGACATGACTTTGGGTATTAATGAAGCCAGTGGTAGTGGGATCAGTACCACCCCATTCAAACCGAAGTCTACCTTTCTGCCTATATCGACTCATGACAACTTAGACGTCTACCATGAGCTCATCATAGGAGATTTGAAAAAGTTATACATTGCTTCCAACAAAAAGGAGGTAGTCACTAACAGACAAAACCAATGCTATCATAACCAGGTCAAAAAATTGAAAGCTGAGGATAAAATCATTGTTAAGCCAGCTGATAAAGGAGGCAATATTGTTCTCTGGAAACGTGAGGAGTACATCAGAGAGGCTGAGCAGCAATTGGGGGATGTGGATTGCTACAAGAAAAGTAATCTTTCCACCATCAAGACAGCATGGAACGACCAGAACTCAAAACTGATGGCATGGCTGATGGCATGACGGCAGGAAGCAGTGATTCCGTGAACCGGAATCGTATTCTCACTCCGGTAGGAGGAAGCCGTGTATGCCCCTGCAAATCAGCATACGCCTGCCGGGAAAGGAAGGTGCCATCTACACCGAAGAAGGATCGAGGTGTTCGGCAGCCCATTCCGGGTAAGGCAGCGCATGAAATTTGCAGTGAAGAGTGTGCCTGGCGGGACGTGCAAGATTTTCTAATTACGTCCCTTGCCAGTTTGTTTCTTCAGTTTAAGCCTAAAATTGAACCAGACACACAACGCAATGTCCGCTGCCGTGTTGAGGCACAGGGAGCAGGCTGCGGAGTCAGTTTTCGAGACCCCAGCAGGGGGAGACTCAATCACACCCACACAGCAACCGGACAAGGGGAATACAAACCCGACGGTTAAAGACATTTTTCGCAAACTTGAAAAGCTGACAAAAAAAGAGCAGGCTAAGTGGTGGGAGAATAAATCCCTCACGAGATACCTGGAAGTTGGGCGGGTCCCGAGGGGCCTCCGTATCACGCTGGCTCCCAGTTACGACAACCCGGACCCACTTATGCTGGAAGAATGGGCCACAGCAAACTTAGAGTCCTCGGCAAGACTCATGAGGATTCTTGTAAAGTATGCGGAAAGTGACAGGTTAAAACTCCAAACCGAGATCGAGCAGTTGGAAGTGGAACTGTCAAAGGTTGAAATCGACGACAATGTTAAAAAAATGAGAGAAGACATGGAGAGTCGCTTGGCGAAAAAGGAGGATATTATCAAAAAGCGTAAGGCTTTTAAATTTGAGAGAGACAGACTAGACTATTTGAATGGACATATTTTTACTTTTGCACCTAGGTTTGATGGAATTAAAGCCCGGATTGGCAGAACTGGACAAAAATCACGGGAAACAACATCCGTATCTATATCCTCCACTGATCTTAGTTCAGCTGCAGAGAGTGAGGCAGAGGAAGGTCCATCTAGGATGCAGGAGTTGGGGTTTACAAAGCTTACCCCGGCACAGGAGGTGAGCTGCGTGTGCGAGAACCGAAGGGACACCCTGCGATCAAGCTCACAACAGAAGGCTCCACCAGGAAACAAAGGTCAAACTGGAAACGGTCTGAACACCGGAAATGCAGCAAGAACAGGGGGAGAAAGAAAAACAAACCGGGGCTGATGGAACAAGAAACGGGGACAGGCGTCTGCACCCCCTCAATAATCAACCTAACGGATACAACTCTAACTGCAAGAGAAACCTCCATCTTGTCTCTAGGACTCTCATACTGCCCTCCTAGGGACTTTAACTATGCTGACACACGGATGGACGTTTTTAGATACGTTAGGAAGCTTAAACTGAGCAAATTTCATCGCCTACAACCGTACAAAAAACCCAGAGTCACAGTACCAACTAGTCCCTCACTATTGACTGCAGGTGAGGGAACTGCACTGCAAGAAATATGGGAGTTACAATGCGAAAATATGGACATGACTTTGGGTATTAATGAAGCCAGTGGTAGTGGGATCAGTACCACCCCATTCAAACCGAAGTCTACCTTTCTGCCTATATCGACTCATGACAACTTAGACGTCTACCATGAGCTCATCATAGGAGATTTGAAAAAGTTATACATTGCTTCCAACAAAAAGGAGGTAGTCACTAACAGACAAAACCAATGCTATCATAACCAGGTCAAAAATTGAAAGCTGAGGATAAAATCATTGTTAAGCCAGCCGATAAAGGAGGCAATATTGTTCTCTGGAAACGTGAGGAGTACATCAGAGAGGCTGAGCAGCAATTGGGGGATGTGGATTGCTACAAGAAAAGTAATCTTTCCACCATCAAGACAGCATGGAACGACCAGAACTCAAAACTGATGGCATGGCGAAGCAGTGGGTTAATCTCTTTTGATGAATACAAATACTTGAAAAAAGACCATCCAGTCATTCCTAGCTTCTATCTCCTACCCAAGGTGCATAAGGATGCTTTAATGCCCCCTGGGAGGCCAATCATTTCGGCCATAGATAGCTCCACAGAAAATATTTCCCGCTATATTGACTACTTCCTACAAGAATGGGTAAAGAACTTGGGCTCTTATGTGAGAGACACCACTGACTTTTTATGCAAATTGGCCTCAATTGCTTGGGATGACGAGTTGTTGCTTATCACCATGGATGTTACCTCTTTATATACATCAATTCGATACTGTGATGGTATAAAAGCAGTGGAGCATTACCTTAACAAACGCCCCATAGAGTGTGTACAACACAACAAGATGATTATTGGCATGCTGAGATTATGTTTGGAACAGAACTTTTTCATTTTCAATAATCAAATATACCAGCAAATGAGAGGGGTGGCTATGGGGGCCTGCTTCTCCCCCAGCTTCGCCTGCCTACATATGGGGCTGTGGGAGGAGCCGGTCCTCATGGACCAACATAAAGAGACTATGTGCAATAAGGTTATGCTGTACTTAAGGTATATTGATGACCTGTTCATGATCTGGAGGGGGTCACCTGAAGAGGCAACGGAATTTGTAAAAGAACTTAATACAAATAACTTAAACCTTCAAGTTACATCACACATGGACAAAGAGAGAGTTACTTTCTTAGATGTAGAGGTTTACATCAGGGACAACACTCTGCAAACTAAACTGCACAGGAAACTGACTGCTGGTAATACATTACTTCATGCCAGCAGCCAGCTCCCCCAACATCTAATCCGTAGCATCCCCTATGGGGAGATGCTAAGACTACGGAGAATTTGTAGTTCTGACTTAGAATGTGACCTGGCTCAACAAGCCAGTAAAACCAGATTTCTGAACAGGGGGTACAGTAGTATACTAATAGATGGAGCGATTAGACGTACTAAAAAAACTACAAGGGAGGAAGCCCTAGTACCCAAAGTCAGACCGATTGCAGAGAAGGTTAACAATGAGCTAATACAATCCAGAGCCATTGTTACTTATAGCAACCAACATTCCCAAATTAGGAAAATCCTGAATAAGAATTGGAATCTGGTTAAAGGTGACCCAGTCATAGGGAGGTTGGTACCTGATAAACCCAGTCTTACTTTCCGTAGATCCCCTAGCTTGGCCAGTGCATTAGTCAGCAATACATTAGAGCCTACCAAATCCTGGATGGATCACATTACAGGTTTCAAGAAGTGCCAAACGTGCAAAGCCTGTCGCCACGGGATCAACAAACACAGGTTTCACGTCCCTTTTCAGAAAAGCCTTTTGTGATCAATAAGAGACTCACTTGCAAGACGGAATACGTTGTCTACGTCTTGCAATGCCCTTGTGGACTACAATATGTGGGTAGTACCCGTCCACCCGCCCACAAGCGCATTTTACAGCACCTCAGGGCAATTTCTGGAAAGGACCAAGCCTACCCAGTGGCTAGGCACTTCAAAACAGTACATAATAGTGACCCCAGCAGCCTACAGTACTTTCTTGTTGACTAAGTTCTACCTCTGAAAAGAGGGGGAAAAAGGGACGCCAAATTGCGCCTATTGGAAAATAGATTTATCCTTGAGTTCAACACTAAGAATCCGGGAGGTTTAAATGCTAGCGAGGATTTATACACCTGCCTTTAGTTAATGTTAACCTGTTTTTAAACACATTATATTTACTGTATATCAACTCCACATATCACCTCTGAAAAGTTGTGGGTTTCTGATGAGTTCCCCCAGAGAGGGTTTCGACTTGTTTAAATTTGACTCTGCAGCCTGTTGTAATCTGTAGTATGTTTTTAATGTTAGCACTAGCACTTTTCACTCAATCACATTCTTTGATCTGCAGTAACCTTAAAAGGGTAATTTATCAGTACGTCATTACATTGGATTTATGAGCTTGTGCTGTATTGGATTATGCCCACTTGGGCACTATTTTCATAACAATGTAACCTACACTTGACTCTTGAAATGAATTGAAGTGACAACTCTGGGTTCTTAAAGTATTTACGAAAATAATATGTTGTACATAGAGTGTATTAACATATATGCACATGATGACAGAATTTTTGTTTAGATTAATGTGTATATATATGAAATTTTTGAAGTGGAGTTGGAAATTTTAAATAGTGTATATATATATGAATTTATTTATATGCATTTTTTTTGAGTTCATACATCCCTCAATTTATCATCTATATGCTTTAGAACCCGTAGGGCACCATGCCCTTTATCCTTCACCAGTTCAGTGTAGTATGTTTTCACTGTTTATTAAATGTTACCAGCACAGCTGTATCCATTTAGGCACTTGCACTTTAAATTCCCTTGTTTGTGTCCATGGCACGCTATGTGATCAAGCCTCTTTGTTGAGGCGAAATGCGTCATGGTGGATTGCAGGCTGAAACTCTAGGCACGAAATAAAAGCACTGAAGAAACTGCACCTACTCTGTGGTCTCGCTCCTTTCGTTGTTCTGTGGGGGAAGCAGGAGAGAAAACGACGACTTTTGGAGATATATATACAACATACACACATATATATATATATACAACATACACGCATATATATATATAATACATACATATATATATATATATATATATATATATATATATATATATATATATATATATATATATATATATATATATATATATATATATATATATATATATATATATATATATATATATGAGAGAGAGAGGGTCCTGCAGTTCTCCCAACACTACTAATGGGCTACTCGCATCTCATCGTACGGGCTCATCTCACCAGATTCACTATTTTTACAAAAATAGAAAATCTAAAATGGCCAACGTTGTACATGTACGTACACATGGATACGAATTTTTTTATCTATTTTATTTCAGGAAAACCTTTCTACAGTGGCCATGCGTGTATGCTAATACATAGACATGGACAGCCATCTTTTAATGTTTTACATTAATGAAAACCATTCAGAGATAGCTACATCTGCTGGTGCATAATTTAAATTAGCAGTAAATATCCAAAAATGAATGCCTATGCACATGCATGCAAGCTCAAATGCACACATAGTCAGCTATTTTTAAAGATGTTTACAAACTTTTTCACAAAAACTATTTCAAGATCTCAGCCACTTTGGTGTTGCATTTGTAATACAGTTTTAAAAAAAGAATTGAAAAGTAAAAAGCCTACGCAAGACCTACTGAATTTGCCAGTGTTTGTCAGCTCTTCAGTAATCAGTTAAAATTCAATTTTTATACAGAATATAGATCTCCTCTAACAGCATTATCAAATAACGTACTAAAGGCCAGCATAATAAGCACCTTTTTTAAACTGTGCAAGGAAGACAGACGGAAAGATGGAGCTAGAAGCTTGCAGGTGTAATGAGGCCACTTTCAGCTACAAATTAATAGTCGCGCAGACATTCTACATTAGAACACATCTAATGAGACTGATATCCGGCTGACTCTGTTTGTTCAATCGCTTGACGGGAAGGCTCAGCAGGGGCTCGAATGATCCGGTTGTCTGCTTCACTGTCAGAATCATGATGCCACATTAACTCTTCCTTCTCAGGGGAGATGCATAGCACAGGCAAAGATACCCGCAGTTCCAGTTCCTTCAGACACACAGCAAGGAAAGGCTTCATCTAGTAGATAATTCACATTACATGCAGCAATGACAGTTTAGGACATTTCTAAACAAACATACTCACCTGGGCTCATAAACATACACACCTTAAACCGGTAATCTATTTCCTGCCTATCAGAAGTTTTATATAGTTTACCTGAACACCACAACTTACCAAGTCCTTGTCACTTTTCTCATTTAATCACTTTGGTAAGTGGATCTGGCAGTTAGAATAATAAGTAGCATAATAATTCACTGTTTTTCAGTTTAAGAAATTTTTATTTGTTTAAAGAAAGTACAATACAAAGATATTATAGTAGTACAGTAGTAATAATTCACTTTTAACATAGAATAACAACAGACTCGGGCAGTTTTAAACACTTTATCTATGCAATATTTTGTGAGCC
The DNA here is from genome assembly GCF_964263255.1 of Lissotriton vulgaris. Taxonomy (NCBI): domain Eukaryota; kingdom Metazoa; phylum Chordata; class Amphibia; order Caudata; family Salamandridae; genus Lissotriton; species Lissotriton vulgaris. The sequence continues at coordinate 910,045,931 of NC_141685.1, forward strand.
AAGTACCAGTGTAGACAATTCAACAGTTTCTCAAGAATAAGAATAAAGATCAAAGCAAAAATCTTTGGAGACTTAATTAAGGTGTTAGACATTGGTATCTGGGAAGGGTGAAAAAGGGAAACAGTACAAGGACATGTAGAGAAGTGTGGCTCAATGGTTATAGAGGCAGACCCTGAAGCAGAGTTCTGGCCCGGGACCAGGGTTCAATTCCCGCCTCGGCTGGTGTTGGCGGATCTTGGGCTCATAATTCCTCTGACCTGATTTCTCGCCCCGGTGCCTATTCTAATCATGGGTCTCACGCTGCAACTCTGGGCAATAGCTTGCTTAGTCACCACAACGGCCCCCAACAGTGCTGGGGGTGCCTGGTTGCTACCTGGGAATGCCCAGGAGTGGACATTTCAGGGGTAAAAAACAGGAAGGGTTCCCTAGCGGTATGAGTACAGCACCAGGACACTCAGGAGTATCAGTGCGCTTTACAAGTACGGCTACATTTACATTTACATACCACACAGAATTTATGTTTACCTAGAATGGTGCAAGGACCAACCTAAGGTCAAGGGCTGGAAAGAAAGGGCTCCCGGCTGGACAGGAGCCAACAAGTCAGGACAGGACAGGTAACCTCTTCTAAGTGCAACACCAGCATTACACCCCTCTCTACAGCTACTCTCTGACCCCGACTGGGTATATCAATTCTTCTCCCCCAGCAAACTCCCAATTCTTCTGTCAAAGAGCTCGACTAGCACTCTGCTCTCAATTCTCCTTCAGCATATGTTGGGTCAGTGACAGGTCTGTGACAAGTGGGACAAACTAACTGAGTAAGCCTACCTTAGTTTTACCAATTTCCAGGGTATGTACCACCACCCAATGTTGCAAATGTGTGTATTCCCTTTATTTGATTGGTCATAAAGATGGCGAGAGGTCATCACACCATACCAGGATTATCTAATTTTCATTGACTTAATAGTTTTAAGTTTGCACCCATAATTTTATTTTTGCATCAACATTTTTTTCATTTAATATACAATGTTAACAAAATGTAAGTTCTTCTTCCTTTCTCCGGGTCATGGGGTTACGTTCCCAGGCGCATCGTTGGTAAAGTGAGACTTGGCGGGGGTTCAATGACAGAGCTTCAAGGTTTTCAGTTTTTGAATGCCCATGTGCACCAGTTTCAAGGTGGAGTTTTGTGGCACCCTTCAGGCCCAAATACGAGCTATTAATAAAGTCAAAAGAAAAAACTTTAAAATACAGAAATAAATGAATGCACTGTATACCAGCTATTCTTACTCTAATCCCATTATTTTATTTTAACTGAAGCATTAGTAGTTAAGTAGAACACAAGGTTTAGTTCAAGCATAAGCATTTGCGTTATTATATGAAATTTGAAACGGCGATCTTAGGCACTACTGCGCAACGGCAAACAATTCCCACCAAAAGCAAAAAGATGTCACACTACGTAGATGTAGTAGACGCATGCGCAGAAGGGTTCCCTCGTTTTTCAGCAGCCATATTAAGACATTCGGGTTACTGGTTAGTAAAGCACATAGGTAAGTGTAGTAATCTGCTTCCTATGTAATGCATCTCCCTGGCCCTGGTTCTCTGCCTGATGCTCTAGCTATATGATGTCATTTGGAATGTTATGGATGTTTGTACTCGAAGGAGGAGCTGTTGGAGAAGATGGGCTGAGCAGCCAGGAGGCTGCTCCTGGTGGGGCTTATATTGAGACTTACATTGGAATTTACCAGGATGTAACTTGAAGAATAAACTACAACTACAAGAGCTGTCTACCAGACTTTATTGATTTCTACAGTAAGCTTCCCCCACATAAGATAAAAGTTGTGTAGTGCAATTATTAGTATTCACAAAACATGTTAATTAACCATTACATGTTATTTTGACAGGATTGACTACGAGCAAGTCTTTTACGGATGAAGCCCTGCTCCATCAGCAGCATTGACTGCCAAAACTTTGTCCTACCGATACATTGGCCTACGGTTATATTGACTCTTGCACAATCATTAAGGTAAGTGTAGATTAGTATTATTAACTGCTGTGATGACATTTTGGAAGCCATTATGGTGAAGATAAATTTATGGGTCGATATCTCAACCGTGATATTGTGACCCAACACTCCCTAATTTACCATCTATGGAAACTGATAACCATGGATGTTATGTATATTCCCTTGCTTGACCAGTTTTCTTATCCTCAAAAGTTAGCTGTGCTTGGTACTAGATTTAACACCTTCGGTGCTCATGTCGAGCTGAGCTCGTCATGAGGCACAGTGGAGCTGTGCTCATGATGAGCTGAGCTCATCAAAACGTCCCTGGAACGCCCAAGCGGGGATAATTCCCCTGCTGTGCTGGGCGTTCCATTAATCGGGCGTGGTCATGACGAGCTCAGCTCGTCATGAGCTTAGTGCTACCGTGCTGCATGACGAGCTGAGCTCGTCACAAGCACTGCGGCACCGCGCATGGCCCCCCCTACTCCCCCACGTCATGGGGGAATTAGCACCGCGGCGAAGGGGTTAAGCTACGTACAAATTATAGACTCCAGTGCAGCCGCGGTCCGTGCAGGTAACAGCGGTGGGGCTAGGTTGGGGGGGATTCCGACGGACGATAACAAGCAAAAATTAATACATTTATTTAATTTTACCTTGTTATTAAAAGTCGGAATCCCCCCCGAACCCGGCCCCACCTCCGCACCGCTGTTACCTGCATGAACTGCGGCTGCTCCAGTGATTACATTTATGCACAAATCTCAAGCCAGGAAATCTGGGATCTACAAGGGATACATTTCAGCTACAGCTTTCCTGCTCAATTGTACAAATATGACATTGCTGGTTTAGTAAGAATAGTTCAATTTTTAAGATGAAAAATATAATTCTGCTTTAAATGTGTTTTATTGCCTAATTTGATATTCATTGACTAAGCTATCAATAGAGAGCTTATTGCATAAATCTAAATAGTTGGGGTAATCAGTCAGCTGTCTGCGTAACCTGCAAGGACAGGAAGTGTAAGTTGCACAAAGGGCAGTATAGGTGCCATCTCCATTTGTTGTAAACTTAGGGTCATATTTACAAGACGCTATTGTGGTGGTGTGAATAAGGCTCACTTTCACCCTATACGTAGCATGAAAGGAATGGGCAATGGGTGTTGTGGTGGGTGTTCCGCAGCAACACCCATTGATTTTGACGCTGCCACATATTTATAAGGGTGGTGTAAATATGTGGCAGCATCATAATTAAGACCAGGGAAAACCTGGTCTTAAGCAGGTGAAACAAGGAGAAATGCTTTATTACTCCTGGTGTTTGCTGTTTTCATGTGTGTTTCATTGTATAGCACGCATAGAAACAGCAAAACACCATGTATGAATGTATATGTGCAGGAAGGACTCTCTTCCTGCACATAAACAATCATTTCCCACATCGCAGGCACCCTTGCACTATGCTGCAAGGATGCCTGCATTGGCAGTAAGTAGCCAAATGTAGCGCCAGCGCAGGGAGAAATGCAGGACCACACCGAATTGTTGTAAAAATTTGGTGCAGCCCTGCATTTCTAAAGTGACAGAGCGAGGCGTTAGCTTTCTTTGCTTAATGTCGCGCTCCATCACTTTAGTAGTAAATATGTCCCATAGTTCAACATATGCATTAGATAGATGGGCCTTCCACTGTTTTCCAAGGGTACTTCAGATACTAGTGATATATATATATATATATATATATATATATATATATATATATATATATATATATATATATATATATATATATATATATATATATATATATATATATATATATATATATATATATATGTATATATATATATATATATATATATATATACATATATATCAGGAATTAAACTATGAACGTGTTAAACCCTATACCACTACACTAAACTCTATTCTAAGAGGATGTCATGTAAGGCTAATCCAGCATGGCAAGTTACAGGATCTATAAAACATTTAGAAATCACAAAATATTGTAAAATTTGCTAACCATATCAATTGGGTTATGTACTTTTGCCCAAAAAAATGTCTTCCTTACTGTTACCATTTAAGTTCTAACTTAAGTTAAACTTTTTAAAATCATTTTTCTTACTCAATCTGTCTTCCATTTTGAGAATGGCTTATAGCTGTGGCACAGGAAGCAATATTAGCAGATGACACCAACCGATGTTTGTCTGCAACGTTTCAAGATAATTTAATGAATTTTGCGCCTGGTGACTATTAGAACAAAATGTACTTTCTTATTTCTATAGAAGGATACATGCACACCGCACTTAAAGGCATATTAGCAAGAACCTCGTTAAAATTATCGCTGTTTTAGCAGAAGGAAACTGCCGCTAAAACGGCGCTAATGGGTTTGCTAATATGCGTTATAGAATTCCAATAGAAGCCCAGGTTAGATGTCCTGCACATCTAACCTTAGCAAGCTCATTATCGCCGTTTTAGCTGCAATTTCCTGCCGCTAAAACTGCGATAATTTTAATGAGATTCTTGCTGATATGCCACTTGTTTCCTTTGCTCATGTCATGTAATGTTTGGAAGTTGGGGGTCCAACTAAAGAGCCATAATTGAATGACATTTTTGAAAAATGTAAAACCCAAAAAATACGATTAATTAAAAGTATCATTAAAAAAAGAGCAGTATTTCAATTTTATAAAAAAAAGAATCACCCATTTTTACCCATTCTTACAAGTTCAAATGAAAGAATTTTAGTGGTATTCCACTGCTGGTACTATTAGCACTTGTTTGATGTGATATTTCGCTCCAAACTAAGAAACACAGCCTATTCCATAAAGCTGTACCTTGACGAGATATAAGTTCAAGGTACGGAGAGTTAAGAATAGTAAATCTATAGTTACCTTTGTACTATTTGTGTCATGATATTTTGTCCACACCATTTTTTGACATCGTTTTAGGTTAATGAATGAACTGTGCATGGCTTTACACATGCCGATAACAGGTAATCACCACCTGGCCTGGCTGTCCCGCCTGTCTCCTGGCCCACTTTATCACTGTAGACTCTAGACACTTGAGGGCTTATTTACATGCCCCTTGGGCAGATAGTGCCTCACTTTTAAAATGGGGAAATGTGAAGTACAGGAAGAACAAGGACCTTGTAAATAAGGCCCTTGTGTCAAATGTTGGGCAAAGAGAGCCGGATTTTGATGATAACCATTGCCCGTGTATGTGATTTCGATTTAGATTCACTGCAGTTAAATGTATATTATTTGAATGTCCTGGAAATCTAGTGTGTATCCTGCACTCATTGATCTGTAATAGATATTTGTCTTCTAAACAATCACCAGGCCTGTCTAAGCTATCATGCTATATACAACATATTTACTGTCACAGAAGTTTTTAATTCCCATCATTTGAATATTTTGACATGTAATACTATTCTAATATTCACAAGTCAGACTTTAGTATCTGTGCACACACATGTACAGTATAGGAAAGAGGTGACTAGCCAGATGGAGGCACCAGGCATCAGGCACTTGTTAGACCTTGGAGCCATGAGATTACTTGCAGTTTTCTTTTTTTTAATAAACTTTTTATTGATTTCCAACAACAATCTGGTATCAGCACATGACATAGAGAGGTAGCACTGAATAATCCCTCACCACACCATATAATTCCATTTAACTTCCACACATAGAATATGCTAGGAGCATTACAAATCACAGAGAGAATCTCAAGTCTTATGCAGCATTAAAAATGGCACAATACAGCAAGATGCATAGTATGGTACAGGAGAGAACAGGGGTCGCGGGGTCACCTCAATACTAATTATGAGGAGGAGAAGCATCCACTTCCGCCATCAGCTGGGCCATCCGTTCGCTCCTTTCCTTCCGCAGCTCCACCGTTGGGGAGATAAAGATGTCCCCTCTGTATTTATTCCACTTTCCCCATTTATGGTCCCTTTCTTGGGGCATCTGCGGTCTTTGAAGACCACTTTTTCGGCAATCATTGCGTTATCCATGTCTCTTGCCCATGCTCCATGGAGAGGGATCGCCTCCACCCCCCATTTTTGTGCAATGTTTAGCTTTGCAATGGTGAATCTCATCAAGGCCCAAGCCTGTTCAACCTGAAAGAGATCAGTCGTCCCCAAATATTAAGCAGGCAGAGGTGAGCAGATGACGGCAGGGACTTGCCGCATGCCCTCTCAAGTTGACAGGCAATCCTCACCCAGTAATTCTGAATGTGTGGGCATTCCCATAATATGTGAATGAAGGTGTCTACTTAATTGCAATGTTGGAGACAGAGCGGATCGGCACGTCTGCCTATCCTAAACAGGAGTTTAGTGTCAAAGTAGACCCGATGGAGAATCTTAAGCTGTAGGAGTCGCAAACGCATTGGAATGGCCACTTCATGAGGGGAGGCCAGTGCGTCACGCCAGTCCTCATCCTCTATATCACCCAAGTCTTTTTCCCAGATCACCCTCAACTTTTGCATCGGATGTGCACGGTTGTTAACCAATTTCCTATAGGTGAGTGAAATGGCTTTATGATCCATGGGATCCAATAACAACTGATCCGCCAAGGGTAAGGAGTCAGGAAGGGGGACGTCTTTAGGCAAAGCAGTCGATACGGCATAGCTGATCCGTAGGTATCGGAAGGTCTTGCTTTGGGCCAGCTGGTACTTCGCCTGAAGCTCTGCAAACGTAGCTAGTTTCCCCTTCCCCAAAAAATCCCCCACTGTTGATATCCCAATAGTGTCCCATTTGTCAAACCCTGGGCATCTACTGAGTTGTCCCAAAATGTTGGGTTCTCATAATGGTGTTGCCTTTGTCAGACGCTTATGCCAGCTCAGTCATTTAGTGACTGCATGCCAAGTCTCGACTGCGCGAGCAGTGGGGCTGGTTAAATTATGTTTACGAGGGTTGGAATATGGCACTCTGCTATAGCCGCCCATCCCCATGAGCCAATTATCCGTTCTAAAATTAGGGTCATCATGGGGGCCAAACACCCACCTATTAATAGCAATCAGTTGGGACGCCTGATAATAGAGACGCAGGTCTGGTAGACCGATACCCCCATCATACCAGCCCATGGTGAGTTTGTTCATGGCTATACGTGGTGTGCAGTCTTCCCACAATAAGCCCAGAAGCGCACCATCGATCTGAGAAAAATTTGAACCAGGGACAGGGTTGGGAATGTTCTGTAATGCATACAAAAAAAGCGGAAGCGCAAGCATTTTAAACAGGGACGCGCGGTCCAGGAGAGTGAGAGAACGCCAATGTGTGACATCGGATTTAAAAAGTTGAAGGGGCCCGAGTATGTTTCGTTCCAAAAAGAGATCAGCATCCGGGGTGACAAAGATGCCCAGATAACGGTAGCCGCAAGGAGCCACCGGTATTTCGTAGCCCTGTGGACTGGCTGGGGGGACGCCCCACAGCGCATACATCTGGGATTTGGACCAGTTTATACGAAAGCCTGAATGGGCCCCAAATATAGGGAAGATGTGAAGCACCCGCCGCAGTGACCGTGCTGGAGAAGCCAAATGCAAAAGGATGTCATCTGCCTAAAGCGAGATGCGGTCTTCATGGCACAGCGTCCATTTAAACCCCCCTATATCCAGATCTCCCCGAACCCAAATGGCCTGGGGTTCCAGAACCAGGGCAAAAAGTAACAGAGACAAGGGACAGCCCTGTCTTGTGCCCCGGTGAAGTGTAAAAGTGGCAAAGCGATGGTTATTAACAATGGCATGTGCTGTGGGTTGCATATAAAGTAGTCTGATCCAATGTATCAGTTTAGGTCCGAACCCCATCCGAGTCAAGACGGCGAAGAGAAAGTCCCATCCTATGGTATCAAACGCCATAGAGGCGTCTAGCGAGAGTAGGATCGCATCTTCCTCTATAGTGTGAATCCATCCCAGGACCCAAGGTACCCGCTGCAGATTCCTTGCTGCATTCCTCCCCGGCATAAATTCTAACTGGTCCTAGTGGACCAGATCGGTGATGTAGGGGAGGAGTCGATTGGCCACGAGCTTGGCGAGGATCTTGGCCTTGACCGTCCAGAGAGAAATGGGGCGGTATGATTTGCAATCTTCGACCGGCTTATCTGGTTTGTGGATAACCACAATAGACGTTGTATGTATCTCCGCTGGAAGTTGACCTGTCTTGAAGACTCAGTATAGAGGTTCAAGAGAGGGGGAGCCAGCAAAGTCGTCATGGGCTTAAAAAGCTTGATGAGAGCCCGTTGGGGCCCATCGCCCAGCCGGACCGGACATCATGAATAGCTTTTTGGATCTCCGTTCCCGTGACATCCGCCTCAAGTGCCTCCCTGCCTTCTGGAGAAATGGCTGTCACCTCAATAGTGGCCAGGAGATCAGCCGACAACGGGTCCTGAGACGATGGCGAGCTAGTATAAACCTCCTCATAGTGGAGCGTGAAAGCGTCAGCTATCTGTTGAGGATCAGTGAGGAGCGTACCCTCTGAGTTGGTTATCGCGTGCACCCATCTAGAAGCTTGTTCCCTGCATTCTAGCCATGCCAGTAGCTTGCCTGTTCTTTCACCCTGTTCATAAATCCTATGTCAGGAAGACAGAGCCCACACTGTGGCGTCCTCCAGGAGAAGCTGTCTGTAATCCTGCCTCGTGAGCGTAAGGGTATGCTGAATTGAGGGGTTAGGCTTGCACGCCTCTGCCTCCTCCAGATCCGAAATGTCTGACTCTAGCTCAGATACCCTCTTCAATTGCTTGGCCCTGTAGCCCACCATAAGGGACAGTGCCCAGCCCTTAATAACAGCCCCAAAACCACCCCATAGTGTCACTGGCAAGTCAACAGAACCCACGTTTTCGGCAAAATATTATTCCGCATCCTTGCGGAGAGCATCTTTAATATGCAGTATTTTAAACGCCCATGGCTGTATATTGATGGAGTGCGGGTGCCCCTTTCACGGAATACTCAAGGAAGCTCAAACTAGGGAGTGATCCGATATCCCACAGGCCAAGCAGCCAGACCCAGTAAACAGATGGACATATTGGGCATGTGTGAATATGTAATTAATCCTAGATTGGCTACCGTGTGCCCCTGATTGAAACGTGTAGCGTGTGTGCAATGGGTTAAACCACCTCCATATGTCCACAAACCCTAAAGCGTTAGCGAACACATACAAAGACAAGCCTCTCGGCGGGTCCTCTCGGGGCAGGAGACGGTCCAGGAAACCATTTATTGCAAGGTTGAAGTCCCCTCCCAACACTAACACTCCCAATGGAAGCTCCAATAGTAGGGACTCCACATCGTGCAGCGTCAGACTCTGTAGTCCGGGGGGGGGGGGGCATATACAGCAACTACATTGATAACCCACCCCTTCCAGGTGCCCGAGGCTGCAGCATATCTACACTGCAATACCAAGGGGGATGATTAATGGAGCGTTGGAGCAAATCAAACTCTCACCCCCAGTCAACTCATCTGGGTTTAATCCATCATCATTCTTTAGCTCACTCCATCACCCAGTGCAAACATGACCATATGCAAATCAGTCTGACCCTGTGCCTCATGGGAACAGTCCAGCACGAACTGCCAAGCCATGTCTTCCCTGGACCGGAAACAAGCATCCTGGGACTGGTTTCTGGCTAATCAGCTGTGATCAGCCAGGCTAGCTTGAATCCAGTGGCAAAGTGAGCAAGGGACCCATGTCTGGATATACACTGCCAACTTAGGGTGAACAAAGCAAAAGCAAAGGGGATGATGGACGGAGCGTTGGAGCAAATTAAACACTCACCCCCAGTCAACTGATCTGGGTTTAATCGATCATCATTCTTTAGCTCACTCCACCAACCCAGTTCAGACATGGCCATATGCAAATCAGTATGACTGTGTGCCTCATGGGAACAGTCCAGCCCGAACTGCCAAGCCATGTCTTCCCTAGACCGTAAACAAGCATCGTGGGACTGGTTTCTGGCTAATCAGCCGTCATCAGCCAGGCTAGCTTGAATCCAGTGGCAAAGTGAGCAAGGGACCCACGTCTGGGCATACCCTGCCAACTTAGGGCGAACATAGCAATACAAGAGGGGATGATGGACGGAGCGTTGGAGCAAATCAAACACTCACCCCCAGTCAACTGATCTGGGTTTAATCCATCATCATTATTTAGCTCACTCCACCACCCCGGTTCAGAAATGGCCTTATGCAAAACAGTCTGACCCTGTGCCTCATGGGAACAGTCCAGCCCGAACTGCCATGTCATGTCTTCCCTGGACCGGAAACAATCATCCTGGGACCGGTTTCTGGCTATTCAGCCATCATCAACTTCAGGAACGTGTCCAACCCCACTCCCTAGAGCATAGATTAAGAAATCAGGAAACTAGCCCCAGCCCAAATTCCCCAAAGTCGGAACACACAGCAGCAAAGTTTGACCTGCAGAAGATTGACGATTTAAACAGTCTAAGCCCCAGAGCACAGCAAACCTCAGAGAAACAAAACCAAAGCAGTACACACAGAGAACATCCCCTGAAAGCAGGGGGCTCGAAGCCATAGCAAGCCAGTCAGCCCTGAGCGGCCACAGTGGACAAGAAGAGCCCCGCAGAGGCCCCTGAAGAGGACAGTTTCTCCTGATCATCCTGGAGGACCTTGGGAACTCACCTCGGACAAAGGTGGGAAGTGATGGTGCTGATGCCAGTCATTGGGTTCTTCAGGTAGCAAACTCAACTTTTGTGTTTTTTTTGCCAACAGTGCGCCAACCGTCGACCCAGTCCCAGGTGTCTTCAGGCCTGGTATACACGATGGGCTCTCTCGATTGAAAAGCATTTGTATAGGCCTCTCAGTTGAAGGTGCTTTAGGATGAGTTTCTCAACATAGAGATCAGCGTCAGGCTCTTCTGCCGGCTCCGGAACACCAAGAATGTGGACATTATTGTGTCGCATTCTTCCTTCATACTCGTCAAATTGGACCACCATCGCCTTGTGAGAGGTGCGCAGCTCAGTCACCTGTTTCTTGAGGATGGCAGTGTTAAACACTAGGCCTGTCATGGTAGTCTCAACAGTTTGCACTCGATCAGCCATTTTTTGCATATCCTCCCTAATGAGGGACCCCTCCTTTGCCACAGTGTTGATTCGTTTTTCAAGAGATGTCCGCACTGTGGTGATTGCCGCTAGAAGATCTTTGTTGGTGGGCTCAGAGTCGTCGCGTTGGTCTACGACAGCGCCCGACTTCTCCTCCTGGGATCTTTTCAAAGCAAACTTCTCCAGCTTGGTTTGCGTCACATTTCATCTGCTGCGGCCAGTCGCCATGATTGCCACGTGGAGGGGAGCGAGAAAGGCTAGGAGGTGACCACTACTCACTGCCACCTACCGTAGAATACCCCACGCGGCCTGTCGGCTTTGGCGCACACTTGACCAGCCCCAAATCAAATCTGCAGGACAGACACCTCTCAGTCGCCACCGGGCGCTCAGCTCAGGCCTCCAGTGGCGCCAACTGCGGGGGGCCTACCCATCCAGCAACTGTGACTGCCGTAGCAAAGAGAGTGTCACAATGAGTCCAGTTGCAGGACCACGCGGAAGCGCCGGATAACGGTCACCCCGCTCACCTCCTGCTTTTTGCCATGAAGTGTCCTGGAGCCCAGGTGCCTACTCTCACACCGGGGATGCACCATGGGCCCACCTGGAGAACGGCACCGCGTCAGGAATATGGTGGATGGAAGGGCGGGCCAGGGAGCCCTTGGAGAACCGACAATATAGGGGCAGGCCCCCGTGCTGTGATGCTTGTCACTCACCAGATCATTCCCCAAGGAGTCCGCGTTCGTCCACGGAAGGTTGGGCTCCAGGAGAGTCCCCCTTAAGATGGAGACCTCGTATTTCTCAAGTGGTGTGGCGGCATCAAGGGAGCAGCAGGAGCACCAATCGGGTAGTTTTACCGCCTCCACTCAGAAACCAACAGTCTTGTGCGCTGCTCCAGCGCCAGGCTCAATCGCGACCTACACTGATCAGGGCGCGGGGCCCCACAACCCTGTTCGCCCATACTCCGCTGACAAGACAGCAACCACGGTCTTGTGTGGCACCATGCCCCGCAGAGTCGTAATTCCGGTCGGCCTGACCACTGACGATAGTGCTGGCATACGGACCGTTACCCCTCTGGAGTGTCCGATTGGCCTGAAATTTCTCCTGCACCCGGAGAAACAGTACGGGCAGCCACTGAGTCAATCAGGGCAAGGATCGGGCCTGGTCAGATGTGTTGAAACGGATTTTTCCGGAGTGGCGCATCGGAGCTCAGCTACCCTGTGGCCATTCTCATCGGCAGTCGGCCACGCCCCCCTTGCAGTTTTCTTTTGAGTGCAACGTTTGTGCGTGAACTAGCCCTTAAATCAATCTGGCTTATGCTGGAATGTATTTCTGCATTAGAAGCAGTGGGTTCCCGGCATTTTTGGGAATACTCCCCCTGCTAGTTTATAGTTGTTTATAAAGAGGTATTCACATTACTCCTTATTAGCATTTCTAAAAGTTACTTTGTTTCTAAAGCAGACTTGTGCATTTTGTATGTTGCAAGGTCTCCCTTCTAGTTACTATGTAAACAACTGATAACCCCTCACAAGCACCTGGGAACAGCTCATGTTCAAAGTGAAAAGTGATATAAATCTCTTTTGAGTCGATAAAGATATCCTACCTTGGCCTCTTGAGACACCTCAATTCATAACTGGTTTTGGGTTATTTTATTGCATATAATTTGCAGGCTAGGTTCACATGTCCTTTCAGAATGCTCAAGACCACAGGTGAATGTATACACTTTTCCTCCCCACTGTGAGCTCTAACCAGGAGTCTCTGATTTATCATTTCCCTGCCCCTACCTCTAAGTCCTACTAAAGACAGGAAGTGGAGGTCTTTATTGTCTGCCGCACAGTTGTCCCGAGTGTGCGCAGCGATACCCTGAGGAAAGAGGACCATTACCTAGATAACCTGTTTGTTAATTACTCATGTCTCCTCAAATAGGACTACTGAGGAGAAAGGAGGAGAATTCCTAATCCCTAAGCCTGACAGAAAGCAGTTGAGGTACATAGGGGCTTGGTGCCTCTATACACCTGTAACGAGTCATTACAGATGCTGAGTCACCGAATTTTCTTATTTTAAGTAGGTATGTTGCATATTACACTTTTATTATTAGTGGTAATCTAATATAGCACTGAAAATGCACACGGACAACAAACATCTTCAGATTTTCAAAGCATGCAGTCAAATATAAATAGACATGGTTGTATTTACTGATGCTACTGCAGATCTTCTGCGCTCAAAGAATTAGACATATCGTCTATGAGAAAACTTCTTTTTTGTTACGAGATTTTGGCTGGGCCTTATCATCGTTGTATCTTTCTAAAGTTATACTGAGTAACATTGAGTTTGGTAATGGAAAACTTGTTATTTTCATATGCTTGAAAATTGCAGTACTGTGGGATATATAAGCATTAAGTTATCATTAGAATTAAATATTATGGAGCTAAGCTGTACAGGCAAAAATTTCCCCTGTGATGTTCACAACATTACATGTTGTGAAGTTCAAAGAGTTTACATAGTTTGCTAATGCCCAGGCCCTAAGTGAAATTCTGCAACCACATCACAGAGTTCAGCACTCTCCTTCAGGTCATCCAACTACATCCTCCTCAGGGACATCAATTTCTACCTGGAAGACATCACAGACACTAACTCCTTGGCCTTCCTAGTCAGCCTCAGCAACCTCAGACTCACTTACTCATCCAAGAACCAACCCATACAGCAGGTCACACCCTTGACCCACTTTTCTCCTCCAACAACAGGCTCACCAGCAGTCCAGCACCCACATGAACCAGCTCACATAGTCCGACCACTACATCATACATTTCAAGATACCAACCAACCAAGCCACCCCATCAGACAAACCCAAATAACCATCAAGATACTGGGACAAAATATCAGCAGAAAACTAGACAAAGACCCTACAAAAATGCACACCCAACAACACCGGGCACCTAAATGTCAACACCAAGCTTTTCAATAAATGGCTTACCGACTGCGCCAACTGCACTTCTCCCACCAGAAACAAGACCTACAAAAAAAACTTGAGAGACAATAGAGACTGGACAAAAACACCACCGCAAGATCCACATACAAAGCCGTCCTCTGCCACCATTCACTATGGGATGCAAATTAAAAGGCCATAACTCTCAGACTTAAAACCTGCTCCAAAAACGACAAAGAACTCTATACCATTGTCAAGGAGCTCCCCAATCCCACAGCTGCCATAAATGACATCGTCCCATCTCAAGCAAGCTGCAATGACCTCTCAAACTTCTTCAAACGAAGATTGCCAAGATCTACAACACATTCAACCCACAGCATTCTGAAACAAACTTCCCAACCAGCAGGACACCTCCTTGATCACCAAACAGCAGCTAAGCAACTGTAAGCCCCTCCACCCTCATGAATACCATCCACTCAGGAGCCCACTCAGACCCATGCCCCCACTTCATATACAACCTTGGAAGAACTATCATCTCCCCCACATTCAACATTTTCATCAACACCTCCATAATCACCACCACCTTTCCGTCTTGCTGGAAAAATGCAGAAGTTAACGTCCCATTGAAGAAACCAACAGTGGACCCCAACACTCTAAGTAGCTGCAGACAAATCTCACTCCAGCCTTCTCCTGCTAACGTAATGGAGAAAGACATCAATACCCAACTCACAGACCACCTAGAATTACATCAACTCTTCGATAGCTCTCAATTAGGCTTTTGCACCAAAAACAGCACAGAGACAGCCCTCTTTGCGGCCACTCATCCTCCTCTACCACTCGGCATCTTTCTATACGGTCTCCCACTAGTCACTCATTTGAAAGCTTCAGAATTTGGGTATCTGCGGACTGTCCCTCAAGTGGATCTTCTCCCTGCTCATGGTCAGAACTCAATGTGTTAGACTACCCCCTACACCTCAGAATCCCAAAAATTAATCTGCAGACCCCCTCAAGCTTAAATGCTCAACCCAACACTCTTTAACGTCTACATGACACCCATTGCGTACATCGACAGAGCCCATGGAATCAACAAAGTATCCTATGCCAATGGCACACTGCTCATCCTCTCTCTTATCGGCTCAACCAGAACCACCAAAGCAAAGTTTGCCAACTGCACGAGCAGTCACTTCTTGGCTGAAAAACAACTGCCTCTAGCTCAACACAGATAAAACGGAAGTCCTAATCTCTGGCAACTTCTGCTCCACCTGGGACGCTTCTTGGTGGCCCTTTGAACTTTGGCCCACACTTACAGACCATGCCAAGAACCTCAGAATCATCCTGGACACTAATCTCTCAATAAGCAGACTGATCAACACTGTCTCCTCCTCATGCTTGCACATCCCGCAAATACTATGCAAGATTTTCAAGTGGATCCGACTGAACACCAAACAAACAACAATGGAATCCCAGCCTATGTTCTACGCTGACTCTAAACCATCCAGAAAGCCACCACCAGACTCATCCTGGACTTCCCTTGAAATAACCACAGCTTTCCACACTTCAATACCCTCCACAGGCTCCCAGTCCAGGAAAGAAATAAGTTCAAGCTACTCACCCATGCCTACAAAGCTCTCCACAGCGCCCGTCCTGCCTCACCTTTTACTATCTTCTACTAACCCACCCGACACCATCGATCTGAATCCCAGGCAAAGGAACACCTCCCTCGCATCAAGCAGACCAGAAATGGATGAGGCTGCTTCTGATACCTCACAGTCAAGACTTAAAAACACCTCAAAACATCCCCCTCCCTCATGGACTTCTGAAGGAACCTCAAGACATTGCACTTCTAGATGAAACAGGCATGATATCCTCCTCCCTCAGGCCTGCCCTACTTAGCACCTGGATACCTTCATGTGTGGTTAGCCATGCTCTACAAATCCACATAACATAGTTTGGAAAAAACCGTTACAAAATGTTGCAAAGGGATAGTGCACAATGTAGCACACCCCTAGATGTAATGATTGGAGCATTCCAAATTATACACTGAGCAAATGCCTATCAATTTCATTGAAAGTATATTTGAAAAATACTCAGTTTCAGTGACCAACTCTAGGAGAAGTTTAAAGCATTGAAGGTCATAGAATTTCAAAGTGCTGTTGGAGAGGCATTTTTTGCTTTAACTTCAAGGCATACATTTCCAAGCCAACCTTTATTCAAAGTAAATAAGCCTTTAATTTCATGACTGATTGTAGCATTGTAACAGGTTCCAGATTGCTACCTAATTGAGACTCCAGTAGGCACAAAAATCTCCATCCATTCAACGAACCCCAGCCATTATTTACTGTTTATCAGCGATGCGTCCCTGTGTGTTTCCTCTAAGATGAAAGACTAATTAGGAGCCTTAAACAGGGGGTGACGTAAGTAGGTTATTCACTATCACTATCCTGTCTCAACCATCCCAGCAAGTTGACTTAGAGGGTTAACTAACTGCTGTTGAGCTCTGTGTTCTTACTGAAGTTTACAGTCTTAATCCTAGTAAGATAGTTCAGGGATTTAATGTGGTTAGTGTGTTGTGTGTGTCCGAAAAGGTAAAGGTCACATCCCCATTAATGCATTGACATTGGAATTATTTTTATCTGCTAATCACAGATTTGAACTGCAAAGAGATAGCCAATAGGATTAATGCCCTTGCCACAGAGCTGAGTGTGTTTCAAACCTTTTGAAAGAAAGTAAAGACAACATCGGTACTGCTTAGGCAGTAGTTGTAGGGAAGTGGGTTTCTGTTGCCGTAATCCCCCCACTTTTTGCCAGATGTCTGATGCACTTTGACCTAATATGCCCTGGGTCCCTGCCAGTAAGATTCCAGGGCCTGTGTTCTTTCCCAAAACTGTACCTTTGTACTCCCAATTGGCACATACTGGCCACATATAAGTCCCTTGTAAAAGGTACCAGGGGCACTGTGACCAGGGAAGGAATCTAAGGGCTGCAGCACATATTGTGCCACCCTTAGAGGTCCTGTACCTTAACACACACACACACACACTGCTATTGCAGGCCACTTGTTTTGGTGCAGACAAAAGTGAAGAGTGAACATGGCACACAATCCTGTGTGCTATGTCTGCAACCACTGCCTATGGTATAGGTAAGACCCCACTCTAGCTGGGTGCACTATACCACTGGTAAGGGTACAGTTGCATGAGCAATGTACCCCTACAGTGTCTAAGTCCATTCTGAGACATTGTAAGTGCAGTAAAGCTATAAAGAGTTTATGTTCTGGGAGTTGATCATTGCGAATTCCACAGCACCATAATGGCTTTACTGAATTCTGGGGGGGAGTTTGGTAGCAAACTTATCAGTATAATAAATCCACACTGATGCCAGTGTGGGATTTATTGTACCATGCACTCAGAGGGCAACTTAGAGATCCCCCCCTAAAAAACAACCAGCCTCTGGTGGCTTCTCTGACTGATAAACACCAGTCTGCCATCTTGAGACATATTTCTGGACCCCTGGGGTGGGAGCCTTCCTTTCCTGAGCCCAGAAACAAAGCCTTTCCTGGGAAGAGGTGGGGGGTCACACCTTCCCCAGGTCAGGAAGTGCCATGTGTGGCAGGGGAGCTTCAATGGCCTTGCGGCCTTTGTAACGTGACCCCCAGCTTCTCCTGCTATCAGGAGCAGGTCCCCTTCGTGTCTCCACTCCTTTTCGGCTGGAAGACAGGCGAGATAAAGTAGAACAGCCCAGAAGGTGTGCCCACCTCTGCCAACCCCACCCCTCAGGGGGGGAAGTCGGAGTGAAGCCCACTCTTCAGTACCCGCCATCTTGCAGATGGCAAGCACTCTCCAATCAGTGTGAGGGACTGTACCCACTCCCCCCATGTAGGTGAGCACACCTAACGTGTAGTAACACTAAGGTCAGTAACCCATTGGCTACTGACCTCAAGCTCCCTAAAACGCCCCCTAAATACAGTATTTAGGGGGAAGCCCTGAACCAAGAAGGTAGATTTCCGCAACATATGAAGAAGAAGGATGAAAGAAGATGCCCAGCAGAGGCGACTGCAGAGAAGAACTGACTTGGCCTCAGCCCTACCGGACCATTTTCAGTTTACAGAGATACCAGGCCCAAAATCTCCTTGTACTCCAGCCTGCATCCTCCAGAACCCCTGGGAGGACTGACTGCCTTCAACAAAGATCGAGCTCTTGTGAACAGCAGCTCCGTTCAAAAGAATCACCAAAGAAAGACTCCAAGCCTACTGAGGAAAAATAAACCAAATGCCTGGAACCACCACTGCACCCAACTCCTGTGGCCCAAGTCTGAGTGGCCCACCGGTCCCAGTGCTCCAGAGACCGTGTCCACCATGGTGGTTGACCCCTCCAGGACTCTCCAACATCACCTACAGCCTCTGCACAGACACCCTCCCAACCACGAGTGACCTTTTAAGGTGAAATCCAACTTCAGTAGGCACCCCTGCATCCAGCCACCCTGCACCCTAGAGAAGAGGACCTGAGGTGCACCTATGTCCCCGAGCCCTCCAACTTACCAGCTCAGCTGTGGTTCCTCCTCGATGGCATGCTTGACCAATCCAGCAGCCAAATCCAAAACTGGCAACTCCTACTGAAAACAACAGGGCACCCAGCACCAAAACAGCACCCTGCACCTGACCGCCCCTGTGCCAGTTTGGGTGCACTTTGTGTGCTACCTTGAACCCCCCTTTGCCCCGAGCTTAACAGTAGGAGCTTTGTTCCCTCAACCTTGTGGCATGCTCATGAGCAGCCACCATCTAGAGGCCCCTTATCCCCTATTGGATAACACTGGGCCGCAGAACTCTGGAAATGTCCCAGTGTGATATCTAGGCATTTAAAACTGAGTAGAAAAAGTAACCTGAAATGTAACTTAAAAAGTAGTCACAAAGTAATTGCAATGTAACTGAGAAGTAATTTAAACTATTTTTGAACATTTGACCTACCTGTGTCTACATTCAATTGCATTCAACTGTATTATTATCAGACAAGTCCTATTTGTACTTACCTGCCCCTAGCCTGGCGTAGTGCTAAAAATAAAATACAACAAAGAAATATTAATATAGAAAACAATTGGTCATTATTTAGTCTCTGAGTGTGTGAAATCATTTCTTGCCCGACTGTGTACAATAAATGCTTAATTCTACCCTCTGATAAAACCGCACTGCTAGCCCATACTTCAACAAACAGAGTACGGTATTATCTACCTTTACCTCTGCCCACCATTGGGGATCCACTGGACTCTGTGCACACTATACCGTACTTTGGTATAGTATATACAGAGCCAATTTCCTACAGTAGTGATCTGTCTGCAGCCTGCAGGTCGCTTCTTCCAGTCCCAGTAGGAGAGGATGAACTTCCCGCATGGAAAGCGAAACTCAGCATTTCGTTACGTTTTTTGTCTGCAGAATTGAAATGCATCTGATCATCTGCTCCATGGGCGTAACAAAAACACATTTTTTGAAGCACTGTGGAGAACTGGGCAATGTCTTTTTAACTGCAACCAGATAAATACATTGCCTTGCCCCTCACAGTGCACTTCAAAACAACTTCCAAGCAGAGCAGGGCAGTTTGCAGTTTGCTGCGCCTGCCTGGGGTTCTTCCTAGCAGGCAGACACCCCACTCAAACTCCTCTTCTGGGGAATTTCCTTTGAAGAGCGCTGTCAGTGGTCAGCCACTGTAATGCGTTGAATTTGATTGCCATTCAGATAATCACATTGCCCTGACCTGGTTTCATGCATTTCTCTATGTCTAGAATGAGGAATTACTTTTTAGCAGACCTTTTCTCCTGTATTCCTCCTTTTTTTCCATTCAATTCATGGAAGAGGGATGAGGCAACGGGGAAAATGCCTGCAGATTTGAATATGTTTAACCCAGATGAAAAAAAGCGCATTTCAACCATGGCTACATCCTTGTGTATGTGCCTGCTGCAGAGATTATTGACCCCGTTCATATCTGGTTGAAATGACGCTGCCCGCATCGCTCATGCAGCGACAATATGGCAGTAGCATCTTAGCAAGCATTCCCCTGCCAGGATGAACACCTCTCTTATCAGCTTGATCACTCACAGGACAAATTGGTAATTGTGGGGGGGGGAGGGATGTGGAGCTCTTGCACCTAGGAAGAAGTCCCAAACTACCCAAAGAAGTCACTTCCGGGGCAGGATCCACCTTACATACACCTTGGCTCCAGGGGTCACTCTCGCTGTACAAGCGTGCACAGCTTGCTCTGGAAGCCTTCTCAAAGTTGCTGAGCAGCGGAAATCCATCACATCTGGGCCTGAAAAATTTGAGAAGTGAGCGTAGGTCTAACAAGGGATTTTATAACGTTGAACCACTGTAGTTTGCTTTGTGTTTGGCATCATCTTTCGGCACCTGTATATTTCACAAATACTGAGATTTCATAGGTGGTCTTCTTTATTCTAGTGCGTGCTAACATTGGTGGAGGTAGAGACTGTTTGGTCTTTTCTTGTCTGCATATATGCAGTGTTGAAATACCAGAGGTTTTCTAAACTCTTGTCCTTGCCTTGATGGGTGCTGTTTGCTGCATATAGCATTTCACGTAATCTGATAGATATAATATTTCCTACTTTCATTTTGAAATTAAAAAACCTCAGTGGACATAGATTTATTGAGTGTTAATGAGCGGACTCCCCAGTAAAGTAGAACCCTGGCCGTGGACCTAGAGGCATTCCATCCATGGCACATTAATCGCCTAGTGCTGAAGGGGCGTGCTCGGCTTAATGGTTCGTGTTTCAATTGTTCCATAAACACCTGTCCCACAATTGCAGCTGAAGAATTCATCTCCTGTATTTTTGTAACCATTACTGCTACGATCCAGTGAGTGACTGCTGCTTGTGGAGTAAAGAAGAGTGTGTGACAGCGTTGGATCTGCCGATTCACGCATGATCTCTTAAATAAATGCAACTTAATGTTGGTTCGCCAAGCAATGAAATATATTAAATGTGTACTGTAGGAGAAAATACTTTTATTTACTATATATGGATGCATTTCATATGAATTTTTTGGGGATTTCATCTTCTGATGGTCTGTTTATTTGCTCTCAAATGTATCACTTTATTTATATTCTGTATCTTCATTTGTTTATTTATAACAATAAAATCTTTTGAAATTAAAAAATGTGTACTGTAGGAGAACATTGAGAGAGATGATGGCAAGGGCTGCCTATTTGCAGGCACTCAGTAACCACTTGGGGGACAGCCTAGCTGATGAAGGTTGGGCATGCTCTCTGCGACCTGTTAACAAGCCAAGAACCTTGATAACCCCAATACGGCCCACCACAGTGAAGCCGAGAGGTACAGTAACTAGCTGTTCCAAGGACATGCCAGTCATTGAGGGGAAGGGGCTACATTGCGAATCTATCACAGAAGCCCAGGTGAAAAGAGACCGAGGCCGGCTGGAAGGAAACTGCAGGACAGACTAATGGGGCCAAAAAAAGCAAGGTATTGACACCCACTGCTATAAATTGTGCTTGAATTAACTGAAAGAAACTGTAGGAAACTATAAAATTGGTAACATCTAGAGTGGCCCCAACCCCCATATGGCTGGACCAGTAACACAAGAATGTGATAGAAGGCCCACCTGGTAATAGGGTGCAGAACTTCTAATAGCGACTAACGTGTACAAATTGACTGCTACTGATCAGGAACTAGGCCACAGATGAACAGAGTCCAGAAAAATAAATTGAATGCAAAGAAAATAGGGCGGTACTATGGCATTTGCTGCATGAAGATACTAGAGTCTGAGGTGACCTAACTGTTTGTCTGTAAGAAAGAGGGCGTGGGTATCACACTAGGGGGCAGCTTTACAAGCCCCTTGCCCCACTTTTCCCATTTTAAAAATGACGCAAAAGTGGTGCAAGGGGCTTATTTACAAGCTTGTAAATAAGCCCCTAAGGGTTTAAAATCCCATTCCACCCTAAAGCACACAATTGCTAAGGAGGCGGGGGAGGCGGGGGGAGGTCGTTATTCCTACCCCTGTGCTCTATCCTCGGAGGAGCACAGGGGTAGGAATAACGATTTCTAGACCTGCCGGACATTATACCGCGCAGAAACCCCTCGCCTGCAAACTCATGGGGCTCTGAACAAATACTGACAAAAGACCACAACAGGTCCATTTTTCATTGAAATATTTTTTCGCTTCACCTGGGCCCACTCATGCCCCGAAGCTCAAACAGCCAGCTGATTTTTGCTGCATTGTTTGTAGGACAGTAGGCATATCTTGTTAGAAATGAGTACTGATATGTAGGGATCATTATTTCGGTCCTGATGAGTAAGCAGTAGGGGTCTGCTTACGAAACATGTCGACTAGGTAGCTAGCTATTGCTCTACCTCACAACCCCTTCTTAACGTTCCCAGCTAGAGAAACCAATAAAGTGTATTTTTTCTACTATGCCAGGGAATTTTTAACCTTTTTCATTTTTTTCACACTCACTAGTGTTAGGTCCCTACACTCTCACTGATACCCATACACCCACACATAGCCTCTGTCACAACTTAAGTGCTCCCGCGTAGCCGTTTGGTCGTAGCACGCCCCGTCCCGTTATAGGGGCGGGAAGACCCCTATGATGAAGCATGACACTAACGTTTTTTTAGTGTGTGAGGGGTATTTTAACAAGCACATTGTGCTCTCGTCTTTCCATTTCTAAGAGAGAGCCTAGTACCACTTCCACTAGTAAAAATAAAAATAAAAATGATCACTTCACTTTTCTTTGATAGCATATTAGCAAGAACCTTGTTAAAATTATCGCCGTTTTAGCGGCAGGCAACTGCTGCTAAAACGGCAGCAGTTGCAGGTGAGAACGGCGTTCTCACCTGCTGTGTATATCATGACATTTTATACAAGATGCTAATGGAGCCGGGCCTTGTTGGTTGTGAACACACCTTCATAACAACATCAAGCAATACTCTTCAGTATGAAAGACCCTTACAGTATACACCGGGTGCACTTATGACCTACCACGAGGTTTGTGGGTCAATAAGAATGTCTATTCATACATTTAGGGGCAACTGCTTCCTGTTTCTTTAGTAATTCGAGATTAATATGGGGCAATACATTTGACGAGGGAGTTCACGAACACAAGTAGCCTCTCCAATCTATATCACATTCAAGCACACAAAGGGGCAGCAGCTTGAGTGAAGGAATGGATTACACAAACAGCCTCTTTGTCTTGGCAGGCTCTTCAACAATGTGCAATAGTGTTGAGTAAGTTTGCAGGTGTAAAGCAAGCTCCAGCGGGGGTGATCGGGTCTGCTGTCGCAGGAAGAACACAAGGCCGCCACCTAATAAAGTATCCACGGTGTAATCATTTTAATAAAACGATGAAAGCATATCATTTAAAGATGAAGAGCTTTAATGTACACCCACCATGAAGCTTGTGGCTGCAGCAACATCATAACTGAAACTGACAACAGCTTAAGTCAACACATTCCAGCCGATGTCATTTCCATGCCTAACAAGGAATGCTAGACTTAAAGAGCAAGTTACAACACATTTCTTGCCCCTCCAAGAACAGCCATCTGGAGGACCAATTTCAGACAATTTTAAATGCGTGTAGTGGACCGATTCTGGAGGTCCAGACGGGTACCAGCCGCAACAACATTAAATAGTGTTCAACAAGGCACCAAGGGCCTCATTTATGAAAAGTGACGCATCGCTGCGTGAAAACAGCGATGCGTCACTTTTCACTGCGCACTCCTTGCGACACCAATGATGCGTCATATTTAATGTATGACGCATCATGTCGCAAAGACTTACAGATACGTCAGTATTTCTGATGTATCTGTAAGCGCAAAAGTGACTCATTGCTGGAGTGTGTCACAAAAGTGACGCAACTCCAGCAATGCGTCCTTTCACATGGGGCTTTCCCCATGTGAAAGGGCTTGCATCAGTCTTACGCCTGCTGTGAGGCAGGCGCAAGATTTTGACTCAACAGCATCCTAAAAGTGACGCAGTGAAATCTCATAGATTTCTCTGCGTCACTATTACGAGGCTTTTTGTGGGTGAACGCCCCCTCTGCATACATTATACCTGACGCAGGTATAATGTTGCGCAGGGGTTTAAAAAGTGACGCATCTACCTAGATGCGTCACTTTTTAAATATGGCACATTTTTTACGCCGCTGGTGCGTCACAAAAAGTGACGCGCCGGCGGTGCAAAACTGACGCAAGGCCTCATAAATAAGGGCCCATGAGTTCTCATTGTACACAGCAGTAACATTCTAGTGAAGTTCTGGCAAGGCTGCTCTGCAAATGCAAATAGAATAAATTCAGGTCATATAATTTTGCAGGTAATGGTGGGGCGCCTCGGTGCTGGCGGTTGCCAACCCTGAGGCTTGAAGGAGTTACAGGATGATCCAAAGGACATTGGTGTGAAAATCAACCACAAGAAAGAGCCCATAGGGGCTTCTTGTCAGTACCTTGGGAGTCCTTATGGCAGGGCCAGAGATGAAAGCAACAGTGGCCTATTATTCCCAAGGCAGCTGTAAGACTGAACAACATGGCGCCTGCCTGATAATGCTCCACCTTTGGCATGAGTTATTTTCCTGGACTATGGGGTCCTGATGTGGGGTGAACCCCCAAAGGTTCAGCACCAGTTGTCATGTATTCCTGTTCCTCATTGGCCAATTAGGCGAGTAGCCAGCTTCGGTCATATAATCACTGGCTGTCCTTGAATTACATACATGTTAGAACATTACCATACCAAATTAACCTGCAACACACATTTCTTCAAACAAACTGGTGTGGTCTCATTCATGCACTTGTGCACTTTTCCTTTTTTCCGGTTTTTATATAGCCTGAACTCAGCCTGAAGATATTGGGGTGCTTTACATGAGCACGTTATGTTACACAAGGACAAATTCATTTTTGGTAGGCACAGAGAGATTACAGGATTTGCCCAGATTCACAGGAGGTTGAGTGGATGCAGAGGCTGGAACCAGGTTCCCCAGCTCCAACTTCGGCAGCTCTGGTCGCTATGCTACATCCTCTCCCCTTTACATTTGTTTAGTGTAATTAAGGGTGTGTGTCTGGCTAAGGGATATCTGTTCTATATTATAGTCGGATAATTAAGGCACAAGTTAAGTGTTCACTTTATATTTTTTCAGTCACAAACGGGAACCAGAATAACATAGTTCAAGTGGATAATGCACATGCTTCAGGGATCAGTGTACATCTTCCTGTTCACATTTTCAAAAAATGGTAAATGGTATGGATAATGAAGGCACCAGATGTCACCTTGAAGTCCACAGGTTTCAATTCCAGTTCTTCAGGTAGAGCGCAACATGCTAAAATAGCCCAGTTGGTTAATTTGCCTGCTTTGAAGATCTGGGCCCTTATTTATGAGGCCTTGCGTCAGTTTTGCACCGCCGGTGCGTCACTTTTTGTGACGCACCAGCGGCGTAAAAATTCGCCATATTTAAAAAGTGACGCATCTAGGTAGATGCGTCATTTTTTAAACCCCTGCGCCACATTATACCTGCATGTATGCAGAGGGGGAACGCCCCCTCTGCACACATTATACCTGCGTCAAGTATAATGTATGCAGAGGGGGCGTTCCCCCGAAAAAAGCCTTGTAGTAGTGACGCAGTGAAATCTATGAGATTTCACTGCGTCACTTTTAGGATGCTGTTGCGTCAAAATCTTGGGCCTGCCTCACAGCAGGTGTAAGACTGACGCAAGCCCTTTCACATGGGGAAAGCCCCATGTGAAAGGACGCATTGCTGGAGTTGCAACACTTTTGTGACACACTCCAGCAATGCGTCACTTTTGCGCTTACAGATACGTCAGAAATACTGACGTATCTGTAAGTCCTTGCGACATGATGCGTCATACATAAATATGACGCATCATTGGTGTCGCAAGGAGTGCGCAGTGAAAAGTGACGCATCGCTGTTTTCACGCACCGATGCGTCACTTTTCATAAATGAGGCCCCTGATTCTTTGTTTCAGAAGATAGGTTCAAGTCTTGGAGTGAACCCATAGTAAATTCAATCATTAATTAGGGAGGAGATGTTGTCTAATGGCCAGGGTCACCTCCTTTGAAAATGAAGTGCCAGGTTTGAGCATCAGCTTCGGCTCAACATCTTGTGAGTTTGGGAAAATGACTCAATCTCCCTGTGCCTTAAAAAAGATCTGACCTTGTGCAATGTAATCTGGTGCTTGTGTAAAGCGCTCCAATGTGCCTGGGCAGCTTTGGCGCTATGCAAAAACTGAAAAACATATCATAAATAAAAACAGTAAACAAATAGGGAGTTGCTTACAAACCGACATTGCAATTTCTTCTATATTTTTCTATCACTGTTTCTCCAAAAAGGCAATGTGTGCTGAATGGCTTAGTGTTATGTTGACCCAGAGCGCCTCCTGTGAAACCCTACAAAGGGTCATGAGGCAGTGTTTCACTTCTGTTGACAGTTCTGTTCACATTCCTCTTCCAAAACAAGCATTTGTAATGCAATAGGTCTCGCATTAGGAAAGTTTGAGCTATTGGTATTGTAAATGACAATTTTTTTATTTATGTGTTGGTTTTGAAAATAGCGAAATTAATAGCTTTGTCATTTACAATGCCAATAGTTATAACTTTCGCAAATGTGACACCTATAGCATTTGTAATGCAATATGTGTTTTATTTACGTGACTTAGATGTATTGATATTACAAATAACAATGGCTTTTAATTTTTTTTAATAATTAATACTTAAATAAAAGTTATTGTAATTTATAACGACAATAGCTTAAACTTTTGTAAATAACTTTTGTGAAGATTATGTTCAGTGTATTTTATTGTGCCGAAAATCCAAGAACAGAAGTGAAATATTAACATCTTTTTGTGACATTTGTAATAAAGCTTGAAACATTGAGAGAATATATTTGAACAAGTTGTTGTTGAATGGTTGCACAGATTGATGCTGTGGTGGCGCTGAGTGATGTTGTGATGGCGACGAGTGATGCTGTGGCGTTCAGTGATGCTGTGGTAGCACATAGTGATGTTGTGGTGCCCCTGAGTGATGTTGTGGTGGTGCTGAGTGATGCAGTGGTGAGGCGATAGATAGATAGAGTGAGTGCGATAGACAGATAGAAGGAGGGCGATAGATAGATAGAGGGAGGGCGATAGATAGATAGAGGGAGGGTGATAGATAGATAGAGGGAGGGCGATAGATAGATAGATAGATAGATAGATAGATAGATAGATAGATAGATAGATAGATAGATAGATAGATAGATAGATAGATAGATAGATAGATAGATAGATAGAGTGAGGGCGATAGATAGATAGATAGATAGATAGATAGATAGATAGATAGATAGATAGATAGATAGATAGATAGATAGATAGATAGATAGATAGATAGATAGATAGATAGATAGATAGATAGATAGATAGAGTGAGGGCGATCCTTAGATAGATAGATAGAGTGATGACGATAGAAAGAGTGAGTGTGATCGATAGACAGATAGAGTGAGGGTGATAGATAGAGTGAGGGCGATAGATAGAAAGATAGAGTGAGGGCGATAGAGAGATAGAGTGAGGGCAATAGATAGATAGAGTGAAGGCGATAGAGAGATAGAGTGAGGGCGATAGATAGATAGATAGATAGATAGATAGATAGATAGATAGATAGATAGATAGATAGATAGATAGATAGATAGATAGATAGATAGATAGATAGATAGATAGATAGATAGATAGATAGATAGATAGATAGATAGATAGATAGATAGATAGATAGATAGATAGATTATGTAGCATATACTTGTGTGGCACTGAGTGGTATTGTATGGAGTGTGTGTTGCAGTCAGTAGAGTGTAATTATGTGGTGTGTAATTATGTGGCACTGAGTGGTATTTGGAGTGTATGTTGCATTGAGTGCAGTGTAATTATGTGGCATGTAACTATGTGGCACTGAGTGGTATTTGGACTATATGTTGCATTGAGTGCTGTGTAATTATGTGGCGTGTAATTATGTGGCACTAAGTGGGATCTGGAGTGTATGTTGCATTGAGTGCAGTGTAATTATGTGGCGTGTAATTATTATTATTATTATTACATTCTTATATAGCGCCAGAATCGACCCCCGAAGGGGTATCTCCGCGCTTGCCTTGGGTGGCACTGAGTGGGATTTGGAGTGTATGTTGCATTGAGTGCAGTGTAATTATGTGGCGTGTAATTATGCGGCACTGAGTGGGATTTGGAGTGTATGTTGCATTGCGGGCAGTGTAATTATGTGATGTGTAATTATGTGGCACTGTGTGGCATTTGGATTGTATGTTGCTTTGAGTGCAGTGTAATTATGTGGCGTGTAATTATGTGGCACTGAGTGGTATTGTGTGGAGTGTATGTTGTACTCAGTAGAGTGTAATTGTGTGGCTTGTCATTATGTGGCACTGAGGGGTATTGTTTGGAGTGCATGTTGCATTGAGTGCAGTGTAATTATGTAGCATATAATTAAGTGGCACTGAGTGGTATTGTGTGGACTGTGTGTTGTATTCAGTAGAGTGCAATTATGTGGTGTGTAATTATGTGGCACTGAGTGGTATTTGGAGTGTATGTTGCATTGAGTGTAGTGTAATTATGTGGCACTGAGTGGTATTTGGAGTGTATGTTGCATTGAGTGCAGTGTAATTATGTGGCATGTAAGTATGTCGCACTGAGTGGTATTTGGAGTGTATGTTGCACAGAGTACAGTGTAAATATGTGGCGTGTAATTATGTGGCACTGAGTGGTATTGTGTGGAGTGTATTTTGTATTCAGTAGAATGTAATTGTAAAAACAAAAAATAGGTTAAAAAAGTACGGGGCCCAGAAAAGGGGCAACGAAAGTGCACACAAAAGTGGGGCTTACATGGGAGTCACTGCAAAAAAGAAAGTACGAAAGTGCACACAAAAGTGGGGCTTACATGGGAGTCACTGCAAAAAAGAAAGTACGAGACCCAGAAAAGCAGCAATGAAATATGCACACAAAAGTGGCGATTATCCAAGAGTCACCTCAATAACAAAAAAAAGTACCGACCCAGAAAAGCGGCAATGAAATATTCACACAAATGTGGGAGTCACTGCAACAAACAATAAATAAACAAATGTGCGAGGCACAGAATAGCGGCAATGAACGTGCACAAAAAGTGGGGATTAAATAGGAGTAACTGCAACGAAAAATGAATGAACACAGAAAAGCGGTATTGAAATGTGCACAGAAACGTGGGGACAATGGACTCTGCACAATAGTGTGGGACTTACATGGGAGTCACTGCAACAACAAAAAAAGTACGAGGCCTAGAAAAGTTTCAGTTAAATGTACATTGGAGTCATTGCAACAACAAACAAGCAAAGCTGTAAAGTGAGGGATTCGGATGGTAAACGGTGATCACTTTCGCGGCCGCTTTGATGTTCTCAGTGGCCGCGTGGCTAACTGAGAACATCAAAGCGGCCGCGAAAGTGATCAGCAGGCAGACAAATGGTGCTGGCACCCGGCGCACATGCACTGTACCCGATCCGCACTTTGGGATCACTTCTGAAAGCCCTTACTTTATATCTCGCCAAAGCATCGCTAACACGATGGCTTAGGCGAGACCTAAAAATAGTGCACATATGGGTGTGAAATCTAGGGGCGCCGTGGTAAAAAGGGAGGGGGTGGAGGTAGCTGAAGGAGGGAATCTCTGTGATAGTTCATGGTCTGTGAACCTAAAGACAGAGCCAATGGAATTATCTGAAAGTGGAGGGCCAAATTACGCCGGAGAGGACTGACTGCATTTGGCATCAATAAATTGCAAATTATGTGGCATAATGTATCACGTTTACTTCATTATTTTGTCATTTTACACTTGTTAACACTGCCTTGGCTAAACGTTTCATCTTATTAATAACTGATTAGTATGCAAATACAGCAAAAAGCAACTGAAAGATGACCAGTCAACCTTTTGGACTGGGTATCCGCTGGATCCACAGCACAAATCACCTAATTTTTACTATCTTTTGAGCTATAAACAATGTTTCCCTGTTAAAATCTGCAAATTATGCAGTAGACGATGAATTGTGTGGAAAATCCAGCAACGTTATAATTATGTGGAAAATACTGCAGCTGCAAAATCGCATGATTCCAGTACCCTACCTATAGATATCCAATGCTTTCATCCATCCCGCCACTCCCTCACACCCTTATGCTCTGATTCACTGTGCTTGAAGTGGAGGTGCAGGTACGGTCGAGCTGAGCGGACTGCAGCCTTGCCTGAGCTTTGAGCACATTTCCAGCCCTCTATAGCTAACTACAAGATCAGTTTCCTGATGCTGGCCAGCCAACTACCAATGCATGAGAGGGAGAAGAGCTTTTGTGAAAGATAAGAGTAAGCAGGGGTGCCAGGCAGAAGCCACAACAAAGTTTAATTTTTGGCTTTGGAGTTCAGAAGAGCCTCACAGTGAGCCATAGCTAAACATCTGGCTTGAGTCAGGCTAGAGCCTTCAGTGGCCACACCTACTGATTTCCCATTTTTCCATTCTTCTTTTTGTCTCCCTTCACTGTCTTTCTTCTTTCTTGCTCAGGGTCAAAGGGGCATATTTATAAGCCCCTATCACCGCAAGAACATCACTTTTAGTGATGTGCCTGGTGGCGATATGGGCTTCACCTTATTTAAAAGGCAGCGTTAAGCCGCTTAATTTGGCTTAACGCTGTCTTGTAAACAAGGCACCCTTTCACTCTATACTTAACATGAAAGGGAAGTGCAATGGGTGTTGCAGTAGGCATTCCACCACAACACCCATTGATTTTGACGCTGCCCCATATTTATAAGGGGACATAAATATGGGACAGTTCCAAAATTAAGACCAGGGAAAACCTGGTCATAAACTGGCGCAACAAGGAGAAATGTTTCATTTCTCTTCGTTTTTGCTGTTTCCATGTGTGCTGCTTTGTGCTGGAAGGGACACTTTTTTGCACATAAAAATTCTTCCTCTAAAATGCAGGCACCCTTGCACTATGGTAAAAGGGTGTCTGCATTGGCATTAGACCGCTAAAATTAGCGCCAGCCAGGGCCGGACTGGGAAGCAAATCCGGCCCTGGAAAAGTGCTCGGCTGGCCCCTCCCCGGGGGTTGGGGGTGCGGTTGATCAGTTTGCCAGGGCTGGTTTCAGCTGATTTTGTTACAGGGGCAAATATTGCAGCTACGCTGCAAAAATGGCACTGGAACAAAAATGGCCCCTTAGTGGCCCAAAAGCTCCCCCACCCTGTTGGCCCACCAGTGAAATGCCCGGTGCCCGCTACAGCCAGTCCGGCCCTGACACCAGCGCAGGGGGAAACGCAGGACTGCACTGTATCCTTATAAATATGGTGCAGCCCTGCGTTCTGGAAGTGATGGAGCGCGGCGTTAAGCCAAGGTGGCTAACACCATGCTCGGCTACTTCGCAGTAAATATGCCCCAATGTCTGATAATCAAAAACATGTCCCGGTCTTCCAAAACAAGTGCCTGCGGCCACCATCTCCAACTACCGGCACAAATCAGCGTTGGGTGCACTGTAAAACCTGAGAACACTCTCATAAAACATATCTCTCTTTCTTAGTCAAAAGATGGAATGAATCACTTTCAACAAAATGCGTGTTTTTAATTTCCTGGTAATGACTGGCCTGTGAATATGAGTCATTGGGCATCATCTGTCGCTGCCTGTCTATAGAGGTCCCAGCTTAGCACAGTACTTGTTTCTTTACAAATGTGGGCAGACAGGATCTTCATGAGACTGACACATCCGTCCCCATGGCTACTAAACCTCCTGCGACATTTCAGCCATTACACCCATTGTTGTCTGATGTGAGTCACCATCTTGAGTGAGGACTGCCTCAAGACGTCTAGTTGTTGACCGCTTAATGCAAGGCCTCACAACCAAACAGGACATATATCTTGTGGTCAACAAGAGTTTGAAAGTGGACTGATAGGTCAGATAATTCTACTGTGCTCTACATCCGATGAACACATGGTGATGTACTCATAAGACTTCAGAACCTCGGTCACTGGAGCAGAACGTGTTCTGGGGGCAAATGGGTTTCCACTACTGAAAAGGGGAGGCATGTGTACGACGCAGTGTTCTTTGACAAGCAGATTATTTTTTGTTCACTATAGTATGATGGCTATGAAATGTTAGAAGATGTTGGATGTGCAAACGAATTTAACACAACTTGGCCCAAAGCTGAAATGTAATGGAAAATCTATAATTTAGCAATTATGTTAGCACGCTGAGTGCAATTCAGATATAAAAGCATTTGTAAAGCGTGACTTTCTCTTTTTAGGAAAGTTTTCATGTGATTGGCTCACTGTGGTTGGTAGGTGGTTACTAGATATCAGATTTTTATCAGAGCAAACAAAATAATGTGACATTTGAAAAGAAGCAACCCGAATTAACGTTAGAGCAACTGTCTGTAAGATGTAATGTGAAGACAAAATAAAAGTAAGAATGAGCTAAATACCCCTTTTAGAGTCAACTTCTAAAGCGCCAATTGCATTTTTTATATCGCTTCCCACTGCTGCTAAGCCTGCTTCCTAATCAAACCAGACTCCTAAAAGTGCTCAACGAAGGCAAATTATGAAAATAATTTGGGATGACTATCGAAACATGGGGATAGCTAAGGTACAGAACTCCGAAAAATCAAGGGTTTTTAAAAGGTACCATGCCCCCATGTCATTTGATTGGCTACCGTTGTAGGGCCAAATTTCCCTTTGCACTACTTAATGTTGTTCTCGTATACCCCTTCAAGCAGGCACAGAGCTCAGATCTAGGTACAGCTTCAAAGCCATAGGAGCATTGTGGCGTAACGGCCAGAGCTGCCAAGTTGGGTGCTGGGAAACGATGTTCGAGTCTCAGGGTCAGTTCATTATATTGTGATTTTGGGAAAATCATTTGGGGCCATTTTATCAAGCAAGGGCGATACATTATCGCCGCTTTTATCGGCAGGAAACTGCTGATAAAGCGGCGGTAATGGGCTTGATAATATGCCCTTGTGAATTCCCATAGAAGCCCAGGTTAACACCAGTACCACTGCTTCTATGGGAATTCACAAGGGCATATTATCAAGCCCATTATCGGCAATTTAACGGCAGTTTCCTGCCGATAAAAGCAGCGATAATGTATCGCCCTTGCTTGATAATATGGCCCTTGATTTACCCGTGTCTACATAGAATAACGTATCCTTGCGTAACTGGTGCTCATGTAAAGATCATCCGTTGAAGGGCGACCTATAGAAAACTGCAAACAAAAATAAAATCACTGGTAAAACTTTTTACCTCCCTCATACAAGTTATTTCTATTTATAAAATGTTTTCCGCATAATTCACAAAAAGCTTCTCCACAACAATTAGTTTCCTTGCAAATACATATTGTCTACAGTACAAAACCGTCATAATCTAATATATATCTGCTTTGAAAAAACACCCCAGTCCTACTGCCACCTCCATATTCGGGATCCACGTTAAAAAAGAATTTTCAAAAGAATGGAAGAGGATATTTATCTTGCTGCTAATTTAGTTTTGACATATCAGTGATATATGATCTATGATCTGTGACCTTCATTGTACTTCATATTTATATAATACATTTTAACAACATAAGTATAACAGGTCACACTCTGTTCATCACGATCAGGTGACAAATACATTTATAGGCCGCATCATTTAAAAATGAAAAGGCGTTTTCGTTTAACTTTCGGTGTTAAACACCCTTCATCCGTTTCTTTTTCCCAATATATTTTTGGGAGGGGGGAAAGTGGGGCAAGCACACCGACAACCATTTGTGTGTGTAAACTGCCGCTTTATTGAAACTGGTGCACATCGCACTTTATTAAAACTGGCGATTCCCCTTACAAAACTAAAACCTCTCTAAACATCGAATTACCTAAACCCCTTGACATTTCCTCCCCCCACCCCTACGATCCCCTCATGATAAAAACCCCCACCCTGCAACATACAATACATAACTTGCAATACATTAAATAATACACAATCTTCTCACCTAACATTAAAACGCCTACCCTCCCAAGACCTACAATCCTATTTGCCTTCCTGCAACTGTAACTAACGACCCTCTAATGTAAACTTCCAAACCACTTCACGTTTCCCTGCTCCTGCTCACCAACTCCCCAACTTAACGATAAACTGCCAAACTCCAGCCCAACTTGGCCAACTTCAACAACAACTCCGCCACCCAGGAAAAGGCAGATGGGTAGGTGATTACACCGCCTCCACCGTTTCCTGCCCCCCACCCCCCAAGAACCTGTGACCTGATGCCTTCACGCCCTGGCCCTTCACTCCCGACGAACCCCCAAAATTCTGGACTTCCCGCAATTCTGGGAGATACAAGTCCATACCCAAACGGGATAGGTGGACCCCGTCACCCCCGAACAATTCTGGTGTGTCGTACAGCAGGTCCCGATGCCAGACCCTCGAAAACCCCAAGTGCCCGCAAAAGCGAACCATCTCAACATTGATCTTCCGTCTGGCTTTATCCACCACCTGGGGCTTCAGTGCCCCTCTCCAAAACCTCAGCGGAATAAACTCGGTCCAGACGACCAAACACCCCAACCACTTCCTCCTGATTTCTTCCAAATCCCTCTTCATGGCCCTCATTAAAACCAACCCCATTTCCTGCACCATATAATTTTCCCCCCTCTCCCAAACCATTGAACTTTAAAAACAGCAGGATTACATCCCAGATTTTCGCCAAAGTAACTATCCTGCGCTTGCAATTGAGCCCGCCTGACAAAGGAGTGGCCCACTACACAAACAGTCATGTCACGGGCGAGGGGACGAGCCCCAGAACCTGAAAAGAGAAACAGAAGTCAAGCATAGGTCACAAAAACAACCGCGCTAGCATTGAGGCTCTTCGCTGCGCACATAACCCTTGTAACAGTCGGATGACCACCGCCCCAGGCGCATAATGTCCCCTCGCCCCATCCCCTTCTATGCGCTTCCGACGCCGCGCCAATGCGAAATGAGTGTGTACCAAATTTACTCCTGTCCATCCCCAACCGCTCCAACGTCTTACGCAACACGGCCAACAACTGCGAACCCGTCGCCCCTCTCCCGTCCGTGTGATGAAAAACCAACCCCTCCGCCGAACCAACTGCCCACCATCGCAACCCCCATCGCACAGGGCACACCACACCCACGTGTCCTCTACCAAACGATACCCACCTACCAACACTCCTCTGGTCTGTCTTGGTCTTTTGCAGCCAAAGGCGTACTTCCTCTGCCCCAAAAATCATCTCAGACTACCGTAAACCAGTACCAGCCCTCACCCCCGTAGCTCAGACACCGGAAATGCACCTGCAAACATCCATGTCATCAGAGTAGCGAACAAGCAAGCCTCTCCCCCATCTCTGCATACCAACGACAAGGCTCCCACGACTCTCCCCAACAATGCCCCTGATAAAGGGAGCCACGCCCGACTGGCGCTCCCACACTCCCGGGCCCAACCCTCCAACATCCGCGCCCGAGCTCACCTACCGACGGTGAGTACCCCCACAAGAGCTTGCCCATAAAAGCAATCCCTGCCAACATGCCCGCTATAGTGACCCGTGAAAGTCCCCTGGCGATCAGCGACAGGATAAACTGTACCACGTCCTCTTTTCTCTCCCGTCCCGGAGCCCGCCAACCCGCCCCGGACGCCACAAACTCCTCCCATGCAGACACATACGTGGTCTGTGTCGATCCCGCCAAAGACCCTAAAACCAGCTGCAACATCCTGTGTTGCCAACGTACCACAGCTGTGGTGGCATGCCTGTCGGGTCCCGATCCGCGTCCTTGGCTGACCCACAGAATCTCTCCCACTGCGAACGAGATAAAGCATCCGCTATGTCATTATTGATCCCAGGATCGTGCACCGCGCGAAAAGCAATATCATGGCGCAGGGAACCCAACACAAAGACCCTCAACAACTTAAGCACCTGCTCATCTCTGGCAGACTGGCGATTCACCACCTGCACAACCGGCATGTTATCTACATTGAACGTCACACGCCTGTGGGCTAAAACCTCCCCCCACAGCGCAACCGCCACCACCAACGGGAAGAGTTCCAAAAACGCAATGCTCCTGCCACCCCCCAACCACTCCGGGGGCCACTTCTCCGCACACCGCCGTACCTGCAGTACAGCCCGAAACCGTTGCTCCCGGCCGCGTCTGAAAATATCTGAACATCCCAGACCATGTCCTCCTCTCTCTGTGTAGGGACTCCATTGAAATGGTGCAGAAAAAACTGCTACATCGGCAAATCCTCACGAATGCCCGCGGACAGCCGCACATGGTGATGCGGAGGCCTCCTCCCCGCCCCAACAGCACCTGAATCTTCAAAACCGTGACTTTTGGCCGTGCCAACATGACCTCCAGCAGACCCAACATCTGCTGCTTCTTTTTCACTGGTAATCGGGCCTCCATGGTCCCTGAGTCTAGTTCAATCCCAAGAATGACAGCGCCGTGCCTGGCCCCACTGTGTTCTCCGGTGCCAACGGCACGCCTAGGTACCCCATCAGCTCCTGAAACTTGTCAAGCGCCACCTGGCAGTCCGCTGAGTCTGGTGCCCCCACCAAAATAAGTCATCCAGGTAGTGCGTAACTCCTTGGTGACCCGTCCGTTCCGTAAAAAAACACTGCAGGAACGTCCTAAAACACTCAAAAAGTGCGCATGACATTGAACAGCCCATCGACAATGCCTTGTCCACATACCAGTGGCCGCGGAACTGGATCCCCAGTAGGCCCCCATCGTCTGGGTGAACCGGAAGCAGCCAGAAAGCCGATTTGATGTCGCTCTTTGCCATTTTCGCTGTTGCGCCCGCATCCACCACCAGGGCCATTGCAGCGTCAACCGACGAGTACGACACCGTAGACTCCCGCTCATCAATGTAGTCATTGACCGAACCACCTTCAGGCCACGACAAGTGCTGAATGAGGTGAAACTGCCCCGCCTCCTTCTTAGGCACCACCCCAATAGGGGACACAATCACATCCTCCAACGGACAGTTTTCAAAGAGCCCCGCCATGGGTCCCTCAATGACTTTCTTGTTCAACTTCTCCTGCACCATCTCGGGGTGCTCTCTAGCCGACCTCAAATTGTCAGCCCATCTCCTCTGCCGCGGCCCCTCATAGCCTAACCGAAAGTCATCCACAAACCCGGTCCGCAACCGCTACGCGGCCCCCTTGTCCGTGTAATCCCGCAGGGCCGCCACCAAACGGTCCACCTTAACTGGAGTACGAGCCCTTCGGCCCAGACCCCTTACCTCCTCTACTGCCTCCAGGTTGCTGAGTGCTCCCCGATCGTACTCCCCCAGCCTGCCCTTGTTGTGGCCCATCCGCTGCCCGACGCTTCCCAGCATCGTACCACGGGGTGACCGAACTTCCCGCAACCGGAGCACTCATGCTTAAAACGGCAAAGTTTCTGAGCGCACGCACCCTTATTGCAGTCCCAGCAGGCCCACACCGATCCCGCCTGAGCTTTAGATCCTGCCCCCACCCCTCCACGGGTGGGGCGGACCTGAAAGGGCTGATAAATAATGGGCAACCCGCTCGCCGTAAATATAGTTTTTCCAGACCCCGCCAGCCCCATTGTATGCTGCCATAGATCGGAATCCAACTCGCCCCACTTCGCCTCCGGGTCCCACGCCATCCAAACCCTGAACTCCTCGTCATACTGAGCCCATGCATAGCCACCCCCAGTGATTTGGGCCTTCCGTATTACGTCCATGTACTTAAACAAGGACACCGACCGCTCCGGAAACTTCTCACAATATACACTGCCAAATATTAAAAAGGCTGCCGTCCAGTTTTCAATCATGAGAGGCACTTTAGGCCTCTTCTGTAGTTCGTATTCTTCCTCCTTGGACCCTTCCTTCGCCCGTACCTCCTGATGTAACAGCTTCAGTAGCTCAACGTACTCCCCCTTCCATATGCGGTCTATAGTCGCCATCATCAAGTGTGCGCCCAGCGGTTTCGTGACCCCCATGTACGGCAGCCGTTTAATCTTTAGCTCTTTACTCTCAGGCTTTGCCGCCCCCTCTGCAGCCGCCCCCTCGCTCACCGCGCCAGCCCCCCGGGCTGCGCCACCAGCCGCCACGCTGCATGCACTCCCAGGCATCGCTGCCATCTTGCCCTCGTCCTCCAACCTCCCGACATCCGGACCCACTCCCTCATCCACCACGTATTTCCCCCTTCTCAGGCGACCCCCTGTCCCCCACCTCCCCCCCACCCCAACCAACACCATGCGCGCCGCTCGGGTACCTGCTGCCAATGAAGCCGCACTCGGCTCCTCGACCCTCCGACCCAACCACTCTGGGGGCCACTTCTCCGCACACCACCGTACCTGCAGTACAGACCAAAACCGTTGCTCCCGGCCGCGTCTGAAAATATCTGAACATCCCAGACCATGTCCTCCTCTCTCTGTGTAGGGACTCCATTGAAATGGTGCAGAAAAAACTGCTACATCGGCAAATCCTCGCGAATGCCCGCGGACAGCCGCACATGGTGATGCGGAGGCCTCCTCCCCGCCCCAACAGCACCTGAATCTTCAAAACCGTGACTTTTGGCCGTGCTAACATGACCTCCAGCAGACCCAACATCTGCTGCTTCTTTTTCACTGGTAATTGGGCCTCCATGGTCCCTGAGTTTAGTTCATTCCCAAGAATGACAGCGCCGTGCCTGGCCCCACTATCTTCTCTGGTGCCAACGGCACGCCTAGGCACCCCATCAGCTCCTGAAACTTGTCAAGCGCCACCTGGCAGTCCGCTGAGTCTGGGGCCCCCACCAAAATAAGTCATCCAGATAGTGCGTAACTCCTTGGTGACCCGTCCGTTCCGTAAAAAAACACTGCAGGAACGTACTAAAACACTCGAAAAGTGCGCATGACAATGAACAACCCATCGGCAATGCCTTGTCCACATACCAGCGGCCGCGGAAGTGGATCCCCAGTAGGCCCCAATCGTCTGGGTGAACCGAAAGCAGCCGGAAAGCCGATTTGATGTCGCTTTGTGCCATTTTCGCTGTTGCGCCCGCATCCACCACCAGGGCCATTGCAGCATCAACCGACGAGTACGACACCGTAGACTCCCGCTCATCAATGTAGTCATTGACCAAACCACCTTCAGGCCACGACAAGTGCTGAATGAGGTGAAACTGCCCCGCCTCCTTCTTAGGCACCACCCCAATAGGGGACACAATCACATCCTCCAACGGACAGTTTTCAAAGAGCCCCGCCATGGGTCCCTCAATGACTTTCTTGTTCAACTTCTCCTGCACCACCTCGGGGTGCTCTCTAACCGTATAATCGGTATGGCCAAATATATGTTCTTTCTGCCTTTTTTAATCTATGTTGTTTACGAATGTATGGCGTTACTACGCATACATACACCACGCGTGGCTTTACAACCTGGTCGTTACATCGACTGCGTTGTTACCACGCATGCCTTTACATCGCAAGTCGTACCAACGACTTGCTGTAGGGGGCGCGCTGGACTTAGAAATAGTATTAATTACTATTCCTACTCCTGTTTGTGCAAAAACAGGGAAGGTGTTGGATTAGAAATCCACCACATTCCTTGGTGTTGCACGCCCCCTACAGCAAGTCGTTGTTACGACTTGCGATGTAATGACACGAGTGGAAACAACGCAGTCATTGTAACGACAGCGTTGTAAAGTTTTTGCGTTTTGTTTACAGCATTGTAAATGCTGTTTCTCTTCTTTCCAGATACAAAGTGAAATGATGAAATGAGCCAGTGGAAAGGTTATTGTCCTTCGGACTGTTACTCTTAAGTGCCACCTTCTAGTCATTTTGAATCACCCATGCCCTTATTTTGCAATAATTTATATAATTAAGTACACTATCGTTCATGCTAATTTTATGAATTTTTATATAGTGCTTAATACCCCTGACAAGGAGCTGGAGCACGCTGCAGACAGGTAGTATGGGACTCTTTAGAATCCTTTTTAATGATTTAGCCATACATAAGCGTTACAGTTTGCTACACGGTTACATGCTGTGCCATTCATTATTTAGTATTGTCTCAGTCTCATGTGCAAATTTCATGCAGGGAAGTTATGCTATCATTTCCTGGAGTTATACATTGTTTCAAAATATTAGAACCATTGTCATACATATGAATACTACTGTGGTCATACTATTTGAAGCTTGACATGTCATTCGTTATTAGATTATCACACAAGTTGGTGGAAGTAAGTTATAAGACAGAGCTTCATAAGCATAGGAGAATAATTTACTAAAGCAGTTGCCTAGCTTGTGACTGATGGTTAGTCTTGCAAGGGCAGCATCATGAATATCAAGAAACAGGGTTTAAATGAAGGCAACGCTTCAGTTAAGCATCTGGCTGCATAGTTTATTTCAGTTAATATAATGCCCTGGCTAATGAAATGCGCCCGTATTTGCTGGTATAAGGCAATGGGCCATTTGTTGCATGGCCTGCATAAATAATGGGTCCACATTTGCCCCCCACTGGTAACCAAATTCCCTATTGTAGTGCTTGACTCTCTCAGGATAGTGTTGCATAGCAGTTGAAGGCTTACTCAAGGGAGATGGTATGGGCTGGTAATCACCATTCAGGAGCACGCAACAATAACACTCAATAAATGACTGACCAGTCTGTACTTTTTCTTTCACAAAGGAAAAATACGTTTCCTACATACACTCTACTAAATACTGTGCAGTCATTTACAAATATACATAAGGCTGATGCAAATACCTTTTGATGACATTGAGTAATCACCTCTGACTCTCAAATGGGGTCTGGTTCAACAAACCACATGTCAAAAATTATTTTAGGGGTAAATGCAATAAATAATAATAACCCTGGGTAAATGCTAACCCTGGGCGGGTTCACTGAGTTGCACTCTGAGAAGTGCAAAGAAAACCTCTGCCGCACTACGCGGAGCTCCGCAAGCGGTGGAGTACGATAGGAAAATGCTGTTCGTGGTGATTGCACAGTGCCGGATGCTTGTCTGCACTGTGCAATCATTGCAAACGGCACATTGCACAGCGAAAGTGGTCCCTGCTTTCCTTTTCTGCTGCTCGAGTAGATTTTAACTCAAGCAGCAGCTTTCTCAACGCGAACAGGCAGTTTCTCAATGCAAACAGTCGCAAGCATTCGCGACCACACGCAATGAGAAACCTGACACCCCTGCATTGAGAAATCTCGCCGGGAGGTTCATTTTCCACACTCGTGCTCGCTAACTTGAGGCTGACGATTGAGAACTAGGAAAAATCTCGCTGGCGAGGATTATTTTCCTCGCTCGTGCTCGCCAACTTGACGTTGAAGAACGCGAGCGGGAAAAAAAACTCAGGGGCATATTATCAAGAATGGGCGTTACATTATCGCCGCTTTTATCGGCAGGAAACTGCTGATAAAGCGGCGATAATGGGCTTGATAATATGCTCTATGAATTCCAATCGAAGCCCATGTTAGATGTGAAGACATGTAACATAGGCTTCGATTGGAATTCATAGAGCATATTATCAAGCCCATTATCGCCGCTTTATCAGCAGTTTCCTGCCGATAAAAGCGGCGATAATGTAACGCCAATTCTTGATAATATGCCCCAATGTGTTTTTGGAACTTCGCGAGCCCTGCCTATGAGTGCGGAAAACTCTGCAAACTCCGCAAGTGGAGCAGAGTTCACCACCCAGGGTTAGTAAATGCACTTATTGATGTTAATAAAGCATTTACCTTTTGCTATTTATTTTGATCGCTGTCAAAATGATTATTTAAATAAAGCATTTACAAAATGAACCTTCCACTGGTCTGTGTGCTTTTTCTATACTTTCAACAACTGGAAACGCAATTGTCAAAACTGCCCCTGGAGGACTTCGCCTGCTGTTCACAAAGCATGTAACCATCAACTTAGCCTCTGGAGAGCACCTGTACAGCATGCACCATATTTCAAACACCTTCAAGCCACACTGACTGAGACCATAACTTAGCTCCTAGAGAGTGCAGCATTTCCACCTGAAGAGCACATGCTCACACCAAAAGAGGGCTTTGAACTTTTTTTTTTTTTTTTTTTTTTTTTTTTTTTTTCAGTGGCTGAGGCAGAACAAATACAGGGATGGAACAAGATACAGCAGTAATAAGGCAATGACACTCAATAGCAAAATTCAAAACATATAACTCAAATACTATCTCCTAAAGATATAATCATGGTTAAATTAAATCCAGTTATCGATAGGAAGCCATAACTTCCTAGCAAATGACTTTTTTCTTCGTCCTTTCAATTTGTAGACTGCCTTGTCCATTCGGTAAGTATCTAGCAGCTTGCCTAACCATTGTTCAAATGATGGTGGATCAGCGTCTAGCCATCTTGAGGTTATACAGAAACGGTAGATAGACATTCCAATGAAAAAAAAAAGCTCTTGATCAACAGATAAACTCTCGGATGGAAAATATACACCAAAAATAGTGACAGAAGGGCATAGTTTGATATTGACATCAAGCAAATTAGTCAAAAAATGTTCTATCTTATTTTTATATACAGTAAGTTTAGGACAACTAAAAAACATATGACATAAGTCAGCTGCTAAAATCCCACACCGGCTACAGTTAATACCTTTCGTAGCTTTCCATTTAGCAAGTTTAGCAGGTGTGTAGTACAAATCCAAAGAGGCCATATAGTGTTGGCTTTTAAGAGAGCTGTTAATTAATACTGTATTACTAATCTCAAATGCCCTTGCCAAATCAATCCCTTCTATAGACAGTTTCCTCTCCCACTTCTGGGCTTGTTGAACGAGGTCATCGTGCAGCCTGTTAATCATTAACTGATAGAGTGTGCCAATACGGGCATCCTTCCTACCACTCTCCAAGACATCATTAGACTCCATTACATCACTATAAAGAAGATTTTTTTTTTCCAAAAAACTACGAATTTGTAGATACTTAAAAAAATCATTTCTAGAAAGACCAAATGTGTTTTGGAGTTCGGAAAATGACATTAAGGTCCCGTCTAAGTACATTTGCCCTATTGAGTGAATCGGTCCCAGACGAAGTCGAGAAATAGGGGTGCTTTGAGGAATCCCTGAAGTTGGAATGTTACAGCATATAGGTGTGTAGAAATTATATTTAGGAATAATCCGTAAAACTTTATTCATCTGTCTCCAAGCCAGAAAAGCAGAGAAAAAGATCTTAAATTTCGTTTTTTTATAATAGCTCGGCTCCATAAATATCAGTAGTGATTGACGCACATGATCACCCATAAGCATTTCAAAAATAGATGGGGCCTTACAGGTTTCGTTGGCATGATCGTGGAATAATAAAA
The DNA here is from genome assembly GCF_964263255.1 of Lissotriton vulgaris. Taxonomy (NCBI): domain Eukaryota; kingdom Metazoa; phylum Chordata; class Amphibia; order Caudata; family Salamandridae; genus Lissotriton; species Lissotriton vulgaris. Next base: position 910,089,163 of record NC_141685.1, read on the forward strand.
CTTTGATAGTTTTAAGAGTAATGGCCCAATAATATATTCTGAAATTCGGAAATCCTAACCCCGCACGTCCTTGCGGAAGGGTACACCACTTAAGAGATCTTCTTGATCGACGATACCCCCATAAGAATCTAGACAACATCCTATCTATTTTATTAAAAAGAGACATAGAAAAAAATAAAGGAATAGTACGAAAAAAATAAAGAAATTTTGGGAAAATTAGCATCTTAATGACATTGGTCCGTCCGAATAAAGATAAATGTAAATTGTTTATCCTTTCTAAAGTCCTGTTGGTAGATAAAAGTAGAGGGTCCAAGTTTAATCCAACGATGTCGTCTATTTTGGGAGATAAAGTTACCCCAAGGTATATAGCAGTAGAATTAATTGGAAGATCAGTGGGTGTACCTGTTTTAGAATGTATGATTTGGGTTTTTGAAACATTCAATTTATAGCCAGAAAATTTGCCAAATTCGCTAGCAACTTCGATTATTTTAGGTAAAGCAATGGAAGAGTCAGGGGTTACGATGGCCACGTCGTCTGCGTATGCTAAGACTTTGTGATCTATTTCATGGAGTCGGACTGGAGGAATGCCAGGTTCTGCAATTAATCTGTTCAGATAAGGTTCTAAATAAAGTGCAAATAAAAGTGGAGAGCAGGGGCACCCTTGTCTGGTCCCCCTAGTGATAGAAAATGGTCTGGAAGTATCAGTACCTAGTCTTATTACTCCTTTTGCATTGAAATAAAGTGACTGTACAGCTTTAATAAATTGTGATGGAAAACCCTTCCAATCTAACACCGACCAAAGGAACCCCCAGTCTACTCTGTCAAACGCTTTTTCAGCATCGAGTAGGATCACTCCGACTGGGGATTCCTTCGCTTGGGCCCAATCCAACAGTGCAATAACACGTTTAACGTGATCTGTGGTATCCCTATGTTTGATAAACCCGTGTTGGATATGAGAGACCAGACCGGCCATGACATCATTTAACCTATTGGCAAGAATTTTGGAATATATCTTACTGTCTGCCGTGATGAGGGAAATGGGGCGATACGAACCAAGTTCCTTTGGATCCTTGTTCTTTTTTACAAAAACAACTATAATAGCAGTCGACCAGGAATCAGGAGGGTTATCTTGAAATGCTGCATTAAAATTTTTTAATAATTCTGTCTTCAGCAGATGTCTGAACGTCCGATAAAATTCGAGGGGGATCTGATCGGACCCCATGGCTTTGCCGGCAGCTAGACTCAAAATAGCCTCTTCGATCTCTTCCCAGCTTATTGGCCTAGCAAAGAGATCGATATCATCTGTACGCAGTGACAGTTTATTGGAGTTTTGGAGATAGTTTATAGGATTAAGAGTCTTATCGACTTCGTTGTTATAATCGTTATACAGCGTCTTGTAGAAACCATGAAATGCGTCTAATATCCCTGCCTTATTCCCTTGGAGGACCCCATTAATATCTTTGATGCATTGTATTTCATTAAAAGAAGATTTTTGGCGTAAACGCTGTGCTAAGATTTTCCCCGTACGTTCACTAAGTTCATACCGTTCTGTTTTATATTGTTTAAATTTTACGGCTACTTCTTCAGCAATATGTGTACGGAGTCCTGAACGTTCAATAGTTAGTCGGATTTGTGCATCCTCTATATTAACATTATTTTTACAGGCGGTGGATAATTCGAGCTCCGCCAGCCTAACCTTATTTAGCCTGTCCTTAAAGTCTTTTTGATTTTTTTCCTTCTATAATTAGCGAAGCTAATAGTCTCCCCCCGTACAACGGATTTAAAAGAATCCCAGACTACCTGTGGAGAGGCAGAATCATTATTTATGGAAAAATAATCTTTGATAATAGTGACCATGAACTGGAGGTACTCTTCGTCCAATAATAAGCTCCTCTGAAATGACCAAGATCTATTTAAGCTTTGACAATCAGTAGGGAATTGAATCTCCGCGATGATGGGATTATGGTCCGAAATGACCTGTGGTAATATTTCAATACGGATTTGCTCCAGAAAAACCGAAGATACAAAAAAATAATCTAAACGGACAAATTTTCGGTGGGGGGTGGAGAAGAAAGTATAACCAGGGTCATTGTAATAAAACTTATTCCAAACATCGGTTAACCCGTTACACAATACCAGATCTCTTAGAGCTTTATACGCTTGAATCTTACGACCCATATATCTCTTTCCTAGTTTAATATCCCAATCGGCTGGTATATGAATATTGAGGTCCCCACACACTATTATCGGTTGTGTCCAAGTGGATAACTCTGTGTTAATGAGGTTAAATAATTCAGCATCATCCAAATTTGGGCCATACAGACAGCATAAAGTAAATCTACAACTACCAATTTTTAATTCCGCAAGCCCCCATCTCCCCCATTTGTCAGAAGATGTTTTTACGCACTTCCCTACTCCCTTTCGCATACAGATGGCAACGCCTCTCTTGATACCCATTTGCTTAGATGTAATCAAAACTTCTAATCCCAGATTATTCAGGAGAGAGCGTTTATCCCATGAAATATGAGTTTCCTGAACACATAGCAAGTCAATATTCAGAGTTTGAAGCATTGTACGAAAAATAGCAATGTTCTTTAAATCATTAAGACCATTAATATTAATAGTGCATATTTTCAGCCTTTTATACATTTCAAAAACAATATAAAAAAACGATTGTTGACCATCATCACAAACATTTGCTCCCCCAAATTATACTTTGTATGCCTTATAGCCATCACTGTATTGAACACCTCGGCCTTAGTAGCCATCCCTGTATTGAACACCTCAGCCTTACACCCCCACCACCACCCGTTGCCCATACCCACCCCCACCCTGATCCCCGAAACCCCTCCCCCCACCCTCCCCACTATAGGAGGCACAGGAACCATCAGTTCCTGAAACATATGGATGCCGTGTCCCTGGCTCCTAGCATCTTTACCAAAGAGAAGAGAAAATGAGAACGAAAAAGAAAATAAGAGAAGAGGAGAATTCAGAATTCAGACAGAATTCAGACAAAGACAGATTCAGACAAAGAATAAAAAGGAGTATAAGAAAGTGTAGGAACTAAAATACATAGGAGTCCTACATTAGGATAAGAGTTATTACTCAGTATGGTTCCTAAGCATAAATTCTGAAATTTTCATACAACACGTCTGAGCTCGTCAAGATCGTTCAAAGAGAGTCTAGATACTCCTTAGCTTTAATTGTAGAAATGAAGAATTTTGTTTGGCCTTTGAATATAGTTTTAAGTTTTGCAGGGCCTTGAAGAAATACTGCTACTTCCTTCTTCTGAAAGTCAGGAATTAGTTGCTTCAGATGCCAGCGTTGAGCCACAGTAGCTTGGCAATAGTCTGGTCGCACGAAAAACTGAACACCAAGACCATCCGCTTTCTTATCTGGTCTTGCATTAACAAAGATGGCTTCACGAGCAAGAAAATTATTAAATGAAACCAAGATGGCCCTGGGATAACTTTCTTGGCCTTGTCGCGGTTTCCTTGCGGTGAAAGGGAATCGGTGAGCTCGTTGTATCTCCCGGGCCCAGTCCCAATCGGTGATTTCTGGGAAAGCATCACCTAATAGATTAATAATGAACCGCCTCGGGTCACCTCCTTCTTTGTTTTCAGGGATTCCCAAGAAACGCAAGTTACTTCTGCGGGCCTGGTTTTCCAAGCTGGCTAGCTTATCAGATAAATCATTTTTTTGTGTTTTAAAGTCTCCTGCTTCTTGTCTTTGAGCCATACATTCCTCTTCCAGCACGGCTATCCTGGCCTCTGCTTCAGTGACCCTATCCGCAGTCTCTGAGCATAATTTAATTGCACGGCGTACTGCATTTTTGACTTTGGCACATGTCATTTGCGTACGTTGATTCTCGGCCTTACTTTCTGCCCTATGAGTCATCATAGTGTCAAATATCGTTTTCAATGTTATCTCTTCATTATTATCTGATGGCGAAATTGGGTCGGGTAAGCCGTTATGATTAGGACCGAGAGTATCGTCGGCAGCAGAAACAGTAGCTGCTAGATTGGGAGATAGAGAATTCACATCGTTTGGTGGCCTGAGAATAGTCTCTTTACTCACTGCGCGAGAGGATCTTTTCTTCTTCGGCCTCTTTTTAATGATGGTAGCTGCGTTTGCATTATCAGGACTGAGGCTACTCTCTCCGGCAGAAGATAAGCTCTCACAACTGATGTCTGCCCAATCTTTATTTACGCCTGTTGCTTCATCAGATGAGAGATCTGAGAGAGAATAAAAGTTTTCAGGAAGTTCCTGATTATATTGCTGCGTGATAGTTTCTGTTTCAGATCGCAGATCACTAGGTAGGTCGTTTGATACCAGAGATAATGATGGAAGTGAGCATGACCGATTGGAAATGGCTCCACCGGGGACTGCAATTCCCATAATGCCCTTCCTCAAAGAGTCAGTCGGTATCGGAGCCATTATCGCAGTTGAAGAAATATTAGTTTTATTCTGAATACCGCTGCTAATAGATGGTTGACAAGAAAGCTGAGTAATTGTTAAATCGGTGCTTTGATTGTCCATGCTTGAATTGTCGGTGCCATTATCTATAATTTTCTTTTTAGCGGCGTGCTTCTCAAACAAGTCTGGCAATGTTTGTGATACATTGGATTTAGTAGCAACCCCCTTATTGGAGCTCTTACCCGGTTTTGTAACAGTCTTGCCAGAGATCAGTGGTGCTGCCTCTGCCATCGCGACCTCCACGCTCACTTGTCCCACGTCCTTCGGCTTAGACCCAATGTCGTTTTTCTTGCTGCTACGTGTTGCAATGGAGGAGGGAAGCGGCGTCCTCTTTTTCTTTCGTGAGCCCCCTCTGCCAGGAAAAACGCTCCTCTGTATCCAACAGAGACAGAGTGTAGCGCGCCACAGCGGAGACCGCCGTCGGAGCTCAGAAAAGTTTAGTAGCATTCGTGAACACCGCCTGTCACGAGGATAGTTTGTTGCAAGTGATAGTTTGTAGCAGTTTATTAGGACTATGTACAAATGCAGCGTAATACACTTGTCTTCCACCAATTTTCGCCGGTTTGAAGTTCTTTTGTTCCAGGGCTTAGTCTAGGATCAGTCAGACGCCTCTCTGCTGCTGAAAGCACTGAATCAGGTCCCGCAGGTAGTGGGCGGAAGTGGACAACGCCTCTCAGCCTCAGTGCTGGCCTGCAGATGTACAGGTAAGGTGCCCCCGCTGATTTTTAGAAGATTCGACGTAGAATCTCAAAGTCGAGTCTAGTAGTAATTAGGCAGAAGAAGTAACTGAAGTAACTGAATATCCCTCTTCCCTTCACATCAAAACGCCAGGAGCAAGGGAGCTAGCTGCCTACACAGCCTTCCCCACGGCAGCCATCTTGCCTCTGAGGGCTTGGAACTTTGAAGAAAATCCTTGGTTTGTCCTTCCTTTTGGGACCCTGTAAACCTAGGGTGAGTACTTTAAAAACCGTTCCAGTTGGGGGCAGTTGCTACGGACCTGCAGCTTCTTTGTATCCTTTTTGTATCACTGGTGGTGGCCCCACGGTCCTCCTGGGGCCACCACAAGTGGAGAACATGAACCAAATGTAGGAGAGCTCCGCAGGGCATTATGGGGCTCTCCGCGTGGCTCATGAGCACTGTAGTAGCCACTCTGCCTCTTTCTTAGAAGTAGTTGTGTGGCCTCACGCCAAGCGGTGTGCACTCCTATTTCTTTTATTTTTCAGTCAAGGGTGCCTGCCCCACCTGGTCACCCCCATTTGCAGAACAGGATGGAGACAGCTGATGAAGCCCATCCCGTGCTGCTGCACCAGATTGCTTGCTCAGGCAGCACTCTTCTGTGCTGCCATGGGAGTCGGCAGGTCTCTTCTGCCCTGCCCACTGGCAGAGCACGGCTTGTTATGGCTGCCTCCCCCTCCCTGGACATGTGCATGGGAAGCAGGCTGACCACTACTGGGGGGGGAGCACTGTAGTGCTCCTCTTTCACCTCCTGGATACCTTGCCATATGGATGGTGTCCTAGGCCCATCCTCCTCTGGTCCAGTGGGCATGACTGGGCGCCTTGATTCCTCCTGGCGGCAGTGTCTGGGGATAGGGTCCTGACCCCCATTTCCTTGCACTGCCTGGGGGTTGTGCTCCCTGGTCCCAGGTCTCTGGGACCCGGGGCAACAGCCGGCTGCAGATTTCTTGTGGTGATTCCCAGACCCTGACCAAGCCCAAGGGGTTGGAAATCCTCAGGAAGCAGAGCTCCACACTCCACGGGTCTCGATGGGGGAAAAGCTAAAATTCTTTATCTGAGCATATCTCAGGGCCCAATGGGCCGTTTTCCATGCCTTTAGGCAAGTTTTTCTCTGGTTGGTGAGCCCTGGCCACCTGGATCGCTTTCCTTAGAATCTCCTGGCATCTAAGGCAGCAATCATTGCAGGGAGCTGGTTTCACTAGCTCCCTTCACCAGCCTTTCTCCTTGGCACAGAATCCCAGTCTTTCCTCCAACTAATCTTCATGAGGTGCAAGGGAACCAGCTTCCCTGGTCCTGGGGAGATCCCCACTGGTCCTAGGGTCAACTGAAGTAAGAGTCCTCAGTCCAGATTGAATCAGGGGCCCTTCCTTCCAATTGTCTGTGGATGCTGCCTGCAGGTCCAGTGTCCCGCAGAAAATACAACCAAGAGTGCACTCTCTCCCTTGCACAAGACCAAGTAGGGTGGAGACCAGAGTCCACATTCGTAGATAGCATAGGCCTGAACACAATTGTTGCAATCCTGGCAGTTGGACATAGCATAAACAAGCACATTGGAGTCCCCCCATTTGTAACAACCATCTAAACCCTTTTCCCCTGTGAGCTTGTGCTGTCGCCCCCCCCCCCCCACCCCCGATGTGCTCCGTGGGCTCACCTGAGGCTCCTCGACCAGTAAATCATGACAGAGTTCCCTCCATGCCCTTAAATCTGCCTCTAGTCTCTTTTCTCTACAACACACTTTCATGTGTACCTCTTCGGCTAGTGTCCACTTTCGCACGTCTCTCAGCCATGCTGTGACTTTGGGTGCATGTACTCCTATCCAGACAATTGCAAATCTACGCCAATTTATCACTAGTGGTAGTGGTAGGAGCTTGTACACTGTCTTGCTTTGTTTTTTAGATTTATGTATCAGCCCCAGCGGACAGTGGGTTGGCGTCAATTGCGCACAACAGTTAACACTTCTCCTGACCATCTCCACCACCTCTGTCTAGAAGAGGCGTACCTCGGGGAACTCCCAGGCCAGATGCAGGAAATTGGCTCCTTCCTTATGACACTTAGTGCAGGAGTTGGATCTCTCTGGAGCCATGCAATGCAATCTCTCCGGGGTCATGTACGTATGATGTGCATAATTATAGTGGCCGAGCCGGAAGCAGGCATTGCAAGACCGTCCTCCAGTCCCTTTCCCCCAGAGGGACCCCCAGGTCTGTGTTCAATGCGGCGAACACCCTTGGGGTGGATCATTTGCATCTGACCTCATGGTCAAGGCGCCTACCAGCTCCGCATGTAAGTATTACATCCAAGGTCTGAGTGTGTTTCGGGATCGACGGGCGAGTGGGCCATATCTCTTTGAGTAGGTTGGCCAGTGCAGCGTATTGCAAGTATTGTCCCTGTCCCAGTCCAAAGTCTCCACACGCCTGTTCATAAGTGATAAAGCTCTCACGGCAACTAAAAGATTTACTTCTGCAAGAAAATACTTGAAGAGGTTAGAGTTTCTTCTGGAAAAATTAGGGTCATAATGCATGTAGAAGTGTTCTGTAGAATGAAAGGGGGGCAAAATCCATCACACTACTACTTTTCTTAATATAATTATGGTTAGAGAGTACTGTATTAAATTAGCATGACTTTGCCTTATTGAGTCTGCATTATCGATTAGCCATTGGCATCATGCTCAAAGACAAAAATAGCCACATTGCACTTTATGGGATGTCTATGCTAATTTTGGTTGTAAGGATGTGTAGCCGCAAAACAATGTATGGTGCACTTTATATATGTTTGCTCTATTTAAACTTGATATACATACAGGGAAAGTTGGTCTGGAAGGCAAGGAGAAGCTTTTATTAGAATAAATCGCACCTTAGCACAGCACTTTCAGCCTGATTCATGAAGCTAAATTGCGCTCGCAATAGCTGCGAAAATACTATCGCAGGCGCAATTCCCATAATCGGAATTCACCACGAAAATTGCGAATTCGCAAACACAGAATTGCGAAATCGCTAAAAGATTCGCAGAATCCTGGCAGTAGACCATTTGCGAATCGGAAATAGCGAGAAATCACGGATTCTGCGAAAATAATAGCAAAATCGCAAATTCCTCGCAATCGGGATTCATGACAAATCGCAATTAGCGAAAAACCCCAAAATCGCATTTTGCGAGGCGCAATTTAAGGACAACCCAAAGCAGGTGGTAACCATCAAACCCATAGTAAAAAAAAATTTGAAAAACCGTTGGCCAATCAGCAACTGGTGCTGGCCTGCCCAAACACACTTAAGGAGAAGCAGCATCAGCATAAGGAGCGTCACAATGCCAGGAAGGTACATGGTGGTCAGGCGGCGAAGGCTACAGCGAGCAGCACGGAGGAGACGCAGAATCCAGGCCAGGATCTTCCGCCAGCGGGTCACCCTGCTGGGCCAAACCAGAGAGCAAATTTACGCAAAGTACCGCCTGAATGGGGCAATGATCATCAAGCTAATTCAGGACCTTGAACACCTGATGCAGCACCCAACAAGGCGGACCAATGTCGTGCCAACACATGTCCAGGTATTGTGTAGCCTGCACCTCCTGGCCTCCGGGAGCTTCCAGGGGATAGTTGCGGCTGCTGGGGGGATATCCCAGCCCACCATGTCCCGCTGCCTAGGGAGTTTCCTTGACGCAATGCTGACCCAGCTACACCACCACATTAAATTTCCAACAAGCCAACAGGAATTGGATGAGACCAAGCTTCAATTCTACAATGTTGCGCATTTCCCACACGTGATAGGATGCATTGACTGTACCCACATCCACATCTGCCCACCAGCTGCAACGGAGTACATGTACCGCAATCGCAAGTCCTACCACTCCCTCAACATCCAGATGGTCTGCAATGCAAAGACATACATCACGGACATAGTGGCACAGTACCCAGGGAGTACACATGACTCTTTCATATTCCGGCACAGCGGCCTCCACACACGACTGGCCAGGGGAGACTTTGGGGAAGGACACCTACTTGGTAAGTACACTTTGCCCACAATGTCACAGTGCAATGAAGTAGCTGCGCTGCACAGGCACTCACCCTCTGCTCCTCTCATTCAGGTGACAGTGGCTACGCCCTGCGTGAATACCTCCTCACCCCATACCTCAACCCTGCTACACCACAGCAACGGCGTTACACCGTATCACACATACGCACAAGGAATTGCATTGAGAGAACTTTTGGGCTACTGAAGAGCAGATTCTGCATACTTCACAAGACAGGTGGGGCCATGTACTACAGTCCTGATGTGTGCTGCCACATTGTGCCTGTGTGTGCTATACTACACAACATTGCTACCAAGCGCCGGATACCTGTCGACATCTCTGGCAGTGAATCGGAAGGGGACGACCGGCCACCTGCACATGCGCGCCATGCACGCCGGGAGAACCCAGCTGAAGGCCACAGACGCCGCAACCACATCACAATGAACAGTTTCTAGTGCACCCACTCCCCTCACCCAACAAATCCCAATTGCATGCAAAATTTAATAATGACACAACGCCAATGTGTGATGCTAAATTAAATATTATTGTTTGAATCACAATAATGGTTCCAGTTGCCATCCTTCCATTGCAAACAGTATTGCCCCATACTGCTACGTCCAATACACAGGGCAGGCTTATGTTCAGCCTGTGCCTGTACAAGTACATTCCAGTCAGGTGCGCCTCCGGCGCGAAGCACCCAAGCGCCTCTCCGGCTCCTCCTTAGCCACCGCACGTGACCCTGCAGTGGGCCTGGTGCTGCGTCTCAACGCCCCTACGTGTGAGGCAGAGTGGCTGCTCACACTTGAGGTGCCCTCGCTGGCATCTTCCCCCCGACAGTGGCAGGTAGAGCAGGATGAATTGCCATCACGGCAGTGGTGAGGTGCTCTAGTACCCTGGCCACATCCTTGCAGCATTGAATGAGCTGCTGCTGCTGCGCCAGGGACCGGCGCGATAGCTGTGACGTGGCATTGCCAATCACATAGTTAGACCGAGTGTAAGCCGTCAGCCGCGTCAGTAGCTGACGGTGGCGGCGGCGGGCGGTGTTGCGCTGTGAAATCATTGCAGCTGTGTAGGCCTCCATGGCTGCAGTCATGCGGGCCATCCCCTCCCCCACACCTGCCATGGCTGCCGTCATGCGGTCCATCCGGTCCCCCACACCTGCCACATTGCGGCCAATGTTATACAGCTGCAACTGTATGGCCCCTTGCCGGCGTGCCTGCAGCTGGTGAATCCGTAGCATGCGACGTTCGATACTCATGCTCGGCAGGCGCTGTTCATTCCCCCTCCTGGCGCTGGGAGCATTGGTCTGCAGGCGAGCCCTGCCACGCCTGCTCTGCTGGCTGGCCACAGTGGGTGGCCGCTCTGTCACCGCTGTCGCGGGACCTGATGTGGATGCGCCAGCTGCTGGTGGAGTCGAGCTGGGCATAGATGGTGCGGCAGACGCTGGAGGCACAGTTGTAGTGGGCCGGGCTGCAGGGGTTGGTGCTGCGGCAGACGCTGGAGGCACAGTGGTAGTGGGCCGGGCTGCAGGGGTTGGTGCTGCGGCAGACACTGGAGGCACAGTGGTAGTGGGCCGGGCTGCAGGGGTTGGTGCTGCGGCAGACGCTGGAGGCTGTGTTGGTAACGGCACCTCCTCGTCATCCTGTGCTTGCTCATCTATGAGCAGCCTCTCACTGTCGCTGCTGTCTGCGCCACCTGTGAGGGGAAGTGGACGTTCATTAGTTGCATGTATCTGTCACACGTGCAGTTGCTACATGCATGCTGGGTGACATTCCCTGACTGGCTATGGCATTGCGTACTTTTGAACCTGTCTGGCTGCATTGGGGTATTTGTACATTGTGGCCACACTACATGTCCCACAATGCTTTAGGGCATTACCTGATGTGCACCGATGGCATGACTTTGGAACATTATGGGAGGCTATAGGGTCATGGCCATTCATAGGGGACAGGGTCGCAGTCGCATGCCACTTACCTTGGCTCTCTTGGGTGGGGCGGGATGAGTCCAATCGGGTGACTCCAATGCACGCCTCAGCCTCCAGCGTGTCTTCAACACGATCCTCCATGGGGGTGTTTGGAGGGACTGTAGGTCCTCCCCCTCCAGTGGCCAGGGACTCTCCCAGCCTCTCAGCGACCTTCTCCTTGGCACGACCTCGGAGGTCGTACCACCTTTTCTTCAGTTCATCAAGTGACCTGTCGGCCACACCCACAGAGTTCACTGCGGCCGCTATCCCGACCCAGATCCTGCGCTTTTCCTGCTCGGGCACCCTCCTCGACTCTCTCCCGAACAGTTTGGAGTGGTTCTCCACCACCCCTTCGATTAGGTGCTCCAACTCCTGCTCGGAGAACTTAAGTTTTCTCTTGCGCCCAGTGGTGTTGCTGGGCTCAGGTACTGCCTCCTCAGCCATTGCTGCAGTGGAGTTGGAAGTGGTAGTCCAAGGTGTCCTTGCAGGAGCTGTCTCTGTTGCTGCCTCGAGGTCTGCCTCACTGTGGTGAATGGGGGTGGGAACTGGCTGCTTCCTGGTTGTGATATCATCACTGTGCTCGAAATGAGACTTCCCGTTTTCCCGATCTCGCGATTTTGCGATCTCGCTTTTTGCGATCTCGCAATTAGCGATATCGCTATTTGCGATATCGCAAATCCGACACGGATGTTGCCGAAATTTGCGATTTTTCTGCGATTTTCGATAATCGCAAACGGTTTTTGCGGCCGCTTGCAAATCGCTTATTTTTCTCGCTAAACATCATGAATACCGTTCTGTGATTTCTCAATTGCGATTCACAGTTAACCGCTATTTGAGAATCGCAGATTCCGGTTTTCATGAATCAGGCTGTTTATTATTACTAGGGTTATTAAGCACTGCACTTTATAATACTGCAACGGTTGCACTTTAGTAAAAAGAATTTCTCGTAAGAATTAAATGTGCCTTGGCTGTCGGTGCTAGCATCTGGGCTAGTAGAATTGTACTTTTGTAAAAAAAAATTGGCCTTTTTATGTGAAGGTTAATGACAAGTATCATATTTGGAGGGAAAGCCACAATACTGCACCTCATGTGAAAAACGTGTGTATAGGGATCCATGTCAGTTGTAGATTGTGATGTATATTTGTTAAACTTGGCATACCGCATTTTGTTTCTATGTGTTGTGTTTGCTGCAATGTACAGTTATCAAATTGAGCGTATTAATTTCAATGTTATAACCATGATCTATATATTTATTTCACTGCTCATAATAAAAAACAAGTTAAAAGATAATTAAAAAAGATAAAGCTCTCACCCGGATACAGGTCCGCCAGCACGTTATATCCCCCCTCCTGCCAAGCCCGATAGGACTCACTGGACATCACCCTCCTAATCAGAGTGAGGTCCCACACCGATGTTATGTTAAGTTAGGGGCTCTTGTATAGCGTGCGACTCACCCGGGGGCATGTCGGCATCTACCTCGAAGATAACAGGAATGCGGTCAGAATAGAAATACATGTAGAGGAGACAGATTTAGAACAGCAAGGCCTTAAGTTGTTTTCTAAAGACCATATAAGAGGTGGATTTACGTAAGGACTCTGGTAGAGAATTCCAGTACTTGGGAGCAACATATGAAAAAGCTCTGCCTCCCGTACAGATAAGACGGATACGGGGGCCTTTAAAAGGGCTAAGGAATTTGACCTTAGGTTGCAACCAGGCACCAATTTACAGAGCTTTTTTTGCAAATAGCATGGACCCAATCTATTTATTTCTTTAAAGGTAAGGCAGCAGATCTTGAAACAAGATTTTTTTTCACTGGGAGCTAGTGAAGCTCTCTGAGCAAGGGAAGTGATGGGGACCTAGGGGGCGGTTTATTACCATCCTCGCTGCAGTATTTTGGATCACTTGAAGTTTAGCTAGTAGGGTCTCACCCACTTCTCCCAGTAGCACTTCCCCTGGTCGAGGCGACTCATAACCATTGCCTGGACCACCGCTCTGCACTGTTCTAACGGCAGGTGGGGGAGTATCCTACGTAGGAGGCGAAGGCTGTAATAACAAGAACCTGTAGTGTTTTTGATATTGTCCTTCATCGTAAGCCTGTGATCCAATTGTAACCCCAGACTTTTTACTGAGGAGGTAGGACTGGGGGCCTCTCCCAACTGAGATGGCCACCAGTCAGCTGTCCAGGTGTTAGAAGGTTTGCCAAGGGGCATGAGCTCGGTTTTTCCGAGATTAAGTTGGAGGCAGCATTCTGTCATCTACTTTGAGATGGCAGGCATTCCCGCCGTGAAACACAGTTTCTCCTCGTTAGGATTGGAGCCTATTAGAAATATCAGCTGAGTATCGTCAGCATACGATATTATTTCAAAGTCATATGGTTGGACAATCTTGGCCAGGGGAGCCATATACACGTTAAAAAGTGTGGTGCTAAGACATGAGCCATGCGGTACACCTTTGTCATGCAAGAATCTTTGGGACATGAACGGGCCCAGAGTTATGGTTTGCCATCTATCTGATAAAAAATGTGTAAGCCATTCCAAAGCTAGACCGCTGATACCACACTCATGTAATCTCTCCACTAGCAGTCGATGTGAAATGGTATCGAAAGCTGCAGAGAGATCTAAGAGGATCAGTATCGTTGATCCTCCAGCATCGAGTGTTTGTCTTATAGAGTCGGTGACAGCCAAGATGGCCGTCTCCATACTAAAACCTGGGCGGAAGCAGGGATATCGGTCTGTAATTGCTGATGACTTGATGGTCGGCCGTCGGTATCTTAAGGATAGGCCGGACATAGGCTCTTTCCACCCAACGGGAAATGAACCGGATAAAATAGAGGAGTTAAAGATTTATTGTATTTCCGGAGCACACACAGGGGAGAGAAGGGCCATAATGTTAGGTGAACATATGTCACCTGGTGAGCCAGATTTAGCCGTAGACAGTAAACTGATTATCTGATCCAGCGGGATAGTCTCAAACTGATTGAGATAGCAAGCAGGAGATAGCATAGGAACGTCCAATAATACCCGGTGAAACTGGGCACGCTTCAGGATTCGCTCCACAAAGGTCTGCCAGGTGCATGCAGTCTGCCCACCACATATGGCACAGCATCGGAGATTCCTACTCTGTAACATAAGTTAAAAGGATATTGCCAGTCACAGTGGAGTGCAGAAACTTTATAGAGGGACATGTTTTAAGGCAGATTTCATTTTTTAAGGTTACAGAACTCAAAGGTTACCTGCAATGGAATTCCAAACAAGGCATAGAGTATTTTATTCTTTAAAATGCAAGTTGGCACCATACCTTTCCCACAGCCAACATTTAAATCCTTGGCCTCTGACTGCTTCTGCAGACATGTAGACTAATGTATGGAACTATTTATTGACTTTGTAAAGTTGGTTCCACAACTTGAGAACTCTGCTCATTTGGGATAACCATACCATTGGACTGAGTACTATATCAATGCCACTTTCAAATAATTGATGCCTGCATCGTCCAAGAACCTCACAATATATTAAAAGAAAATTAAATTCCATTGCCGGAGATCATGTTTGGCTAAAGGATTGAAGCGTAGAGCATCGAAGACGTGTTGCATTTTGTTTATGTTCCTCCTTGAGGCCAGGCCTGGTTCTAGAGGGTGGGCCAGGCTCACCCAAACATGAGCCTGACCCACCCAAACATGGCATGCCATTCGGCCGGTCCCTGAGGCCCAGGGCCCGAGGCTTGATGTGAACAGTTTTTTCCTCCCACCAGTGTTTGGGCTAGCTCTCCTGATCCGATTTCAAGAGGCTGCTGCAGCCTCTGCACAGCCCAGCACAGATTATCGGGCCCATTGTCACATTCAGAATAACAATGGGCCAACACCAGCAGTCGCAGCATGTGGTGGGAGCTCCTGCCCTGGCCTTAGGGCGGAGGTCTTCAAACTGTGGGTCTGTGGCGGCAGTCCCAGGAGGGCGCAAATGCCTCTTTAAGTACTTAAGAATGAAGACGGCCTGGAAGAGCAACTTTGTTTTTTTCCGTTTCCAGGCTGTCTTCATTTACATGAAAGTTGAAGTGTCGAGAAAAGTAAGGCAGCTGGGATCGGGGTCACTAAGTCAACAGCTTTGCTAAAAACAACACAATATTTTATAACTATTTTGTTGTATTTACACGTTCAACAACTGCACTTAAAATAATGCTCACGCATACAAGTGAGTAATGAGGTGTTAAAAAAATGCCCATTAAACTAATTGATGGGACACACACATCTTCATATTATGAAACTTGGGCTAATATGATCCCCGAAGATGTCTGTTTGAGAACAGAGTCACAAAATGGAATTCAGGATGGTGCAGTGCATAATAGTGACATGTGTATTTATATAATTTTACAGAACCAGCATGTAACAAAAAGTAATGTGAATATGTAGGGCATTATTCTAAGATTGTAATAAACACTTATAACATAGGTTGCCACACAATTATTGAGTATGTGATCAGGGCCAATGGAATGATGTGGCAGGGGAGCACCAAAGACAAATTATGCAGTATATTGCGGCACATTTTTACTAGTATAAGTTAATTCTTTTGACATTTTTTTTACTTGTTAGTACTGTCTGGGCAAAGTTTTCACCCCATTAGTACCAATTTAACAGCCAAATACAGAAATAAGCCTCTGAAAGTTGGCCAGTTACCCTTTCAAAAGGGCCTCCCATGCGTGTAAACACGTCACCATGTTTTTTAGTAACTTTTGATCCATTTGAGCTTCAAACAAATGTGTTTTAAATCTGCATGTTATACTGCAGGTGGTGTATTAGGTGGCAAATACACAATTATGTGAAACATGTCACAGCAGCAGAAGTACATAATTCCAGCAGCCCTGTATAAGATTAAAAGGTGCTTTCAAAGAATATGTAGCAGTAAAAGCTAACCAGACTGTACCTATTGCAGAATTTTTTTAAAAAGACCATTTAAAGTACACTTTTTAAAACTCAACAACCGTACATTGTCTCTAAAAAAGGGTTCTTTTTTGTCATCATGATGCTTCAAGTTATTCCATAAATTATATCACATTAGACCCCCTCCTTGAACTCTCACACAGAGGTACCTCCAGGTACCCATTAACACATATGGGATGGTTGTTTTTAACAAAGGGTATGGGAAGTCTTTGCAAAATGGGCGCCTTAGTCCCCATACCCCAGCCAACTTGGCCTCTGTTTACATGCAGATGTCCTTTCAGGTGAGTTGAGAGGGTACAAGGGAAGAGACCCTGTGTTCAGCCCTAACCCTCACAATTACCCAAGACTTTGCATAACGTTTTGGAGGGGGTCCGACTTCAAAATATTCTGGGTAAGGGGGTCTCAGAGCAAAAAAGCTTGAAGACCTCTGCCTTAGGGTATGACAGTGAGACCTCACCATGGGAAGTGCCGCTCCTGCTGGCCAGCGTTTTCACTCCCCTTGGAACAGGAAGTGATGAGGGCAATGAACAGGATTCTGCTCTCTCCAGCCCTCCTCGCAGTGGATGGCTGGCCCGACTCCAATTCATGCTGACCAGGCAATGCATCCTCACTGCTCTACCAACCTCCCATCTCAAACTCAGAATTTTACAAGAAACCAACCCCCGCCTTACCTGTCTCTTTGAGATGTGGCACTTAATTTAGAGGCTTTGTCAGCAGATGCCCTTGGCAGCGAGTTTCCGGGGCCCTAGTGCCACCGCAGTGCAGCTTTTAAATTACCTCAGTCAAAGGAGAGCCACCACAGAAACTGTTATGGTTTTTCTGAGAGACCAAATGTTTGATCATGTACTCCTTCCTTGGAAAAAAAATAAAGCCTTTCAATCAAAACCAGCGAAACTGAAATTGTTTACGCCATACTTTATTTGTTCAGACAGCACAGTCATTAACTGCTACCTGCTGGGGTGTATTGATATAACCAGGGCCACTAGAATTATGCTGCATTGGGGGGCCAAGTTATGTGGCTGGGTTGCATGAATTATACTGAGAGATAAGGAATATTGTGTAGAGTAATGCTGGAAATTTAATGATAGTATTACTTCAATATTTTCTCAATTTTACACTTGTTAATGGTGTCTGGGCATTGGTTGCACATCATTAGTACCAGTTTAACACTCAAATATAGAAATAAGCAATAGAAAGGTCACCAGTCCAGCTTTGCAAAGGCCCTTCTACTGCGCAGTCACATGTGCAGCTGCAGTTTAGATAAGTTTTGAACCGTTTGAGTTGGGAACAAACTTTTTTGGTTAAAACGAATTATGTGGCAGATGATGGATTATGTGGCAAATCACTGTCAGCCCATTCCCTCCCCCCCCCCCGTCCACTGCCAATTGTTTGGTTTGTGTGGAGGGAGACGGGACAAAAATCCGAGCTACAGGAAGTGATTCACAACTTCCTTGCCGGGCGCCCAATCAGCTGCCTGCAGCTGTTAGCCCACCCACTATATCATACCATGCACTCCCAGACACGAGTGGACGCGCTGGAGATAACTTGGAGCGCCGGAAAGGGCTCACGCTGAACTTTTAAAACAAAGCACGAGTAAAATCGCCACTGTTTCTAAAAAGGCACTCACTGTATTATCACTGTCAGCCCATTCTCTACGGTCCACCGCCAATTGTTTGGTTTGTGTGGAGGGAGGCGGGACAAAAACTCAAGCTACAGGAAGTGATTCACAACTTGCTGGCCGGGCGACCAATCAGCTGCCTGCAGCTGTTATCCCACCCACTATGTCATCCCATGCACTCCCAGACACGAGTGGACGCGCTGGAGATAACTTGGAGCGCCGGAAATAGCTCACGCTGAACTTTTAAAACAAAGCACAAGGGTAAAATCGCCGTTGTTTTTAAAAAGGCACTCACTGTATTATCACTGTCAGCCCATTCTCCCCGGTCCACCGCCAATTGTTTGGTTTGTGTGGAGGGAGGAGGGACAAAGACCCGAGCTACAGGAAGTGATTCACAACTTCCTGGCCGGGCGACCAATCAGCTGCCTGCAGCTGTTAGCCCACCCAATATATCATCCCATGCACTCCCAGACACGAGTGGACGAGCTGGAGATAACCTGGAGCGCTGGAAAGGGCTCACGCTGAACTTTTAAAGCAAAGCACAAGGGTAAAATCGCCGCTGTTTTTAAAAAGGCACTTACTGTATTATCACTGTCAGCCCATTCTCCCCGGTCCACCGTCAATTGTTTGGTTTGTGTGGAGGGAGGCGGGACAAAGACCCGAGCTACAGGAAGTGATTCACAACTTCCTGGCCGGGCGACCAATCAGCTGCCTGCAGCTGTTAGCCCACCCACTATATCATCCCATGCACTGCCAGAGGCGCAGGGGACGCGCGCAGAGGGTGCGCCGCTGGCGCGCCGAAGGCAAGCCCACCTGCGCCTGTCCATGCCTGTCCGTCGCCAGGAGCCAGGACCCCTGCTCATTTTAAACCTGACAATCCTGATTGCTCCTCTCGGGCCTTACCTATGCTCACCTATACTAGAGAATTCTTGTTGAAGCTTAGACCAACCCCCCAATTATGTCTCCCTGGAGGATGGCCCGAAGGACATTTTTCTTGCATTAAGTGTAAGTACCAGCCCAGCACCCTGCAGAATATACAAACAACAGCTAATTCTATCACTACCAGATCACCCTCTATAGCCGAGACATGGCCCTACACGAACTCCCCCGCCGAATCACCTCACCATACTACATGAATAGGCCTCCTAGCAAACGTTAGACCGCTCCCCCGACATTCCACCGCCATCTGGGATCTTTTATAGGATACTAACCCAGATCTGGGATTTCTCACGGAAACCTGGATTAAACCATCTGCGGTTCCTGCGATAGCTCTAGCTCTACCACCCAGCTTTCGCATTCAAAGACTTGATAGGCTAGATTTTAATATTCATAGTGAGGACTTAAACAACTTAGACGCCAAAACTTGTTTAGATGACTGGGCCTCCCAGGGGCTTCTCAAGCTCAACAGAGATCCCACTCATCTAGCAGGACACACCCTTGATTTAATTCTTTCCAACTCTCAATTCATTGAATATAGAGATACTCTACAGCTTACTTGGTCGGATCACTCTGTAGTTAATTTCCATCTGACAAGCCCCCCTATCTCACCTTCTTCCCTACCCCTTACAGGTAGGTGGTACAGACCCTGGCATAAAATCCAAGCTCATCACCTTGCCTCTTCTTTTTCGACATGGGACATTGACACCTGCAATTCCAATGTCGAACAACAACTAAACCATTTTAACAACACTATCTCCAGCGTACTGGATGAAGCAGCACCTTTAAAGCCGGCCACTCACCCCCCAAAAGCTCTACTGCTACTACAGAATGTACTCCCCGGCCCTACGTATTGAAAAGAGTGAATGTAAAAAACTGGAGCGCACCTGGCGACTCACATCCCGAGAACAAGATAGAACTAAATACAAATGCGCAGTAGCAGTTTATCATAATAACATTAAAACAGCGCGCAAAATGCACATTACTCATCTAGAGAAGGCTGGATCCAATTCCAGGGAACTATTTAAAATAGTAAAAGCCTACTCTAGCCCATCAGCATGTGACACTGTGGAATCCCTCTCACAGTCCATATGCAATGATGTCGCGGAGCATTTTATCCTAAAAATTGATGCCATTCACCAGAAAATCATTGCTGCTAACACTTCCTCCCTTCCCCCTACGGTCTGCCCTCCTGACACTTACACCACATCTGCCCAACTCCACATATTTCCCCAGCTTCATATGAAGGAAGGGATATCCCTTATAGAAGCAATGAAATCTGTCTCACCCTTGGATACCATCCCAGCCAGGATTTATGCTAAATTTGCGGAACAACTAGCTCTCCCGATCTGCTCTATTCTGAATTGCTCCCTTAGGGAGGGCCGCCTTCCATCAGCCTGGAAAGATGCACAAATAAACCCATACGTAAAGACCCCAAGGCCCCAACCACCGAAATCACCAATTATTGACCCATATCTCTTTTACCTTTTCAGTCCAAACTCATTGAAAAGTACATCAATAGACACCTGTCTATGAAATCTGGCTCACCCTTGGATACCATCCCAGCCAGTATTTATGCAAAATTTGCAGAACAACTAGCTCTCCCGATCTGCTCTATTCTGAATTGCTCCCTTAGGGAGGGCCGCCTTCCATCAGCCTGGAAGGATGCGCAAATTAAACCCATACGTAAAGGCCCCAACCACCGAAATCACTAATTATCGACCCATATCTCTTTTACCTTTTCAGTCCAAACTCATTGAAAAGTACATCAATAGACACCTGTCTAATTATCTGGAAACTCACCAACTACTGGATATTTCTCAGTCTGGGTTTCGGGCTAAACATAGTACTGAGTCCGGCCTTATTGAGGTTACCGATAATATACGCATGGCTACTGAAAATGGTCAAGCAGCACTTTTGGTGCTGCTTGACTTGTCAGCAGCATTTGACAACATTTCACATCACATCCTTCTGGAAAGGCTCCAAGACATAGGCATTCAGGGGCTAGCACTGAGGTGGATCACCAACTTTCTTATAGATAGAACTCAAACAGTTACCATGGGATCTTTTAAATCTGCCACTACCAAAGTGAGCAAGGGTGTCCCACAGGGATCCTGCCTAAGCCCTACCCTTTTCAATATATATGTCACGCCCCTGGCCAGACTCATGAGATCCTTGGGGTTCACTCCAATCTCATTTGCAGATGACACCCAGCTCCTTCTAACATTTGATAAAAATACACCTAACACTGACCTATTGTTTTCCGAAGGCATGAAATCTATCGCTGCCTGGATACGTAACAACTTTTTACAACTCAACGGGGGCAAATCAGAGATCATGTTGTTTGGAGGAGCTACCACTCTCTGGTCACCTACTTGGTGGCCAGAAGAGCTGGGAACCGCCCCCTCTCCCAAAGAAGTGGTTAAGAACCTAGGTGTCAAGATTGATCACAAACTCACACATACACATAACGCACATGCCAATACCACCGCAGGTTCCTGCTACTATGTTCTTGGCCTTCTGCGTAGGATTTTTCCACTTTTACCCTCCTCTACAAATAAAATACTCATGCAGGCCCTAATATTGAGTAGGCTTGACTATTGTAATGCCCTCCTGTTTTTGGCCAACGAAAGTGCCATTAATAAACTCCAGGTTGTGCAGAATACTGCTGCCCGACTCACCAACAATGCCCCATCTAGAACACCCTCTGGACCCCTACTCAATCAACTTCACTGGCACCCAATAAAGAAAAGGGTAAAGTTCAAAATAGGTTGTATTATTCACAAAGCCCGTAATGGCAAGGGCCCCATGTATCTCACCAACAAGCTCTCCTCCTATATCCCGTCACGAACTCTCAGGTCTAGCACCGAACATTTGCTCACCCTTCCCAGAATCAAAAAGGCTCGCAGTGGTGGCAAGGCATTTTCTTATCTTGCCCCCCGATTCTGGAATAGCCTGCCTCCTCAGTTACGCTCAGGAAACAATCTGATTCAATTTAGAAAGATGTTAAAAACCCACCTCTTCTAAATTTCTTCCCTCCTGTTCTGATGTTCCTCCGTCCCCAGCGCCGAGATACCCTCATGGGTGATTCAGCGCTATACAAACCAATAAATATCAAATATATCAAATATCCCGCTTTTGTTACAGGGGGCCGATAAACTGGCCCCCAATTACAAAAATGACCCCTATGGGTACAAAACCGGCTCCCACAGCTCTGGCCTGCTGGGGAAACGCCCGGTGCCCGCTATGGCCAGTCCGCCCCTGTAGATAATACGAAAATGTCTAAAACTCAAGAGGAGCTTGTTCAGAAATACTTACAGACTATGGATATTTCCCTGGGCTTTCAGATCTTGTACATGGTTTAATAAAGTGGAAAAGTAGAAGCAGCTTCTGATTAATTTCCTGCATTTCATGTTGTAATGAACCTGTTGTGTAGTGAACAAGCAGAGGGTGGTTGAAGTCTGTGCTTCTGCAGACTGTGATATTTCCGGTGCCACAAAAAAGATAATGCCTTATCAATCCTTCTTGTATTCATAGGGCAGGAGCAAATTTTAGTCTTTGGTGACAGCTTGCAGAATCTATCAAAAATTAATAACATCTTAGCTCATTATTATCACCGCAGGGATGATTTTACAGTAGAGTTTTTTCTAGTTACTTATCTTATAATGAATTATGAATGTTGCTTCTAGATGAAACCATAGTTATGACTTTCACCAAGGTTGCACAGCTCCAGTATGAAATTAACTAAATCTTAGTTTAACACACAACTACATAATTGTTCTTAATCGCAATCATGTTTTGACGAACCTAATGTTTATAAAGTATTTAAATGAGGATTTGTTGTATTTGGTTTGAATTTTTTTGAAGAGTTGTCCCACAATTAAACAAGACTGGATGAATTTCTTAAAGACATGGCTGCTTTAGGCATCGGCTCCCTGCACTACCTTAGACCAGCGAAGATGAAGCATGACCCATTATATAGGTGAAGGTACTTTCTCCTGTTCAACAGGCAGCGCACAGGACAGAGAATATGGGTTTGCACTTCAATACCAGACAACAGTGTCAGGCGACATAAGGGTGACACACTTTTGTATATGTTGGAAGTGTGACAAGAGGCATGCGAGAATTTTTTTTTGTATTGCTCACACTAAATGTGCAAAAATTGTGAATGTTTAGTTAGGTAAATAAATAAAAGTTCGTACAATTGTGTTTCACTTTCTGCTCGTAGGAGACTGGTTTAAGCAGAAAATGCCTCACCAAGAGACAATTTCTGGTAGAATAAGTCCCCTTCTGCGAGGCATGCGCACTTGACAATTTCACACGAGACAGCAGGGAGCCGCATTTAGTCATTTCTAACATTTCACATGGTTTTAAATAATTTTATTACATTTGTGAATATAATCTATTATTTCACATACCCTTAATGACAAACTAATCTAATTAATTTCTCTACCACCACTTTGTTAAGCTCATTGCGAGAAGAGCCATGTTTCTAGGGGGTTCTGAAAATGTAAACTGATTGTGAGCTGCCGGAAAGCAAAATGGCAAGAATTTTTCAGTTTGGCTACTTGAACAGAGAAACTCTTTCAGAAATCTAGGAAAAAAGTAGCTAAATAATTAGTTTAAAACCTTCCTCAACTTACAAAAAATAGGAATTGTGGGGCCTATTATCAACAACTAGTGAAAATTATCGTTAACTAAGCTTAGCGAAATTTTTTCTATCCCCGTGCTTCGCCTGATTTTATCGCAGAGATATCGTGCTATTAGCAACGTTTATCTCAAATGTGATAAAATTTCAGGTGTTAGCGGCGAAATGCGAGAATATCACTGAGATTCCAGTGATATTCATGATTTATCGCTAACAGGGACTTAGCCACAATATCCAACTCCCATTGGATATGATGGCTAAGAACTGGTCTGAGCAGGTGTTAGTTTTTGGAGATATTCGCGCTTAGCACAAATATTTCCATAGCTACACCTGCCTTGCTAATAGGCGATAGCGACGTTAGCAACTGCTTTCAGTCACTTACTGGTTGGGTACGTCCACTTTGCACGTCATTAGCGATAAATATCGCTGACATGCAAAGCTGGCCCCAAACCGCTCGCTATCGCCTAAAAGCTGCTGCTAACATCAGTTAGCCACAGCTTGCTAATAGGGCGATATTATTATCGCCGCTTGGCCGCTAAAGCGCGAATAATCCAATATGGTCAGGCTTGGTAATATGCCCCTGTGTTCTCAATTGTAATAATAATGACATTTAACAAATGAGTACGGGGTGCTGAAAGAAGGGCATCATTTGAGCCGTGGTTTCTGGTGGTCGGCACCCGCACTCAATTATTAACACCAGGCATGTGACAGTCTGTCACAAGGTGGCCCTGTCTGGATAATGTAGAGATAACAATAACAGTCAATTGCTAATTCAATATGCATGAAAAATGAATATTACCTGCCGCCCAATAATTCGTTTAGCATTGGCGGCCAGGTATAGTCTAAATTGTCACACTTGTAGGAGTGTGATGGGTAATAGTTGTGCTGTTACTATCATTGGTAGCATAGTAAGGGCAATGTGTGGTGAAAGCTACAGTGACCGCCTGATGAGAGAGGGGGCATATTTTTTTTTTTTTACAGATTAAGCACTGGCTGAAAGACATCTTTTCTGTCCATATCAATGTTACCAGATGCTTTGTGCAAATAGAACTGCCCAGTGAACAGAAATTGGTCCATCACAGGAGCACTCCATCTGCAATAATTTGGATTGATAACATTAATGTACATTGTAAGCATGACTTTAAATAAAGTAAGTGTAACAACGGTATGACGTCTCTTTTTTATCCGCTTGATGACATCACAGACGAAGAGTCTGAGAGTGACATCACAGAGCACGAGCACTAACATCGTCAAGTGTGAGCCAACAGAGGCAAAGGATTCAGATAAGTTGTGACATCTCGGAGTGTCAGGCTGCACCCCGAATAATCTAAAAAGATCAGAAAAATTGCACTCATTTGAAAATAATGCACCTATTGTTGACTAGTGACCCTTGTTGCCATTGTTATTGCCCTGTCTAGTATTATATACGCATTACAGCATTGACATTTTTTGTCGGCCTTCTATTCCCTTACTTTGTATGTTCTTGCCGATCTAACAGAAAATATATACATTAAACAAGAAAGGAGAAGTGGTTCACTTGTGTAGTCTCTCTGAAATATTTAACGCATTTTTAAGTGTAAAGGGAAACAATCAGTAGAGTTGTGCGAGCTCCACACGGCCTCTTTGTTAAATGCAGGTCACCGCCCCTGGTTTTCCATCGTTCAGCTTAGTGCACGTGTGCGGGCGTTCGTGCGTGAGTGTGTGCCTTTTTCAAGGCACCATGCCTGTGAGGCTAAACAAGCATTTGGCAGCTTCTGGGCTAATAGCACAGATGTTCACTGAGACCAGAGGCTATTTGCTAGAGAAAGGAAGGGACTTTTAAAAAAAATGTATATCCATCTTAATGAAACTTGTTACACCATCCCCTCCATCTATTCTCTGTATATGTAAGAACTCCATAGAAAACCTGTATAGCTGCAGAACTCCAGTAGATGAACAAAACCTTTAGGGCACCCCTGCAAGATACGTAAGGGCAGCCCATCACATCCTAATGCCATCCAGTGGCGGCTGCTGTAGTATCAAAGTGGTGAGGCAGCGCGGAGGGGGGGCAGTCGAAAAGAATAAACAAGCATTTACAATGCAACGGTTTCGCCTTTGCAAAAGTTAGAGCTATTGGCATTGTAAATTACAAAATTTTTATTTATGTGTTGGTTTTGAAAACAGATAAATAAATGGCATTGTCATTTACAATGTCAATAGCTTAACCTCTCGCAAATGCCACACACACACACCCACAGAGAGCCCCCCCACACAGAGGCTCCCCACACACACACACAGCACCGACCCCTCTCTGTTCCAGATATCCCCCTACACCGGGGAGCTCCGGGCTGCCAGGTGCTTACAAGAGCGAGATAACCTCACCCAGAGAATCCTCATCCTGGTCAAGGACAACAGGGACCCGCCGCTGTCCACCACCGTCACCATGCTGCTGTCCCTGGAAGACAGCATCCGGGAAGAGAGCCCCAAGTCTCGCGACTTCCAGATCAACCCCAGGGGTAAATCAGATATGACGCTCTACTTGATCGTGTCTTTGGTGGCCTTGAGTGTGCTGGCTCTGTTGACCTACATAGCCCTGTCGGCCAAGTGCTTCTTCAAGGACAGCACAGTGGGCTCTGGCAGCTGCTGCTGCCCTGAGAAGCCGCAGCCGGCAGACTTCCAGAAGCAGTACCACCCCACCCTTACCCTGAACCCCGATGGCACCCTGAGGTTTGTGGATGTCAATGTGAGGCAGAGTGACCCCTCGCTCAGCGCTACAGGACCTATCTGCCCCCCGAATCGGACACAAGTGAGTTCACATTTATGCGACCCCTGAACTTTCCTAAGCTCCGAGACTTAGTGAATGAAACGGAGTCTTATGTCTCTGATCTAGATGGGTCAAGCGAGCCAAGCCAGGTGAGGTGGTAACCTGCCCTTGTTGTGTCAAAAATATGATTGTAGCCCACTGGGTCAAAGCGCGCCCTCTGTTCTAGGCCAGTGTAACTGGTCCAACAAATATCGCGCGCTTGTATAGTGCCTTAGCAACCCCTGGCAGAAGAAAGTGTTGGTAATGACTTGTTGACACTCGGAGCTGTTTGTTTTTGCAAGCTGATGCACAATGTCCTGTGTGCTTTGGTTGGTCCCCTAAAACATTCACACACCTGCAGTATACATAGACTTTATAACCTTCTAGTCAATACAATGTGCAGTTGTTGTATTACACTTTAATTTCCACCAGCACTTTTCCCAAAATATCATCTGATCAGATGTGGAGTGCGTTAGTGTTTTTGATTGACAACGTTATTGTTAATAGAAATAGTAATATACATGATAGCCTGCTAACACTTTTTTGTTGTTTGTGTGTTATATTTGGGCTTGTTGTTTTTGAGGAGGATTCATTTAAAAATACACTTTACCTTTACACAATGTTTTGCATGTCAGCTTAAGTAAGATTGCATGCACGGACATACAGATGTTTCATCTTGTAAAGCTGCTTACGGTGTACTGTGGCCGTACGATTGTGCTGAAAATGGGATTGAGCCGGTCTGCTCTGTTGGAATTTAAGCAGTTGTTTTTGAGGATTTAAATTCTTTCATATGCCATATACTGTCATTTAAAGACACGTGTTAGGATGCATCGCATTCGCTTGATACCCTTTCCTTATGGTTGAGCTCACGCCCGAGTGATGACATCACGTCTCACGCTGCCATCACTTAAGAACATCTTAACCTGTAGCAGGTGGCCAGTAACTATAATGCTGTGTGTTAAAGCCGGGGCCGGAGCATCAAAGCACCCCTGCCATCATTCCAATCACACCTGAAAACATGGCGGTGAAAGAGGTCCCGGGTACCTCTTTAGTCCCATGTACCCACGTGAGGTTGTGGCAAAGAGCATGGCCTCTGTGGGCACACCTCCACTGCACCCCGTAGCTGCACATCCTGGACGCTGGGGGGTTCTGACTTGGGTGATGTGGGCAGGTTTCAAGGCCAGTTGATGCTGGCTAGTGGAGACAGGATGTCACTTCCTGGGAGTTGCAGGAAGGGGAGTGGCCGGGTGAATTATTGAGGCGTGTATTGACAGCAGAGGCCAGAGGTGAACGCTTGGGTGCTATTTCACCTAGAAAGTGCGCGTTGTAAACCCATGGTAAGAGCGATGTGGTCAATACATGATCAATGCATGTTTACAACGTGTACATGCAGCACTGCCACGACCGTCCCTCGCTTCTTGGAGAGGCCTGAAGGACTGGGCTATTCTAAGGCCCAGCGGTGCCAGGGGACAACACCTGAAACCTTCGTGGGTTACCTGTTCCGGCGTACAAATCACAGAGACACGGGACACTTCCTTCAGCGTCAAAGATCAGCGTTTATTTACTGCAGGGATACAGAAATCGCAAGAAGTACACTACGTGTAGGTTCTGAGAGACTGCTTCGAATTGCAACAGTGGATCGCTCCTTTTATACATATTTTAGTCATAGCACAACATGGCGAACAAAAGGTTACAATTCAGTTCCCACAAAAAACTTCAAAAAGGGTTGCTTTCATGTATTCAGGAACCCGGAACATAATTACAGTAGCATCGCCGGTTCCCAACTGTAAAAGTACGTTATCCCATCATTGAGTACATTCCATTCGGGCTGTAAACGAGTTAAGAAAAGAGACAGAAACAGGTGCAAGGAAGACAAAGATAGACAACAGATTGAATAAGAGTGTAGGGGGGCAATATCGGAAGCACGATTGCAGGATCAAAAGGATTCGTGCCTAATGCATGCACGGCTGAAACAATAGACCGGCACGGCAAGATGAGCCTCGAGCGGAGCCATCCGCCTTTGCAGTGTCATCCCCCTCGTCATAAAGACATCCTCAAAGGAACACGTGTCTTCCGCAAGAGCTTGGGAATCCCAGGGTCACGAAGCGGACAATGTCCGTTCGCTGGCTACTTGAGGGCAAGAGACAAAATGGATGCCGTATCTAAAATGGAACTCGTGGGTTCAGATGGAGAAACCCACGAATAAGACGAACGGTTCAAGACAGCGTAGCGAAAACGCGTACACCCACTAAACTCGTCATTTGCGGTTCATAGATACCAAACTCGTCTATATTCGACTGAGTCAAAAACACCATTATGATTGTCACGGAACCTCAGACGCTCCTTTTGCCCTCATGTAGGCAAGCACTAGTCGATATCAGAATCGATCTCGATATTCATCAGATCGTTCAGATGTTGCTGCAGCATTATTCTATCCATCAATGCTTCTTTGGTAACAGATGGCCGTCTTATACACGTTGTAGCACAGAGGCCACATAAGGCAGGACCACACTGCACGCAAAGACAACACGTGAACAGGAACGTCACAACAACCCCGATGATCATCAGAATCTTCCAACCCACGTCGACATTAGGCCCCAAAACCATCCTAGTAGCGTCCAATCACCTACGTCCACGTGTACGGACTCGGAGATCTTATGCAACTTCGAGATGGCTTGATATACAGTTGGAGCGTTATCAGGAATGAAAATGCAGCAACTCGAATGGATCACCTTGCACACACCACCTCTATCTGCAAGAACAATGTCTAGAACCATACGGTTCTGCAACGTCATAAGCCTATCCGCCTGAAGCTCTGCTGTCAGATTACCAAGAGCACTTGCAGTTATGTTAGCAGTCGATTCTACCACACGAGTCAACTGTCTCAGGTTCCTACTATTAACCATAGGTACCCAAAACGGCAGGAATCCCTTAAAGAAGTCTCCTGCTTCTTGACCAGCAGTGTCCTCTTTGCTAATAACGCCTCTCACAACTCTAGTCTTGTGATAGTCCGAGGCAACTGTAAAAGTCGGTGGCAAAAGATTTGCAATATAACAGGTGCCCGAGAAGTCACGGGGCAACCAAGTATATGCGCGATCATAACATACAAAGTAGGTACCCTTGGCAGTCAGAAAAACAGGGGAAGAGAGCATTGGTAAAACATACGTTTCAGTGCAAGCACTCTTCCCAAGCTGGGCTCGCGGATTTCGGCCAAGGCCTTGCAAGCAGAAATTACCGAGATGGGGTACGATCCAAATCGGAGACAAGCTTTTAAGCTGTCTATCACCCACTGACATGCTATACTCAGCCTCACTCAGGTCCTTGTATGCTCGCACCTCTTCCTCTGGAATAAGCGATGCATCAAAAATATCTCTATATAAGTCAACAATCGCTCTTGCCAAAGGCTTGTGGTACGGGCCGGGACCAGGATCTGCAGAGCGTGGCTCTCGATGGGGGTAGGAATCTAGTGCACTACGGAACATAGTTTGGAATGCTCGAGCTGACCCCTGGGAGCTGTAAGGAAGAACCAAATACGGAATACCCCTATCCATGGTATGTGGCATTAACCCACACACCCAACAGTTAGTAGTATTCATCACCAACTGATGCTGATGTAGGAGCTGGACAAAAGAGTTGTTCATGAATTCCGCACGTCTAACCTGTTCATGTTGGGGCAGAGGGTGAAAGGAATGTGTAGAAACAGTGGGAATAGAATTTAGTTCAGAAGAAGAAGAAGTAGGTGAAGCGGAAGGCAATAACGACTGTATTCCAAAATACACTCCACCCACCAATAGCATAGAAACAGTCAGAAACAGCAGGAATACCTGAAACAGAAAGCATTTTGTTTGTACAACCCTATACAATTTTGATCTTTGAGCCGACATCCTCTCTACTTCCGACAACTTAGAGAAATCCATCCTCTAAAAACCGTCCGTAACGTTCTTGACGCACTTCGTTCTGAGTAGCGATTATCAATTCCCAGGAGTTCCCAGGAATCAACAAAAGTAACCGACCTAGTGTCAGAAACCTGCTAAACAGAAGGAAGTACCCGCACGGCCCTATGGTCAACCCGGATGAAAAAGGTTTTCTTTAATCAAACATTCAATTTTAATGCAAATCTCCTAGCTGTGGAAAAAGAGGAACACACGTGAAAAGAAACTCAAAAATTAATGGAGGATGCAATTGTTCATAATGTTCGGGGCAACAGTAAGGGGGTAATGTGAATTCAAAAAAGGAAAAACAAAAAGAGATTTCTTTTATTAGTCTTTGTCACGAGAACGAAGGAAATATCTACTTCTTCCAGGACGAGTCTGCTCTTCAAATAATTGGTCAGGTTGCAAAACAGTGTTCAACCGATCAGATGACAGTTCAGGCCTTGAATTCTCCAACGCTGACGATTCAACAAATGTATCTGGCTGCAATGAAGTGTCTCCTACAGGTTGAGCATCACTAAACGGCACAAAACGTAGAGGGGTCTCTGTTTCCGTTGCGGCAATTCCAGTTCTCACCCAAGAATCTGCTGGCAAAGGAATCGGGACTTTTTTGGTGTGGGTGGCGTGCACCCAATTCTTTCTGCCTTCCAACCGAACTGCAGTCCTTGTTGCCAGCAGGACTTGGAAGGGACCCACAAATCTCGGCTCCAAGTTACGCTTTCTCCCAAAGTTGCGGGTGACCACCCAGTCACCCGGTTGGAGACGATGTCCAGGACCCTCCGTTTGTGCCGGTAGAGCTTCAAAGACCTGTTGATGAATTAACCTCAGTTTAGCAGTCAGATCATGAAGATAATCAATTAACATTGGATATTCGAGACTATCAAAGGCCTTAGGCCTCGGGACTCCCCAAATGTTCGCAGGATGGCCGAACACAATCTCATATGGGCTAAGCCCTACTCGAGAGTGCACAGTCGCCCTGGTTGACAAGAGAGCTAGAGGCAAGGCATCAGGCCATGACAAACCAGTCGTAGCTTGAATCTTAGCAAGCTTCAGTTTCAGAGTACCATTGTACCCTTCCACTAAACCTGCTGACTGGGGATGATTGAAGCTATGGAATTTTTGTTGAATTCCAAGGCCCTTACACACACTCTTCATCACACTCCCCACAAACTCACTTCCGTTATCTGACCATACAATCCGTGGCATTCCATACCGAGAAAAGTATTCCTTCAGTAGGACTTTCGCTGTGGACAGGCCAGTATTATCTTTAAGAGGATAGGCCTCAATCCATCTGGAGAACGCGCAAACCACAACTAAAACGTACTTCAGGTTATTGCATCTCTCCATATGGATGAAATCCAATTGGATAACCTCAAAAGGGCATGTAGGAGGAGCAAAATGGCCAGGTGGAGTGGGGGTGTCCTTGCCAGGATTATACATCATACATACCATACAATTCTTGACCACTCTCTCAGCACACTTAGCAATACCATCATTCTTCCATACAGGGGACAGCAACTTACATATACCTTTTGCGCTAATATGTGACAAGCCGTGAGCCATAGTCACAACGGCTAGTACATATGCATCCGGTAACATCCACCTCTGACATTCTGACAAATCAACCCAACATCCATGCGCATCTAACTTTCCCGTGCTTTCTTTCCACTGAGTCTTTTCAGTTTCAGTGGCCTCATTCTGAATCGCTTTCACGCTCTCAACAGTGTCCTCACACATACCAGTCTCCGCCGGCCACCTTACTGAACTTGTAACGTACATTCGGGTTGCAAGATTCTTAGCTGTTTCCTTTGCAATCTCATCCGCAAATGCGTTACCACGACCAACATCATCCGTAACCTTTGGATGCGCGCTGCATTTAATGATTGCCACCTGCTTAGGCAATGTAAGTGCATCCAAAAGATCATTCACGAGCTGTCCGTGTTGGATCTTCGTACCATGCGATGTCATAAATCCTCTTTCTCTCCACAAACGACCAAAACTATGTGCAACACCAAACGCATATTGACTATCTGTAAACACATTCACTCGCTTTCCCTTAGACAAAACACACGCTCTCGTCAACGCAATCAACTCTGCTGCTTGCGCTGAATTCTGACTCAATCTCGCAGTTTCCACAACCGTACTCAACGTCACTACAGCATACGCAGTCGTCACATCACCATTCGGCAACTTAAAGCATGAACCATCAACATACAGAGTACCATCGGGATCTGCCAATGGAGTGTTTTTTAGGTCAACACGACCCTTCGTTTCTTCCTCAGTTCGTAAATAGCAATCATGTGGTGGTACATCATCTGATTCCATATTAGTCGGCAACAATGTCGCCGGATTCAGCACATTACAGCGCTTGATTTGCATATGATTTGCCAAAAGTGTCAACTCATAACCAGACAACCTTGCGCTCGTCAAGTGTTGAGTTTTCGTTCGATTCAGGAGAGTGTCAACTGCATGCGGAACCATCACCGTAAGCATATTATCCATGACCAGTCCTGCAGATTGCCGGATGGACACCGCAGCTGCCGCTGTCGCTCTTAGACAACTCGGCAATGCTCTAGCTACTCGGTCCAAGGTCGAGGAAAAATATGCACATTTGGCTTACCGCCAAATTGTTGCGTCAAGACACTCAACGCACAACCCTCTCTCTCATGAACGTATAGTGTAAACGGCTTACTGTAATCAGGAGTACCTAACACAGGAGCCGAACACAACGCATCACGCAATTCAGAAAAACTTTTCTGACACTCTTCAGTCCATGGCAAAGGAGTCGGAACATCCTTGCATGTGAGGGCTACCAATGGCTTCGCTAGCAATGAAAAATTTGGGATCCATTGCCTGCAGTATGACGTGATACCTAGAAAGGCACGCACATCTCTCTGACTTGTTGGCACAGTCATTCGAGCGATCGCTGCAATTCTTTCTGGGGTCAACCTTCTTCCCTCCTTTGACAATAAGTGACCTAGATAGGTTACTTCTTGACAACAATATTGTAGCTTAGAAGGTGACACCTTGTGATGTAAGTCACAGAGGTGCTGTAACAGCGATACTGTAGCAGTTTTGCAAATCTCTTTAGTGTCAGCAGCCACTAACAGGTCATCAACGTACTGAATCAAGGCCGCGCCAGCCGGTAACACAAACGCATCAAGTTGACTCTTTAGGGCTTGGCTGTAGATCGATGGACTCTCACAGTAGCCCTGAGGAGCGCGTTTAAACCTGAAGCTGCGACCACCTAATGAAAAGCCGAATAGATCTCTGCTTTCCTCAGCAATCGGAATGCTAAAGAAAGCATTCTTCAAATCGATTACCGAGAACCAAGAGGCAGAGGCTAGAATCAGAGTCAGTAAAGCCGTAATGTCAGGTACCACAGGAAATTGTGGAATCACAATCTTATTCACCTCTCGCAAATCAATGACAAAACGGTACACAGGAGGTTTGGATGGATTAGTTCGTTTTAGAATAGGTAACACAGGACTATTACACACATTTCCCTGAGTTTCCTC
Organism: Lissotriton vulgaris; assembly: GCF_964263255.1. Classification (NCBI taxonomy): domain Eukaryota; kingdom Metazoa; phylum Chordata; class Amphibia; order Caudata; family Salamandridae; genus Lissotriton; species Lissotriton vulgaris. Next base: position 910,122,697 of record NC_141685.1, read on the forward strand.
AATAACATCCTTCTTGATCAAGTCATATATGATCGCTAATAGCGCTCGTTCACCATCAAGAGAGATACGATACTGGGGGATACGTGGTAATCACACATTCGATTTCAATTGAACAACATAAGGTGATATGTCCAACAGGCCCACATCATTGGGACCTGTTGCCCACAAAGACTCAGGAAGAGAACTCAATTCTGGTGGGAGCTTATCAGTTGACAAGTACATAGGAGAGATCACTCTCTGACCCAATGTAAGCTCCACTCCCGCAGGAGAACAGTACAGAGTCGCATATAACCGTTTCAACAAATCCAGGCCCAAAAGATTCTCACCACAACCAGTAGTCAAATTCAGGCGAGCTTCTAGCTCACGTGGCCCAATTGTAAGGGGCAAAGGGCTAGAAACCGGATTGCTAACGGGGGCGCCAGAGAATCCAACGGAAACATTCGTTAAGCCAGACAAAGGTGCGCCAGGGAGTTTCGAATGCATGATGGAACTTTTCGCTGCACCAGTGTCCAACAGAAAAGGCTCAACTACGCCCGATGTGGCAACTGCGACGTAAGGCCCTCTCTGATCAACCGGAACTGATACTACTCCCTCTCTTTGTCTGTGGCTGTCCTAGTAATTACCGTCAGCATCGATATCATGCTCGACGTAATAGTCGTCCACATGATACTGTGCAGATCTACCAGACGAGGAATCGCGCTGATCAAAGCAATTGTTCGAATCTGATGAAGTGGTAGAACGCTCATTCTGATTTTGAGCTCTACCACGTGATGCTTGCATTATTTCGGTCACGTAAAACCGGACAGTTAAACTTCAAATGGCCCTCACCCCTACAATATGCGCATTGATTATATCCAATCATAGATCTCGGTGTAGAGGAGTCAGTACGCGACTGCGTCCTAGAAGACTGTGATTGCGATCGATTTTGCTGCTGTGCGTCATTTTGATTCGAGCGCGGAGGATACGCTTGCTGCAACAGAACCTTAGATTTAAGATCCTTCATTTTTTTATCTGCACGATCATTTTCTTCCTTTTCTCTATTTTCGTAATATTGAGCCGTTGCTAATATTTGAGCAGAGGTAGAAACAGCCCACGAACTTTCGGAATTTTTCAATTTGTTGCTGAGTTCAGGCAACAAATTCGATACAAATGTATCTACAAACAATCGCTGACCACCCTCAGTGCTCATATCCTGACCACTGTGATCGATGAATGCCTCCTCAAATCTGGTAAAGAAATCGGAGACACTCTCATCCTTCTTTTGCTTACACGCAGACAGTTTATCCCAGTTAACTCTCATTGCTGGCATAAGTGTCTTCATAAGTGTAATAATCCTCTGGGGCAGATCAGTAATGAGCTGTTCAGGCTTAGCCCCGCCATCTTGTCGTCCGTCAGCCGCCGCAAGAGCAGCCCAATCACCGCCTAACTCGGCTACGTGATTCTCTTGACGGATTTTTGCCCAAATTGGTTGAGGTACTACGTTACCGAACAACATGTCAATGTCGGCAAGGTTCATAATAGTAGCATCCACAAGTTGGGATAACTCCTTATAATAACCTGGCGGATTTTTCCGGGGGTCAGGCAAAGATTGCTTCACCTGCAGAACTTCCGACCGCTTCCATGGGAGGTGTATCCAAACTCTCTGGAAGTGTGGCAAAATGGGAGGAACGGCAGCAGCATTACCTGGCATCCACACTGGGGGAACTTCACGCATGGGATACTGACCAGGTTGTGCCATCCACTCCTCAGTTTCGTCATTAAACAATGCTCGAGGTTGTACTGTAGATCAAAAAGATAAGAGACGCTCTAAAGCACGTCGAACATTACCACCCACAATCATACCGTTCGAAAACTGATTCTGGAGTTCAGTCATTTCGGGCGGTACATTGTCTACCTCATCATTATCCCACTCCTCCTTAGGGATTTACACATTTCCTCAAACACAAATCTTTGTGTGGGCTCATTAAATTGAGAGAACGTGTCGAAAACTATGCGCGGGGTGTATTTAGCAGGATGCCTATTCCATTTATGCGTCATTTTCACTAACGTCTCACTCTCCCTACCACCAGGAATTTGACTTCGTCTTTGAGAGACATCAGAAACATCGGACCCAAGGATCGGTCCAAATGGAGAGTAAAGATTGGCAACAGCATTAGGTATGCGACTACGGACAGCAGGAGAAGAGGAGAGAAGTACAGGGGCAACAACATGAGGGCTGAACGTAGGAGCAGTAGGAGTAGCCAAGAGAGCAGAAGTAGCGGAAACAGCAGACTGAGAAGGTATAGGCAGTGGAGCAGTAGGAAGAAGGGCAGGTAAGGGAGCAGGGACAGCTTGAGGAACAGGAGGATTCGGAAGAACAAGACCAGCGACAGGCTGACCAGCAGCTGCCGGAACAACAGGTTGAGGAACAGGAGGAACCACAGGGGCTGTAGTATCCTGTGCATATGGAGGTGGTGATTTCAGTAGATAGGACAACAAAGGGTCCTCTACCGCTTCTTCTCCCTTCTTATCAGAACTCGACGGTAAAACAGGATAACACTTATCCACCGCCATATGTTGCAGTCTAGCAAAAACTTCCTTTTCCTTCTCTTCTTTGTCTCGCTGAAACTGCTCTGCATTTCTCATCTCCGTAATGATACCTTCTCTCTTATTTTTCTTAATCTGTTTGATTTCTTTCTGCCTGGCCTCCTTGCGCCATAACCGAAAGGAATCAAACATGGCCGGCCTAGCTTTCTTTTTAAACAATTTTGCTTCAAGATTATCTAAAATTGCAGTTTCGAAACTACCATGGGGTGGCCAACTAAGGACACCATCGTCTTTAGTGTAGCGGATCCAATAATCATTATATACGATAGGACCCACTCCATGGCGACTATAGATCTCATAGATCGGAGTTCCAACTGGAGGTATCGGACATGAATCCTCCAATCGGGAATCCCCACCGCAACATTTAAAGAAACCAAACAAAGTACTACGGCCAGGCATCGTGCACACTAACCGAGTTTACAAACTTCAAGGGTTATCGAATTACGATGTCCTCGCAAAAATGCAAGACCCTCGGTTTTTGGCAATTGCAATCGTCAAATAAAACCCAACAACTAAGAACCAACAACTAAGAACCACAAATGCAATGGAACCATGCAAACAACCAAGTAACAACCAAGAATTCTGGGAGCGACCCACAAATACTTAACTGAAAGAACAATGGCGTCAACAGGAAGGCCATTCTATCGTCTCGCCGTACAAAGGACTACGCCAGGCGCCAAAACAGGTCGACAGTCAGGGCATCAGTCCGTCGCAGCCGTCAGGAGGCGGGAATCTTCGCGGGAAAAGTCTTCGGACCACTTATTTCGACAATAGGATCGATGAAGCGGGGTGCACCTTCCCTCGGAGATTTCAGACGAAGTTCCTCACGATCGTCGGGCTTTGGACCGGTACCGCTGATGTCGCCCCATGTTGGGCGCCAACTGAAGGACTGGGCTATTCTAAGGCCCAGCGGTGCCAGGGGACAACACCTGAAACCTTCGTGGGTTACCTGTTCCGGCGTACAAATCACAGAGACACGGGACACTTCCTTCGGCGTCAAAGATCAGAGTTTATTTACTGCAGGGATATAGAAATTGCAAGAAGTACACTACGTGTAGGTTCTGAGAGACTGCTTCGAATTGCAACAGTGGATCGCTCCTTTTATACATATTTTAGTCATAGCACAACATGGCAAATAAAAGGTTACAATTCAGTTACCACAATAAATTTCAAAAAGGGTTGCTTTCATGTATTCAGGAACCCGGAACATAATTACAGTAGCATCGCCGGTTCCCAACTGTAAAAGTACGTTATCCCATCATTGAGTACATTCAATTCGGGCTGTAAACGAGTTAAGAAAAGAGACAGAAACAGGTGCAAGGAAGACAAAGATAGACAACAGATTGAAAAAGAGTGTAGGGGGGGGCAATATCGGAAGCACGATTGCAGGATCAAAAGGATTCGTGCCTAATGCATGCACGGCTGAAACAATAGACCGGCACGGCAAGATGAGCCTCTAGCGGAGCCATCCGCCTTTGCAGTGTCATCCCCCTCGTCATAAAGTCATCCTCAAAGGAACACGTGTCTTCCGCAAGAGCTTGGGAATCCCAGGGTCACGAAGCGGACAATGTCCGTTCGCTGGCTACTTGAGGGCAAGAGACAAAATGGATGCCGTATCTAAAATGGAACCCGATGGTTCAGATGGAGAAACCCACGAATAAGACGAACGGTTCAAGACAGCGTAGCGAAAACGCGTACACCCACTAAACTCGTCATTTGCGGTTCATAGATACCAAACTCGTCTATATTCGACCGAGTCAAAAACACCATTATGATTGTCACAGAACCTCAGGCCTGCATAACAATGACATCACGGCCTCTGATGCGGAATCGATAAGCGCAGGGTGAAGGGGGCCTTAAACCAGACTTCCGGCCTTTTGGTTTATAGTGTGTGTGAGAACACGCGGGAAGCAAGTCCTGCTTGTTGGTCACGTGCGGCCTCGTGCAAGCAAAATAATGCTCTCGACATAAGATTTAGAAATGCCTGGATTGCTGTTTGTGCTTTTGTGTGTGTCGGGAGGGGGCGCAGGTGAAAGGTGAGCCTTCTGCGTGCATAGACGGTGAATAACTAGACAGCAAATACTTAGCGTGGATGTGTGAACGCTAGTTTAAAGCAACACTGCGCTCTAATACTTGTTTTTTCATGGAAGGAGTAGAGCGGTCTGGGGCATCAACGCATATCCCTTTCCCCTATACGATGGTTCTGGAGTGCATGCACATGTTAGCCTCTCAGGGTACACCTGTGTTGCTGTTTTGCACTTCGCTGAAGTCTATATGAGAGTATGTATGTCTGAGGAACATATGTATTAGAAGACCCTGCTGATACATTTCATCCAAAGGCTGTGCTGGTGGCTGGGCGTGTCCGTTTATTTGTTGGGTCAGGATCGATTTGACTCATCCAATCAGCTGGCGAGCTGTGCCTTCGGTTCTCGAATACGTCCTTCCAGAGCATGGCATGGCCGAGTCAGCTGAGGTACAGCGCACACCTGGAGCTCTGTCAGGCTCTGTGCACGGGCTGATGGGGGCCATTTCTGCCCGCCCGAGCTAGAGTTTCTTGCTGAAATCCTCAAAGAACCAGGAGAAAAAAACTCCATCTGAAACTTCGAGACGCGAGCCTCTATGTCAAAGTCCAATTTGATTTCGCCCCCAGCTGAACTGATGTTCATTAGCCGAGAAAGCAAAGACTGGTGTGAGGGGGTTTGGAAAACAGGATGGGGAGGGTTGGTGTGGGCAGAAAGTAGACTAGGGTTTAGGGATTAGGGGGCGTGTTTTTCGTGCTCTCCCCTTCCCATTGGCTGGAAGGTAAAATTCCAGCCAATGGGAAGAGGAGAGGGCGGGACTTAAAAAAGACACGGAAACGCCCCCGAATCGCGTTCCGACGGGGAAAGAATGATTGACAGCCACTCTCTTCCAATGGCTAGCCTCCATTTATGGAGCTAGCCAATGGAAGACAGAGGTGGGACGAAGCCCCATACTGTCTCTAACATTAGATTTCGCCCTGGGCGGAGCACTGCTTCGCAGTGCTACGGCCAGGCCGAAACCTAAAAATAAGGTCTACCTGCATTCTGCAGTGTCGGTCTTCTAGCCTCTGCTCCTTGACTCCTGGCATGCCACAGGGTCTCCTATGCCAATACAGATGCTGCTCCCATGCTGCTATTTCCCAGCATGAGAGGAGTACCATGATTGGTGTGAGCCCCCATAGATAGGTGCTCATTAAGGGACTACAACCCTCTGCTTGCTCTCTACATGGCTCTGAGTCTAAAGCACAGCTCAGCTGGAGAGATTAAAATGCACAAGAAGAGTATTTTGCCGGCCGTCCAAACCGTCATGTGCACTTGAAGCAGTGCCGCCACTCCTCCTTTCTGCGGCTGAGTCAAGAAGTCGGAATGGATGGCCCCACCCTCGGCTTAGCTGCAGGAAGTAAGCGAGGTAAAATAAAAAGATAATAACCCTTGTTATTACCATTTTATTTTTCATTTTTCACTGCTCAAAAGCAGTGGGATGATGCTCCTCCGCTAGACCGCTGCCTTAGTCCCCTCCTTCTTCCTTCAGGGGGTCTCAGAGAGTCGCGCTGGCAGCAGATATCACCTGCCCATGCTTTGGATTCAGACTATTTTGCCATTCTTCAGATAAAACTGGACTCTGAATTCACACAGCAGAGCTGTCTCTCAGGTTACAACAATGTGAATGTCTGAGCACTCTGGTACCAGAGATGTGCCTTAGATACACTGCTTCTTTTCCATCACTGCTTAAATATCACTTGGATCATTGAGAAACATGTGTAGGATTACTCCAAAAACCACCAAGGCGCAGGGAACACATTTGAAGGTCAATCTCTAATGGGAACACATTTGAAGGTCAAACTCTAATGGATCTTTGCCCACTGCCCAAGTCTCAGATGGATGATGATTCATGGGTTTTCTATAGTGATATGCAGGGCTTTAAGTGGGCCGGGTCTCCCCGGGTCTGAGCACCAGCTGTTTTTTAAAGGGGGCCTCGAAATGGGTCTCTATCGGGCTCTGTTTTGTGCTCGGGCACAGGCGGTCCGTTGCTTTCCGGAGTGCAGTGACAGCAGGCACATCGTGTGCAGCTTTTACACTGCTCACTTCTCACTAGTTGAGAAATTACGGCATGATGTAATGCCAAGTGAGTGTTATAGGGGAAGGGAAATCCTTGCTTCTTACATCTCTCATGTGTCTGCTTTATAAAACACAAGATTCCGAGCGCTGTTGCAATAGAGGGACACTGCAAATTACCACTTCTCTTTTTGAAACTCAGGAGTAACAACACTGTTCTGATGTCACCAGGGCTTTAAGTGGAAGCTTTTTCAATATTATATACAAGTCATAGTTGCTGCTTATTTATCGTATGCAACTAACAACCATTGAGAAAGCAATAGTCCTGACTTGTTGAAGGTATGATATTAGTTGTTGTATCATACATCTGGATGCAATGACAAACAGCAAAATACAAGTCGGGCAGCACATTATGTTATGCACAGATTTTTAGCGTATGTATTTTAAGCCACGCCCATAATAACATTGGCCACGCCCCTTTGAGAGCCCCCCCCATGTTTTTTCATTCCACTTAAAGCCCTGGTGATATGTAACTTAAGTTGTTTTGATTACTATTAAGTGCAGAAAATTTGGTTCATGCATTTGGCATTAACACCCAGCAGCTATCCACAAGCTAACGCACTACAGCAGTATTTATATTATTTCACCTCTCACCTCTCCACGTCCCTCTTCACACTGATTTCATGTCTTGGGCATATCAAGCCGATTTGCTTAACACCAATACCATCAGGTGTCTGTTTACTGGCTGACGACGGAGGCAGCATCCTGAATTACACACCTCAGAATAGGGGATAATGTGGTTATGACATGTGTTTCCTCATCAGGGGTATATTGTAATCGTATCTGTACTTGCATTTATACAGCGCTTACTACCTCTGAAGAGGTGTCAAAGTGCTTTTCGGCAAGTAGCACTCCAAAAAGAATTAGTGGTGAATTAGTATAGAGAAATATGAAATTAATTTGAGCAGTGGCCAATTGAGTCTGTTGGTTGGTGTGTTAGAGAGCATCCTATCACCCGATCCGCCGAGAATTTCCAGATGGTGTCCAGTGGTCCACTCCAACCAGAAGAGGTGAGCGGTCTAGACTGCGGGGCAAAGGAGGAGCAGGTGTTCGGACAGAAGCTAAAAGAGAGCCGTTGACTCAGGTTGGGCCGCCGGGTGATTGGAGAGCCGGAGGAGGCGAGGCTGCGACGGACGGCTGCAGGAGAGAAGGCGAGGCTGCGACGGACGCCTGCAGGAGAGAAGGCGAAGCTATGCAGGACAGAGCATCGGACGACGGCAAGCGTGGACCAGGGGAAGAGAGTTCAGAGGCTGGAGACACGGAGAAGGCGAAGCAGAGCGGCGGAGCTGACCTACGGGAGGTTTCCCCAACACACACCGTGCTCGTATCCGGCTGTCCCTCCAAGCAACAGGACACCGCGATACCCATTGCTACGGTCACCGGGGACCGTAGCCCCAGGCAAGTAACGTGGGGAGAACGGTGGAGGAGGAGGTTGGAGGGCACATGACTGTTGGGCTTGTGGCATAAGTAAAGTGTTGCACGCTGCATGCGAAATGCGCTTTCTTTTTCCTTCCCCATTCCTCACTACCTGACCCTTCCTCCTAAAATAAAGATATCACGAGTCTCGGTGATCCCACGTTCCTGGTGACTATAACATGTCTGAAACCTATGGTTTTTTCAGTGAATTTCAAAGGTTATTTAAATGCTAATTCCTAACTATAACATGTCTGAAACCTATGTTTTTTACAGTGAATTTCAAAGATTTTTTAAATGCTAATTTGTAAATATTTTTATTGTTTTTTAATATTTTCTAACTACATTTTTTAATCTCTTTATTTTCAGATGTTATTTTTTAATTTACATTACACATTTTATTTATAATTATTTTACATAAAAATATATTTTTTCATTATTTTATATTGTTTATAATATATTATTTTTCCCTTTTTTGCAGTTGTGCACCCTACGAACACCCTACTCATTTACTGCGCGAAGGTTGTCTGCCATTTTAGGGTCGCTGTCTAGGATCCGCGAAGGATGTCCTCCTGATTTTATTGCCCAAATATGTGATTTAAAATTGAACAAGGTATGAGTTATAATTTTTCTTGCTTCTATAAATAGTTTTATAAAATGTAAATCTGCATTGTAATAGTCTTATAGACGTTTCTTTCTGAAATCCATTCTCATTTTAATGCTCGTAACACGTTTTCAGCCTGTACTTCAGATACAAAGTAAAAATGTTTTATTTTGTTTTTTGTAAACTTGTCTTTTAATTTTCCTTGCTATTTATTTCAGAATTTCTAGATCATGGAAGTCCAAAAAGGGTTCAATCAGAACAAGCTCAGAAGTTTGTGAGTGACCAATCTCGGCCTAACATTTGTATAATGCAATCCTATTTCCTATTTTGCTGTCCAAATATATCCTCTGATGATTACTTTTCATCCCCAATCCTATTGAGAACAATTGTTTTTATGAACATGAAAATTAATCTTGGACATATGTACAACATATACATTTTTAACTCTTTTTTCAGTTACCACAATGTTACATAAGTCAGCAGCAAGTTACCAAAATTGAAGAAAGTATTTCTTCCTGTTCCAGTTCATTTCACCAATGTCTCAAATATGGCATGAACTAGTTGTATGAAGTCAGAGAGATTCACAAATTTTTAAGGGACAACTTTAAGGTAAATAATCATAATACGACTACTCGACGAAGTTAAAAAGTAACGGATATAAGTACTTGATGGGTTTTCGGTGGCAGATAATCTCAAATTCACACTTGTATGGATAGGTCTAATACAGGGTAGATCTCTGTATAACTAAAAGATGATTAGGTATTAGGATGGCATACATAGCTCCCAACCTTCTTTCTTATTTTCTTTACGGGTTCCAAATTATTAGGGACGAATATTAGGCTGTGCAGTAGAGGTTGACGGTGTTGCTCCACTGGTACTTTGTACTCCTCATGAAGCAGGAGGAGCCTCTCTCAATCTCCTTAACACTTCCCTTGCAAAGTTGACCGTATTCTTAGTCTGCAAGTGCTTCCGCATACTTGCAGTTCCACACTAGTCCTCTTTATTGGGGTCTCCTCTTGAAAGCAGTCTTGCATATGCGACAAGTAACTTTTCTTGCATTCACCTTTTTTAAGACTTGTGAAAATTAATTTCAAAACATTCAATAAATGCGGTGTCACTATACATTGTGTCAAATGCTTTATTAAAAATATGCCAATAATGTTCCCTTTAATTGTTGTTAATGTCTTTACAAAAGAATTTGAAAGGAGAAAGTAGGAGATGAATAACAGAGGTAGGACGTTATATCTCAAACTGCAAAAATTGATAAAAAGGGTGGACCAAAGTCTGCATGTACAATGCCAGTGGAAGCATTTCAGGCACATTTCAAAGATTTTTAAAAATATAAATATTGTCAAGTGTTACTTTGACTTGTAATGTTTGACCTTATTTAGTCACATCAATCTAATTTTAAACATTAATTTTCTTTTTTGTTTTGCAGATTAACTACAATACTTTTGGACTCCATATTATATGTTGTTTATTATATTGTTTTGTTAGTTATAAATATAGTTATTTATTGTATTGTTATCTTTTAGTTATAGTTCCAGTTATTGTTTTAATAAAAGTTAATTAAAAAAGTACAAACATCTGTTTTTTTGTGTTGGGTAGCAATCATCAATAGAAATTATATTTATAATTTGAAGTATAATTCTGAGGCTAAGAACTTTTAACCTCAGTGCTCACTTAAGTGTTCTATGAACTGTTACTATGGTAACAGGCAGAAAGCCGTTTGGGGGTAGGGTTAAAAGTTACTGGCTGTACAAATGCCATTATATGTACCCAGGATCTTCTACATCACAGAAAGGAAAGCAAAGTAAAACAAAACACTGTGTACCAGATTTACAACCCCCTTGCACCACTTTTGCGTCCAACCCCCTCCCCCTACAACATTACAAGCATGTGGGCTTCAACGACCCCCTCAAGCCCCGGGAACCACCACCCCCTGAAATTTGTATATTACGGGACGCAAACTGTGTGGCCTATGTTTATATTTATTCACATGCCACCTTGCGTGATGCACCACTAGGATACAGGAGGCCTTCAGCCTCAGGAGCCGCAGCGTCAACCTGACTGAGACCCGGGATAAAAGCTGAAAGATCAGAATCAGAGCCAAAATATCCCGAACCCGCTGTTCGGAGTGAAAAACCCCAAATTGCGCCGAGTCCAGAACCGCTCCAATGAAGAGGAGCTTCTGAGAGGGGCACAGGTGTGACTTTGGCACATTGATGGACAACCCCAGCAGGTGCAAGAGGTGGACCATAGCCTGGAGGTGGGAGACGACTGTCTGGGGCGAGCCCGCCTTCAACAACCGGTCGTCGAGATAGGGGAAGACTGGGACACCTGCTCTGCGTAGATAAGTGAATAAACATGTGAATAAATCTTTCTACTTTTCTACGAGACTATAGAATATTGTCCATATACCACAGCAATCTGCGTTTCAATATGCATGGCATCTATTAAAGAGATAGTGTACATTTTACAGATGAAGGAAACCGAGTCTTCCTCATGAACTTTAGACTCTGCATCGGCACTTACTTGTAATTACTAAAATCTCTCAATAAACACAAGTGCTGTTTCTAGAACCACCCAACATCTATACACATAAGCTTGATATATATATCTCAAAAATACATGCTTCATTTCTTTCACCGACAAAATGCGCGGATCCTACATGCATCTCTCGACTTTAAAAAAAAAATATCTTACTTTTTTTGCCCTACGGGTCCCAATATCACCCCATGAGCAGGCCTAGGGGGTCAGGGTGTCTCTAACCTGCCCCTGTTCAAGTTTTGCCAACATATTTTACAGACTTCTTCACCCTCGCTTCTATCGAGGCACAAAATGGCTGCCAACAGTTCCTGGTTTCGAATGTTTACAACCGCTTGTCAGCGCGTGATCGGAACGGTGCGCTTATCCTACGAGGCCAATCCTCGCACAATCCACGGATCCTCCGCGCCCATAGATATATAAATGACTTTAACCGTAATTTTCAAAGAAACTACTGAGCAGATTGATACCAGATATGCCAAAGGCACAAGTCAAAACTGAGAACTACCTCTCTGCCAAATTTGGTGTAATTCCATTCAGCCGTTCAAGCTGTAGGCGTGGCTAAAGTTCCTATGAGAAATTGCTTGGGGAAAACGCGTTTTGGGACCCCTCCTTTTTTCTCGGCCCCTGCTTCACCAATCACCCCCAATCTTCCAGGGAAGGAGCAGAACTGAGCTGACCAAGAGTTTGGAAAACTTCAAGAAGATTCATCAATCGACACGAAAGTTGTTGGCAATAGAATGTTATAGATATAAATATATATATATATATATATATATATATATATATATATATATATATATATATATATATATATATATATATATATATATATATATATATATATATAAATATATATATATATATATATATATATATATACATATATATATATATATATATATATATATATATATATATATATATATATATATATATATATATGGCCTCCAATATGTGGGAAGCATGAAGCTACAGGTACATGTCAGAATTCAATAAACAACAAAGGTACCAGAGGGTCTCTGATTAATGTGCCCATAAACAAAGAAAACCAACCAAGAACTCACCCTTGCCCCCAGGTTATGTCACAGAGAGCTCTCCATGGATGAGGAAAAATACCCATCAGTCACCATTCTGTCCGTACCACCCGTCAGAGATAATCTCTGACGGGTGGTACGGACAAAATCCCAAATGATGAAGGGCGGATCCGAATGGTGACTGATGGGTATTTTTCCTCATCCATGGAGAGCTCTCTGTGACATAACCTGGGGGCAAGGGTGAGTTCTTGGTACCTTTGTTGTTTATTGGTTCTGCTGGGGATAGTATCCAGAGCCCGGTCTTTAAACTTCCCCTAGGTCCTCCTCCACGTATTGTTTTTGTTGACATGTCAGAATTCTCCAGCATCTGAGAGCTATTCTTAACAACGACACAACCTACCCAGTAGCCAGGCACTTTAAAGCAGTGCATGGCAATGACCTGAAATGCCTGCAGTACTTTGTGATCGCTCCCAGAATATTTGAGGGGTGGCAATAGGGAGAAGGCATTAAGAAAACTGGAGTCCAAGTTCATTTTTGAACTGGACAGTAAGCACCCCAGAGGACTAAACAACACGGAGGATCTCCAAAACTTCCTTTAAAAGGTCCTACTGAAAATAAATCCTATTCAAGTAGAGCAATGCAAAAATTCAAATATTCACCCACCGTAATTTAATTGTCCCATTCTTCCATGAATCTGTTTTTTAAAAATTATACTTTATTATACATATCAACTTTTTAACATGTATAACTTTTAATCTTCCACAATTTTGATTATACTATTTGCACACTTTGCACCAATTTTAGGTACTGTATTTATTGCACTTTGTAGCTAATACCATTCATAGCCCTTGGACTCTGTTGTACTTTTTGCACTTTATTCTATGTTTTGCACATCCACAATTGATACCCTCGCCAGATCAATAAGAATATAGGAATTTATTCCGTTATCATGGATTGATGGTATACAAGTGAACTGATGAAAAACAATTTTGCAATTATTGTTTTTACATATGTCAAATTGCTATTTATTTAAATGTCATCATATTTAAATAATTATGTATATTTATATATTTATCTCTTTACAGATTTTAATGTTAAATCAGTTTATTGTCTCAGTTGGAGTCACACATACATTTATTGATTAATTCTTAATACCATGATGTGCATCTTAGCATTTCAAAACAACTTACAAACAGGTCGCTGGTACAAAACAGAATTTATTCTGAAATGTGATCATGTGGACATACCAACTGCGTTACATGGATTTGCTTTAAGTGTTTTCTTTATGTTTATACCATCACGTGGAGGGGGTTGAAAGCATCACGAGAAAAACACAGTATAAAAATAGAAAGCGGACTGCGTTTCCGCTAGTGAACAAGGATACTTCGGTATTCAAAATGCGTATGATGATGGCAAAAATAAGCCAGAGACCTGCTATGAACCACAAAGATTTGGTATCCGTTTTCCCGTTTTCTTTGGCATTTCCGGCCCTAGTGCAGGAGAGTGACTGGGCTAACACGAGCCTATATATATATATATATATATATATATATATATATATATATATATATATATATATATATATATATATATATATATATATATATATATATATATATATATATATATATATATATATATATATATATATATATATATATTCACTGAAAAAACCATAGGTTATAGACCATATATAGTTAGGAGTTCGCATTTACAAAACCTTATTTTACTCACACAAAACCATTGAAATTCCATATATTGTTAGTTGCACTAACTATATATCGCGCACCCGCAATCCACTGCTGATGATGTCACATATTACATCATTCATGACATGGTCAGTGACATCACTGATGACATCACTGATGACATCTCAAATGACATCACTGATGACATCTCAAATGACATCACTGATGACATCACTGATGACATCTCATTTGACATTACTGATCACATCACTGATGATATCATTCATGTGATAATACGATGAACCTCTTCAGACTCTAATATAACCTTAGATACAATCAGTGTAAACAGACACTCACAGACTGCCACTCATCCATGGAGTTACTCACACACCTAGTCAGTCATGCAAAGCATCAATCACACCTCCATTTCCTCAACTTTACAGTTATACAAACTTTACTTATTCAAACATATACTAACACATATTTACTCTCTTATACAATCCCTGATACAAGTTCACAATGATCCATACAGCCACTCACACATTCACTGGCTCTTATGCACAGTTATTTATATATGTCAACTCTCACATGTACTGTGTTTTACATATGTACTTACTTTGACATGTAGCACTGAGATATCCATTCACTCACCAATACACTCATGCACACAGTCAACCGCCCACATCTATGCACAGAGTCATACACCTCCCAGCCACCCACACACACACTCAGTCTCCCATACAAATACTTGGGCAATCAATCAATAACCCATATAGTTACTCATATAGCTACTTATCAACACATGCAACAGTTTACAGAACAACAGACATAATGATGCACAAATTAAGACAGTTTAGTCACTAACCCATGCACTCAGTGAGACACATTTAATCACTCACTCATACAGTCAGTCATGCACCTACTAAATCCTTCATCCAGACACTTATACATCCACTCATTCTTCAATATGTAAGACATATTTTAACTTTACAGAAACATACAGTCACTGGATGTTGTCATCAGTGATGTCATTTGAGATGTCATCAGTGATGTCATCAGTGATGTCACTGACCATGTCATGAATGATGTAATATGTGACATCATCAGCAGTGGATTGCGGGTGCGCGATATATAGTTAGTGCAACTAACTATATATGGAATTTCAATGGTTTTGTGTGAGTCTATATCAAGGCTAACAGCCTTTTCTACCTCCATCTCTGTGTTTAGAACCTGAAAAGGATTAGGGGTTAAGAGGGTTGACCAATCCTGATCAGCCGTCTCTACTACCTCTTCAACCCTAAGATGGGGCTGGAGCTGGGGGGAGGAACCCGGTTTCAAAACCAAAACCTTAGGGACAGGTTTAAAGTAAGAACTAAGTGAGGGGGTTGTAGAGGTCTTTAATCCAGCTTTTTCTTTTTTTTGTCTCTTTTTTTTCTCTCTTTCTTTGAGGGTGAAAACGTGGGGTTAGACAATATCTCTGTTTTTGCCGCCTCGTTTTTATGACCCTTCTTGCACTCGACTGAAGAAGAGAATGGACCTCCTTGTAAATTATCAGAATTGTCAGAATTGTTCCCTTCCAACAGACCACCCTGTCTCCCCGGTCTGTTACTCCTCAACTGGTATCTAGTTATTTTCTTTCCCACTTTCAGCCCCCTGCTTACTTGCTCCACGCCAAAATCTGCTCCTTCGGTCCGATTGCTACCACACAGCTGCGGAGGGCTGGACGTGAGGGTCCCCACTCCTTGGCCCCTGCCGCCACTGGTCGGTGTTCCAATTTTTGCCAGCACTCTTCTCCCTCTGCTGACTCCAAACGCTGCTCTCTGCCAGCTCCCCACCGGTAGATGGCGTGACTCCGCCCCCTCACTCTCAGCGGACTGTAGAGCTGAGCTCTCCGTCATCCGTTGTGGATCCACTGAATCGAGCCGACAGACGGCCTCCAAGATAGACCGGTAGCTCGCCGTGGTGCCCGCTATATATTGCTCTCCACTTCAGGTATGAGTTTCTTTCCCCTCGCTATGCCGCCATTAACTGCAGCTTGCGGCTTGCGAGCCGAGATTGCCGCTCCGCTCCGCTCCGCTGCTCTCTATAGTGCAGCGGTGATCCCACAGCTCTTAGCTCTCAATGCCGCTGTGACCCCACAGGTCCTGGCTCTCCGCTCTGCCCAAGTCCATAGAAAGACTGTAGAAACCGCCAAACCACTCGGCAGCAGCATTACAGACAACCTGACATCACCACTCCTCGGACGTCCGCGACCCGCTTCCTAGCCGGCCGCCATGTTTTCCCAAGCCTTTTTAATCTACTGCTCACCAGGGACTTCTACTGCTGGTATTCAAAGTGCATGTTTCAGTCTGCATGTCAGAATTTTTTTAATGAAATAGAAGAGGATTTGAGAAGTCACTCAAAATGATCCCTAATTTTTCTTTCTGAAGCACTAATCATACTTTCTATGGCAAAATTAACCCCCTCATGTTGTTCCTTTTTAAATTGAGTGTTTTCAGACTTACCACTTCATTCCAATCAAGATGGCTTCTGGTGTGCCATACTTTTGTCATAAGTAAGACTGTTAGCGCTCTAGTTGTTCTTTAGAACACTCTGGGACATTCTGTCATTGGCCATCTTGGGAGACTGTATGTCAGAATTATTTAATGAAATTGAAGAGGGTTTGAGAAGTCACTCAAAATGTGCCCTAATTTTTCTTTCTGAAGCACTAATCATAATTCATATGGCAAAATATACCCCCTCATTTTGTTCCTTTTTAAATTAAATGTTTTAAGAGTTACCACTTTATTCCAATCAAGATGGCTTCAGGTGTGCCATACCTTTGTAATAAGTAGGACTGTTAGCGCTCTAGTTGTTCTTTAGAACACTCTGGGACATTCTGTCATTGGGCTATACTTGGGCTACATCTGGGTGATATTTGGGCTACATTTGGGCTCTTTTGTCTCTGGTGGCCATTTTGGGAGACTGCATGTCAGAATTTTTTAATGAAATAGAAGAGGATTTGAAAAATCACTCAAAATGTGCCCTAATTTTTCTTTCTGCAGCACTAATAATACCTTCTATTGCATATTATACCCCCTCATTTTGATCCTTTTTAAATTAAATGTTTTAAGAGTTACCACTTTATTCCCATCACGATGGCTCCAGGTGTGCTATACCTTTGTAATAAGTAGGACTGTTAGCGCTCTAGTTGTTCTTTAGAACACTCTGGGACATTCTGTCATAGGGCTATACTTGGGCTACATCTGGGTGATATTTGGGCTACATTTGGGCTCTTTTGTCTCTGGTGGCCATTTTGGGAGACTGCATGTCAGAATGTTTTAATGAAATAGAAAAGGATTTGAGAAGTCACTCAAAATGTGCCCTAATTTTTCATTCTGCAGCACTAATCATACTTTCTATGGCAAAATATACCCCCTCATGTTGTTTCTTTTTAAATTAAATGTTTTAAGAGTTACCACTTTATTCCAATCAAGATGGCTTCAGGTGTGCCATACCTTTGTAATAAGTAGGACTGTTAGCGCTCTAGTTGTTCTTTAGAACACTCTGGGACATTCTGTCATTGGGCTAAACTTGGGCTACATCTGGGTGATATTTGGGCTCTTTTGTCTCTGGTGGCCATTTTGGGAGACTGCATGTCAGAATGTTTTAATGAAATAGAAAAGGATTTGAGAAGTCACTCAAAATGTGCCCTAATTTTTCATTCTGCAGCACTAATCATACTTTCTATGGCAAAATATACCCCCTCATGTTGTTTCTTTTTAAATTAAATGTTTTAAGAGTTACCACTTTATTCCAATCAAGATGGCTTCAGGTGTGCCATACCTTTGTAATACGTAGGACTGTTAGCGCTCTAGTTGTTCTTTAGAACACTCTAGGAGGCTGCAGTAGAACACAAAGGAATCAACTGACAGTCTCTGTGCTTGTTGGATGTACATGTTTTACTGAGAATGTCAGACTTCATTTTCACATGACTGAGAAAGATAATGTGAATTTACAGAAAATATGCTTTCAGTTTAGCTTATAGATCCCCTTCCAAACCACTGTGGGAAAATCATGAGATATTAGTTTTCTTTCAAACAATATTCATGATATCACAGCAGAAGGTTTTTTCACATGGTAAAATCACCTTAGAACCCACCACAATTCCTAAAACGAGTATGGTACCATCAACAAATGATTTATAATGTAACTAAAGTCCTAAAACCCTCTATTAACTACAATGCTTTTTAATGAGGTGCTATCATGTATATTGGTCCAAAGATGGCTGCCAACACTTCTTGGATGAAGTGCTGACAGCCAATCAGATCAGATGTGTGGTTAGGCTCCGCCCAGATATATATCTTTTTTTGAACCTAAATTACTCAAAATCCACTGGAGCACATATATTGAGACCTAGCAAAGGCACATCGGGCTAACAGTCCCTACAATTTTGCCAAGTTTCATGCAAATCCATTCAGCAGTTCGAGCTAAAAGTGAGGCCAACCGCCCTATGGAAATTAACATGGAAAAAACGCGTTTTGGGACCCCCCTTTTTTCTCGGCCCCCCCTTGATGAAACCCTCCAAATTGTCAGGGGCTGCTCAGAAACAAAATGTGCCATTTTCCTGAAAATTTCAGCCAATTCCGTCCACAAACGCCAAAGTTATTAGACATAGAATTTTCAAAAATCCCATAGAGAAAAAATCCTAACTATATATACCTACTGGCGACCGCCAGTAGGTAATATATATACAGTCTGATAACAATGTTGTCATAAAAAATGCTGATAAGGGTGGCAACACGGTTCTCTGGAAAACCACGGACTACATCTTGGAAGCAGAAAGACACTTGTCTGACACTACTTGCTACACCCTCTCATCACAGTTTGCGATGGTCCAGAATCAAAACCTGATATGCAAACAGCTGACCTCATGGAAAAGACTGAGTCTCCTTACCAAAGAGGAATGCAACTTCCTATCCAAGGATCATCCTGTAACACCGCACTTGTACTTTCTACCTAAAGTGCACAAACTTGTTACCCCTACACCAGGTCGACCCATAATATCAGCGATTGGGAGTATGACGGAAAATATTTCCAAATACGTTGATTTCTTTCTCCAGCCCCATGTGGCTAGTCTTCCTTCCTTTCTAAAAGATACCACTGACTTTTTGACCAAGATTGGTAATATTGTTTGGTGCAATGACTATTTGTTTTTGATTCTTGATATCGAATCCCTTTACACCTCTATCAACCATCAGCATGGTGTAAATGCATGTCAATATTTTCTCAATTCACGTGCCATTTGTTTCAGAGAACACAATTCTATGTTGATTGCTATGATTAAACTGTGCCTGACCTCCAACTATTTCCGCTTCAAGAACAACATCTACCAGCAATTACGCGGTGTGGCTATGGGCTCGTGTTTCTCCCCCAGCTATTCATGTCTTCATGTTGGTTGGTGGGAGGAGCACGAGCTCAGAGCCACACATGCGCACTGGTCGCCTTGTATCGCGCACTACTGGCGTTACATAGACGACATTTGCATCATCTGGAAAGGCAGTCAAGACCAAGCCCTCTCATTTGTATCAGACTGCAATAATAACACCCTGAACCTGAAATTCACTGCTAACCTTAGCAGTACTGAAGCTGAATTTTTGGATGTACAACTGTTCATCAGGGACAACACCCTCATGTCCAAATTACATCGAAAAAGTACGGCGGGAAATTCCATCCTGCACGCACATAGCTCCCATCCTGCCCATACCATCCGCAGCATCCCATTTGGCGAATTCATTCGCATTCGCAGAGTCTGCAGTGACCCTGATTCTTCTGCTACTTGCCTTGAGGAATCTAAACAACGTTTTTTGCAAAGGGGTTACTCAAGAGCCATACTGGATCAAGCTTTGGCCAAAGCTTCGTCATTAGATAGGGCCACATTACTTAAGCCCAGAGAGCACTGTACCACTGGCACTAATGATAACCAGGATGATTCCCAACGCACTGTCAGGCTCATAACTACTTTCAGCTCGCAAGAGCGCAAAATCAGACGCATCATAGGCACTGAATGGCCTATTATTCTGACTGACCCAGTCTTAGGTCCATTATTGAGTGAAACTCCTACCATTACTTTCCGACGTGCACCATCCATGCGTGATGCGCTCGATAGAATTGCACCTGAAAATCCTCCCAAACCTAACAAAACCACTAAAATGGGCTTCTTTAAATGCACCTCCTGCCGTGCTTGCAATTTTGCAACCAATGCCACTCACTATGTTACTGCTTTCAGTGACACTCCTATTCCTATTAAGGAACACCTCACCTGCAGATCAGAGTTCGTGGTCTATAAACTGAAGTGCACATGCAACTTAGAATACATTGGCAGTACCAAATTGCCAGTGCATCAAAGAATACTGCAGCACATAAGGGCCATTGTCAACAGTGACAGCAACTATCCAGTTGCTCGACACTTTGGGGTGGTCCATAACAAGAAACTTAAAGACCTCCAATACACGGTTCTCTGTTCAGTGCCCCCACCAAGCCGGGGAGGTGACCGTGAAAAAATGCTCAGGCAGCGCGAAACCCAACTAATTTTGTCCCTCGATACCAAAGCCCCTAATGGTCTCAACTTGACTGAAGATTTGAAAAGCTTCCTGTAATGCTTTTTTTCTTCTCTACAGTTTGGTGGTCTGGTCTCTGTAGTTCATTTCACGCTCTAGCTTTTTCCTCTCTCTCGCTCTGTTTAGGCGTCACTGTTTGTCTGTTGGCCCATTTGCCAATGTCTAGCATGGCGTAACCTTAGAATCATGACTCTTGTTACTTTTTTTTGACTAGGATTTGTTGCCATGCTCTCCACCTTACTTATGTCGCCGCCATTTTATTGTTTATCTGTTTCGTTGTCTTCCCTCTCCTCTCACTTCTTATTTTTCACATCTGTGGTTGGGCTCGTATATCTCTTTTTACTTTTTTCACTTACTTTTTTGACACTTTGTATTCTCCTCTTTTGCCCTTAACTTGGCTCACATGTCTCTCGCAGCATGTTATTTCACGCCACGTTTATCTTTACTAGTATGAACAACCACTACTTTGTGATGATTTTCCTCTGTGTTCTAATGACTAATATGTGCAGTATTTTCGGGCACTATGCCGTAATTGCCTCCAGCGCGTCTCTGACCCTAGGGTTTGCTATTGTTGTTCCCATGTAACTTTATTTATGGCACTATGTCGTGACTCCTATGATACTTTACATGTTACTCAACCGCAACCAGCTTTCATTTAATAGCGCTGTTTCTGCTTTATTTGACATTTACTCCTTAAACCCTATTTTTTATCACATTGCACTGTTTTACCTTCAACATGCAAATTTCATGTGGTACATGCTGTTTCTCATGTGAACTAGACATGTAGGATAAATGTAGACACTGTTGCTTTATTTATTTTTCTGTTTTTTTAATTTTTTTGGGCGTTTCTTTTCCCCAATCAAGCCCCTCCTACTTGTTGTATATATATCCTCACTTTTTTGAGTGCATTTGTGTGATCAAGCTCCCCAGTGGAGTGAAACGCGTTACCTCTTAATAAATGTTTTGAACCTGCCACTCACTCGAGTTGGATTCTTTGGAGAGCCTCTCTTTTGACTGTCTGCTGTGGCGCTGCGAGGTCTGCACCCTGCTGCTGCCTGTCATTCACTGACAGGCTGGGATTCCTTTACATATATATATATATATATATATATATATATATATATATACATATATATATATATATATATACATATATATATATATGTATATATATATATATATATATATATATATATATATAACAATGCTCGTCCTGACGCAAGCCTGCGCCGCCAATTAGTATTTCAATCGGTCCTGAAAGAACGAAGAGCTGAACCCAGGTTAAGTGCCAAACAACAAGGTGCTTTATTTATGCATGTTGCTGAGCCTGTCCGCCATTACGCGTTTCGACTGTCTCCACAGTCTTGGTCACATGGTAAGGTCACATTACCACCACTGGATTTAAATAATAAACACAAACGGCGGACTCAACATTTCCGCCTCCCACTAAGCATTCACTAGGCTCCTCATCAAGGAAACAGTAAGAAGACTATGAAATAGTATCAAAATAGTCTTCACATTTGAAAGAATTAAAGTCACAGTGAGCAATTACATTTTGCGCATTAAATATTAAAAAATTTGCAAATGATCTCTTTGGTATAAGATATCTATACATATTTACATATTTACATCCAATAAATAAATGTATATTAAAATCACTAAAAACATTATGCTGATGTTAATAGTAAAAATCTTACATTGTTCCCGAACAATAGTAGAGAAGCCTGCAAGAATACATTTACCCCCTGTGGGGTTATAATAAAGTGCTTAGTGCAAATTCACATTTTTTGGATGTTTTAAACATTACATAACATTAAAATCCAATGAAAATGGTATAGAGCAGCAATCATGGCATAAATCAGAATATAAGTGAAAGTGCTATTTCTAGTGCAAAATTCATAAAATCCCAAACATTCATTTAGATTTCAAGAAAACATCAGTAAGAAAAAACACCAGTAGGAGCCCCTACTGGAGAAATTAAATCCTGATATTAATTGATATACAACAAACAAACTAAATCAACTGAAATGAACCGTAGGACCAACATTAAAGGGGATATTTCATTATATCTATTTTGTAATTTAATATACCTCAACGGTTCCTAAAGTGCAATCTATTAGTGGTTTGTTATATCTGTTTACAAGAATGTTATTATAAACAAGTATACAAATCCTCGCTGGCATTGAGGCCCCCTGGAGTGCGACTATCCAACTCAAGGATATAGCGCGTCTCCAGGACCCTGAGAAGTGCATCCCTATTGCCACCTCTTTTTAGGGGCAAAACACTGTCAATGACATAATAAGTAAGATGTTTCGGGTCACTATCATGGGTGCTCTCAAAATGGTGAGCTACGGGATACGACTGGTCTTTGGTATTGATTGCTCTTATGTGCTGCAGTATCCGCCTATGAGCCGGCAGGCGGGTGCTACCCACATACCGGAGCTCACAGGGGCACTGCAGCACATAAACCGCAAACTCAGTCTTGCAGGTTATGTAATAAGTGTAGGTTTGGTTCTAAAGGGAGTCATATATTGCGTTCTACTACAACCATATTTACATGCCTTACAGATTGAGAATTTTTTGAAACCTTTGCTGAGGGCCATAAAAGTTTTGTAAGATGGCTGATCCAAATGGTTTTTGACCAATCTGTCGGCCATAGAAATAGATTTCCTGAAGGAAAATTCTGGTTTTCTGCCGACTAGCTCCCCAATAACCGGATCCCTGGTTACTAGGTTCCAATTGCGGCTGAAAATCTTGCGAATTTCCTTATGTTGTCTGTTGTAGGTAACTATGACTCTGGAGGATTCAGGCTTAGTCTTTGTGCAGGGAATAGCTACCTTAGTTCTAGGAACTAGTGCCTGTGCTCTAGTCATATTATTGGAGCGAGCCATGGCTTTTTCCCCTGTCTTCTCTGAATAGCCCCTCGCAAGGAAGCGAGATTTACTGGCTTCCTGAGCTTTTGAACACTCAATATCTGAGCTGCAAATTCTCCTAATATATATATGGAAGATAATATATCTACATTTAAGTTGTATGTAATAAACTCAAACTTTCACGTGTTGCTGTACTTTAAGCTAATTTCTTTGTTTGAATTTTTTTCCTTTTAATAATTCAATAGTGAAGCAACTGAAGATAAATTGTTACGATAAAAGTTTACTCATTTATGCAGTGAACTATACATATATAGTAAAAATAGACTCATATAACCATAAGTAATATTTTTTCAAAGGAATAAACAAATCTATATACATACATATAATCAGCCAGGCATTCGCTGTACATTTATGTTTGAGTAGGGTGGTTATGTGAGGAAGAGCCAATTCTTGAGTATTCTTCTGAAGGTAAGATAGTTATCCATGAATCTTATGTTTGGGGGTAAAGAGTTCCATAGTTTTGCTGGTGGGATTTTGAGGCAAGATGCCAATCTAGAGTGGAGGTTCCTATGTTGAATATAATTGGTGATTTTATTCCTGATGAAGAGTAGTCCTGTTCCTTGTATCGCTTTGTGGGTGACACAAAGCAGCTTGCAGGTGGAACTTCTGGCAACCAGTAATCAATGTAGGGCCTTCAAGGCAGAAGAGATGCGGGCTTGTGGCTTTAAATTTACGAGTAGTTTGACAGCAGACTTCTAAATCCATGTGGTCTTTTCATAGTTGTTAAAGATGATCCGTGGTAGAGGCTGTTGGCAGAGTTGAGCTTAAACAGTGATGGATCAAGGACTCGTATAAAAGAGACTTGCTCAGATGCAATCCTCTCACGTAACCTTTAATCCTGTATTAACCTTGTATTGTGAAAATTAATATGCACAACATTACATTTACAAGAAAGAGAAGCTTGCCTTACTAACAAGTAACTCGAGTGTGATTCTAAAAATGGCCGCTAACTGAAAATCTTAAGGATGCATGTGTCTACTGCATCTACGTAGTATGACGTACTTTTGCTTGGAGGGAATTTCTTGCGCAAATACTGCCAAAATGGCTGCTTTGAAACTCACATGCTCAGCATCTGCTTTGCTGAAAACTAAACAAGTTATTTTACTAATGGTAATGTGGGGAAAGCATTAATAAGTAAATGGGGTTAGAATAGAGATAGGTGGTATACAGTGAAACTATTTATTTTTTAAAATAACATTTGTTTTTCTGATTTTATTATTAGAATGCTTTTGGGCCTCCCAAGTTTGACAGAAGTAAGCAGAAACATGTGATTAAAAGGTTTATCCTTGCATGCGCATTGAGAGTGAATCCAGAAGGATGACTACAAACTTGAATAATGGGAACCAAGTGGTGAAGAGTTCACCAGGATGGGAAAAAACTGTGAAAGCTATTATAAAAGTTGCAAAATATTGTGAATGTAGGTGGGAAATAAAGTTTGAATAAAGAATTAAAGGGATGGGTTTATTAACAAAGGGATAGCTGAAAAGAGTGATATGTAAGCATGGTGTAATGATCACCTCCCCTTGCCTGTCCAATCAGAGTTAGGAGTTTCATGATATAGAAACATTTTGGAGAGGTATGTGAATATTGTAAGGTATCATTGATGTAGTTCCTAATTAGTTAGAGGGACGTTGATGCAGAATGCTGCAGAGACCGAGATGCTGTCGGAGTGACGAGGGATGCTGAAGAAGAAACAGATTGAAGAACCATATATCTTAAGCTAATTAATTTAGAAGAAGATCACTGAAGAATCTTGAGGAGGAAGAGAGTGTCAGAGAGGGTTGCTGTGCAAGCGTCGGTAATAGAGAGGTCATCTGTATTGCCCTGATTCCTGTCCTGAAGCCTTTGATAGCCAGATCTTTCCTTGGGGACCCTTCCCAGCCCCTTGGCCAGGGGGTTGATTTCACACCATATTTGGTAAATATAAATATATGTCCGTTTATGTGCCTATGTCCTTTCTCTCTATCCTCTCCTTTCATGCATCAACATTGCATAGTAAAATGTAATGTACTTAATTTTTGTTTTATTGATTCATCCTTTATATGAGTAGACGGGGACTGTTCACATCAAATTAATTTCTTAGGTAAAGATTTAAAACTCTCCCCAACTCTGTGATCACTTAACATTTACAGGTAAATTGGTCTATGTCATTTTACCATGAACTAGTTCAACTAATGGTCCATCGACCATAGGAAATAACTTTTTGATCAAGTGAAAGATTAGTTAGGAGCCAGAAGTAACTAACCTTGGTATGGTAAGAAATTCATAAAACATGACCCCAGTGATTATTGCCAGGTCATTGTGAATTGTGTGTATTAGCCCAGGTGAGTATATAGTGTTGGATTGCTTGTTGCTGGTAAGCAACTGGATCAACAGTACAAGAGAGATAGTAGCCTGGAACTTTGTGTGGAAATCCCAGGCGGGAGAAGATGCATTGCAAAGTTTTTATAGTAATGAAGCTTAATCTTGCTAGTTTGTCCACTTGGGCATTCATTGATAACTTGGAGTCTATGGTAGTTACAAGGTTTCTTACTTCCCTAAATACTTTAGGCAGTGTTACCAGGTCGTCAGCCAGGCAACAAGTGGGTCATAATTTTCCCAATCACCATATGTGAGTATTTTTCTGTTTTGGAAGCATTCAATTTTAGATGGCTCCATGTCATCCACTGATCCATGGCTCTGAGGCAACAAAATTTTTTTGATTTTTCAATGTTTTTTGGGCTTTTAAGTTTAAGGAGTATTTGTGTGTAATCTGCATAGTTATAGCATGTGAGGTGAAAATCATTGATCAGTGCCAGCAATGATTTCATATAGATGTTTAAATGAATGGGTGAGACGAGAGAGCCATGAGGGATCCCTGCTTCTGTGATGTAAGGTTTGGATGAGTAAGGGGAGTATGAATGACATTTTTTTCAGTTTTGAAGGTAGGATGTGATCCAGTCGAGAGCAGTCCCCTCTATGCCGGCTTCGTAGAGTCTTTGTATTAGAGTGTCATGGTCAACTGTGGTGCGCCTGACGGTGGAGACCCGATCAATATAGCAGATGCCCGCTGGAACTATTCATTTGGCTATAGAGGAGACCGGCTTGGCCCGTCACCTACCCCACCGGACATTGGGCATAGTTGTTGTTGTCTTTCCGCTCCTATTTCCTTCCTCATCACCGATGATTTTCTATCTATGGAGCCAGATACAGCCTGGCTCCCCTGAGCTTGCCCTCCTGGTTCCCGCAGCTGCCTCCATTTCCTCCTCGGCTCGGAATCTCCTTATTTCTGGACTGGATACTAATTTCTCACCCCTCCGATTCGTTCTCCTTCTTCCCCTCCCCCCTCTCCACCTGTTTAACCACCAGGGGTTTGCCGATGGCGGATCCTGTTCATCGCTGTGATGCCTGATGGGGCAGCCCTGAATGCTTCTGGTGCGATCAGTGAGGAGCAGCCCTCTTGACCCCGCCTGCCCTCCGTACCTGAGCCACAGCTGCCTGGCGTTTTCCCTTCGCCTCTCCTGGACTGCGGTGGGAACGCAGGATGCTTGTCACCTCGACAGAACAACTAAGAGGTTGCCAAAATCGCTGCCTGCCATTTACTCCTGGCCTGTTTTTCCCGTTCTTCCTCCGATTTGGTTCATCTGCCTTCCTCCTCCGAGGTTGCTGCCTTGGGGTTTGCTTTGACTGCCTCCGGTCTGCGTCAATCAGAGTTCTGTCCGCATCTTGCACCTTTCCCTTACAGATCTTGTGACAGTCCTTCCCTTCCAGCCATGATCCAAGGGTAGGTTCCCTTATTGGTTTTTCAAACTAAGGGGCCCATTAAGATGGCGGGCGGACATTGTCCGCCCACCATCCCGACGTAATACGGGACCGCCCACCATAAGGAGGGCCATCCCGTGGGGGCCATTAGGATGCACCCGCCACACTGGCTTCAGCACCGCCCGCCGCAATGCTAAAATGCAAATTGTGCACTTCAATGCTCAACATGGCAGGCACGGTGCCTGACACGTTGTACAGTGAAGTGCAGGGGGGGTACCATAGGTACCCCCATGTGCACCCCCACCCCTCCGGAGTCCCTGGGGGCCCGCAACGGGTCCCCACAAGACTTTCCCATTGCCGCCACGGAAAAGCATGTCCCCGCCTTCACCCTAATATGGATGGCGGTGTCTACCAGACACCGCCATCATAATAAACCCTTTTCCACCTGGTCAACTCCTTGACCGGGCGGAAAAGCGGCGGACGGTCTTTCCATCCACTGCGGTCCCTTCCGCACCAGTAATGTGGCGGGGGGAAATGGGTGGCGGGCGGGAAAGGATATTGGGCGGATCGCCACCGCCCGCATGGGGGTGGCGATCTGCATGACATCCTAATGTGGCCCTAACTGTTTTCTAATCCGTTTTCCCGCCATTTAGACACTATGTTTTTTTGGGGGTCATTGACCCTGATCCTCCATCTTACAGTCTCAGCTGACTCCTAAGTGTAATTCTGCCGCCGGTCTTCGCCTTGTACCCTCCAATTCTTATACACCCCAATGGATCACTTTTTGGAACTCTTCCCCCCTCTTTATCCTCTATGATGTAACCATTGTATAACTAACTCCCCAAATATGCCTACATTTTGCATCTGGACCACCGGAGCAGTCTACTTTGTGGTTGTTCTCCTGCATGGGGAGCATTCATTTAGAGACGCGTTCAGAACCTCCATCGGCCTGACTTCTCTTCTTTCCAGAGTCCCTTTGAGAGGACTTCTGGGAAGGTAATATGTAACCTGTTCTAAGGTGGAAGCCACTTTACAGACCCCTAAGAAATCCTGCCCAATCCAAAATTGAGGGTCTAGCTGTCCTGATGTAAAACTATTTTTTAAAATCTTTTCTACTCTTTGTGTCACATTGCTTTACGTAGTTCTTCAATGTGTTTCTACACTTCTGGTCACTTCTTGGTATTTCCTAGGTGCTATTTCAGTCCTGCTTCCTGTTCCTTCAACCACTCTTCCTTCAGGTACCAGTTTTGTTCCAATGATTCCAGCTACTCCTGTCAGTGTCTTTGGACACTTACTAAAAATATTCCTTTCATCTTAAGGCTACCTCCTCTATTTACGAGCCAAGTCAGCTCCAACCAGACTTGGAACCTCACCAGCAAACGTTAAAGTTTTTTTACCTTTGAGCTATTTTCCATCCTGGGGCTCAGTCCGGAAGGCACCTACTGCTAGGCGCTTTTTGGTGTCAGTGTCAACATGGCTACTGAAAGGAAGTGTCCTTACCTCTGGCAGAATAAGTCTGTGAAAGCCTGGACATTCAGACCTGAAGCAGCCTGAGAAAACCTGCTAGGTGTCAGCCCAGTGACACCCTTCCATCTTCCCATGTGTCGTACTCCTCCCCCAAGGCCTGTCTCATCTCTCACTCCTCTCATCTGACCTCTCTTCCTCCTGTCCATTTTCTCTCCTATTTCATGTCTCCTTCATATTTTCCTATTTCTTCATTTTTATCAATTGTATCTCTGTCACCTCTTTCTCTGCCTTACGGTCGTTTTCTCACCTGCTTTCTGTATCTTTAAGAGATCTCTTCTCACCTGTCTACCCTCTCAATTTTAGAGATTTCTTTCTTGGCTAGCTGTCAGACATCTCTCTCGCCTGCCTCCCGCTCTCTCAACTATCACCTTACCTGACTCTTTATCCCACTTATCTCACCTATTTTCCATATCAGCCATCTCTTTCTCAGCTGCCTATATCTCTGTATCACTTTGATGCCTCATTGACTTAGCTCTCTTTCTAACATCTCTACTATCCATTGCTCACCTGTCTTCAACGACTATCACTTTTCAGCTGTCTTTTTCCCCAGCTTGCCACTGTTTCTTTCTCAGTTACCCTTTTCTTACTTGTATCTGTCTTTGTAACCTCTTGTCCCCTTTTCCCCACTCTCACCTCTTTCTTATTTAGCCTCTTTTCCCTAAGTTGTATTTCTCACCTACCTCACTATTTCACATCTCTCTGCTTCCGGATCCCTCTCAGCTGTCTGTCTCTCCTGCCTCTTTATCAGCACTCATTTGCCTCCCCTTTTATCTCTCAGCTCTCTATCACCCTGTTGATCTCATGATGTCTTTAACACACACCAGTTGTTTGAGAACTCTGTTTATTTATGATTAGGGCTTCTGGTTTTATGGTATTTATTTTTTAACATTTCCGTCTGTATTTATCCATATTTCGTTTTTGGACATTTTATCTGTATTTATCCACATTCATCTTGTGTTTTGTATATAAATGAAGTTGTAAAATTGCACATTTCCATATTTATTTAACTGATAGGCGTGTACGTCATACTTTGATTGCTGTCATGTTTTAGCTATTTAAGCTGCCAAATCTTACATAACACTACATCCACTGGTAAATACTAGAATTATACTATAAGAGTATGTTTACATATGCTGTTAATTAAAGAAATGTAATCATGTTTTTTTAAAATTTTCCATGCTATCAATCGGCTCAGCTGCTGGCGTAAAGTTCATGAAAGGCAGCACAGAGATTCACTTAAAAGAAGCACAATTTTCTGTATTTATCCACTATTAAAAATAAATGCAGACAGAAAGCACATTGATTTCTGTCTGTATTTATCAATAAAAATGTATATAAACAGAAAGCAGTGAGCCTTATTTATGAAATGTAAAGCGCACAGCTGCCCGGAGGCATCCCGCCGCTGGGCCCGTCTATCTATCTTTTACCTCTCTGTCTCCCCTCTATCTCAGATGTCCCTTCCTAACATTGTCTCTAGCAGCCCTCCTATCTCACTTTTCTTCACCTTTGTTTTTGTCTCTCGCTCATCTGTCTCCGCACCACATCTCTCTTAGCTGTCCTTTTTTCTCCCTTTTCTAACCCTCTCACTTGTCTTGTCTGTCTCATCTGTCTTCCACTCCCTCTCTCTTAGCAGTCTCTTTATCTTGTGACTGCGTCACCTTTCTCTTTAGAGGGCCATCTTACCTCTCTCAGCTTTTACCTGTTGCTCTCTCACACACATACGTCTTTCCTCCCTCTCCCTCATAGTTGTCTTCAAATTCCTCTCCCTTAACTGTCTATTTCTCATCTCACTCTTGTACCCTATCGGTCTCTCTTTTGAATTGCCCTCTTTATCACCTCTCATAACAGTGTCTTACTCTCTCTTACTGCTATCTCTTTCACATCACCCGTCCCTACACCTTTCTCTCCACCTCTCACTTGTGTTTCTGCAGTGTCCACTTAGCCCCTCAATTCTGATCTGTCGCCCTCCCTCGCTTCGCTCTTTTTCTGTAGTTTCCAATCCTCTCTGCTCACATACTTAGTTACAGGTATACTCAGTCGACTAGTGGGATCCCTCTCTGCTTGCATCAGTTTTTTTGCAACATTGTTAAGAATAGTATGTGCTTAGGGAAGCCCTGGGTTGAATATTCCCACAGGGCACGCAGGCTGTACCTAGACCAGGACTGCTTTTAATGTGCCTGTAGGGCCGGACAGAACTTTTATTCCAGCAGGTATTTCCCTCGTGGGCCAGACCCCAGCCCCCCCCCCCAGTTTAATTGCAGCAGGCACAGGCAAGCTTTAAGAGAAGAAGGAGGAGGGGAAAGGGGGGGGGGAGAGTGAAAATGATTAGAAAGGGTGAAGAGAGAGGAGAGAAAAAGAAAGACAGAATGAACAATTGAACGAATGGATGGAGAGAGAGAGATAGCGCTAAGAGGTGAAGTGGTTGGGGTTGGGTTAAAAAGCTTTGTCAGGATTGCTTTTGATTCCTCAGTCCAACTTTGCATGTTGGTGCATAGAGGCTATAGTGATGAATGAGGGGCTCCCTCCGTTCTACATACACCCGGGGCCCCCAAACCTGCAGGGGATGGTAAATGGGCGTGTACTATACCTCTGACCCACTCTTGCATTCAGTAGCACTGAATACAGGTTAAGTTAGGAGGCAGCAATGTGGAGAAATGCACCAGCTTTGACCTTTATCTGCATGGCTGGCTCTGCTACTGCCTATAGAAGCCGGACTGATATAAAATTAACCTATTTGCTGCAATACAAATCTAATCAATCTTCAAACTACCGATGTGCGGACACGTCTGAATGAAAACTGCTGAATTTTGGGCCAAACTCTCCCATTATGCCAAACTGTGTGGTACAAAAATAAGGAAAGAAGCTTCATATCAAAGTGAGCGCCATGATTTCAAAAACCTCTAGCTCAGCTAACAGGCTTGCAGGGGCGATAAACATGTGGCTTTCAATTTTTCATAAGAACAGATGAATAAAACATTGACGTGCTTCAGAACAAAAAGCTCTTGTGTAAATAAGCAGGAACAATACATCCCTGACGGATGCTGCCCAAACGATGAGCCAGCGGCAGGGTGATCAATATTCATGCGCCAGCCTTGAACCCTTCCCACAATCAGAGGACCAGGGATTTTTGTTCACTGTACTAACAGTAATGCAGATGCAGCCCCTTCTGAAGACCATCGTCAGCATTGTTCGATAAACAAATGGAGGGAATCACCTAACCTCTCCTTTACCACCCTCTCAAAGCATTTTGGCATGATCCACCCGCAGATCAGCTCTGAACATCTTGGTAGATCTATGCCCTTGGAGGCAGAAAGAACTATGCAGCACATCTCTTTGACTCCATCTTCGACTAATCATTGACATTTCCTAGGCTGACTTTGAATCTGGTGGTATGTGCCACCTCTTGCTGGCAGACATTTGACTATGAAGCAGAGGCTCACAGAAAATTAAACTGGCAACCTATAAATCAGCTTTTAGTGTTATCCCCCGCCTAAACAGTGAATATCGTATGGCACTACTCCTGCCTACCTCTCATCAAGGGTATCTGCCAGTGAGCCAAATTTGTTTTGAGATCATCTTAGAAAACAGTTTTGTTTTCTCCGACCATATGTTGGGCACCTGGTCTAGGGCCTGGCTGCCAAAACCCAGAACAGTTTGCCACAGCACCTCAACCCCTTCCACATCATCCACTCACAACAGCGGGAAATTTTTCTTTCTGAGTGTTCCATCCTTCCATGGTGGAGAGACAGGATATAGATGGTCGTGGCAGTGGTGTAACACTTAGTTATGTTTTACTTGTTCTGGTGATTTTCAGGAACAAGTGGTTAGGTATTTAAGACTCATTAGGTGATGTTTAAGAGAAACATAACGTTTGTGCTCTCTTATCTCCTTCTAAATTCATGGCTTCACGTTTTTGCAGGCGTCAGAGAAGCAACAGGAAAAGGAAAATGTTTACAGTTAACTTTTGTGTGAGCTCAAAGGCAAACCTAGGTGCTAAGTAGGATCTAAAAAGTTTAGCCGGCACTGAATCGCATAGTCTACTTAGACGTATTAGGCCTTAATACTCCACAAAGATTTGCAGACTCTATATCAGTATCTAGATGGATGCCAGAATTGAAACTGAACAATAGTCACTATGGAAACACAACCTTCAATACGTGCTCTAAAGGTGCTCCTTACATACCACATAATTCCCATAGCAATCCATGCTGCCATGGGGCATTATTTGGAAATGCTGAGATAATCACTTCAAGACTGCTCTTCAGCAGCCAAGTGCACCATAATGCTCTCTCCGCCATCCTGCTAACCTCCAGTGGGCTTCTGCAGCCCAATAGAAAATATGTTGTACTCGGCAATCATAATATGAAGAAAATATGCAAGGGACCCTAGCAAATTTCAGAAATACAAAGACGGTATGACTATAAAAAAAAGTATTTTTCTTTTGGTCTGGCCCAAAGACATCTACATTTTCTTGCATGTCTCACGTTTTCCCAAAAAATCTAATAAAAACAGACCTATCAAATAAAACAATAATGTCACTCTGTTTGAAGTGTTTGATGGGGGGGTGGGCCTTGGAGGAAGCAGGGCCTCGTGCCGAGCAATACCAGAGGCACTTTTGCCATGACCCTAAACCACCTACTCCAAAAAATGAACAAAAGCTTGCTGAGGCTGGTGCCTGCATCCTGGGGCGTTCTCACATTCCTTAATGGACGTTGACAGTTCAAAGTCTCCAAAAACGAGCTGGAAATCCACTGTTTACGGTAGTTTTCAGCTTGTTTTCCCAGCCACAGTATAATATCAGCTCTTTACCGGGTGACTGTATGAAGGGAGTTGATATCATGTGTAACACGGTAGCACCGTGTGAGAGGGCAGGTCTGTAAAAATAGATGTATGCATACATACATACATACATACATTTATACATACATAGAAGGGCATCCAAATGAGCCCATTTCATCCATTGGTCTCTTCAAGTGTCAGGCACATTGGGGAGCTTAGTTACAAGTCTATTGCGCCATCAGTGCATCGCTTTTTATGAGGCACTGGTGCCCCTGCTCCTATAATCACAAAGCCATGTAAGGCCACCATGTGTGGCTTTTAATGTCCTTGTAAATATGGCCTCCTTTCACACATTACTTTGATTGAAAGAGCCATTCCATGGGTGTTGCTGTGGGTGTTCCCACACAACATTAATGGAATCGGATGCATTCCCAGATTTACAAGGACTTGTAAACCTGGGAATGCGTCATATGCCTATGCCTTCGTAGGGGAGCCATAGGGGAGGTGCAATGAGGAGGAATACCTTTATTTCTTCTTGTTTTCCTTCTTTTGTGTGTTCTGAAGCACACATAGAAAGAGTAAAACATAAACCTGATTTTTTTTTAGCAGAAAGGTGTCCCTTCCTGCACAAAAACAATAACCCCAACAACGGAGACACCCATGCACAATAGTGAAAGGGTGTGTGTGTTGCCGCATGTCAGCTCATTGTGCGCCAGTGCAGGGCAAAAGGATAGGAATGGGCATTCCTGCCCTTTTCTTTTGACTCAGGGCAGCGCAGCAAAATTTCTTGTGGCTCTGCTCTGAGCGAAAAATGTCGTAAATGAGGCCCTTTGTTTTTTCCCACCACAGTATACAGCATGGCCCACTGAGCTGTCCCACTTCAGCGGTTAGCTCTCTTGCACCGCGAGCGACTGCTAAGTTAAGCTTATTATAATCATGCAAAATCAATACAAATTATGACATGTAAAATAGGTCATATACTTTCTTTAGAATAAAAAAAATTGGTGTATTATTCAATTAAAAATTAATTTGTAAATAGTTTTCAAACTAAGAGAGTGTAAGGAAAATTTGGTACAGAGTCAAAAGCAATGGCTGCAACACAAACAGCAACGGTTCTAGTTCCTTGATGAGGACCATTTTAACAGCAGCATCTCCTTCACTAAGCTGTCCAGTTGCCTTATCCATCACCTGGCCTTCTAAAGTACAGTCAATGGTCTGCCACTCCGGTTTACTCGAGGATACCATGTATGAGTGTCCATCTTGCTTTTCCATAAAGGCTGCCATTATGTACATTATTAATGCTACAAATTTCCCAAATCTAATATTCAGCCTGATAGCTGTTGGATTCAGAGCTGCAATGGTAGCTTGTCTATATGTCCAGAACTGCCAGGTGTTGAAGGGTATGCACAATAGGGCCTTTCTTTCCTTTAAGAGTGCTGGACATATGCAGACCAAATGGATCATAGATTCTATCTCCCCCCCCACCCCCTGGAATCCTGGCAAAGTTTGCACAATTTATCGTTGTTTCTTGATCATTTGGGTGCCTGATCCATTGACGGGAGTTTCCCAAAATGTTGTGCCTGAAACTTAGGGTCTGATTCACAAAAGGCCTTCGCACTCGTGGCGTATGCCCCCCAATTGTGGGGGAGTCTCCGCACTCAGGGCAGAATCTCCACAATCGGAATTCTTATTGCGGGAATTCCGCCCGAGTACAAAGACTACCCCACAGCTGCGGGCCTCCACCAAGGGTGTAGAGACCCCTTGTGAATCTGATCCTTTGGGGCACATTATCAATAGGCAGTGATAAATATCGCAAAGCTTGCTTAGAGCTTATTTATTTATCGCGTCTACCTCTGGAATTTATTGCCCGGTTAACGCGTATCACTGAGGCGATAAAAAATCCTGCAAAAGTAGCGAAATGCAGTAATATCGCTGGAAATCCAGTGCTAAAACTGCAGCGATAGGGAAATCCTTGTTGCTAGGGAGATGTGGACTTAGCCTTATAATCCACCTCCTATTATACAGATAGGCAAGTCTGAAATTTTGCAGACGTTAGACACCGGTGATAACCGCGCTTAGCGTGCCTTTTTAAATCGCTGCACGATTGTCCGGGACTGCCTTGTAAATTTCGTGAAGACCCGTTAGCAATATTTTACAATGCAGTTTTCCGTGGCACGCCTACCTTGCATCTCATTAGCGATGCGAGGCTAGGCGGAAAGAAGCCGGGCGCTAAGGCAAAGAAACACGCGCTAGTGTGTCCTTGTTAATAAAGCGGTAAAATTATCGCCGCTTTTTGCCCGGAAACGGGCGCTAAAGCAGCGATAATGTTATTGCGGCTCCTTGATGATATGCCCCTAAGTTTTTATAATTTTTGAGTAGGATGTGGCTAAATTGGATTTTATTTTCAGCTCTGTATAGGACTGGATTACCATCCAAACGTAGGAGTCCCAGAAAAATTAAATTTTGTTCTCAATCCTAGACAAATATGTGGTGCTTTTATTAACAGCCTTTTGAAAGTGAGTGAGTTGAAGATTCCAGACTAAATTTTGACTGATTGCATGCGCACGTCTGCCAGAAAAGGAGTGTCCTTTAGTGCAAGGGCCGGCGTGTTTGGGCTGCTTCACCACTCTTTTACTTTCATATTTTTCTTATATGTTTGCCATTTGCTTTGCATATGCTATTTTCCTGCAAAAAACAGGCTATACTTAAGGGCTTTGTTTCTGTCGTAATGCTGATTCAGAATTAATTACAACCCCACAGGATGTAACAAATCTTATCACGACATCTTAAATATGTCGACATTTCTATTTAGATCACATTTTTTGCCTTGCCATCATGAAAGAGCAGTGCGAAGTGAGAACAGAAGCGTCTATTTTGAGGGAAATCCTCAAGGACTTCCGGGTTCAGATAAACCTGGGCCCACACAAGACCAAAATGAGATTACAGGCCTTCCAGAGAACGCAGCGGCCCGTTCGATAGTCTATTTCCATGATCTACGTAGCCAAGGCACAGATTTAGAAATGACACGCACGAGGCAAGCAGCAGCCGCATCAAATCCTCCCAGGGCTCGTGACACTGAGCATGCTTGATGGATTGTCAATACTCACCGCTGTTCAGATTTAACCTTAGCGGTGGCAGACGGACTGGGATTTGCCTTTTTTGTTTTTCAGATCAAAGCTTTTTGCTCTTCGCTCTTGATGCAGAGCCCGGCGCATTAAAAGTCTCCTTGCCTTTGCGATACATCATTGCTCAGGAGAACGTGATGTTGTCTTTGCTTAGAGCTTCATAACAAGAGATTCCGCCACTGTTTGTTTTCTATTAGATAAATCTTTTTTTCTTTAATATTTAATCCCGTTGTAGGGACTCCAACTCCTAAATATTTTGATTTACTTCTACTGCAGAACTTTTTTGTCCTTCTATCTGGCATTAAAGAAGGCTGGTAATATAACAGGCTAAAAAAAACTGAATAAAAAGTTTAAAAGAAAGTGCACTTTGCTAACCTCGGAGTTTTAGGACTTTATAAAGGAAATTGACCATTGGCATTGTTCCTCTACATGGTCACTGAACTCCGAGGTGACTTGTAATATCCTTATAAAGTAAGGCACGGGGTACTTTATGCCATGTATAACTATGCTTATGTGTACCTTTGTCCACCTCGTGTGTTTTTATCCTGATGTCTGTGCTAATTGTTTGTTTCATGCATCAGTCAAACTCTATGAGCTGAAACCTCGAGTTTGCACAAGCCACCAAAAGACAAGCCAAGACACTGTATGCTCTTCAGCGTATATCAAAGATACATTGGGGTTGGGCACTGTGGAGGCCCTATATAGGCCGTAGAATCATTAGTCTTCTTGTGTACTGTGTAGCCACTGACTTATTTAATAGACCCTGGACAATTTTTTTTTTATACCAACATAATCTCACATGATTTTTGGCATGTCTTGTTATGTTTGTTACGCAGAATGTATGAGATTACGCTGTTATGCCATGTCAAGCACTTGAGATTTCATTTGGCTAAAAATCGTATTGTGGAAGCATGGGAACAATGCAAATGAACCTAATGTAATGTAATGTAATTGCCCATTTATATCGTGCAACAATCGCTCCAAGGAGCATCTAGGCGCCCATGTATGGTCAACCAGGTGTCATGTTGCCTTACTGCTTGACTTGACCAGATCCGGAACCACACTAGACCTCTGGCAATTGTGTCTTGAAGATTGAAAATCCAGGTTTTTAATTGTTTACAGAACTCTGTTTCCCTGTCCAATGCTCTCAGGTGTAGAGGGAGAGTATTCCACGCTTTTGCACCTAATACCGCCAGGGACTTGCCCCCTCGGGTTTTAAGTCTGAACTCTGGAACGGTCAGCAAATTGGCATTAGAGGATCGTAGGGCTCGAGTTGGACAATATCTCACACATTTTTTTCTTAGGTATAGTGGGCCTAGGTCGTGGACAGCTCAAAAGGTAATTATCAGCACTTTGAACAGAACCCTTTTTGTTATGGGTAGCCAGTGTAGTGTGTTAAGGGCCTTGGTTGCTGATGATCTTCTCAGCCATTTTAAAACCAACCTTGCTGCTGCATGTTGCACCATCTGGAGTTTATGGGTGACCACTTTATTGGTGCCAGCATATAGGCTGTTACAATAGTCGATACGTGATGTCACCAATGCAACCGTGACTGTTTTCCTTGCTTCAAAAGGCAACAAGTCAAAGAACTTCCTCAGCCCCTTTATTACCCCAAAACATGTGCCTGCCACTTTTGACGCCTGTTGTTTGAAGGACAGGTCAGCTTCGAAGTGTACCCCAAGGTTGTGGGCCGAGATGGTAGTGTGAGGCGGTATTTCTGCCTTCTCTGGCCACCTAACTTGAGGAGTTATTCGTGACATGGATAACTGTGTTTTTTTAGTGCAGAAGGGGTCCACAATAAAAATGAGGTGGAAATGAGGGCAAAAATAGTGTAAAATACAGAACAGGTTTTTCACTTAATAATGCATAATTGTTTGGGCATTTCACGTAATTCAGCAAAGGGAATTATGTATATTTGACCAGGGCCTAAACATATTTACACATATACATGCCGCAGACTAAAAGCCTTGACAAGATAGATTTTCCACAAAAAGAGTATTAGGCGGTGTCAGGCAATGACACATGGAGAAGGTGGGATTTGTAGACAGGCAAAAAAAAATGTGCAAGAGGGTGGAGGAGTTATTGGGGAGGAGGGTTTGAAGAGCTGTAGGGGAAGAAGATGTCCTGTTAGACATAGTATAGGAGACAAACTATGAGAAGAAAACAAATAAC
The DNA here is from genome assembly GCF_964263255.1 of Lissotriton vulgaris. Lineage (NCBI taxonomy): Eukaryota > Metazoa > Chordata > Amphibia > Caudata > Salamandridae > Lissotriton > Lissotriton vulgaris. The sequence goes on from NC_141685.1 coordinate 910,161,584, forward strand.
AGCACATTTCTCATAGTTACATTTCTCGTAGTTACTTGGTCTTCTTACCATAGTAAGCCCATTTGTAAAGCTCTTCAATTGCTGGGAAAAGTGAGCTCAGATAATGCAGAACTTGTTCAAGGGAAGAGAAACTCTAAAACCAAAAAATTGCTTGCTTTTTTTATCCGTTAGCTGTGAAGTAAGTATTTGACTCCAGAAAGAAAACTACATCAGAGTTCTTGGGCCTCATCACAAAACATTTCTGACTGCCAATATTCCATGTTCTAGATGGTAATATTCGGCTCTTATTGCTCCAAACACCGTTTACCACCATAGTAAGGCAACCGGCTTCTAGAGATGGTAATGTATGACAAGAATATTTGTGCACATTTGTTGTGTTGCATTTTGTTGTGGTGGTGATGTGGTCTGCTGTTTTTTCTGCTGCTATGTATTTATGCTGCACTTAGAAATGTGAATTTGTTGCATTGCTGCATTGTACCGTGGTTGTTGTGTTGAGTTCTGTTGAGACTGGTTGTGGTATGCCCCGCTCTTATGTTTTAACGATTTTGTTATGTTGCTTCGTCTAAGCTGCTGTTCACTTTAAATATGTCAACAAATGCTGTTATAATTCCAGCCATAACTAACACATTACGTTAACAGCACATGTCACTGAACACACACACCATCCTGGTGAAGATCAACCTTGTCACCGTAGAAGTAAGAGTCAAAGCATTTCCATGGTGGCACCCTCAAATTGTGTAGCAAGGGTGCCATGGGCCTTAATTCAAGCAATAAAGTAACCCCTATGGCTAACAGCCCTAAATGAGTTGCAGTGGATCCCTCACTACACTGGGCCCTGGTGCAACTTCACTGGCAGCGTTGATGATAACTACAATCCTGGCACCATCACTCATTGTCACAGCAAAAAAATGGGAAGCAATGTTTCCACATGGTCGGAACCACACATGCCATTACATCTCAGGCTTTTCTGTGCATGCGTCTTTACCACACATGCATTTATCACAACTATCTTTACAACAACTATGCCTTTACCATGCATGCCTTTACCACAGAAATGTTAGTATTTCACAGGCAACTGTATTCCTAGGTGGATCCAGGAATCATCCCAAAATTTAAAAAATAAAGAAAGTTGTGGTCGCCATTTTATCGATGGGAGCGCATTTGTGAGGGATAACATTTAAAATGTAAAGTAATTGTTGGGGTAGGGTAGAGGTACCTGGACCCATGGATCTATTATATGGGTCACAGTGGGACTCATCAGTGAAGAAAGTGTCTTAATCTTTTTTTTACATGTATGGGGATTTACGGATCCGCTGCAGTGCTCAATGCAGCCCTGTGTGGATCCTCGAGGATCCATGAATTCTGCCAAAACTTAAAAAAAATACATGCTCACAGACCCACAAAAGAATTCACCCCCCCATTCAGACACTCACACACCACCTCCCAGACCAATACAGGCACTCACACACCTACTCTCAGACCCACTCATAGACTGACACTCTCACTTCGAGACCCTCTCACACACTAATAGACCCACTTACAGATCCACACAGACACTCATACACCCACTCACAGAAGCACACAGATACTCACACACCCACTCACAGACCCAGTCACACAGTCACAGACCCACTCACATATCCACACAGATACTCACATACACGTTCATAGACTCACACACTCATGTACCCACCCACAGACCCACTCTCACACCCACCCACAGTCCCACTCACACACTCAGTCACAGACACACAGATCCACACATATATTCACACACCCTCACAGACTCACTCACAAACCCACACCCGCACTCACACACCTACTCTCAGATCCACTCACAAACATACCCACCCACTCACAGACCTATTCATAGACCCACTCACAGATCCAAACAGACACTCACACATCTACTCACAGACCCGCTCATGCACTAACAAACCTACTCACAGACCCACACAGGCATTCAAACACTCACTCAGATTTCCACACAGACACTCTCATGCCCACTTACAGACCCACATAGGTACTCACAGACCTACTCACAACCACTCATACACCCACTTACAGACCTACTCACAGACCAACACACACTCACAGACCAACATACAGATCCACACAGACACTCACACATTCACTAATAGACCCACATAGACACTCACACACCCACTCACTGATCCACACCTATGCTCACACACCCACTCACAGACCCACACACATACTCATACATCTACTCACAGACCCAGTCACACAATCACAGACATACACACATACACACACACACACACACTCATAGACCCACTGATACACTGACGCACTTGCACTCCTACTCACACACCCTAACAGACACTCACACACCCACTTACCAACCTATACAGCTACTCACACACCCATTCACAGACCCATGCAGCCAGTCACTTATGCTTCCACAGACCCACACAGTCACTAACATACCCACTGACAGACCCATGCATCCACTCTGCAAAGTAATTAAACGGGCCAGGGTACAGGTACCCTTACCCCATAGGTTTGTTAGAGGGTTTCAGAGGGAACTATGTTGGGCAGGAATTTGCCTTGAAATGTTTTTCCTCACATGCTGATCAGAGGTGCTCAGCACAGTCCCTATGCAAATCCACAACGGATTCACAGATCCTGGTGCACTTAAAAAAAAAACACTTACAGACCCACTCAGACACCCACACAGGCATTTAAATAGGCACTCCCATGCCCACTTACAGAGCCAGAAAGGCACTCACTCACACACCCACTCACATAACCATACAGGCTTTGGCAAACCCACTCACAGACCCACAAAGGCTCTCACACAAACAATCAATCATGTCATTTATATAGCGCGCTACTCACCCGGAGGGTCTCAAGGCGCTGGGGGAGAGGGGTCCGTTACTGCTCGAAAAGCCAGGTCTTGAGCTGCTTCCTGAAGGAGAGATGGTCCTGGGTTAGCCGAAGGTGGATGGGGAGGGAGTTCCATGTCTTGGCTGCCAGGTAGGAGAAGGATCTTCCTTCGACGGTGGCTCTGCGGATGCATGGGATGGCGGCGAGGGTGAGGCTAGTCGATCGTAGCTGGCGGGTGGGCATGTAGAAGGTTAGGCGGTTGTTGAGGTACTTGGGGCCTGGTCGCGGAGGGCCTTGTGCGCGTGGGTGAGGATTCTGAATGTGATCCTCTTGCTGACGGGGAGCCAGTGCAGGTCTCTCAGGTGGCCGGATATGTGGCTGTGTCGGGGGATGTCCAGGACGAGTCGTGCGGAGGCGTTCTGAAAGCGTTGGAGTCTTTTCTGAAGTTCGGCTGTTGTTCCGGCGTAGAGGGCATTTCCGTAGTCCAGTCGGCTGGTGACGAGTGCCTGGGTGACCGTCTTCCTGGTTTCGGTGGGGATCCATTTAAAGATCTTTTGGAGCATGCGCAGGGTGTTGAAGCACGATGATGAAACGGCGTTGACTTGCCTGGTCATCGATAGGGAGGAGTCCAAGAAGAAGCCCAGGTTGCGTGCCTGGTCTGTTGGCTTGGGAGTGGTGCCCAGGGCAGGGGGCCACCAGGAGTCGTCTCAGGCGGAGGGCGATGACCCCAGGATGAAGACTTCCGTCTTGTCTGAGTTCAGTTTCAGGCGGCTGTTCTTCATCCACTTGGCGACGTCTTTCATCCCTTCGTGTAGGCTGGTTCTGGGGGCGGCGGGGTCGTTGGTGAGGGAGAGGATCAGCTGGGTGTCGTCAGCATAGGACATGATGTTGAGGTTGTGTTGGCGTGCGATGGCTGTGAGGGGGCTCATGTAGACGTTGAAGAGGGTGGGGCTGAGCGATGATCCCTGTGGTACGCCGCAGATGAAGTTTGGTGGCTTCGGTTCTGAACGGGGGGAGGCGGACTCTCTGGGTTCTTCCGGCGAGGAACGAGATGATCCACTCCAGTGCCTTCTCTTGGATTCCGATGTTGCTGAGGCGCTGCACTAGGGTGCGGTGGCAGACAGTGTTGAACGCTGCGGAGAGGTCCAGGAGGATGAGGGCCGCTGTCTCCCCGTTGTCGAGCAGGGATCTGATGTCGTCGGTGGCTGCGATGAGGGCGGTCTCGGTGCTGTGGTTGGCTCGGAAACCGGACTGCGAGTGGTCGAGGAATCCGTTCGTCTCGAGGAAGGCGGCAAGCTGTCTGTTGATGGTCTTCTCAATGACTTTGGCGGGGAAAGGGAGGAGCGAGATGGGGCGGAAGTTCTTGAGGTCGGTGGTGACAGAGGGAGGGTAACAGGCCCCTTCCAGCCTAGCCTCCTAGGGTGTGGCCACACTCAACGTGGTGAGGAGAATCGTTTCATTAACACTCTGAGGAACAAGAAACAATAATGTGAAAAGAAGACTTGTCAAGTTGGAGTGGCACGTTTTATTATTTAACACACATGTATATCAATGAGGCGTGTTGCTAAAGAACACTCTTCAATAAAGCCTGGCTTCACTCTGCCAGAATCTATGCACGATATCAAGTGTTTATAAAGAAGCTGCAAAGTGAACAAAAGTAACAATTTAGTAAAATACAGCTTCTGTTATAGGCTAGAGGCTGTAAGAAGGCATTGAATCCTGCCCAAGAGAATACTATGTTTAAACACAACTTTCTGTGGAGTAGCTTCTCACAGGTCTAAGTATTCTAGCAAGAGTAAAATAACAGAGGCTAAGATTAAAAAGGCATAAGAAGGCACAATTGCATTTTCAGCTTGGTTATAATGGAGAACATTTCTATCAGGCCTAGTGCCTTGAAGCACCTATCTAGGGAGGAAGAGCCCTCTAGGATCTTATGCTTAAATGATATCTATAATGCAAGGAGTTGGGTATGGATGAAAAAGCATATGGCTAGCTAAGATTAATAAGAAGATTGAAAAGCTATCTCATTCAGGAAGGCATCACCTGGTAGAGTAGGCTCAGGCAGTCCCAAATCAGATAGTTCAGTCGACTGGAGAACCGGCCAAAAGTCAGCTTGGAAAGTTCTGCCTTCTAATTGTGATGGTGGATCTTTTATACCTAAAATCACAGAACTAACACTGTCCTGACGTATTCTCTGACGCAGGTGGCTTGACCGCATTGTCCTAGGACAGTGGGGGCGGTCAGGTGTCCCAATGGTTGGTTGGCCATGCTTGACCACAGAACATAAACAAAGACTTCTTGTCCTGTACATTTCTAAAAATATATGTGCGAGCGGAACTTACGATAGGTACTGCTATTGTGAGGGGTTGCGGCTTTTACTTCGTGCAAGCAATGTTTCAAAATAATGTTTCAGTGGAAAGTCCCGATGTCTCACCTTCCTAAGATGTGTCAACCTGCACTAGCTGGGTCTTGTGTACGTGTGTGAGGGCGTTGGTCTTGAGACGGTGGAAAATTACTGTTTTCGTTGTTTTTCAGTGCGCCAGAAATGCATGTTTACATGAGTGTGGGCCTAGTGCATTTTGTTATCTTAAGATATGTCTTTTTGGCCTTTGCCTTAGGTCTATAACCCCAGGATTCAGGGGATTGGTGGGATTTACTTTGCTGTTCAAGCACAGCAAAAATAGAGGGTTTTTAAGCATTTTTCAGGTTTTTCTGGTAGGGCCATATGTGGTACTTTCACTATCCAGACAGATACAAGGTTGGCTCTTTTTGGTGCTCAGATGGTAGAGCGTGATTTTAACCCTTCATCAGTGGGGTCTGCTGTTGGTTTATTCAGGAGGGCGCTGAGCTCGGTGTGCTTCCAGCTTTCCGGGAAGGTGGCGGTGTTGAAAGAGGCATTGATGATGTACCAGAGTTGGGGTACGATGATGAAGTCGGCTTTGTTGAAGATGTGGTGGGGGCAGGGGTCAGTTTGGGATCCGGAGTGGATGGTGTTCATCGTGCGGGTGGTGTCTTCAGTGCTGACCGGGGTCCAGGCGCAGAGGGTGGTGGTGGGGGGCATTGGTTCGGTGGTTTGGAGCGTGGTTGGTGCACTGAAGCTGTTGTGTATTTTGGAGATCTTGCGGTGGAAGAACGAGGCAACTCACAAATGCATGCAGGTACTCACACACCCATTCATTTATAGTTAGGCTTATATTTCACATGTACAGAACCATAGAAATTCAGCAGTTATAGTTACCTGAGCTAACTATGACTTGCTCCCCCACAATGCACTGCTTATGATCTCACATATTACATCACTCATGGCATGGTAAGTGACATCACTTATGACATCCCTGTTGACACCTCAGTATTTTACAGGTAAGTATGAACCCTTTATATACGTATAAAGGGTTCATACTTACATGTAAAATACTTACACTTTCGTGGTAAAGGCATGCTTGGTAATGGCATGCATGGTTCCATCATACATCCCCCAAAATAGGCTGAGGCTACATGAAATGGCACTTTGCTCACTTAAAAAAATATCCTTTATTGATTTTCAGCAAGTTTTACAAGTATTTTGTTTGTCAATATTTGGTATGCATAGTATTTCAATAACAACTACTAGAGTATCTTTGGTGGGGTGCCAAGCAGTGGCACTTTGCTCACTCTACAACTTCCAACAGCATTACAGAAAAGACTCAACTTTCAACCTCATCATACCAGCTCCTGGTAATAAAAAATTGGTCCCATGAAGTGCTTTATACCAAAGTAATTGTCATTTGAAAAACTATAAGCAATGGTTGTTACTAGTTCCCACATTTCTGCTACTAAACTTCTAGAAATGTGAAGGACAGAAAGCTGAGTTGGCCTTGTTAGGGTTTTCACCAGTAGATCACAACAGTTCTCAGTAGTGATTCTTGCACTAACTGAGCTGTCTTGCTGGTACAACAGCTGGGCCTTTCAAGACTGCATCCAGATCCTCTTAGGCCAAAGTTGTTATGTTTCTCCACAATTTGCCTGCAAGTTCTGCCCCACTCGCTTACTGGGTTTTCTCTCCATGACACCCAAGCAGACAACTACACATATGAAACTCTGGATGCCACCAATCAGTCAAGGTGTCTTGTTCTCAGTTCCTAAGCAATTTGGCCGTCTGTGCCTGCATAACAAGTTCCATGAAGCTGAACCTTATTGCATGAGTCTATATTGCACGAGGAACAGAGCTTAGAGATGTCCATCTTATGCACAAACCAATGGCATCAGTTCACCCCGATCAGAGGAGAAATGCAGTATCATCCTGTAATGCTTATGCCCAGCTCTTATGACATCACTTTTTTTTTTTTTTGGACATTTATAAAGCGCCTGGTTACGCCACCGACGTGTCCCCGCGCTATGAAAAGTGGAGAAGCCGCCCCTCCCGCCCTTAAAGAAGTCTACCTACTGTATAAATGGGTTTTGAGTTTCTTTCTAAACATGGTCTCAGACGGTTCCAGGCGCAATTCTAAAGGCAGAGCATTCCAACACCTGGGAGCGAGGTATCTGAAGGATCTCCCTCCCATGCGAGCCTTCCTTACTCTTGGAACCTTTAGCAACCCAGTTCGGGAGGAGCGAAGATTGCGCGTGGGCTCATACCAGGTCACCAGACTCTGTAGCGGAGCAGGAGCTTTGCGCTCAAAATGCGATGACATGTGGACAGAGCTTTAAACTCCACCCTTTTCCCCATAGGGAGCCAATGCAGTGCCTGAAGCGCTGCTTTAGAGGGAGATCTCTTAGGGAGCCTTAGGACTAAACGCGCCGCGGCCTTTTGCAGCACTTGGAGGCGGCCCACGACCTTGCCCGTGACCCCCAGATACAACAGATTCCCATAATCTAATCGCGGAGTGACCAGGGCGTGCACCAACATCCTGCAAGCCGCGATAGGGAGGAGATCTAATACCTTCCTTAAGGTTCTCAGAACGCCGAAGCACACCCCTGCCACCCGACTGATCTGGGGGCCAAAGGCCAGATCCGCATCCAGCCACACTCCAAGGTTCCTTGCCTCCTGACATGGGACTGGGACTGCCACCATGCCGACGACCAAGCAGATGGCCCTCCCCCCACCACAAGCACCTCGGTCTTGCTACCGTTCAACTTCAAACAGTTTGCGGACATCCAGGTTGCCAGATCTTGCATGCAATCCCTGAAGATGTCCGCTGCAAGACCGCGCGCACGCGAAAGGGAGATGACCAACTGCGTGTCGTCGGCATAGGACACCAGGCGCAGACCGTATCTTCCTACAATTGTTGCTAAAGGTGAAACATAGAGATTGAATAGGGTCGGGCTCAGGGATGAGCCCTGAGGCACGCCCAGGCCCAGCCCAATCTCCTTCGAATAACAGTCACCCAAGTGAACCTGAAAACACCTGTCTGACAGGAAGGATCTAATCCAGCCAAGCGCTTCTCCTGATACCCCTCCTTCATTCAGACACTGTAGCACGGTGGAATGTGCTACAGTGTCGAATGCCGCGCTTAGATCTAGTAGGATCAAGACCATAGTTTGGCCCTCATCCGCACCCTGTCGTAGGGTTTCTACCGCCATAAGAGGTGCTGACTCCGTCGAGTGACGGGGGCGGAAGCCAAACTGAGAGTCATGGAGCAGGGAGGCCTCCTCCACAAAATTCATAAGTTGTAAGTTTGCTATTTTTTCCGCCACCTCAGCCATATAAGGCAGGAGAGAGATTGGGCGGAGATTGTCTAGTTTTTCAAAGCTGACATTAGCTTTTTTCTGCAGAGGAAGTACAATTGCTTGTTTCCAAGCCATAGGAACGGTCTGAGACTCAAAAGAGGTATCTAGTAGATGGCGGATATAAGGTTCCAGTTCTTGCAAACTACCATTCAGCCGACTTGGAGTAGTAGGGTCCCTCGGGGAACCAGATTTTATAGACCCGTAGATGCGGATAAGTTCCTCAGTAGGTGGGGTAGAGAAGATGGTCAACTGCTTTTCCCCTTTAGCCTTAGTGGTCACTTGATGTCACAACCTTTTTTATTCCCCTCTCACCCACAATAGCATTACATCAAGTGACCTTTTCAAAGTGGATGAAATAAATCTTACAAACACTCACTGACATTGATGGGGCAAATAACCAGCTACTTACAGAAATGAGAAGTACTTTGGGTTCCTTGCTGTCTTGGATAGCATCTCTTGACTTGGTATAGCAGATATGACCCAAGGTTTCCCCTTCGCCTGCTCCTTGTTACTACGATAACCAACACTACGCCTGAAGAGCCAGCACTTAATCATCTCCTTTCTCCTACCTGCATATTTTTCAATCAAGTATCAATTTTCTGGTTCTTCTTCCAGGGCATCACTCTGATGTCTCTTTACCTCTTGTCTCACGCAGTGGGATTCTGGATAGGAGCATATCATTTTCTGTCTATCCAGGATGGAAACACAAGACTGAAATTCTACCAGAAGTTATTTTACATCAGTTTCTAGAGCACCCAATGGACATTAGAGTGATATCAGTGCTGTGAGCTTTTCTTGATTTTTTTTCCTCCCTCTGCTTCGTTCTCCTTCAATTGTGTACTAGTCTGCCCTCCTTTTTCTTATGGCACCCACTTCTGCAGTACAACTTTGATTCCTATGCGGTTTTTCTGTTCTTTTTCCTTGACGTGACAAATCTCTCCTAATACTTATATGCTGTTTAAACTTCTCAGTATTCGTGAATGCATCCAAGCTTGACTTTTATCTCGACTAGACTTTAAATTAAAATTTAGATTAAAGCAGTGCGACACCCGCCTTGGCCTTGCTTACTCACTGTTTCATTTCAGATTTTTAAATAGCCTATGAAGCAACTATTCAAATGTTTCCTGTGCGCCTCATATCTCTCCTTACATTGCTTGACTGCACAGGCGCTTCATCTCAGTTCAATTACCGTCCATGAAGGTTTTCATGTTCTTCAAGTCTGCATTTCCTTAATTTGTCACCTTATTCTGTCCTCTAATAAGAGTTTTGCTGTCTTGTTGCACTTTATTCTCTGTGTTAAGTCTCCTTGGCTGACTTCTGCTCAACTTTTCGATATCTCTTAGGAAATGTAGATACTGCTTACAGAATTAATACTGTCTTCTTTCTTTTTGATTAATGCATACGTTGTATATAACTGATCTTTTTTTCTGATGCAGAATTTACCACTGTTAGATGTGAGGTCTTCATATTTTGTCATTAGGGACTGGTCCAGAAACAGGGTGATTTACCAAGGAACACACAACTCAGTCAGGAGATTACAAAACAAATCTCATGGTCTGGCAGATTGCTACTTTACCAGTAGGCATCAAGTCCTCATTTTAGTGACCCTAATGTACATTGTTTTGTGTCTCTATTGCCTTCAGCTCCCCTTTGCTTCAACTCAGTGTACCTTTCATCTAAAATGTTATGGGTCACCTAAAAAAGTATTAAAAATGCATAAAAATATTTGTTGGAAAAAAAGATTCTGGGTCACCTAAAAAGTGCCACCTAAAAGTTCATTAAATAAATGACCATCATTCTCGACTTGCAGCTGTTATCATTCTACAAGCTCCCTTTCCCTAAACTCCCAATTCAGTATTATTTAATAAATCAAAAAGACAGCATGTATTCGTCCGCAAATTCTTACCAGTGTTCCCTGAAAAAGTGTGTTAACTTTTGAGAGCCTGAGGATGATTGTATTAATAAATATTGACCCTCTCAGAATATCATGGTACAAGAATATCTAGGACAGAATAGCGAAAGTTACATGCATATAGTTTAGTATTGATTTACTCCTCCTAACTGTACATCTACGTACCTTGAGGATATATGTAGTGCTTAGGCATATATGTGTGGAGTTAGGTATAGAAAATGTAGACTTACTTACTTGTTAATATTTTTTCCGATATTTGTCCTCACTATTGTGTATCATCGATTTTCTGGGGTCGATATTCAGGGTGCACACCCCTGTAGGTAGCCTAACAACATCTTACACTTTTGTATATGGTTAGGGGGGGCTATAACAGAAGTATGATCCAGAATTATGTCACTGTTGGGGATGTATCGCCTGGTTGAGGAAGAATGGAGAAAGCGGTCTCTATGTGGTGGCACTGGCAATGACGTTCCAAAGAGGGAAGCAGATTTCAAATATATCAGTATACCCAAAGTGCATTAAAAACATATTCAAACTGTAGCCAGGCACTGAGAAAAATAAGAAAGCAGGGCTGAACCTAGTTTGGCAATGTACGTAGGAACTGGGTACAATTAAGCAAGGTAGGTCATGTGTACCTAAGGAGATGTACAAACCTTGAGAGGAGCAACATTTTATTAGGAATGTGTTATATCTTGGCAGATCCACCTTTCAGTAAAGTTGCCCAGCAAAACATTGTATTTACATTTCAGGTTGAAAATTGAACTAACCTGTGTCCTTAGATTATGTTCCTTTCTATATGTTTGGAGTGTGCCGATATCAGCTTCTTGCTGTTGCATTGTCCAATTTTGTTATATTATTGCAACTGCAAAAGATGACACATAGATATGCTGATTTTGTTGCTTGGCTAATACGCATAACTTTTACTTTGGGCCCTGATTACAACGTTAGCGTATTTTGATGCAGCGATTATTGAGGGCCAGAGCCCCTGATTCCGTCATGGGATCCTTACACTGAATCTATCAGGTATGTGATTTCTTAATGGAATGGGGAATAACTATACTGAACCAAAATTATCAGTTCAATTTTTTTGTGGTTTCCCTTTATTCCTGGTAGGAAATTGCTGATATTTTCATATAAGTGTCTGTCAGAATAAAGGAAGGAGTTGAGGTAGGCTAGGGTGGAGGTGGGTCATAGCAGGGTTTTAGCAGATGGGAGAGCCATGTTTACTCCCTCTATGGTACTGCCAGGGTCGGTCAGTGGCACCTCCACATAGCCCTGCCCTTGTCCATGCAGCGGTTTCATCATGTGCAGGTCAACTCCTAGTGAAACTATTCCCGCTGTTTCCAGGTTACAAAAGATTGAAAACAAAGGCTACTCCTAGGGGCATATTCTCAAGGACTTATCGCCAAGTTATCAGCACTTTATCGCAGCCAAAATGGTGATAGATTGATCACCCCATTCACAAGCTGGTGCTAACAGCTCATATCACCAGTTTAACTGCGATAGCAGCCGCAAAAACATCGCCACAGATGACATCGGCAACTAACGCTAATGAGATGCAGAGTAAGTGTTCCTGTGCAAAAAGCCGCAACAATCCCACTCCACAACATTCTCAACGACCAGCCATATTGGTGATAAGATCCCAAAACAGGCGATAAAGCACGTTAGCAGCAGGAATTTAACACCTGCTCTTACCTAGTGAAAATTCAGACGACAACCTGCACCAGAAAAGGGACTTCAACCCAGAGCCACACCTGAAGAACAACAGATGCCATGGAGCAACTGATCATGCACTCTGGAGCCCCAAGAGGGCAACAACACCCACCGCCAACACCCCCAGACCTGCCACCCCCCGGACCACCCCCGCCCCTCCACCCAGACTACCACAAAGGCAGTGGAGACCAAGACAGCGGACCTTCAGGAAAAGCACCAACCTCACAGATTTAACACCAGAAGATGCCATTGCCCACTACAGGCAAAAAAGGATAACCATCCTCCGCATCCTGACCATCATTGCCCACAGGCTTACGGTACCAGCACAACGGACAACCAACATCCCACCACAGACAAAGCTGCTGGCTGTGCTGCATCTGTTGGCCTCTGGTACCTTCCAAAAAACAAATGCCAGAGTCGGAAGAGTCTCACAGGTAGCCATATCAAAGTTCCTCACAACTGTCTTGGATGCTATCATCAGCTTGGTACCCCAGCACCTTCATTTCCCCCACACTGAGCAGGAACAGCTGGAGACCAAGCAAGGCTTCTAGGCAACAGTTGGCTTCCCGCACATGTTGGGGGCAATTGACTGCACACATGTCCTACTTGTGCCCCCTGCAAACACTGCACACAATTAATGCAACAGAAAGCACATGCATTCCATCAATGTGCATGCAACAGTGCACCACCGGGGACTCTTCACCAATTTCATCGCCAACTACCCAGGCTGTGTGCATGATTCCTACATCTTCCGACAGTCCATCATCAACCGGCTCTTCCAGGATGGCACCTACAGAAATGCTCTGCTTGTTGGCAATTACCCAATGAACACACCACACACCCCAACTCCACAATCATGCAACTCACAACTCTGGGAATGCACATGTTTCAAACTCACTTACAACATGCCCACCCACCAGACATGAGAGCACAACTTACTGTGGTAACCCGGGCTAGCCAAGTACATGAGCCTTCAACGGCATGGCACCTCAGCCACACAATAGCGATTGTGGGGAGAAGTGGGAACCAGGCATGTGCGAAGGAAGCAAGTGACCCATGAATGAGAATGTACACAATGCCAAGTGTGGTGTGGATGTGCTGGCCAGACTGCAGCATGCAGACCACAGACATGTCCATGTCAACATATACTGCTGGTGTTTGGAGTGCAGTGGACAATGGGCATATCCATGTCACCCCCTAGCCAATGGGGAAGATTGTGGAAATGTAGCTTGTTACGCCCCCCTTAAGCATGAGCGGAGTGGGCTGGCCCAGCGAACGCCAGGCCAGCGTAGGGTTGTGAATAAAAAGCACGTAGCTCTGGGCGTGGTTCTCTTCCGGAATGCCCAATGTGCCTGCCAGGGTGGAGCCTCTCAACCCGCCATGCGGCCGATGCCATGAGCAGTGTTGCCAGCGTTCCTGTGCTCCTGCTGCCCCAAGGGGTGCTGGTCCCCAGATTCATTTTGCCTGCCCCTGCGCACCCAGGTCTCACTGCTCACCTTCCGACATCGGCGTGTGTCAAAGAGGGCCCACCACGTGCCAGTGCAAGCTCCAAGCCTGAGGCCCGTGACCTTGGCTGCCTCCTCCGACCATCAAGGCCTCCGCGACACAGGCCTGCAATACTCCTTTCTAGTTGACGTACTATGCTGCTGCCTCCGGCCTACACTATGGTCAAGTAGGTCACACATTTGGAACTGATTATTGATGTCCTGATGACTGAGTTCATATGTTCCTGGGACGTTGGATATCACTGTACTCCCTCAATGTGGTGCCACAGCAGTCCAATCTTTATTTCTCAATGGCAGAGTTCAAATCATTGCACGCAGGGAGAGGTGTAAGAGGAAGACACGTTTCAGTCCGGAGCAAAAAAGGATCATCGTTACGGAGGTGATCCAACTGTACCAACAACTGCTCTGGTGTGACTAACTCAGTGCGTCACAAACCAACAACACGTCGCTGTGGGCCCCTGCTGACTGCTGCCTCCGGCCTACACTGCGGTCGAGTAGGTCACACATTTGGAACTGAGTCTTGATTTATTTATGGCAGAGTTTATATCATTGTACAGGCCTCATCGCAAATTGCATACCCTTTCAGCTCCGGTGCCACTAAGTCTGTGTCCCGACATTCATGGACACTCTCTGGTTAAACTTAGGTGGCGTCTGAATCTGTGCCTGGGGGTTGTCTTCATCATCATGTTGGTGATACTGACTTGGCGGTAAAAAGTGAGGCTGTAGCTGCGGGCTTCTGCCCTCTGCATCATGCCCTGTAAGGAAATCTTCCACTGTCCCTCGCAGCCTTCCACGACAGTCACCTTCGACATAGACGATGGACCCGCTCAGCTCACGTGGCCCTACCTCAGTGTACCGCAAGTCACCGTCCTGTGGCAGTGTGCCTGTGCCAGCTGCAATGTATCCTAGGCCGCTAACTCTGTGCAGCTCAAGTCAGGGACCCTGTCTGATAGAATATTGGATTGCCTCTGGGTCGATGGCCTTGGGGTCATCAATGCCATGTGTCTGTGGCACTGCGCTGACCGCTGCCTTCATCCTCAACTGCGGTTAACCGGGGCTCAGACATCAAATCGAGTCCTGACCGGTCCGGACATCGCATCAACACAGGATGCACACGCCACCACCGCCAGGTCCACCTCCAACCAACAACTGCCAGAGTTGAAAGAGTCTTACTGCCAGACTATCAGAGTTGTTCACACCTGTCGTGGATGCCATCATCGACTTGATAACCTGCTCAGCTCTTCAGTTGCCACTAACTCAGTGCACCACAACTCAAGGACCATTTCTCATTGAGGTTTGTGTTGTGGACAGCTCACGCAGCAAGGACACCTCAGGCAGTGTGGCAGGCCTGGGATGATGACGAGGAAGATGATGCGGTGTACACACCCCACTGCAGCTGCAGCAGGAATATCCCAGAGGGGCACAATCCTAGACAATTTATTCACATGAGCACGCTCAGCTCTAGTGCCCCAACCTCAGTGCACTGCAACTCACGGACATCTCTGTATGCATATTGGGTGACCTCTTTAATTGCTCCGGCTACGACCTTGATACTTCACAGTTGTTTCTGTAATGCTGGTGTTTTCTGTTTCCGTTTTAATAGTGATCACTGTTCAAGTTGTTGCCAGCACCGACCACTCTCTGAGGGCTGGCTTACACTCACCCAACACACATCTAGCACAGGCGTCACTGTGCATGTGACCCTGCCAATAAAGGTGCCGGGCCTGCATGCCCGTAGCCATTTCCACAAAAAACCTGAGTGTGTCCGTGTGGTCATCATGTATGCATGAGTGCTCGAGGCCTTACAACATTACATTTTGCTGTGTACAGCGGATGCAACCATGTCACCGCAGGCAGAGGCTAAGACCTTGGACATGTAGCTTTGTCGTCCCCCACGCAATATGTAAGAGGAGTGGACTGGGCCGGCGTACGCAGGTCCAGTGTGGGGGTGTGAATGATTATCCCGGGGCTCTGGGCATGGTTTAGTACAGGAAATGTGCAAATGCATCTGTCTCTATCGCAGTGTGGGTCTCCGTTGGGGAGAGTTAGTGGTTCCTGATGGGACGTAGACACCCTCGTATGTGATCTAGTTCCGCTTCCATGAAGTCGGGCCCCACCGCACCTGTTCGGCCACCTCCTTCTAACAGTCTAACACTGGCCTTGGAATGTGATGTGTGCGTCAGTGAGGTGCTGGGAGCCAGCCTTGGTGGTGGTTGCTTTCTACTGTAGGGTCTGTGCAGGGGGTGGGGTCTCCTCGATGCAGCTGTTCTGCCCTGCTGCTGGAGGTGGGTTGCCTAAGATGTCCATGAGCTGTTGTAGGTGTCGGTATCGAAGGTACTCTTCAGCATCACTGATGAGTTGTCTGGTCTGCTCTGCTGTAGGTGTTGTTTGTCCCTCTGCAATGTGAAGGGGAGATGCATTTGGACAATGTGTTGACATGTATGTTGGCGCATCAAGTTTACTTGCAGGCTTTATGACAAGGTACATTGTGACTGTTTGGGAGGAGCTGACTATTTGATGTAGGACAGTGGGCATTTGGACTACATGACAGATTTGAGGTTGTACACATACATTTTCATCTCACAGTTTCCTGCTATGTCAGATGTGATTGTCCAGTTTATATGCATAAGCAGACCCAGTTGTGTCCTCTGTTCTGCAGTGTCAGCTTTGCACTTTGTACCACATTGTTGTCAATGTGGATGTGCTGTTATTGCTATGTGTGTGTGCTGCATTGTGGGGGCATTGCAGCTGCAGCTGTGATTTTGCTGCCCCTTATCCCTTTGAGGTGGTGTGCCTTTGACTTTTGTGCTTTTACAGTGCTGAGATGTTGGCAACTTGGGGCATTTGTGCTCTTGGACAGTATTGTACTCTTGTGCATTGTTTGTCTGCAGATGTATTGTTGACGTCAGGGGTTGTGTCAGAGTGTGACCTGCTCCTTTCCGGATGTGGTACACACTCAGCCACCTCAGTGTCGAGGCATGCACAATGTCATGATGATTGTACTGCAGCCATGCTGATCGTCATGTAGTGTCTTTTGCATTGTCAGTGTGGCTCACAAATACGCATCTTAGCAGGGCTTCACAGGTGTGCATGTGTTGGTTGTGGGATTGGTGATGTGTGGGGTAGGTCCCCTTTGGGCACATGGTGGACGGGGGCCTACTTGGTGTTTGTATGTGTGCTGTAGTGTGTCACTGGGATCAGGGACATGATCCAGGTTCATTGTGGGTGTGCACTGTGCTGCACATCATTGTGCATGTGTGCCATTGTGCCAATCTCCCCCCGTCCCCCCAGTCCCTGGTCATTACTCTCCCTGTTGATGTTGTGTCAGGTCATGTTGAGCAGTGTCTCCACACTGATGACTGTGGCCACCATTTCCTCCAGCTCCTCCTATGGCGCAGGACTCCCACCTCCAGTCGCAATTGATGCCTTCCTGTTGGCAGCGAGTTTGTGGATGGTTTGGCTTTTCACATCATGCCAGCGCCTCTTGACCTCCTCCATTGACCTTCTCGACACTCTGACTGCATTCACGTTCTTCACGTGGATTGCCATATTTCCGTTTGTGTTGCCAATGACACAGTGGAGGTGACGAACAGTTGTTGGTAGTGTTCTGTCACCTCTGTGGAGCTGATCCGGTTTTCCTGCTGACTGAACCCTGTCTCCCTCTTCCTCTTCTCTTTGGCCTTCCCCAACCCTGAGGTTCCTTGCTGGTGGTCTGTGGGGCTTTTTGGGGTTCTCGTTGACCTCTGCACTTGGTCTGGGTGCATCCATGGTGCTCCGCAGTTAATTTTTTTTCTCTTTGTATATTTCTGCTTTTATGATGCATTGTCCCCGCATGATGGGTGGAAAAATGCAGGCCTGTTACTGGTTATCGCTTATTTTTGTATCGCGATTGGCCTCAGCGTAACTTTCTTGCATTCGTGTTTCACATTTTTGCGGCATCGCGTTAATTTTATCTCGGTCATTTGATGCATTATCATGAGCCTATCGCATGGTACCACCGTGTTGAGAATACAACATTAACACAGCGTTATTTTCCCACAATGGACTGCGATGTGAAGAGTTGTGTTAAGCTATTTTTGCAATAATTATCACACATTCTTGAGAATATGCCCCTAATGTCTCAAAGTGGTATCCCACCCAGAGTTACAGTCAGCAGGTCCTTACTTGTGTGTACATATTGACAAACTGATTAAGGTTACTGCAAATTTGGAAAATTGATTTTAGTCTTCCTTCTTGTGGTCGTTTTCACTTTGCAATTATTTTGCCAAATACAATAAACCTTTTGATTTGAATAAATAAATAAATCACTTTTCTCTCCATTAGTTTGAGCTCCCTTGAAATTGTACCCTTGACACCCTATAATATTGATATATATATATCACAAATCACACACTGGATTGCCTCTAGTGAAATGGCATGGGAGGGTTATTCAGAGATTGGCCGACACGGTGCTCCACTAGAGCCTTAGCGCAGTCCACTATCTACCAAACTGATAGTCCACCCATTCTGTTTAGAGTCACATTTTTGCTAGCAGAGCACCATCTGGAACCACCCATGGAAAACCTATACTGATCGCTCAAAAAACATCGGTCCATCAGTGTTAGTCCCTCAAACTTTCTGCTTTATTTATTTCAGACATTCTGATGTTCTTTTTTTTCCAGTCTAGACTGCTGTGAAAAGCCTGAAAAACACTACTCAGGGTGTCAGGTTCATTTGCTTTTGGGTTTTCTGAAAACAAACTCCTGACATGGTATCAACACCTCCGAAGGTATGTCTCAGTCAGGCAGACCGACAGCTCTAAACATTGTGGGCAGTAATCTGCCAAGGTGGGAAAGTTATGATCCCTACCACCATTGCGGACGGTGTGCCACCCGCAATAACTCTCGAAAAAAAAACAAGATTTGGCAAATCCAATAGTTCTTGCTTTTTGACCTATTTCCTTTGCCAACACTCTTTATCAATGCTGTAAAGCAAAAGCAAAAATACTACCATGCATTGGCAAAAAAAAAGAAAATTAAAAAGTGCATGATGACATGCACATGCATCATGAAGATATGGTGGCCCAGCATGATGACGTATGTCTGTGCATGTGTCACCATGCATGTGTGTGCATATGCCTTGATGCCTCTGCCGTTTTGTTACTTTTTTTATTTACCTGTTCCAAGATTGCAAATGTCACTTAAACCAATTAATAAAAAAGGAAATTGAACCAATTAATAAAAAAGGAAATGAACATGAATGAAAGTCTTTTTTTTTTAAAAAAACAGAACGGCCCCCACAAAAATGTATATCGTTTTTTGAAGGAGCATGATGGAGTGATGGGAGAAAAATGGAAGAGGGGGCAGTGTTAAATTAAATATGAGGCAAGCCATAGTGAGTGGGTGAGGGAGCAAAGGAGGAGATTGAGACGGCGGAGTAAATAAAAAAACAAAAAGCCTAGTTGGTGGAAGCAATATATGAGCTAGGGTGGAGGACGGAGAAAGCAACATGGAGAGTGTGGACCAATTATTTGCAGGAGCAGCAGCACAAAAGAGAAAGAGCAAGTAAACAACATATACTCTCATGTAGAGCTGCCACCAATAGAATACAATCTCATTCTTGAATATGAGCAGTGGGTGGATATTAGTTATAGAGTCAAAAGGATGGTAAAATAGTTGTGCTCCAGGGCAGCAACAATCCCAAGAAGAGGTAGGAAAGCCATTTGATAGGAAACAAGCAAATAAATGAAAGTGCCTAGAAAGCTAACCCATGGTAAGCAGTGGACTGTTTCGAAGTCCATTGTACATTTTGACATATTCCATAAGAGGTCTTTCAGCAACAGACAGCTGAAAACTACCTGTAAGCGAGACCTAAAAATGCAAACAAATGCAGCCCTTAGAAACAGCAGGAAAATGACCCATGATCCAATGGCATAACAAAACCACATGGAGGGGTCCCCCGTGCTCCAGACCCAGTCAGAAGCTCTCAGGTCAGGGGCCCCCTGCAGCTGAGTTTTCCAGGCTATACCAAAAGTGACCTAGTTTAGTAATCACTACTTTTATGAAAATATGCTTCATGAAATGCAATGCAAAATGTTTTTAAATATGATATAATATTGTCTAACTTTTTATAAAGATGCAAATAATAAAATAACAAGTATATCAATTTTGATCACGTGTTGCCATATATTGGGACATTTATGTACTTTTTCTTTGGTTCACTGTAATATGCTTACAGTTTCTTTGTAGGAGTAGTAAGCAACACAAAAGGGAACTTTTCATTTTGAGTGGGGGCTATTGCTACGCCACTGCCATGATCTACAGAATTCCAGGAGGTGGGTAAATGGACGGTACACAGCTACGCAGTCCACCCACAGGAAACCCCATCCTTTAGAGTTTCCTTGATACCACTAAGTGCATGCCTGGGTGGTAACGGAGAAAACTCTATAACTGTTCCCTGCAGACTGCATCTGGAGTGACACACTGCTACAGAGAAGAAAAGCCAAAGAATCTAAACTTGATCTCAATAAAGTGGTTAAACGTCCACATCCTTTACGAAGGATGGAGTGTCCCGAGTTATTTTCTAATTATTGGTCCTCATATTGAACTAGGAAAGATTACAGGTTGAGATTCCCTTGCTGAGATCCAAACCTGCAGCCACTACATTACTAAACATTCTCAGATGTTTGAGGATAGACTCCTTGGGACACCCTGTTCAGTGTGTGAGAGATTGGTGCCAAACGTTTAGGTCCAACAGTTTTGAAACGAAGTTAAAGGGAACTAGTACTACAAATAAAAGAAAAACACAACATATATGAATTCTGAAAAAATGCACCTACACTTTAGTGCCAAACTATAACCAGTTTTCTAAACTTTTATTCATCAATGTTGTAATTCAATGACACCCAGTGAACGTACAGCTCAGCCCCAAGGACCAGGAGGGTGGATGTCTGGGGGATGGACAATTGAAGGGGAGACACATCTTTTGTTTTTCTTTTTTCAGCAATTCTGTCTGGAATTGTAACTGTCCTATGTTTATGAGTTTATAATTTGGACCTATTACTTCTGTTGAATTAGTTATACTCTCATAAATGCACAGTTACCACAGTGGGATTCTTCAGTGGTTAATTTGTAAAAAAAAAAAATAAGTGCAGGGGCTGTCCTCAGGAGGCAGCTTGCACCAGACAATTTCTCCAGTTACTGCCACCTAAAACAGAACCAACAACTAACCATTAAAGTGTGGCGAGGATGAGGCTTAATGGCCAGAGCTGCCTACTTCGGAGCTAGGGAACCAGGTTTGAGTCTCAGATCAACATCCAGTGATTCTAGCCAAATCACTTAATCTTCCCCTGTCTACCATAAATGAATGTGTCCTTAACTGGTGCTCATGAAAAGTGCCGGTTTTGATGATTAATGGCTGGTGCTGAGCACCCGAAACACTATCTCAAGTTAAGCACTGGGATTCTTGCATCTGGACATGTAACACAGATCAGCTTGCTTGTAGTTTTCTTCTGAGCTGCTAAGATGAAAATCAAAAAGATAGGTTCAAAAAAATAAAATCAATATTCCAGTTCAACCAATACAAAAAATACATGTATTTTCCATTTCTACTGGTACTTTTTGTTATCAGAGACATTATCATAAACTAGAACGGTAAATCTTGCACAAGTGGTTCCAAAAGCGCCAGGGGCGACTTTTGCTACAGTTTAAGTGATGGGAACTCAATGCACAATTTTGATCTTTTCTTCTCTCCCCAAGATGAAACAATCCTCTGTAATAAAATCACCACCGTAGCCTGAGGAAGCAGGATATCTCACCACCGCAGTATTGTTTTTCCTTTAAATGTTTAAACATTTATCAATGCGAAGAACAAGCAAAGAAGTAAACATATTTTTTTCTTCAAGTTCGAAAAGATTACTATGCAAAACGAATTGAAATGTAGAAACACCAGGGGCCGTATTATACATGTGGTGCATTTTCCTTCATTGTTCTGGGCACACCTTTAAATAGGTGCACCCAATGCACTTAATAAAAATGCGCCGTATTATGATGAATGTGCTGCCCTCAAGGCATCTGTGAACTTGAGCTGCCCGGGGCTAGCGCATTCCAGTGAAAAACTGAGAGCCTGCTTTGAAGCCGCTCCATGTTTTCACTGTGCAGGCTGCAGCCCACCTGCAAGGGGATGTCTGGAGAGTCATGGGACACCCTAACCCCCTCCAGAGGCCTGCTCTCAGGGAGCACACTGACTGTGCGCCACCTTTTAGGTGGCACACTGTCAGTGCACCTTCTGAGAGCTTCTTTGCCTCTGCTCCGCATCTGTTATACGGTGAGGGTGGAGGGGCAAAGGCATTCCTTCATGTGCATGAAGCATGCATCCATAGAAATGAGGGACTCACCCTGAAGATAGCATTGGTGCTTTATGTGTGCCAGGGCGATCGGTATAACAAAAGGGTCCCCACAAGAGTCTGCAGCCCCTTCTGTAATACCAAAGAACCGGTCGCACAAAGCAGGCGCAAACGCATGTTGCGCCCCCGGGGAACTTTGTGGAATACGGCCCCAGAAAGCCAACTTTTAGCTCTTGTTGATGCAAAATGATACTTGCATTGCAGTATATCAGGATTTCTATGAAAATATTGTGACATTGGGTGTAGATAGATATTCTAATATCAAATCCAATGGGATGAACTTTTTGTAAACGACATTCAGAAGACTTTTTAACATAACATTATATGTATTTGTAAAGCACACGTTCACCTCCAAAGGGGCATCTTCGTGCCGAATAACAGATGTTTATTGTTGCCCAAATCAAAGGTACTCATTTTATCGAACTCAGAAAGGATGAAAGGCTGAGTGGACCCTAAGCTAGATCATGCTCTTTGACACTTGAGAAAATCTTTTGTGATGCATACGCAAATTTGCCAGACGAGCATGTCCCAAACAGTTTCACAAGAGATCAAACCACCTATCCATCTGAATACCTTGGGTGTGTGAAAATTTTGTGTAATTTGCTTTTGTGTAATTGTGCAAATTTTGGACAAAATTGCATGAAATTACATGTAAATAAGAATGCAAATCTGTCATTTAGTTCTATATTTTTTAGTGTGAAATATATCCTCACAGCAACTTTTGACATGAACACCGGTTTTGACCTACAAAAGTGCAAAAAAATCAAAACCACAGAGGAAAAAATGTACCGCCAAACTAATGTTCCCGTGCATTCAAATTTTTACTGCGAGTGGCACGTAATTACTTAAACTGGCATACTGGCATCATTTTGGGGAATTCTGTGTAAGAAGCATAACGTGAAATTCCCCAAATGATGTGTCGTGTTCATGCTGTTTGCTGGGCGGCACACCAAAACACAGGACACAGGTTAGTCAGGTATTCCTTTTATTTTCATGTCTTACAGCGTCCCGTCAGCACGTCCTTACTCGTCCCCGTCCCGGTCATTGTCTGTCCCCTTTTCTGTGTCGTCACCGGATCTGGTGTCCGGTGGCCTGGTCACCCTGCCTGAGGACCCACAGGGTCCTAACGCCCTACTGTCCGTCGCCCACACTGTCAGGTCACGACATCTCCCCCCTTGTTGCAAACAAAAGTTTGTGACACATTTACCATAGTCCTCATTCACAGTTACATTGATGGAGGTTAACGAACGAGAGAGAGAGAGAGAGAGAGAGAGAGAGAGAGAGAGAGAGAGAGAGAGAGAGAGAGAGAGAGAGAGAGAGAGAGAGAGAGGGAGAGAGCTTGTCACTCTACATCTCTTCAATGAGTCTCTGTTATTTACTGACTGTCCTTCGTGATCTAGTGTCTCCATCGCTTCCTTGTCCTCTATCTTCCTCCTTCTATGTGGCTGCAGTTGCCGCTGCCATTTTTTTTTCATCCGCCTGTAGCTCCTTGACACGCTATCTTTTCCTTGTTGTTTGTTGTCGGTCGGAGACAGCCATTATCATCAATCCTTTCACTTTCGTCACCGCCAGTGAATCTTTGGAGAACCGGTTGTCTTAATATCGATATTGTTTCTTTCTGTCTCACCACCTTTGGTCCTGGCCGTGCAGTGTCCCTTGCCTTGATCTTCCTTGGTAGCGCCTGTCCGCTCTGCTCATTGTATGTCTTTATCCTTTCCTTTTGTTGCTGTTTCTCCTGCGCCAAAGTCCTGTCACGTTGATCCTTTTTACCCATTTTATTTTCTTTGTCTTTGTGTCTTTCCTTTTGTTTTCTTTTCTTCTATGTTCTCCTTTTCTCTTTTCTGTTTCTTTGGTGATCTGTGTCCCTCTTTTCTTTGTTATTTCTCTTTTTCTGTCTTTTCCTCTATTTGGCCTTATCTCTGGCTTTTCCTTTATTTCTACTTCTTTCTTATTCGTCCTTTTTTTCTTTTTTTTTATTCGGCCTCTTCTGGGCTTTTCTAGTCTTCTTCTTCTTTATTTCCTTGTTTTCTTATCTTTGCATCCTTCCTGCGTCTTATTCTTATATTTATGTCTTTCCTTTTGTTTTCTTTTCTTCCGTCTTTATTCTTCCTTCTTTTCTTCTTCTTTTCTGCTTTCCTTTTGTCCTTTCTCTTTGTCTTCTTTTTTTCTTCCTTTCTCTTTCTCTTTATTTTCTTCTTATCTCTTTATCTTCTTTCTTCTTTTCTTCTTTTCTCTTTGTCGATTTGTCTTTTTCTTTATGTCCTTTCTCTTCCTTTCACTTATTGTTTTCCTTTTTCTTATTGCACTGTCTTCTTTCTTTCTCTTGTTGCCCTTTTTCACTTGTGCGCCCTTTTTTTTGCGCTTTATTTATCCGTTATTCTTCACTCAAACTTTTATTTTCTTTCTCTTTTCAGACCTTTTCCATTCTTATTTTCGTTTTCTTTCTGTCTTTCCTTCTCTATTCCTCTTTTTTTTGTATTTTTTTTTTATTCGCGTTCTCCTTAATTCACTTTGTCTTGTGCTATTCTTCTTATTTGCCTTTTGCTCTTTTCTTGAATGTCCCATTCATAAATGTTTGTCATAAAGGTCTTCCTGTAGCAGCTACACCCCTTGCCACAACTGTCTTTTGCTGGGTGAGTTCAAACTGCGGTAACCTGCAGCTGCTCTGTCACTTCTCTGGCTCTCCTCTCCAGCTAGCAGGGTCCAGATCTTTGTTCTTTCCGTCCTTATTTCCTCTCCTTAGTTTGTCTTTATGTTCTTTTTATTTCCTTCCTTTCCGACATTATTTGGCCTTAAAATGGCCGCTCCATTCTTTTTGTCCTTCGTTCCTCATCCAAAATGGCCGCCACCGTTTTCGCGCAGTTTCGCGGTCACAATTGCATTGCCTGTTCATAAGATGGCCGCCACTTAAAATATAGTTTCTCTTCTCTTTTGTTTGTTGTTATTTTCATTTCGCATAAACAGTCAATGATGCACTCATCAATTTTCCAGCCACTTGCTGTCTTCTCGATGCCCTCAAGCCTGGGCCCTGGCTGACACAGACATACGAGATCACTTGGCCGTGTACACGTAGGTCTCCCCTAACGCACAGCCAACCACTCGTAACAAGTCAGCATCTCTGCACCCTTTTCGCCTGAGCCGGCCCACTGCTGTTCTCCGTGCGGTGCTCTTGATACTCTCGCGACTGCTCGCGTCAGCCTCTTCCACACATCTCGCGAGAGCTCGCTCCACTAGTTTCTAATCGCGCTCTTGTTTTCAGCGCTTACCGTGGTCGGCTGGATCTGCTCTCGGAGGCTGTCGAGGTGTATTCCAATGTTTCTTCTTCTTTTCCATCTAAGTCCCACTATTTGCGCATCCATGGGTGTTCCTTTATTTCCGATAACGCCTCGGTGGACAAGCGTCGATCCGTATACCGCCCTCGTCGCCAGTTATCGTGTTCTTGCTGTTTGCTGGGCGGCACACCAAAACACAGGACACAGGTTAGTCAGGTATTCCTTTTATTTTCATGTCTTACAGCGTCCCGTCAGCACGTCCTTACTCGTCCCCGTCCTGGTCATTGTCTGTCCCCTTTCCTGTGTCGTCACCGGATCTGGTGTCCGGTGGCCTGGTCACCCTGCCTGAGGACCCACAGGGTCCTAACGCCCTACTGTCCGTCGCCCACACTGTCAGGTCACGACATGATGCATTATTTGAATTTCACCCAGGGCTACAGAACACAACTCAACATTTACCTGTACCCCTATACCTAAACAGAGGCCAGAACCCCCCCCCCCCCCACCCCCCTCTCACAAAGTGCTTGGATCACCAACGGAAAAGAAATGGACATAATTTTGCTTTAAAAAACAAGCCTTCTTGGGAACGTCAGTCCAAGATGTGCTGTGAATTGTTTCATGGCCCCATTTTCATTCACTTGCCATGCTGAGTGAATATAGCAGGTGGAAGGAACTGTGGACATTCGCCTGTTTCACTTTAAGTCTATTTTACCTTAGCACTTTCTCCATGCCAGGTGTATCTGTACACATTGATTTCAATTCTGCCCCCTCCCCTGCTCCTCACCTCCTTCCTCATCCTACCCATTATTTTACTATTTGTCCTGGACCAGGGACAAGACCAACTCCTCCTTCGTAACTCCCAATGTTGCATCTGCTGCAACCTGTATGCTACGAGTCCAATAAGACTTCATTCTATACCGACCTGAACATATAGTGCAATAAGACTTAAAATGTAAATGTGAACAAAGCGGAAAAGAATATCAAAATACAAGTGACAGTGCAGAGGCAGCACCCACTGTACTATCCCAAGACCACTCATAATGCACACAGGAACAGAGAACTGGAACTACAAGTCTAGAGTAGATCAGGTATACACGCAACTCTTTGCTCCTGGGAACTTTATTGGAAAATAACAGGCAAAGCAGGTTTTTCGTTCCATTTGAACTTCCAAGGTATAAACCTTCACATTTAATTTCTAAAGGAATTCACTTTTTTATATGAATTCTAGAAAGCCATTGGGCAGCGGCAGATAGGACATGGGGAGTGTAGCCATAGGCATCGATCAAAAACTGCTTCGCGGCATGCCGGTGCAAGGATCTTGCATGGAATCAGGAAAAATGTCCATTCAGGAGACGCTCATGCGGTGAGAGAAGTGGATAACAGTGGACATCTCTCGCAAGCCCCCTCTGAAGTGCGCGGGTCTTGACTTCATTTTTAAAAGGTCAATGGGTGGATCTCGGAGAAGATGAGGCTGCCACCGAGGTCATAAAATCATAGAGGGAAGAGATGATGAAGACGCCACGGATTATTATCGCGTTAAATCCTACTGCAGTTTGAAGTGTACAGTAGTCCTCGCTTTTAGCTGGCGATGTATTAAGAGGCTTACGGTAATAGCATTACCATTATTCTGTGGGAGAAGGCCACTGCGCAACCTTGTCATTCCTTCACTGTGAGTGCTACAGCCTCGCCGGCACCCTTATGAAGAGATTGCTGAATTTTAGATGAGGCTTTGCTTGGACAGATGGCACTCTACATCTTCGCCCTGGAAGCGAAGGAGCAGGCCCCGCCAGGCCCGCCAATTTACAATTCCAAGGCGACATGTTGATAGCAAATGAAGTGATAACATTTTATTGGAACAAGCAGCAGGCTGGAATGATATTCAGAGGCCCAGATGAGTGCAGAATACAGAGCCAAAGAGCGGAGGTTAGAGGGAAGCAGGGAGAAGCAGAAATGGCTGCATATAAGCTATTAATCCACTTTGCAGGCTGAGTGCAAATGCAGCCGCTGCTCCGGTTATTACCCGGGAAAAGCGTGCAAGCCAGCACTCGGCCAGGGGGGAAATTATTGACACCATGGTTCCATTCCGAGAGGCCTGCAACATTTCTTTTGCTCTTGATTTACAGAGGAAAGATGAACAGAGAGAGGAAGAGAGCAGCGAGTTTATAACCACTGCAGGAAGCTATTTTTAGCAACTCCCTTTAGCAGATTTACAGCGCCGAGACCATGCTAGCCGAAGCCTTCCTCTAAAACTTTGTGACTTATTTATGAACTACCAAAACTTTCTGCAGATCATATTTTTCAGCTGGCCTGCCCTGACACTACCGGCCTCATTACATGTTAGGTGGAATAGGGTGAGGAATAAATCACAGTTCCTCAGTACCATTACCCAGGGGTGAGGTATGTACGGCATGTGCTACATAAGGCCACCTATTCACACTTCGTATTGAGGAATAGCATGCAGACCGACTGCCTTATGTTTTGCCTTTCTTACAGGCAATATCTTTTGGCAAGTTTGACCTGTGAAGATGTGATAATGATTACACAACTTGTAATTGGCATAAAGGGGAGCGGCACAGACCACATACTTGCTGTTTCAGTGTATGCAAAATGCTGCTTTATTGAAAACAGGTGCACATCACAAATTTACCCTAGGCCTTAGCCTTACACAACTAAATCTCACTATACAACCATTATCCTATGTCCTTGCCCACCTTCCTTAAACGTCCCCTCCCCCTTACACTTTTACTTGCCGCTTTGTAATGCCTATCTTGTTATTAAACAGTTGACCTTTATTTCCTTCACTCGTTGTATGGTGGTGCTGCGCTGTCCCCAGCGCGACAAGGGAACGCGGGCGTTGCGAGGTATGTTATCCCTCAAATCCCTAGAGCGCCAGCACGGGCTATGCGACCCGCTCTGCCATCCTGCCCTGCACTCTTGTTAAGCTAACAGCAACGGGCGAGTTCAATGTTGCGAGGTCTATTAATACCCCTCAAATCCCTCGAGCGCCAGCCCGGGCTGTGCGACCTGCTCTGCCATCCTGCCCTGCACTCTTTTAGAAGCTACAGCAACGGGCGAGTGATGGTTGAGCCCAGTGCCTGTGTCACTTTGCCCTTGCACTACCCACTGACACCGTGCACCCTCAGGCTTGTACCGCTTCTCTGTTAGTCATGCAGCAATGGCGTTTGTGCGGTTTGAGCTCAGGAAGTACTTACAATGATAATCGACACGCATGTTTTTGGCGTTTATAAATTTAATTAAGCTGGTAGCATTATTGAAGGGATCACTATGAATAAGCTACAATCGCACAGGCCAGGATGTACAGCTAATAATTTTAAATTCATAAACTTCCGTTATTAATTAAGCTGCGGAACAAGCCATGTAATTCAAGTAGGACTTCCTACAATAGGGATGGAATGTAATATGACTTCAAGGTTGCATCTTCCTGATGCATGTCATAATTGCGTGTTCCCCCAATTCTAGGCAAATAAAGATTGCGACATAACACAGCGGGAGTACAGTGCCACCCCCTCAAGTGGAAGGTAAGAACTAAAAGGTGGGGGGTTGGCCATTGAAGGGGTACGGGTAACGCATCCAGGGGGGCCGGTGTTCATGGTCTGGTCCCCCTGGGTCCACGGCATGGTGGGGACAGTGGGTGACAGTGGGTTGGGCCGGGGACCGGTGTTTAGGGTCTGGTCCCCCAGGTCTTCGGTTGATCAAAGAAAGGGGTAGGGCTAATCCAAAATGGTGTTTATATCAATCTATACAGGACCGTGGCACTCAACCGGCGTATTCGTGGATTAGCGTGGTCTCAGCCCCCCTCTGTTTTTAACAAGTTTGTGTGTCTCAAAGTAAGTATTAGAAGGATCAAGAGAATGCAATTTTAGAGTAAGGCTAAGGATACATGAGGGGAATTAGCTCAGTAGTCACGACGCTTTTTCTTGCAGGAAGCGAGATCTCACAAGATGTCAGAAATGAGACCAGCTGGTGCAGGAGCAAGGGCGGCGGTTTCTGAAGCTCAAGCAGCAAATGCGGCGATTTTCCTACAGCTAGTCGAGACGAACGGTGTGGCATGGGCTACCAATCTACTTAAGGGCAACACGGCGAACCCATGTGTGAACAATGACATTATTGCAGTTGATGAGGAGGACACAAGTAGTGCAGGACACGTTAGAGCGTCCAAAAGAGTTAAGGTGCCTACGAACAAAGACTTCCCGCGGCCCTCTAAAAAGAAGGGCAGTGTTAACACCACGGTCGCAGTAGTACACGACGTTCCGGGCACTTCGGATTTGCCGGCAAGGGTTCAGGAGTTGCCTGGCCCATCAAACTTGCCTGCTAATGGGCAACCAACAATGGAATACGCTACTAGAAGCGATCTGGGTAAGATCATGTCCACATTGGAAGTATTCATGAGGGAGATGAGTGAGAGTGTGATGCCTGGGCCCAATGGCGGGGTACGACCATCCAATGTGTGGGGAAGCGGAGCTGCTGTTCCTGGCGCATCTGGAGCTTCTGGGGGAGGGCAAGAGGGTACCGACCTATCCAACCTCCCAACTGCACCACCAGGGCCCGGTCCAGCACTACATGCTGCCCTCCCTGTACCGCACATTACACCAGCTACTCCGGAATTGCCTGCACCTTTGGCACCGCAGCCACCAAGCCCTGTGTCCCCGCCCCCAGCTGTGCCAGCGCCCCCCTCCAACACAGCGATGCCTGCTCCCACGTTACCAGCTCCTTCTCCAGCGCTGCCAGGCAAGGAAGAAGTGCAATTCAACGCCCCTTTACTATCAGGTCGTTCCTGCTTATCCTGGGAGGTCCCGCAGGCAGCGAAGGAATTAATATGGAAATGAGAATTTATAGATATTTTCTCTTTACTCATGCTGGGACAGCAAGTGGCAGATGTACGCAAGGCAGGGTTAAAAGAAGACAAAAAGAAGGTGAGATTTCAGCCCTGGCCAGAAAAGAACATTGACAACTGGTTGGAAGCCTTTGCTATACTGTCCTCTGTTATCATGGAGAAGTTTAGCGACCAAGGACCAGCGTTAGTTCAGTATGGGAGGCTCATTCATAATGAAGCGAAGAAGTGGGGAGGCGTAGGTTGGTTAGAATACGATAGGGAGTTCAGGAAGAAAATGTCAAGATCTCCCAAGATGCATTGGGATCACAAAGAGGTGCAGCTGTGGATGGACCATATGGAGTCCAGGGCGCTCCAAGGTGTAACTACAAACAGTAAAGTGCAAGAAACGCAGGTGGGGTCTAATGACAAAAGCAACACTACGGCCCAGACAGAACAGAGGATGCCGCCCTTTCGAGGGGGCCAGAGGGGGAGAGGTCAAAAGAGGGGAGGCGGGAAGTCATCTCGAGGGTCTTGCAGATTATTCAACGGTGGGCACTGCCATTGGGGGAGATCCTGCAAATTCACGCATACATGTAGCAATTGTGGAGGGCAGCACCAGGTGGGAACGTGTAGGTCAAACAAAGGACAAAAGCAAGGTAGTTATCACGGGGGGAGAGGTGGGTCCTGGCAGAATAAGTAACCCATCCACATCCCTCGCACACTTAAGTCCCCCGCCCCCCTGCCCCCTCCCACCAGCACCCCAAGGCTTAACAAGACACCCCCAGCCTGTACTACTCAAGAGTTGCCACCAGATCCGCTAGAGTTAGGCGCAGTGAAAGGGCCCTCACCGATAAAACTGGATCGAATGGTGCCACTGCTGAACAAACACCCCAACAGACTGGACGGGAGATTGCTCCTGGGGGGTTTTGCTGAAGGTTTTGTTATACCATACGTAGGGGTTCCTGCCGCTAGAGATGCAGACAATTTGAAATCCGCAAGGTTCAATCCTGAGGTAGTGAGAGCGAAAGTTGGTAAGGAACTCGAGCTGGGGAGGGTTGCTGGCCCATTCTCACAACCACCACTAGACAACTTCGTGGTATCCCCACTGGGGATAGTACCGAAGAAAGAGCCAGGGACATTCAGGCTGATCCACCATCTGTCCTACCCCGACGGAGAGTCAGTCAATCACAATCTAGAGGAAGGGGTATGCTCTGTCTCGTACTGCTCATTTGATGTGGCCATGGACCTCGTGCGGAGAGCTGGGAAAGGGGCCTGGTTGGCAAAAGCTGATATCGAGTCTGCTTTCTGCCTCTTGCCAGTGCACCCTAGCAGCCAAAACTTACTGGGCTTCAGGCTGGGCAATGAATACTACTACGACAGATGCATGCCCATGGGTTGCTCCATCTCCTGCGCATTCTTCAAAGCCTTCAGCACCTTCTTGCAATGGGTACTTCAAGGCGTGGAGGGGGTCCAGGGCGTAACCCATTATCTGGATGACTTCCTGTTTGTAGGCAGGGCAGAGACAGCTGATTGTGCAGAGGCGCTGGCGAAATTTCAAAGAATGACTAAGTATCTTGGAGTGCCACTGGCTCCTGGGAAGACCGTGGGTCCAGCGCAGGCTTTAGTTTTCTTAGGTATAGAAAATGACACGTTAACAGGTGAGGCCAGGCTCCCAGCAGACAAGGTCACAGAGCTAGCAGCACAAATCAAACAGGTGCTAGGGCAGGACAAGGTGTCATTGGATGACATTCAGAGCCTGCATGGGAGATTAAGCTTCGCCACAAAAGTGATTCCAGCGGGTAGGGCTTTTGTGCGCAGGGTGGCCAGGACAGCAGCAAAGATAAGGCGCAAGCGCCATCAAGTGAGGTTGGGTTTTGGGGTCAAAGAGGACCTTATGGTGTAGGGGGACTTCCTCGAGCACTTTAATGGATCAGTGATATCAGGGGAACCCTGGACCAGCAGCCAGGAGCTGACGTTGTTTACTGACGCGTCAGGTAGGAATGGCTTTGGGGCAATTCTCGACAAAGACTGGTGCGCGGCGCGGGTGGCCCAATGTTTGGAGGAAGAAAAAGATCACCTCCAACATAACAGTTTTAGAACTGTTCCCAATCGTTGTGGCTTTCCACCTTTGGCCTGCCTTGCTGTCTGCGAAAAGAGTGGTTCTATGGTCAAATAATATGGCGGTAGTCCAAGCCATCAATACCCAGTCGGCCTCTTGTGCACTTGTGTTATGTTTACTCAGGGAGCTTGTCAAAGTATGTTTATACAATAATGTGGAATGCAAGGCTAAGCACATCCCGGGAGCTCAAAACACGGCTGCTGACGCACTTTCACGTTTCTATTGGCAGCGGTTCCGAGAGGCGTGGCCGAGGGCGAGGGAAGAGATGACGCCTTTCCCGGCTCGGCTTTGGCATCTGCTGCGGTGGCCCAGCGCATCAGAGAACTAGGCGAGATGTCTTTGGCACCTAGAACTATGAGGAGATACCAGACTTGTGTAAAGACATTCTGCGAGATCATGGGCCCATGGGAGCGGGAGGCTTCTAGACAAGTTGAAAAAGCGCAGGCATTCATGGTCTGGGCGAAGGATGAGGGGAAGAGCCACTCATGGATGGCGGGGCATTTGTCTGCTATCGGGCACCATGCTCGACTTTTAGGTCAGAAGGACCCTACGACGTTATTTCCAACAAGGGCGGCACTCAAAGGGTGGGCGAGAGTGATGCCCAAACTAGCAGATCAGAGGGCCCCCATAGATTATGACACTTTAAAGAACATGATAGACGCCTTGCCTACAGTTACACATTCCGCTTATGAGGCAGCCCTCTTTGCAGTGACGTTTAGCTTAGCATTTTTCTGAGCCTTTAGGATAGGTGAACTGGTGGCTCGGTCCAAAAAAGAGGTCAACTCCAGGGCCATCTCGGTCAAGGACGTTCGTTTAACAGCGGAGTCAGTTGAGATCCTTCTACAATCCTCCAAGACAGACCAGTCAGGCAAGGGTAGGAACATTACATTAGAGCGCTTGGGTAATGACAATTACTGCCCGGTGGCTTTGCTAGCCACTTTCCTATCCCGCCGCCCACATTCAGACGGGCTACTACTTATCCACTCTGACGGTTCCCCGGTCACAAAGTATCAGGTGGATCATGTGATGCAGGGGTGCGTATTCTTGGCAGGATACACTACAAAAGGTGCCAAGTTTAGCTCACATTCCTTTAGGATAGGTGCGGCTACCACGGCCTTTAGGGTAGGCCTCCCAGCCGAAGCAATTAAAAAAGTGGGTCGGTGGGAATCCAACTGCTACAGGAGGTATGTGAGACCATTGAGCGTAATACGCCCTGTGAGCAGACATGTGGTTAATGACGTGTAAATAATGTAAATAACTTGTAAGCCATGACAAGAGTAATACATTGTGGTTCATATTTCAGTAGCCACTCGGTGTGTGTTTGTCGTTGCAGTGCTTTTAAGTGTGTCAATAAACTGCAATTTTACAACATACTGTGTTTTATTGCAGGGACAGAGGTATGGGTGATGGGGCACTCTTATGTCACGAGACTGGCGAGATGGGTGTATGCCAACACCTGGAAGCACGGTTTTAACAACACCAATATATCGTGGTTCGGCTTCCCTGGGATGCACTGGGCAGCACTGATAGATTATTGAAGGAACACAGGCAAAGGCCAAACATCCTGGTGGTGCACCTAGGGGGGAACGACCTGGTGGCATTAGGCAAGAGGCGTTTGTTAGATACAATGAGGAAAGATTTGAGCATCTTGAGCGGCGAATTAGGACAGTGCAACATATGCTGGTCAGAAATTTCCCCTAGACCAATTTGGCATGGAGCAATATCGCAGGAGGCATTAGAAGTCACTCGCAGGCGCGTCAACGCAGCAATGCGCAAATTCAGTGAACAGAGAGGGGTAGGTTTCATCAGGCATGGCTTGCTGCACGCCAAATCCATTGGTTGCTGGGAATCTGACGGGGTACACTTGTCCAAAGTGGGCATGGCGATTTTCCTATTAGACTTGGGGGAGGTGCTAGAAACAGCTGGATGCAGATAAGAGCGAACTAAGGGCTAGGTAGTGGGGGCTCTGGGCGCAGCGGGTGCCACGCCCAGGGCTGTGGAAAAGGTACAAGGCGACCCCCCATGCAGGACAGGCGCAGGAGCAGGACCTGAAGCCCCAGTGCAAAATGCACAGTGCTGAGTCATACATAATCCGAGGGGCCCTTTTTGGGAACTTGGTTCAACGGCACCCCGTTAGTCCTTAGGGCGGTTGTAAGCCTGAGCAACCGGGGGTTTGCTAATAACGCCCCGCCTGGCTGGGCAAGGTGTGAGTTGACTCTCCCTTGTCCGGAGGGTGGGACAGGTGGACGATAGGTCCCCCGGTGGGAGGTTTTGCCTCCCAGGTTCGACACCTGGCTAGGGCCACTGGTATCCGCTTCCTTGGCTCAACTTCAGGCACCCTGCAACAAGGGGTTCCGGGGTATAGGGGGTCGCCTGTCAGTTAACCCGCTCTGTTATTTGTATCACAAATAAACCTGCAACTTCTTATTCCCAACATGCTTGTCTGTGTATCATTTGGGTGGTGAGGGTTGTGGGACGAGGTGTACCGATGCAACTACTACGGTTATTACCCGGGAAAAGCGTGCAAGCCAGCACTCGGCCAGGGGGAAAATTATTGACACCAAGGTTCCATTCCGAGAGGCCTGCAACATTTCTTTTGCTCTTGATTTACAGAGGAAAGATGAACAGAGAGAGGAAGAGAGCAGCAAGTTTATAACCACTGCAGGAAGCTATTTTTAGCAACTCCCTTTAGCAGATTTACAGTGCCGAGACCATGCTAGCCGAAGCCTTCCTCTAAAACTTTGTGACTTATTTATGAACTACCAAAACTTTCTGCAGATCATATTTTTCAGCTGGCCTGCCCTGACACTACCGGCCTCATTACATGTTAAGTGAAGTAGGGTGAGGAATAAATCACAGTTCCTCAGTACCATTACCCAGGGGTGAGGTATGTACGGCATGTGGTATATAATGCCACTTATTCACACTTCGTATTGAGGAATAGCATGCAGAACGAATGCCTTATGTTTTGCCTTTCTTACAGGCAATATCTTTTGGCAAGTTTGACCTGTGAAGATGTGATAATTATTACACAACTTGTAATTGGCATAAAGGGGAGCTGCACAGACCACATACTTGCTATTTCAGTGTATGAAAAATGCTGCTTTATTGAAAAAAGGTGCACATCACAAATTTACCCTAGGCCTTAGCCTTACAGAACTAAATCTCACTATACAACCATTATCCTATGCCCTTGCTCACCTTCCTTAAACGTCCCCTCCCCCTTACACTTTTACTTGCCGCTTTGTAATGCCTATCTTGTTATTAAACAGTTGACCTTTATTTCCTTCACTCTTTAACCTATGTCTATTAACATCTAACTATCCAAATATTCTAAACCTTAATTTTTAACTTGTTACTTCCTCCAGGTTTAATTTTATTGCCACCCCACATTGTCCTGATTCCTTTTGTTCACCACAATTATTTTAATCTTGCAACCTAGCAACTGAAAGTGCACCGACTTTCTAACCGCCCCCAGGAATCCCTGCTCCCCAGTCTCTCCTTGAATGTATTCCCCAGCGCCTCATTTAGCGGCATTAGGTATAACGCCATCCCGTAGTTGGACTAGTGAATCATGCCCCTCTAAAAAATTAGGGAGCGTCATAGCTTAATTCCGGATGTTCCACTCTACCGAAATCTTCCTCCCTACAGAGAACATGCATGTCTCCATTCACCTTGCTCCTGGCCTTATCAATTGCCATGAACCTGTCCGCCCTTCCCTAGTATTGTATTGTATTGTAATTGCATTTATATAGCGCTTACTACCCCTGACGAGGAGTCTAAGCGCTTTTTTGGCGAGTAGCACGCTA
Organism: Lissotriton vulgaris; assembly: GCF_964263255.1. NCBI lineage: Eukaryota > Metazoa > Chordata > Amphibia > Caudata > Salamandridae > Lissotriton > Lissotriton vulgaris. The sequence goes on from NC_141685.1 coordinate 910,197,687, forward strand.
CTCCGAGACCCATAGAGGATTAGTGTTGAATTAGCCCCTGTGATCACCCCCCGATCAACATCTAAACGGGTCTCTGCCCCTTGTCGAACTCCCGAAGGCGGTGCAAAGTGGCTGAAAGGGCTTGGCGGTCACAGTATGATTCCGATGCCAGGCTTGTCTAAAGGACAAAGGTTTAAGCCTATCACCGGGAAATCCTCCAGGAGAAAAAAGGCTATTTTGCCAGGAGGATCGAGGCTGCAGCCAATTCCTGTAAGGAGATTTTTACGATTGTTAGGGAATTTACGACTCCACGATCTAATTCGACTCAGGTTGCCCCTTCCGAGTCATGGGTGTCTGCCCTTGTCAATTTCTTTACCACCAAGATAAAGCTGATCCAGGATTCTTTTCCCGTGAGGCTGGTCGATGTTTCTCCCAGCCTCGAGGATGGGCCAGCTCCATCGACCCCTTTGGGTCCAGTCTTGGCGGACTTTCCGCCATTTTCAGCATCCTCGTCTTTGGCACTTATGACCAATCTTAAATCTGGGTCGCCTCTTGACCCATGCCCGGCCAAATTTTTGGCGAAAATGGCGGCTATCGTTAATCCATTGGCAAACCCGCTCTTGAATCTTTCCTAGAGTCGGGGGGTGGTCCCGCAGGTGTGGAAGCAGGCGATGGTCATTCCCCTCCTTAAGAAGCCTGGCCTTGACCCTGAGGCTTTGGCCAACTATAGGCCCTTCTCTCTCCTCCCTGCATTGGTTAAGATCTTGGAGAAACATGTGCATATCGTGCTTTCCAACTTCTTGGAATCCCACGATCTGCTACACTCCTCTCAATCTGGTTTCCACCCTAATTTAAGCACCCAGACGGCGCTGTTGGAGGTGTCCGAAGACATTAAAGAGTCGCTGGATTCGGGAGGCAAAGCTATGCTTGTCATGCTTGATCTGTCGGCGGCTTTTGACACCGTCCCCCATGAGGGTCTCCTCGCCAGACTTTATGAGATCGGTTTGAGGGGGACGGTGCTCAGCTGGTTTAGATCTTTCTTGGCTGGCCATCGACAAACGGTCTGGGCCTCTTCTAGCTCTGCCGAGATGCCACCCTTGGGAGTCAGATTCCCACAGGGCTCCGTGTTGAGCCCGACTCTCTTTAACATCTATATGACCCCTCTGGCGGCATTGGTGGAGTCCTTTGGGGCCCAGATCGTATCCTATGCCGACGATACCCAGCTGCACTTTACATGCAGGAAAGGAGAAGACTTTGACGGAGAGAGTATCCGCGAGTGCCTTGGGGCTGTTTTCAAATGGTTCCAGCTTAACAGATTCAAGTGCAACTCAGATAAATCTGAGATACTCTTCTTCGGCTGCCCACTTGATCCAGACTGGCATGAATGGTGGCCTGCTGACATGTTCCCTCCAGCGCACTCATCCCAGTTAGCAAAGAACTTGGGAATTAAGATTGACAACGGGCTGACATTAAAATCCCAGGTTCTGGCTCTCACGCGAACCTGCTTTGGCCTTCTCAGGATGCTCCGGAAGTTTTTCCCTCTGCCTTCTGAAGAGCATAGGAGGACTACGGTGCAGGCCTTAATTGGTTCTAGATTGGATTACTCCAACATATTATATCTTGGCCTGCCGGAGTATCTTTTGCAACGTATGCAGGTCGTCCAGAACCCGGCCGCGCGGGCCATTTTTGGCATCCACAGGCGAGATAGAGTCTCTGGCCTACTGCAGTCGCTCCATTGGCTGCCTATCCAGAAGCGGATAGTGTTTAAGGCCCTGACCTTGGCTCACAAGGCTCTGTACGCCTCAGGAGCTCAATATCTCCAAAGTAGGCTTGCCTTTTACCATCCGACCTGCTCTCTGAGATCTGAGTCTTTGTTCCTGGCTGTGGTTCCTCGAGTTAAAAAAGCCCGCATTGGAGGCCGCTCTTTCAGGTTGCGGGCTCCGCAGCTCTGGAACTCTCTTCCCTTGGCACTATGCAGTACATCTAACCCACTGACTTTTAGGAAGGGCCTCAAAACATGGCTCTTTGCCCGTTAGTGCGCTCTCTTTGCTGTGGTCCTGTTTTTATTGTGTTGTGTTTGTCTTTTTCTGGTTGCTAATAAAAGCGCCGGGACACTCTTTCGGAGTAGCCGTGCGCTATAGAAGACCAATTTAACATAACATAACATAACATTAGTATAGTGAAGCATGCAATCACATTTTAAGTGGTGGATAGGTTCGTCTGTTATTTTAATTTGGAATGATAGCAGAAGGATAGAGGAGGACAAAGGTTTGTATTTATATAGCGCCTGTTGACGCACACTATACAGGAAGCCTACAAAGGATTAGTGGTGAATTAATATGGTGAAATATGAAGTAATTTCAGTGGTGGATATTAGTCAGTTACTTGGAGTGAGAAGGATAGGGGAGGGATAAAAGGGGAAGAAAGATTTGCATTCATATAGTACTTGTTACCCCTGATGGGTATTGAATCACTTTTCTGGTGAGCAGCACTCCACTCCAAAACCCATAAAGTATTACTGTTGAAAATTAGTATAGTAAAAAAATATGAAGTCATTTGAGTAGTGGATATGTTATTCAGTTATTTGGCTAGTATATTAGTATAGTTTAATATGGAATTTGAGAAGTGTACATGTTAGTCTGTTAATTTCGATTGAAAAGGATAGTGGAGGGATAAAAGAGTGAAATATGTTTTTTTTGGGTCTTAGCAATAGGAGGAGGCTTTTGGATGAGTAAAAAGGCGTTTTGGAGGGGAGGACTCAGAGGAAAGAGTTTAGAAAGGTTTGTTTTAGAGGATCTGTATAGTAAAAGAGGTGTCAGATGATACAAGGAGGGGTAGAGTAGGAGAGAGTCTAGAAAGGGTTATTTTGGCAATCATAGTAGTGGTATGGGGTTTGGGATAAATGAGAGAGCGGATGTAGAGGATATATTGATAGATGTGTAGGACGAGAGATAGAGTAGTGCATTGGAAGGAGTAGTAGAAGAAGTTTGAGATGAGTCAGAAGGTTGGGCTAGAAGATAAACTGAGCCAAGTATAGGCTGAGAAATAGGGTAGTGCATTGGAAATGCTAAATTAGAAGAAAGTGATAAATATGTAGATCCATAATTACATTGAAAGTATATGTGTTGCAAGAGTTACAAAGTGTGGTGGTGTGCAGTGTGTGTGGTGTGCGTTAGTGTTATTATGGTAGAAGGGAGAGGAGGGTGTTTGTTGGACAACTGATGGAAGGATGATTATACGTTTGATAGTGATGTATCACAATAGAGTTCTCCCCTAAGTGCAGCACTAAAATATCTGGACATGAGTGCATCTGCAACAACCTGTTCAAACATTGCAACAACTCATGCCACTGCATGCCACATTTGCCATGCCAAGTGACATTAACCAGCCATTGATAGAAACCCAGATTGGAGCCAAGCCTCTTCTGACCTTCATACCACTCTGCCCATTTATCAAACAAATGTCCCACTATCCAAATCCAATAGCTCTATTGAGTCCGGACAAGCCACTGCACCTGGAAAGAGTGATATATATATGAGACACAAGGCAAAAGCAATACTATTAGCATTGGCCCCTGTCCCAACCTCACGCACAGCTGAAAACACTTTGATGACCACGTACCCAATTGTATAATCCCGCCCCATTCCCACCCCTGTCGTGCCGCTTCCGTGGCCACCTCAATCCTGAATGAGTGTGTGCTGTATTGTCCCTGAGATTCCGCCAATTTTGACAGTGCTTTCCTCAAAACCTATAGATGTTGGAAAGATGTCACCTCGTGCAATCCCTGTATTTGAACACTACCCCTTCTGGTGTCATGGTAATCGCCCTGAGTTTGTTGCCCCATTACACCGGGCACAGGCTCAACAATGGGAAAGGCTCCAATACTACTCTCTTCAATCTGGCTCTCTGATCAGTGTCGGACTGCCAAATGATCACCTCAAAGTTATTGACCCTGCAACTAACATCCGCCAATACTAACCCTTGTACTCTCTCCCCCTAACATTCTATACACTTTGAAGGCCACAAAAAAGCATCCAAGACATTAGTTGTCAGAACAGACCTTTCTCCTCACTGCAATTGCATACGTCCAGCACAATCCCCAGCATTTTGCCCAAGAGCTGTTGTGACAATGGCCTCCGAACTCTGGGTTGGCAGCCCTGTTCTCTCACTCAACTCTCCAGCGTCCTCTTCCCCAGCTCCCCGGCTGATGGCACCCAGAGGAGCTTGCCAATAAATGCAATTCCTGCCAGTTTCCATGTAATCATGATTATGGATAACCATTTTTCAATCAATGCCAGTATGCACTGAACTACTTCCTCTTCCCTGTGCCATACCTCTGACATCCGCCTTGTCCCACTGTCTAAGAACTCCTGCCTATCCTGTGTGTATGCCTTTCTGGTGGATTCTGCCAGAGACCCTACCACCAACAGAAGCAGCTTTTTTTTGCCTTTTCTCCACATTATTGCCGGCATTGGCATCTTGTCCTTACCTGCATCCTCGGGCAGAAATTGAACCTCTCCAATTGTGAACAAGACAGAACATCCACAATGTCATTGTCCACCCCCAGCACATACCTAGCCCTGAAAACCACATCATATCTCAAGCTTCCCAACACAAAAATCCTCAACAGTTTGAGCACCTGTTCATCTTGCGCTGATTGTCTATTGACCACATGTACCACTGCCATGTTATGATCCATCTCTTTACCCCAGAATGTCACTGCCACTACCAGTGGAAAACATTCCAGGAAGGCTATGCTCTTGCTCCCCCGCTTCCAGTCCAGAGGCCATTCCTCTAAGCACCACCTGCCCCCCAAGTACAAACTGAACCTAGCCCTCTGAGTATATCTGTATGTTCCTCTACCAGTCCTGTGGGATGCTATTGAACTCCTCCAAAAAACGACACTACATACATTGATCCTCCTTTGTGCCTGCTGACAATCTGATGTGGTGATGAGGCAGAGAAAGCACTGCTAATGACAAACCAAGCTGCTTATAAAAAGTCCTCCCAGCCCTCACTACCCCGCATGCAAAGTAAGTTGAGATGGCCTAGTAGAACTTGTACCTCCCTGACTGTCACCTTTTGCTTTTGTTGCATAACATCTAGCAAAGGCTGCATATGCACTTTTCTTTCCACTGGCAGGCGGGCCTCCATATCTACAGAATTTAGCTAAATGCCCAGAAATTACAGCACTGTGCTGGGCTCAACTATTTTCTCCGGTGCCAGTGGCTGCCCAATGTCCCCCATGAGCCCTAGAAAACTTAGCAACTGTAGTTGACAGTCCACAGAACCCGGTTGACATACAAAAATGAAAGTGACTAGTTGGTGTGTCACCATGACTTTCCCTGTCTTCCACATGAAGGCCTATTGCAAAAACCATACTGATTTTCTCAAAAGCGCATATGAGATGTAGGACCACATGGGGAGGCCTTTTTACACATACCATGACCTGTCAACCTGCATGCACAGCTACTGGAAATCCTCATGGTGTACTGGCAGCAGCTGAAAAGCCAATTTTACATTAGGCACTTAGCCAACAAAGCCTCAGGACTCACTTGCTCCACAAATGCCACGACCATGTCCACAGAAGAATAAGGGACTGATGCCCCTTTGTCTGATATTTAATCATTGACTGAGCATCCTATTGTCCATGACAAGTGTTGAATGATCCTGAATTGTTCCCTCTCCTTCTCTGGTACCATGCCAATGGGTGAGACTATCAGGTCCTACATTTGCCAAGCGCTGAAAGGACCCTCTATTCTACCCTCCTGTACCTCTTTTTGGAGTTTTGCCCACACCACCTGTTTGTGTGACTGCGCAGACTTCATATTATCCACCCACCGATATACCCTTTCACCTTCATACCACAGCCTGAAACCCTCCTGAAAACCTGCACTCAACTAAGCTATGTCTTCTCTTTGTGGTGTAGAGGGCCAACCAGTTGTCCAAGCACTCCCCCACGTTCCTGTGTGAACCGCATTCTCCCGGTTCCCTGGTGCCTGATTACCGTGAATGCCTCTGGCCAGCCATTGGTATTTATTCCACTGTCCATTCCGTTGCCCCTGACCACTACCTCCTGCCCCATAGCACAGCAACACTGTGTGTCTCCCTCCACACCTGGAGCACTCATGCCAGAACTTACAGTATTTCCTTGTACATACCCCTTTATTGAAGTCCCAGCATGTTCCGAATGCACCCCCTTGTGGCTTTGCTCCCACCCCCACACCCCTTGCTTGGGACACTGCTGAAAGGGCCAGGTTACCTGGGAGTGGCCACTAGCCCTAAATATAATCTTTCCGAATTACTCTGAGCTCATTTTCTGATGCCACAGATCGGTGTCAATTCCTCCCCACTTTGTCTATAGATTTCAAGCTAAACCCACACAAAACTTCTCATCATCCACCAGAGCTGTACCCCCCGCCCCCCAGCACCTTGAGATCCTCATGGGTGAGTAGCGCGATTAAAGTTCCCTGACTGATTGATTGATAGTGGGCCCACGCCTGGTCCCTGCATGTTATCCGATTCCCACCGTTCTGTGCATTTTACGCAGTATACACTCGCAAAAATCAAGAATGGCGCTGTCTAATTTTCCATGGTTGCCAGCACCTTGGACCACTCGGACAGCTCATATTACTCTACATTAGACTCCTCCTTTGCCCACAGCTCCCTGTGGGGCAGCTTCAGTTTCTCTACATGCTCCCCTTGCCATATTTTCTCCTTGGTAGCCAGCATTAGGTAGGCACCCAAGGGTTTCGTTACACCAATGTATGGGAGCTACTTAATCTTAAGTTTCTTACTCTCCTTGTCCCCCATTCGGTCCTTCATTATTCTCCTGACTCTGACCCCATCACTTCCTGCCAGTGGTGTAACTGATGCTGTCTCAGTCTCTTGAAAGTCTCCCCCGTCGGATTGGCCCCCCACTATTGCTGTTACCTTTATCTATTTATTTTATTTATTTTGAAGGTTTTATATAGCGCAAACAAGACTCTTGCGAGTAAAAGAGTGCTTTACAAGTCATATGTAGAAAGCAAGATATGGCATACAAATATCTAAGTGCAAAAGTTATACAAAACTCATAATCGTAAAGACTAGGCTAGTGAAAAAACAGAAAGTCGACTATGGAGCGTAAGAACAGAACAAGTAAAAAAATTACAGTAAACAGTCATAGAGTTCACGTGAATTTAGCCATGAGGATTGCTTTCACTTCTTTCTTGAATGAGGCAAAGGAAGGATTTGTTCTTGTTTCACTGGGTAAAGCATTCCAGATCCTAGGAGCCATACCAGAAAAGGATTGGTTATAGGTTTTTGTCTTTGCAAATCGTTGATTTTTTAGAAGAATAGTCTTGTCGCTCCTGGAGGCTCTGATGCCCGCAGAGAGCACCATGTTCTGATCTAGGTAGTGTGGGGCATTGTGGTAGAGGGCCTTGTGAGTCAAACAAGCGATTTTCAGATGAATCCTGGCTTCAAACGGTAGCCAGTTGAGGGCTCTCAGGTCTGGGGATATGTGAGAGTTTCTCTTTGAACCTGTGATGAGTCTCGCAACTAAGTTGATCGTGGCTCTTAGCAGGGCTGTCGATGACCTTGGGAGGCCGCATAAGGTTACCACCCCATAATATTCCATGCAAGGAATTACCAGGGCTTGAACTGCTTGTTTGAAATCGTAGGCAGGCAGAAAGGGTTTCAGTTTTCGGAGGGTCTTCAGGTGGAAGTTAGCTCCTTTTGTGGAGGGGCTGATATGTTTCTGCATCTTTGAGTTACTGTCAAGCGTTACCCCTAGTGATTTCGCTGAGTCGATGATGAGAGGTTGTCCATTGAGAGCTGTTAAGTGCTTCATCCAATCCAGGATAGTGGGAGTTTTGTTAGGGGCAGCGATTAAGAGGAATTCCGTTTTGAGGGAGTTTAGTTTCAAATGGTTTTTGGCCAGCCAAGTTTGGGTTTTTAGTAGTGTGGTGTTGAGCGATTTGATGTCATCAAGCGAGTGGATCTTGATGTAGCTTTGGGTGTCGTCAGCATACATGTGGAAGTGTATCTTGGAGAGGCTGAGAAGATCGGTAAGAGATTCCATAAAAAGGTTGAAAAGGGTGGGTGAGAGGGAGGAGCCTTGTGGAACTTGAAGAACCGGGCCTTATTGGCCTGGCGGCGCAGGGCACGCCTTAAATCTCCGAGTTCACCTGCCTTGTCGGACAGAGACACAAGACACTCTGTTAGGCGTAGAAAAACAGGTTTATTAGCGGCAGCTAAGCACAGTTGTCCCAGAAGTACAGAGTAGGTTCTTAGGAGACTTCCACTTTATTCCGTGGCAGACATTCTTTTGTAGCACTCATATTTGCAACTTATACTCCCAATACATACAAGGCTAGCCAATAGGAAAAGTTGGAAAACAAACTATCAAGTGTCCCAAATACGCCCTTCTTTCAGACCCTTATGTCACCCCTCCCAACAAGTTAATCAGTGCTAGTGCCTACAATCCAATTTGCAGGTGGCAGGATGTATTTGTGCGCCTCAAAGGATAGTTGTGTAACAAGAGAATACAGGGAGAGAATAGCGAAGGCCAGTCGGATAAGATAAAGTAAGGAAAGAATAGGGAGAGCCAAACAGTCAGTCGAGACAGGGATCAATCAACCTAGACATGGATTAGTGGACTCGGCCAGACCCTGACATCAGTTTCGTAAACAAGGGCAGATGGTTACTTTTTAACAGAAGAGACACGTAGCAGCTGGAAAAGGCAAAAACACTCAGTTCGGCGTGCTGCCTGAGTGAGGGCAACACAAAATGGCGACGGGGCACAAAATAGCTGCCGAATACGGGACGAAGTTGAGAACCGAAGAACCTCCGACCCTCCTTTTGCCATTACTCAGGCAAAACACGAAGGACTCAAATTAGTCTGAGTCGATGTCAATGGCCATGAGGTCGTCGAGCTGTTGCTGCAACATCATTTTAATGTTCTCTGTTTTCTGTGACACAGGCCTTCAGACACACATGGTGGCACAAAGACCGCAGATGGCAGGGCCACACTGTAAACAAAGACAACAAGAGAAAATGATGGCCAAAACGATTTCAAGGAAGGTTAATACCTTCCATCCCCATGTGGACAGTAGTCCCCTAAACCATCCCATCACAGACCAATCTCCTGTGTCCCGGTGAATCGACTCGGAAATTACGTGCAATTTAGAGATGGCTTGGTATACTGTAGGGGCATTATCAGGAATATAAATGCAGCAACTAGACCCGATCAATTTACAGACTCCTCCACGATCTGCAAGAACAATATCTAGAACCATCTGGTTCTGCAAAGTCATAATGCGGTCCGCCTGAAGTTCGGCTGTTAGATTAGTCAAAGCTCCAGAAGTCACATTTATGGTGGCCTTAACAACACAAACTAACTGTCTAATGTTTCTGCTATTGGCCTTGGTCCCCAGAAGGGAAGGAACTAAGGGTGGGCGGGCAGCTACGCTCCGTGCCGGCTTCTACGCATTTTGCGTAGCAGGCATAGAATTCGGCACTACGCACGCTCCGCAGACAGAGCGTAGCTGGCCGCCACCCGCCTCCCTCCCGCCCTCCCTAAATACTTTAAATTAAATCTGTAAAAGAATTAAAAGGCACTTCCTTGCCCGCCACGTCCCCGGGGCTCGCTCTCTACGTCGCTTCCGTCTTGGGTAATAATGCGCATGCGCGGGCGGCCGCGCATGCGCATTATTACCCAAGACGGCGGCGATGAAGAGAGGGTGCCCCGGAGACACGGCGGGCAGCGGCGGGCAAGGTAAGTGCCTTTTAATTCTTTTACAGATTTAATTTAAAGTATTTAGGGAGGGCGGGAGGGAGGCCTGTGGTGCGTAGTGGGGCTACGCGGAGTGCGGAGGTGGGCGTAGTTTCTCGCCCACTTCACGTAGCTCCGCGAAGCCCCACTACGCCCACTACGCCCGAAAGTCCCCTCCCTCTTGTCCTGCTGTGTCTTTGGAATCGATAACCCCTCTGCCATATCTATTTCTGTGATGACCTGAAGGAGCAGTGTATGTCGGAGGGAGAAGAAAAGCCACATAACACGTTCCTGAAAAGTAGGTGGGGAGCCACGTGTAGGCTCTGTTGTGGCAGACAAGTATGTGTCCTGAGATGGCACTAACGGTGAAGGAATCTGGGATGAATAGATGTATGTATGGGAACAAACACTCTTTTCCTGTTGGTTTTTAATATTTTGACCATTTATCTGTAAACACAAATTGCCTCGATGAGGTATGGTCCAAATTGGTGGGGATCTCCTTCGTCTAGCCTTATCTGTGAGGCTAGTAACGTAACGAGTCACGTTCCAACCATCATACGCTCGTTTCTCACCAACGGGGATCTTACCACTTTCGGCAATTCTAGCCATAGCCACTATTCCCTTTATCAAATAACTATGACTAAAATTTACTCCACCATCATATGGACCAACAGGAGGATGTCGAAGTTGATTCTGGTATACATTGGAAAACATGGCCAAATAGACCCAAGCGGAACCTTCATAAGAAAACGGAAGGACTAAATATGGCATCCCTTTCTCTATGTTATGGGGCATGAGTACACAAACCCAACAGTCAGTAGTATTGACTGCCAGTTGATGCTGATGCAACAGCTGGATAAATAAATTGTTAAAGTATTCTGTTCTCCTAATTTGCTCATGCTCTGGGAGTGTATGGAACTGATGCGGTGAGGCAGTAGTGGAAAAAGGCAAAGAAACAGAAGTAGGAACAGGTGCTTGCTGCATAGTGTGAACAACCCAACCCACACAAGCCAATAGAATACATGAACATATTAAAATGCACAAGGTTACTCCACATGGACTAAACAACTGTTTCTTATATTTACTTTTCATTTCTTGCTTTTTATCATTCTTTTCCAATTTGATATCCATTCTCTAAAGCGTTGCTCACGGTAATCTTCCTAGATCACTTAGTTGTGATTATTAGCTATCCCATGGCACTGCAAGTCCTGCAGACCTACTGTCACTACTCAGGTCACAGCCTAAGACTCCTACCGTGACCCTGCAACTTGATGGATAGTGAAAAAGAATGTCTCTTAAAAGTGTAACCAGAAAAAAGGAAAAGAAAGAAAAGTTCAATTGTTCTTCATCAGTCTAGGTCTCAGGTTGTACCGGGTTTTGTCAGGTACTGTTTGCTCTTGAAACAAAGTCTCTGAGTTTGTTGTGTTCAATCACAGATGTGATGGTATAGCTTTTTGCAACACGTCGTCGTCTTCTTTTTCAGACCTCGTCCGATCCAGACGTGCACTACTGAAAGGTACCAACCGAGGGACCCTTTCACCCTCACTATCACCTACACCCCTGCGGACCCATTGGTCAAAAGGCAAAGGCAAAGGTACCCTTTTGCAGTGCACGCCATGGATCCAGTTCTTCTTTCCGACGACCTTTACTGCTGTATGTGTCACCAAAAGAACTTGCCAAGGCGGCCCCCAACTGAAAATTCTTCAGGCAAACCCAGTCTCCGGGTTGGATGGAATGACCTGGGTCTGTGGAGGTCTCCGGGAAAGCTTTTTTAACCTGTTGATGAAGAACATGCATAGGATACGGAATATCAGAGTACTTTTTAGGTCGAGGGACTCCCCAGACGTTCGCTGGGTACCCAAAAACAACCTCGTATGGGCTGAGTCCTAAGCCAGAGTGTACAGCTGTTCTCATAGATAGTGCCAAAGGTAAAGCATCGGGCCAAGCAAGACCCGTGCTGGCCTGAATCTTTGCCAGTTTGAGATTGAGAGTGGCATGATAGCATTCTACCAATCCTGCTGACTGAGGGTGGTTTGCGCATGGATTTTCTGCCTAATACCAAGACCCTCACACACCTTCTGCATAATTTGGCCTACAAATTCACTTCCATTGTCACTCCAGACAATTCGCGGCAAACCAAACCTCAGAAAGAATTCCTTCAAGTGGGCTTTGGCAGTGGACAAAGCCGTATTCTCCTTTGGAGGTAGGCCTCTATCCATCGGGAAAAGGCACACACCGCCACCAGAACATACTTAAGATTGTTACAATGTTCCATATGAATGTAATCGATTTGTAATACTTCAAAAGGATGTGTTGGGGGAGCAAAATGACCTGACGGAGTTGGGGTTCCCTTTCCTGGATTATGCATCAAACAAACGATAAAATGTTTCACCACATTTTCCGCACATTTAGGGATTCCTTCATTCTGCCATACTGGAGCCAGAAGTTTGCATATCCCTTTCGCACTGATGTGGGCTAGACCAAGCGCTATGGAAACTACAGGCAGTACATAGGCGTCTGGTAGCTGCCAACGCTGGCGTTCTGACAATTCCGTCCAACACCCTGTCGCGTCCAACATTCCCGTACTTTCTCTCCACTTACTCAATTCCTTCTCTGTAGCCTCTTCTTGAATCATTCTCACACTTTCTATTGTGTCCTCATACATTCCTCCTTCTCTGACCCATGTTGCAGGGCCTGCAACATACATGCGACTTGTAGCCTCTCTTGCTGTTTCTTTCGCTACCTCGTCTGCAAAAGCATTCCCGCGACCCACATCATCAGTGATCCTTTTATGTGCACTACATTTTACAATTGCTTTCTGGGTAGGCAAAGCAAGTGATTCCAGAAGGTCAGTTACCAACTGACCATGCTGTATTTCAGTCCCATGGGAAGTAAAGAATCATCTTTCCTTCCACAGGCGACCAAAACTATGAGCCACGCCAAAGGCGTACTGGCTATCAGTGTAAACATTCACTCTCTTTCCCTTAGCCAACACACATGCTCTCGTCAGGGCGATCAGCTCAGCTGCTTGGGCGGAATTCTGTCTAAAGCGTGCTGTCTCCACTACTGTATACAAGATGGTAACAGCATAGGCTGAAGTTGTCTCGCCATTGGGAAGTTTGAAGCAAGGCCCATCCACCCATAGGATCCCATCCGGGTCCACGAGTGGTGTATCTTTTAAGTCTATTCTGCCTTTCGTTTCCTCCTCTGTACGGAGAAAACAATCATGTTGTTCTTGGGTGTCTTTCTCTTCTGGAATGGGTAACAGTGTTGCTGGATTCAAGGTATTACATCGCTTGATGTGTATATGACTAGCCAAGAGCGTGGTAGTTTCACTGTCACTTGCTCACCACTATTCCTCCTCGGGTCACTCCCTCACACAACATGGCTGCCACTATTGTCCTTCCTTTATTTTTGTCACCCAGCCATGTGACTGCCCTGTCCAATCACTTACTTCCTGACTGCCCTGGATCGAGTCCCTTCTCTGTGTCTACCCGAACATGTGACCGCCCCCTCCAATCACGCAGCTATAACTTACTTCCTGGCCGGCTTGCCATTGCACCGGCCCGGGAAGCGACTGCAGTTTGCTGTGAAGGTAAGCTAAGGGCTGGTCCCTAGCTCAATTATGCGGGGTTTCCTCTACTCCCATTAATACGCTTTTACTCCTTCCTTCCCCCAGGCTCCCCCTGACGACCTCGCCCATTGTTGGCGCGTCGATTCTCAAACGGGGTAAGCTACTTAATTAAACGCCTCGTCTTGCACGCCCTGCCGTTATTTTGCGGGACTTAATAACTGTTTCTCCCCTTAGGAGATTGTTCCCCGCAGTTAAACTGGACGATTGTAGTTCCCTTTATAACTGCCCAAGTGATCCTGAACTAACTCTTCTTCGGGTAAGTCACCGCCCCACAGCGCGGCTCAATGCCTCACTCCCCGATGTGCTCCAATTGTTCATAGATCCCCTGATCTCTTATAGATCTCCACTGCAGCCCTCAACGGATACCGGCCGGTACCTGCTGCGAGCCTCCCGCCAATCGTGGTATGTCTATACGCGGGCACCATGCTCTCTAGGCACTCGTCAAATCGTTCTTCACTTAATTCTTTAATATTCACTGCTTGCCTCCCGCCCACCGCGGTATGCTGTAACTTGCGCAACAGGTTCTCTAGGCACTTTTTATCCCTCAAACGCGCCGTTTTTTTACCTGAGTTGCTCATACTCGCTGGAACACTCTATTGAGATCGTGTGTGCACATAATCACCTAGGTCAACAATTCATGCATGAAGTAAATGTCTGAAACAAATGGTTCCGTTAAACTTGCAATCACTGTGAACCACCTGTTTTTAATTAATCGGTTACTTCACCTTATATGCACACCCTGGATGTAGGCCCCTATGGCAACACTGAATGTCACACATGTCACACATTATGATCATTTGACAAATGTAAAAGTAATGATCATTAAAATGTGTCCTCCCTTGGACAAATGTCCTTTTTTCCCCTTTTTCTCCTTTAGGCTATCATGGCTAGGAATAATTAGGCTCTATACAAGCCCTGATGATGATCCCTGTAACTGTGTAGTGGGATCGAAACGCCGTCGACACTTGCTACACCATATACTGTTTTGTGTATTAATCACTATAACTAGAGTAATGGTGTGAATGTGAATTCTGTTATTGCTATCTGCACAGAAATATAATAGCTTTTTGCCTAAAACTCTCATCTGCTCTCTATCCCCTCTGCTAACCATGACAATCTGCAAACGTGTGGGTACAGGCTTGTGCCCCCCTCCAAAAAATTGATGAAGGTATTTTATAAATACTGTGTTGAGAATTAAATACTAGACCTCTGCCCGCTGGGCAAGTCAACTGAGAATATAGCATCCATTGTGTCTATATTTATCTTTTGTGTGTAATTATCTCTCTACATAGGACCACTGTTGTTTCCACTTACTAGCCAAGAGCGTCAGCTCGTACCCAGACAAGCGGGCACTCGTGAGATGTGGTGTTTTCGTTCTGTTCAAAAGAGTATCCACTGCATGTGGTACCATAACAACAAGAGTGTTATCCAGTACCAATCCAGCAGATTGACGAATGGAGATCGCTGCTGCTGCTGTAGCTTTGAGACAACTAGGCAATGCCTTGGCTACTGGATCCAATGTAGTAGAAAAATAGGCACATGGCCGCTGTTTGTCTCCAAATTGTTGCGTTAAAACTGACAACGCACAACCTTCTCTTTCATGAACGTAGAGTGTGAAAGGCTTACTGTAATCCGGAGTACCTAGCACAGGGGCAGAACACAAGTCAGTACTTAAGTCAGAAAAACTCTTCTGACATTCGTCAGTCCAAGGAAGAGGTTGAGGTGTGTCTTTCAGAGTAAGTGCCAGCAGAGGTTTAGCCAACATAGAAAAATTTGGAATCCACTGTCTACAATAAGAGGTAATGCCCAGAAAGGCATGCACCTCCCTTTGTGTGGATGGTACAGACATTTGTGCGATTGCTTGAATACGTTCAGGGGTCAATCGCTTTCCCTCCTTCGACAAGAGTTGACCTAAGTAGGCAACCTCTTGGCGGCAATATTGTAGTTTAGAGGGTGACACCTTGTGATGCAGGTCAGACAAATGACGCAACAGCGAAACAGTCACATTCTTACAAACATCCTCTGATTCAGCAGCAACTAACAAATCATCCACATACTGAATAAGAGTGGGCCCTGGGGGCAAAGTGAAAGCATCAAGCTGAGATTTCAAAACTTGACTATAAATGGAGGGACTCTCACAATAGCCTTGGGGTGCACGTTTGAATCTGAAACTTCGGCTTCCGAGAGAGAAGCCGAAAATATCCCTACTCTCCTCAGCAATCGGAATGCTGAAGAAAGCATTTTTTAGGTCAATAACAGAGAACCAGGCAGCTGAAGCCGGTATCATTGTGAGCAAGGTAGTGATATCTCGGACGACAGGAAACTGGGGGACAACAATCTTGTTGACCTCCCGAAAATCAATCACAAAACGATATACAGGAGGCTGAGAAGAATCAGTGTGTTTAAGAACAGGTAGAACAGGACTATTGCAAACATTTCCTCTCGTTTCTTAAACCACACCCTTCTGAACTAAATCATGGATGATAGCCAACAGAGCTCTTTCACCATCGTTGGAAATTTTATACTGAGGAATGCGTGATAATTTAACATTAGGCTTAACAGTAACCCCGTAAGGTGGAATTTGGAGCAGACCAACATCATTCAAACCTGTAGCCCAAAACATAGCAGGAAGGGAATGCAATTCGGGTGGGAGTTGGCCTTAGACAAATACATAGGAGAAACCAATTTCTCACCTAAAGTAAGATGTACACCAGAGGGGGAACAATACAATGTTGCATGAAGACACTTCAATAAGTCCAAACCCAGCAAATTCTCGCTGCAACCAGTTGTTAAAATGAGCGGGGCCTCCAAATCATAAGGACCAATTGAAATAGGCAAAGGGCAAGAAACCGGGTTACGAACTGGGTCGCCAGAGAATCCTACAGAAACGTTTGTTAAGCCTGACAAAGGTGCCCCAGGGAGTTTGGAGTGAATGATAGAACTTCTCTTTGCGCCAGTATCCAAATGAAATGGCTCTGAAACACCCAATGCAACAACTTCAACATAAGGCCCATTCTGTTCCACTGGAACTGATACAACTCCCTTGCTTTGTCCATGGCTGTCCTAACTAGTGTGAAAATCCTGATTCTCACTTTCAATACAATAGTCGTCATTGTAATATTGTGCAGACTGAGTATTCTGCTGGTCAAAATAATTCATAGAATTCTGAGGGGGAAAAGAACGCTGTCCCTGAGACAACGCACCTCGCCCTCTACCCCTGGGTGCTGATTGAAAACTACCACAGCCTCGCGGGCCTGGCAATCCACCATTACGCTGCAATAAAACCGGACAGCTATTCTTAAAATGACCTTCTTCTTTACAATAGGCACATTGATTAGGACCTAACAAAGGTCGCGGAACAAAGGGTTCAGGTTTCTGTAACAACCTCTGAAACTGGGGAGGCTGTTGAAATTGGCGTTGAGCAGGATGAGGGTGATAAGCCTGTTGCAAATGAACCTTCGTCTTTAATTCTTTAGTCTTTTTCTTGAGTTTATCCTTTTCCTCCTTATCCCTATTCTCGTAATACTGAGCAGTGGCTAATATCTGGGCAGACGAAGAAACAGCCCATGAACTTTTGAAGTCTTTAAATTTATGCGATAATTCTGGAAGTAAATTAAATACAAATGTATCCACGAATAATCGCTGTCCACCCTCAGTACCCATATCTTGACCACTATGGTCAATGAACGTCTCCTCAAAACGGGTAAAGAAATCGGAGACACTCTCATCTTTCTTCTGTTTACACGCAGCTAACTTATCCCAGTTAACACGTAAGGCAGGCATCATCGTTTTCATTAAAGTGATAATCCTATTGGGCAATTCTGCAATCAAATCATCGGGTTTAGCACCACCTACCTTTGCTGCATCCGCTGCAATTATAGCAGCCCAATTACCACCTAAAGCTTGGTCATGGTCCTCCCTACGAATCTGAGCCCATAATTCTTGTGGGACAACATTTCCCATCAGCATGTCAATATCGGCCAAATTCATGATACACGCATCAACAGTCTGGGACAGATCTTTATAATACCTAGCGGGATTTTTACGAGGGTCTGGTAAAGACTTTTTAAGCGCCAAAACTTCAGATCGTTTCCAGGAGACATCTACCCATATACGCTGGAAATGAGCAGGGACACGCGGAATATTGCCTGCCTGTGGAACCTCTTCTCTCCATACTGGAGGAACTTCTCTCATAGGATAATGTTTAACTTTCTGTCTAACTGCAGGATCAGGTTCAAGAAAATTCTGGGAAGAAAATAAAGACCTGAAAGTGACACATGTCCATACGGCGTCCTCAACCTCAGAACCCACAATAAGTCCTTTATCAAATTTAGCCTGTACATCTAACAGACCCTGGAGAGCTAAACCCAAAGCCATATCCTCCCATTCTAAGACAAGAGTGTCACACATGACATTAAAAACATATCTCTGCGTGAGCGCATTCCACTGGTGAAAGGTGCTCATGATATCGTGCACGCTATACTGTGGACCACTCATGATCCGTTTGTGAGCAAGAGAGTCCAACACAATTCGCTCGTCGGAACCTGGGAGTTGACTACGGGATTGCCTTCGAGAAAGAGCAGGAGTCAGGTTAAAAGACCCAAAGCGGGGGGAGAAAAGGCCGGAAACAGTATCGACCAATCGTTTATGAGCTGTGGGAGAATCTGACAGTAAAACGGAAGACAAGGTATTAAGCACAGCAGGAGAGGGGCTGGCAGTTACAAGAGAAACCGGGGGTAAAGGAGACTGAGATACAGGAGTCGGTGGCAAAGGAGGCGGGGGTGGCAATACTGGAAGGGACAATTGTGGAACAACAGGTGGTTGAACAAGTGGTAACAATGGGGGTGCATTAGCACCTTGTACATAGGGCGGAGGCAATCTCAACAAATGGGACATTAAGGGATCTTCGTCAAGATCCTTACTCGGTGGAGAAGTAGGCAACACTGGGTAGCATCTATCTATTGCCATACGATGCTGTCTTTCTGAGACTTCAATCGCCTGATCAATCTCATTATCTTGAAACTGCTGGGCAGCCTGTATAATCGTCATACCTTTCTCTTTCTTATCTCTTTTTGCCTGCTTAATTTCTCTCTGTTTGGCTTCCTTACGCCAGAGGCGGAAAGAGTCAAACATTGCCGGCCGGGCTTTTCTTTTGAACAAAATTGCTTCTAGATTGTCTAATATGTCAGGCTCAAAGAGACCATTTTGTGGCCACTGCAGAACACCATCTTTCTTTGTGTATCGGATCCATGCCTTGTTAAAGGCAATGGGACCAACACAATGTTTCGAATAGAGCTCATAAGTGGGAGTTCCAACCGGAGGAATTGGACAAGAGTCCTCCAGCCGGGAATCCCTATTACAACCAAAACAACAACGTTTCCTAAACTTGCTAAAACCAGGCATCTTTTAATTCACTGGTCTGCTTACAGTCTTCAAAGGGTTATAGCAAATAACACAGCACAAACGTACTCACCCCTTGTCTTCGGCTATTGCAATGGTCGAATAACAAACCCAAAAAAACAAAAGAAAGAAGTGGGCGCTACCCACGAATACTTAACTAAGTGTTTTCTCAAGCCAACAGAGGTCCGTCAAACGTTTCGCAATACCAGTCATCACCAAAAAGGCCAAGGCAGGGCGCCAGTCAGGGCAGCAGTCGTCAGCAGCCATCGGAAAGGAGTAGCCGCGCTACAAAAGACCTTCGGTCCACTTCGACATGTAGGGGTCGCTTGACGTGGTTCGCAAATCCTCCGGAATTTTCTTGCGAGGCTCCTCACGACCCTCGGGCTGAACCGCTACCTCTGAAGCCGCCCCACGTAGGGCGCCAGTTGAAGAACCGGGCCTTCTGGGCCTGGCAGCGCAGGGCATGTCTTAAATCTCCGAATTCACCTGCCTTGTCGGACAGAGACACGAGACACTCTGTTAGGCGTAGAAAACCAGGTTTATTAGCTGCAGCTAAGCACAGTTGTCCCAGAAGAACAGAGTAGGTTCTTGGGAGACTGCCACTTTATTCTGTGGCGCACAATCTTTTATAGCACACATATTTACACGTATACTCCCAATACATACAAGGCTAGCCAATAGGAAAAGTTGGAAAACAAGCTATCAAGTGTCCCAAATACCCCCTTCTTTCAGACCCTAAGTGTCACCCCTCCCCACAAGTTAATCAGTGCTAGTGCCTGCAATCCAATTTGCAAGTGGCAGGACGTATTTGTGTGCCTCAAAGGATAGTTGTGTAACAAGAGAATACAGGAAGAGAATAGCGAAGGCCAGTCGGATAAGATAAAGTAAGGAAAGAATAGGGAGAGCCAAACAGTCAGTCGAGACAGGGATCAATCAACCTAGACAGGCATTAGTGGACTCGGCCAGACCCTGACATCAGTTTCGTAAACAAGGGCAGGGGGTTACTTTTTAACAGAAGAGACACGTAGTAGATGGAAAAGGCAAAAACACTCCGTTCGCCGTGCTGCCTGAGTGAGGGCTACACAAAATGGCGACGGAACACATAATAGCTGCCGAATACGGGACAAAGTCGAAAACTGAACAACCTCAAACTCCCAATGTGACTGGCATGGGGTGGACAGGGATTTGTTGAACTTGAATCTTTGGGATCTATTTTGAAGGAAAGAGGTGAACCAGTTAAATACAGTTCCAGACATTCTCAATCTGTGTTTCAGGAGATCGAGCAGGTTGCAGTGTCTGACAGTGTCAAAGGCTGATGACAGGTCGCGTAGGATTAGTAGACATGCTTCGTTTTGGTCTAGGTTTTTTAGAGCGTCGTCTAATACATGTGTGATTGGCTGATTCAGTGCTTTGACTTGCTCCGAACCCTGATTGAAATTGGTTAAGCAGGTTGGATTGATCAATGTGACTGTTCAGCTGTATGATAACACATTTTCCAGGTGTTTGGCTAGCATAGGAATGTTAGAAATAAGGCGATAGCTATTTGGGTCCGAGGGGTCAGCTGTTGTTTTCTTTAGGATAGGCGAAACCTGACCTGATTTTAGGATGTCAGGAATGTATCCTTAAAGGAGGGATGTATTAAAGATCTTGGTGCAGAGGGGTAGTAACAGAGGAATGAAGTCTTTTAGGTAATTAGCCAGGAGCGGGTCCATGAAATGATAGGAAGGTTTCAGAGTGGTTAGCATCTTTAATATGGTATCTTCACTGTAGGTGTTGAAGTGGGACCAATTTGCTTTGTTTTTTACTTTAAATTTTGGGAGGTCATTAGCTTGGGCACCAGCCAGGGGAGGTGATGAGTTCTTTTTCAAGACAGAGATGGATAGGAGGTCCTTGCTTGGATCTGATTTAGTGGATTCTGTCTTAGAAGCGAAGAAGGAGGCAAATTCATCTCACTTGGGTAGTGAAAGTGGGATAGCATTAAGGAGACTGGGTAGGCTCTTAGTTTGGGCTTTGAAAAGATCGAATAGCTTTTCGGTCGGTTCTTGGCTAGTTCTAGTTGAGACCTGAAGGAGTTGGTTTTAGATTCTCCGATCTTTCTAAAATAGGCGTTTCTGGAAATTCTAAGAAGCTTGAGGTGGTCAGCTGAGGGGACGGCTCTCCAACGTCTTTCAATTACTCTAAGAGAGTGTCTGTCTTCATTTAGCCTCCCATCATACCACGGTTTTGAGTCTTTTGTGGAAATTATTTTCAGTTAAAACGGGGCGATTTTGTCTAATAGGTTGTTCATGGAGTGAAAGTAGTGATTGGTCAGCCCATGTACATCTGCAAGGTCTTCCGGGGGGCAAAGAAGGTTTGAATTAGACGATGCTATAAGGTCGGAGCTAATGTTTTTCAGGTTTCTCTTCCAGATTTTAGTTCTCAGGGGTTGTGTTGGGAGTCGTTTAACAGTTTTCAAGACTTGGAATGTAATGACATGATGGTCAGACCAGTCGCAGGGGAGGATCGAGTCTAGCTGTGTGGAGTCCACTTTGGAGATTATTAGGTCGAGAGTTTTGCTTTTGCCCTGTGTAGGGCTGTTACATACTTGGTTAAGATTACGGTCAACGAGGAAAGCTTTGAGGCTGTTTACCCTTGGCGTCAAGGTTGGCCTTAGCACAGGATCCAGTCTCCTATCCAGCTGCAAAGGCTCCATGTCCACCGTCGACTTATGCCGGGTCTCCCTCACCAGGTCCTTCCTGCAACACATTAGCAACAACATTAGTGGAAGCCCCTGCATGCCCCACTGTGCTGCCAGAGGCGTTCTTCATCTGCAAGTACGTCGTCTACTAGCTCCCCTTCTTCCAGAATCCACACATCATAATCCACTCCCACACACCTGTGGGTAACGTGGCCTGTGTATCCAATCATATTTGTTAAAAGGTGACCAGCCCCTTTCCCGCCGCTGAGGGATGCCAAGGGGCCGTAATATGCCCTCTTAGCTGTCCACCCCTCATACGTGCCGCCGCATGGTGACCCTCCATTCCAGGGGCCACAATGGCCCATCTGGTTTGCTGCAATGCGGAGGCCACTCCAGACCTTCATATGACATTGATGTTGTCATCCTGCATCAGCCTCAGGCTGGCTGAACTAGACTCTGCTATCTCTTCCTCATGGGCTAATGAGGAATATGTCTCATTACATCGCAATGCATTACATTGCGTGTTTTTACAATGCAGTTGTTACAATGACCACTTTGTTAGGTCGCGATTTATTTACATCGCAAGTCATTAAAAAGACTTACACTAGGGGGCGAGCTGGACTTAGGAATAGTATTAATTACTATTCCTACTCCAGTTTGCGCAACAGTAGGAAAGGTGTTAAAATTCATTTCCAATACCTCAGCGCTCCCTAGTCCAAGTCGTTGTAATAACTTGCGATGTAAATGCATTGTGTACTAATAACGCGGTCGGTGTAATGGCTGCGTTGTAATTACAGCGATGTAAACGCTGTTTCCTGCTAATGACCCACTAGGGTGTCCTAAGTCTGCTCTCCCGCCTTTTTGATATGCCTGCAAAACAAAAGGTAGGTCCGAAGTGCCATGATTAGCATCCTGCCTACCTGTTTTCTGCCCTGCTCTGAGATCCAAAGCCAGTGCTCTCCTTCCCCTGACCTTGTGGAACCCCTGGTTCCGTGTCGCCCCATCCCACCCGACGTCCTGCCGCTGCCAACATCTCTCCCGTGAGTGTCCCCTGTCTTGTTGGTTCAGCCCCCTCTCCTCTGACTCCTCCTAGAGTACACCTGGAGAGGTGCCTTAACATGCTATCCTACACTCTCCCCTTCCTCCCCACTCACCTCCCCCTCTTCATCATCCCCATCCTCGCTCCATTCAACAAGGCTGCAACCAAAGCTGTGGCAGGGCCTACTACTTAATTCTTTGCCACCATGTCAGACCGCCCCTCCTGCCCAGGCAGGCTCCACTCCCCCACACCCCCACCATCCTTCTTCTGACCAGATAGGTTGCAAGCCTCATGGGGCCCTATCCAGCCACCCCCACTTTTAACGACCCCAACATAAGTTCTTCCCCACCTCCATCTTTTGCGCCAACACCCTGACCCAAGCCATCTCCTTCCTCCCACTGCATCCCCCTGTCACAACTCGGGCCCCTGACTCCCCATCATACCTCCCATACCCCACCCCTGCTACATCCCCACTCCCTCCCATGTCTACCTGCATGCTCCTGCGTGGCCTGCCTCCCCTCCCTCGCTGCTCCCTGTCTTGCCGCTGTGCCCATCCCGCCTGACCTTTCTATGGTAACCTGAGTCCTGGGGCTTAAAGCAGGGGTGTAACGCAGTCCCCCGCATCCCTTTTGTGCGGGGGGCCTGAGCTTCAGAGGGCCCCCTCAGCACAGAGTGGCCCTCTGTACATGGTTCATCCGGCTACCTCACTGGTGGCGCGAATTCGTGCCTAGTTACTGTGGTGTCAGGTTCTCCGCCTTGTGAGAGCGTGCGTACGTAAGAACTTTCCCTGTACATCTCTCGTGCTTCTGTGTCGCGCTCTCTTGTTTGTCTCTTGGGAATGTCGTGCGGAGAAGAGGCATTAGCTCATGTGCCCCTTAAAGAAACCACAGCATTTTCAAGTCATCTCGGCCTCCGAAGCTTCGAGTGGTCCCTACGACGTTATGCTCGCTTTGAGCCCAGCAAGGCCTCGCATCAGGATAGCGAGATGCCAGGTTCCAGCACCAACGCAGCTGTTGCCTCATGAAAGGTAAGGGAATCCAGTGCCAGAGGAAACAAATCAGTAGTGCGGGGAATGAGATTTTGATACCCTTTTTGATCACTTAGATACTAATCTCATTCATCAATTTGGATCGGTTATTTTCTGTCATTGAGTAAAAGACAAACCCCACATAGGTTAAATTAACCCCATAAACTGACGCAACTCTGAAGGACCACTGACAACTGATGAAGTTTTAAAAGTTTTATATAAAATCAAGAATTAAGTGCATATACAATCCTCTCAGGATAAGATTCAATAAGTATACAAAAGAATACAATTAAAGTCAATTCCAAATCTGTTCCAATTCTGTTCCAAATCTGCAGATTTAAGCATAGATACAATGTGGTCTTGTTGCGTCATCTACAAAAAGAATAGACAAGTTAATTCTGTCCCTACTCTGTACTAAGTGACATCCCTACTTCTCAAGTTCCTTACCTAAAAAGGTGTCAGCAGTTTGACTTCCAAAGAAGTTCAAACTCTCTTAACCCCTAATGGTAACTTAAGTTTAAGAAGCAGTACCCTCTCTGCCTACCCATTGAGGTTCCGTGACAATTGTAAGTGGTGTTTTCAACTCGCACGAATATGGTCGAGTCTAGTATCTATGAACCACAAATGACGAGTTTAGTAAGCGTGCGCAGTTTCGCTGTGCTAACTTAAACCGTTCGTTTGTTATGTGGGTTTCTCATCTGTACCCACGGGTTCCATCTTAGATACGGCATCCATTTTGTCTCTTGCCCTCAAGTAGCCAGCGAACGGACACTGTCCGCTTCGCGACCCTGGGACTTCCAAGATATGGCGGAAGACACATGTTCTTTGAAAGTGTCTTTATGACAAGGGGGTTGCTACTGTAAGGCAGACGGCGCCGCTCGAGGCTCATCTTGCCGCACGAGCTTATTGTCTCAGCCGTGCATCTCATTAGGCACGTCCCTTTGATGCCTGTATCTCGTGCTTCTCGACACCCCCTTTTTTACACCCTCTCCGATCTCCCCACTGTCTCCGTCTTCCTCTGCACCTGTCTTCGTTCTTGTTTCGATCTACTTTACTGCTGATTGGAATTTGCTAATGGTGGGAAGATGGGTTTTTACAGTTGGGAACCGCCAAATGTTTCCGCACTTATGTTCCGGACCTTGTATGTTTCAAAGTGATCTAAAACGACCCCTCTAAGAGCGACTTGTGGGAACCAGGTTGTAAACTATTGTGTCTCATGTTATCATATGGGTAAAAGTTGTATAAAAGGAGCGATCCACAGATACAATTTGAAGCAGTCTCCCCGAACTACACTCGATGTACTTCCTGTGACTTCTGTGTTCCCTGCAGTAAATAAACCTTGACTCTTTGACGCCGAAGGAAGTGTCCCGTGTCTCTGTGACTTGTACGCCGGAGCAGGTTACCCACGAAGGTTTCAGGTGTTGTGCCCTGGCACCGCTGGGTCCAAAAGAACCCAGTCCTTCAGTTGGCGCCCAACGTGGGGCTGCATCAGTGGTACCGGTCCAAGCCCGACGATCGTGAGGAACTTCGTGTGAAATCTCCGAGGGAAGGTGCACCCCGCTTCATCGATCCTGTTGTCGAAATAAGTGGCCCGAAGACTTTTCCCGCGAAGATTCCCGCCTCCTAACGGCTGCGACGGACTGCTGCCCTGACTGTAGACCTGTTTTGGCGCCTGGCGTAGACCTTGGTATAGCGAGACGATTGACGGGCCTTCCTGAGGACGCCATTGTTCTTTGAGTTAAGTATTGGTGGGTCGCTCCCAGAGTTCTTGGTTGTAGACACTTTAGCGAGTGTCTTGGTTGTAAACACTTTAGCGAGTGTTTTTGTTGTAGACACTTTAGCGGGTGTCTTTGTTGTACACGCTGTGTGAGTGTTTTTGTCGGTGACACTTTGCTAGCGTACTTTGTTGTTGTTGTATTTGTTTGACGACTGCAGCCGCCAAAGACCGAGGGTTTTGTCTTTGCTGGGACTTGGTAAATCCCGAAATCCCGTAACCCTTGAAGTTTGTGAAACTCGGCTAGTGTGCAAGATGCCTGGTCGTAGTACTTTGTTCTGTTGCTTTAGACCTTGTGGTGCGGATTCCCTGCTGGAGGACTCGTGTCCGATACCTCCGGTTGGAACTCCTACTTATGATTTATATAGCAAACATGGGCTAGGCCCAATTGCTTTTAACGATTATTGGATAAAATATACAAAGAAAGACGGCGATCTTCGTTGGCCACCTCACGGTAGCTTCGAAGCGTCGATCTTAGATAATTTGGAAATAAAGTTGTTCGAACGTAAATCAAGGCCGGCCATGTTTGATGCCTTTCGGTTGTGGCGCAAAGAAGCCCGACAGAAAGAAATCAGACAAAATAAACGTAGTGAGCGAGATAATGTTGCTACTATAGTGAAGAAAGCTGAGCAGTTTCAGCGTGATAAGGAGGATAAGGATAAGGAAGTGTTTGAGAGATTACAGCGTATGTCCATAGACAAATGCTATCCTGTTTTGCCTACGGAGTCGGATAAGAAGGAAGAGGCAGTTGAGGATTCTTTAATGTCCTATCTTATGAAGTCGCCACCTCCGTACGTACAGGGTATCGCAGTTCCTGTGGTCCCTGCCGTACCTGTTCTTCCACCTGTTATTCCTCCCCCTGTTCCTCAACCTGCACCCGCTCTTCCGACTGTTCCTGCTCCTTTGCCTGGTTCTATTCCTACTGCTCCTCCGCTTCCACATACTCCTGTTCCCGCCACTGCTCACGCTACTGCTCCTGTGTTGTTAACCCCTGTTGTCGCTAATGTCTCTACTCCTTCTCTTGTTAGTCCTGTGTCTTACTCTTCTCCCTCTACTCGTAATCGTGATTCTCCTATTGCGACAAACTTCTTTCAGTCGCTCGGACCCGTTTTTGGGTCTGCTGGTTTTGATGGTCCTCAGAGACGTAGTCAGCTTCCTGGTAATAGAGAACGTGTTGCGCTATACAATATGGCGATGGGTTGGATGATAAACCCTGTTAGAAATCCGCCACGTGTTGTCCTCGAAACGTTTGATCAATTCAACATACCAACTCAGAGATATGTGTTTGATGAAATGTGCAAGTTCTTACATGATCAGATAGTGGCCGTTGCGCCTGACGAGGTGCTGTCCGCCCTGTCTGAACTTCGGCTTCAGTTCGCAAATGGACTGATAGTCGATACTAATGTCCGACGTGCTATTGAGCGGTTGCTATCTCTTCGTCCCGCTCCTATTCCTCATGCATTGTTCGTTGAGGACATTGAGAAAGGAGATGAGTCTGGTCAATATCCTATGCGTGAAGTTCCGCCAGTTTGGATACCCGCTGATAATACTAATGTTAATGCTCCAGTGGCGGCGCATTTCCAGAGAGTGTGGATACACCTCCCATGGAAACGATCGGAAGTGCTTCAGGTGAAACAAACTTTGCCCGATCCTCGCAAAAATCCTGCTGGGTATTACAAGGAATTGTCGCAGCTCGTAGACGCTACGATAATGAATCTGGCCGATATCGACATGTTGTTTGGCAATGTCGTACCGCAACCGGTATGGGCCAAGATTCGTCACCAAGATCACGCGAATGAATTAGGTGGTGATTGGGCTGCTATTACAGCGGCAGACGCTGGACAAGTGGCTGCTACTAAACCCGATCAGTTGATTGAGCTTCTCCCCCAGCGAATCATTACATTAATGAAAACGCTTATGCCAGCTATGAAGGTAAATTGGGACAAGTTGTCAGCCTGTAAGCAGAAGAAAGATGAGAGTGTATCAGACTTCTTTACGAGGTTTGAGGAAACTTTCGTTGATCATAGTGGACAGGATATGGGTACTGAGGGTGGACAACGGTTGTTTGTAGATAAATTCGTATCGAACTTATTGCCCGACTTGTGCACTAAATTAAAGAATTCAGAAAGTGCGTGGGCTGTTTCTACCTCAGCTCAGATATTGGCTACGGCACAATATTACGAAAATAGAGAAAAAGAGGAAAATGACCGTGCCGATAAAAAAACGAAAGAGCTGAAAACTAAAGTGTTGTTGCAACAAGCGTATCCGCCGCGTTCTAATCAGAATGCGCCTCAGCAGAATAGATCGCAGTCGCAATCGAATCGATCGCAGTCGCGTAATGATTCATCTTTCCAAAGATCTTCATTAGGGTACAATCAATGTGCTTACTGTAGACAGGAGGGACACATTAAATTCAATTGTCCTGCTTTAAATGACCGTACTAGTGGTACGTCGTCTAGAGGAGGTCGTGGTGGTTCACAGAACGCATCACGTGGTAGAGGTCGTGGTGCTCAGAACGACCGTTCTGACAATTCATCAAATTCTAATAACTGTTTTGATCAACGTGGATCATCGCAAGGACGATCTGCGCAGTATAATGTAGACGATTATTACGTCGATCAGGGAACTGACGATAGTAATTACTAGGACAGCCAAAGACAAGGAGAGGGAGTGGTATCAGTTCCGGTTGATCAGAGAGGGCCTTATGTCGCAGTTGCTACATCGGGCGTCGTTGAGCCTTTTCTGTTGGACACTGGTGCAGCGAAAAGTTCTATCATGCATTCGAAACTCCCTGGCGCACCTTTGTCTGGCTTAACAAATGTTTCCGTTGGATTCTCTGGCGCCCCCGTTAGCAATCCAGTTTCGTGCCCTCTGCCCCTTAAAATTGGGCCTCGTGAGCTCGAAGCTCCGTTAATTTTGACCACTGGTTGTGGCGAAAATCTTTTGGGTCTGGATCTGCTTAAACGTTTGTATGCAACTTTGTATTGTTCCCCTGCGGGGGTAAAGCTTACGTTCGGAGAGAGAGTAGTCTCTCCCATGTACTTGTCACTCGATAAGCTTCCACCGGAATTGGATTCTCTTCCTGCGTCTTTGTGGGCGACGGGTCCAAATGATGTGGGCCTACTTGATATCTCCCCTTATGTTGTTCAGTTGAAATCGAATGTGCGATTGCCACGTATTCCCCAATATCGTATCTCCCTTGATGGTGAACGAGCTTTGTTAGCGATCATCTATGATTTGATCGAGAAAGATGTCATTGAAGAGACTCGGGGAAACGCGTGCAATAGTCCTGTACTGCCCATTCTTAAACGTACTGATCCTACCAAACCGCCTGTTTATCGTTTTGTTATCGATTTGCGGGAGGTAAATAAAATTGTGGTTCCTCAATTCCCTGTTGTGCCTGACATCACGGCGCTACTGACTCTGATTCCAGCTACAGCTTCATGGTTTTCGGTGATTGATTTGAAAAATGCGTTTTTCAGCATCCCGATTGCCGAAGAGAGCAGGGACCTTTTCGGTTTCTCTCTTGGTGGGCGTAGCTTCCGTTTCAAACGCGCTCCTCAGGGCTACTGTGAAAGTCCATCGATTTACAGTCAAGCTTTGAAGGGTCAACTAGATGCGTTTAGGTTGCCGGTTGGTGCGGCTTTAATCCAATACGTCGACGACCTATTGGTGGCTGCTGATACTCAGGACATCTGCAAAATTGCTACGGTATCGTTGCTGCAACATCTCTGTGAGTTACATCACAAGGTGTCACCTTCTAAACTCCAATATTGTTGTCAAGAAGTAACCTATTTAGGTCACTTATTGTCAAAGGAGGGAAGGAGATTGACCCCAGAGAGAATTGCAGCGATTGCGCGAATGGCTGTGCCACAAACCCAAAGAGATGTGCGTGCCTTTCTAGGTATCACGTCGTACTGCAGGCAGTGGATTCCTAATTTTTCATTGCTAGCGAAACCATTGGTGGCTCTTACGTGCAAGGATGTTTCAACTCCTTTACCATGGACGGAAGAATGTCAGAAAAGTTTTTCTGAACTGCGTGATTCATTGTGTTCGGCTCCTGTGTTAGGTACCCCTGATTACAGTAAACCGTTCACGTTATATGTTCACGAGAGGGAAGGTTGTGCTTTAAGCGTCTTAACGCAACCTTTTGGTGGTAAGCAACGTCCATGCGCATATTTTTCCTCGACCTTAGACCCAGTAGCTAGAGCATTGCCGAGTTGTTTGAGAGCAACTGCGGCAGCTGCGGTCTCCATCCGACAATCAGCAGGATTGGTCATGGATAATATGCTTACGGTGATGGTTCCGCATGCAGTCGATACTTTGTTGAATCGTACGAAAACTCAGCACTTGACGAGTGCGAGGTTGTCTGGGTACGAATTGACGCTTTTGGCAAGCCACATTCAGATAAAACGTTGTAATGTCCTAAATCCGGCAACTTTGTTACCAATTAGTGCAGAGTCAGATGAAGTAGCAGAACATGACTGTTACTTGCGGACAGAAGAGGAAACAAAAGGTCGAGTGGACCTTAAAAACACCCCATTGGAAGACCCGG
Source organism: Lissotriton vulgaris (assembly GCF_964263255.1). Taxonomy (NCBI): domain Eukaryota; kingdom Metazoa; phylum Chordata; class Amphibia; order Caudata; family Salamandridae; genus Lissotriton; species Lissotriton vulgaris. The sequence continues at coordinate 910,227,529 of NC_141685.1, forward strand.
ATGGCATCCTGTATGTGGATGGGTCATGTTTTAAGTTGCCGAATGGTGATGTGACTACTGCTTATGCTGTGGTAACGTTGAATACTGTTGTTGAGACTGCAAGATTGAATCAGAATTCTGCCCAGGCTGCAGAGCTGATTGCTCTCACTAGAGCATGTGTGTTAGCAAAAGGTAAACGTGTGAACGTGTACACCGATAGTCAGTATGCTTTCGGTGTAGCGCATAGTTTTGGTCGGTTGTGGCGAGAGCGTGGTTTCTTGACGTCGCATGGCACGAAAATACAGCATGGCCAGCTTGTGAACGATCTTTTGGATGCATTGACTTTGCCTGCTCAAGTTGCAATTGTTAAGTGTAGTGCGCATCGTAAAGTGACGGATGATGTTGGTCGTGGTAATGCGTTTGCAGACGAAATTGCTAAGGAGACTGCCCGGAACCTTAGCACTCGAATGTATGTGACGAGTTCGGTTAGGTGGCCTACAGAATCAAGTATGTGTGAGAATACCATAGAGAGTGTGAAAGCAATACAGAATGAGGCCACCGAGACTGAAAAGATGAAGTGGAAAGAAAGTACGGGAAGGTTGGATGCGAATGGTTGCTGGATTGATTTGTCGGATCAGAGAAGATGGATGTTGCCTGATGCGTATGTACTGGCCGTTGTGCAAATGGCACATGGGTTAGCACATATTAGCGCGAAAGGTATTTGTAAGTTGCTGGCTGATGTGTGGAAGAGTGATGGAATTACTAAGTGTGCTGAACGTTTGGTGAAGAATTGTATGGTGTGTATAATGTACAATCCTGGCAAAGGAACCCCAACTCCTCCTGGCAGTTTTGCTCCTCCTTCGTATCCCTTTGAGGTGATCCAATTGGACTTCATCCATATGGAGAGATGCAATAACCTGAAATATGTTTTGGTTGTGGTTTGCGCATTCTCCCGATGGATCGAGGCCTATCCCCTCAAGGACAACACTGCTTTGTCTACTGCGAAAATCCTACTGAAGGAATACTTTCCTCGGTATGGAATGCCTAGAGTCGTGTGGTCAGATAACGGAAGTGAGTTTGTTGGAAGTGTGATGAAGAGTGTGTGTAAGGGCCTTGGAATCAATCAGAAATTCCATAGCGCCAATCATCCCCAGTCAGCTGGATTAGTTGAAGGGTACAATGGCACCCTTAAACTAAAATTAGCGAAGATTCAAGCTACGACTGGACTTTCGTGGCCTGATGCTTTGCCTCTAGCATTACTGTCAACTAGGGCGACTGTACACTCCCGAATAGGGCTCAGTCCCTATGAAATAGTGTTCGGCCGTCCTGCGAATGTGTGGGGGGTTCCTAGGCCAGGTGTATTCTCTGATCTTGAGTTTCCGATGTTGATTGACTACTTACATGACTTGACTGCTAAACTGAGGTTAATTCATCAACAGGTTTACGACGCCTTGCCGACGCAGACGGAGGGTCCAGGCCACCAGCTCCAGCCTGGAGATTGGGTAGTTACCCGAAATTTTTCACGCAAAAAGAATCTGGACCCCCGCTTTACCGGACCTTACCAGGTGCTCCTGGCCACGAGGACTGCCGTTCGTCTTGAGGGGCGGAAAAATTGGGTACATGCTACCCACTGTAAGCGAGTCCCTATTCCTTTGTCAGCAGACCCGTGGGTGAGGAAAGGCATTGCGTCAACAGAAACAGAAAAATTGCCGGCGTTTGTACCTTTTAGCGACGCACAGCTTGTTGAAGAACCCTCAGCGCAGCAGAAAGCCACTGTTGAACACTTGTCAGCAAAAGACTCAAGACCAGACCAACGAACTGATCAGCAGGACGCTGTCTCTTCAACAGATCCTTTGTTCGACGAGCAGACACGTCCCGGGAAACATCGATATTCTTTGAGATCTCATACTAAGGACAAATAAAATTTGCTTGCTTTGCTGAAATTGATAACTGCAATATCCTCGTTTCCCCTGATCAGCTTTGGACAATCGTATTATTGAAAATTGTTTTGTACATATATTGAGTTTTTTTCTTTGTATCTTTTTCCTTCCACAGCTGAGAAATATTGTGCTACATATACTTTGTGTATTGAGGGCCGTAGGGCCGCGCGCGTACTTCCTTCCGGACAGTAGGTCTTGACGCTAGGTTAAAGGCCGTCGATTCCTAGGAACTCCTGGGGATTGACTACTGCTGCACAGAACGAAGTGCGTCAAGAAACGTTGCGGACGGTCGTAGGGAAATGGCATTTTCGAAGCTGAATGATTTGGAAAGAGCTCAGGCATATAGAGTCAAGCTGCAGAAACTTAGTCGTACTAAATGTTTTGTATCCCAATTGTTTGTTTTGTTTTTAACTGCTTCTGCATTTTTGGCGGGTGGGGTGTATTACACTATGTCTTACTTTTTACTTGCTACCCCTACTCCTACTCCTTACCCTAACCTTACTTCTACTGCTTCTCCCCATTCTTTTCATATGTTACCGGAACACGAACAGGCTAGACGTGTAGAATTCCGCAACAATTCCTTTATCCAGCTCCTCCATCAGCATCAGTTAGTGGTTAACACTACTAATTGTTGGGTGTGTGGGTTGATGCCACATACTACTGGTAAGGGAATTCCATATCTGGTGTTACCGTATAGTTCCCAAGGGTCAGCTCGAGCATTCCAAACAATGTTTCGAAGCGCACTGGGTTTCCACCCCACTCCAGAACAACGTTCCCCATACTCTGGTCCTACCTCGTATCAGAGGCTGTTATCGATGGCTATAGAGGACATGGAAGACGAGATCCATGATGCTTTTCTCATCCCTAAAGAAGAGGTACAAGCCTATAGGGTCCTAAGTAGAGGGGAATATAGTATGTTCACTAATGAAAAGCAGCTTAAAAGCTCGCTTCCAATATGGGTCGTACCCCACACTGGTAATCTTTGTCTTGTGGGTCGTGGCTCGCAAGCCTCACTTGGAGTAAGTGCTTGCACTGAAAGTTACGTTCTGCCAATGTCCCCGACCCCCGTGTTTCTGGCTGCCAAGGGTACGTACTTCATCTGTCATGATCGTGCATACACATGGTTGCCCGCAGACTTCATGGGCTCATGTTTCGTTGCAAATCTGTTGCCTCCGACGTTTACTGTAGATGCCGATTATCATAAGACTAGAGTTGTACGAGGCGTAATTAGCGAAGAGGATACTGCCGGTCAAGAGGCAGGAGACTTTTTCAAGGGTTTCCTCCCGTTTTGGGGACCTATGGTTAACAGTAGGAACCTGAGACATTTGACTCGAGTGGTAGAATCGACAGCTAATATTACTGCCAGTGCCCTTGGTAATATCACCACAGAACTTCAGGCGGAGAGACTTATGACATTACAAAACCGTATGGTTTTAGATGTTGTCTTAGCAGATCGCGGTGGGGTATGTAAAGTGATCCATTCGAGCTGTTGCATTTTCATACCTGATAATGCTCCAACTGTCTATCAAGCCATCTCGAAGTTGCATAAGATCTCCGAATCCATACACGTGGATGTAGGGGATTGGACGCTATTCGGTTGGTTTTGGGGCCTGATGTCGACTTGGGGTTGGAAGATTCTGACGATCATCGGGGTTGTGGTAGTGTTCCTGTTCACGTGTTGCCTTTGTGTGCAGTGTGGTCCTGCCTTATGTGGCCTCTGTGCTACGACGTGTATGAGACAACCATCTGTTACCAAGGGGACTCGATTGGACAGAGCTATGCTACAACGACATCTTGATGGTCTGATGAATATCGAGTATGATTCCGACTAGTGCTTGCCTACATGAGGGCAAAAGGAGCGTCTGAGGTTCCGTGACAATTGTAAGTGGTGTTTTCAACTCGCACGAATATGGTCGAGTCTAGTATCTATGAACCACAAATGACGAGTTTAGTAAGCGTGCGCAGTTTCGCTGTGCTAACTTAAACCGTTCGTTTGTTATGTGGGTTTCTCATCTGTACCCACGGGTTCCATCTTAGATACGGCATCCATTTTGTCTCTTGCCCTCAAGTAGCCAGCGAACGGACACTGTCCGCTTCGCGACCCTGGGACTTCCAAGATATGGCGGAAGACACATGTTCTTTGAAAGTGTCTTTATGACAAGGGGGTTGCTACTGTAAGGCAGACGGCGCCGCTCGAGGCTCATCTTGCCGCACGAGCTTATTGTCTCAGCCGTGCATCTCATTAGGCACGTCCCTTTGATGCCTGTATCTCGTGCTTCTCGACACCCCCTTTTTTACACCCTCTCCGATCTCCCCACTGTCTCCGTCTTCCTCTGCACCTGTCTTCGTTCTTGTTTCGATCTACTTTACTGCTGATTGGAATTTGCTAATGGTGGGAAGATGGGTTTTTACAGTTGGGAACCGCCAAATGTTTCCGCACTTATGTTCCGGACCTTGTATGTTTCAAAGTGATCTAAAACGACCCCTCTAAGAGCGACTTGTGGGAACCAGGTTGTAAACTATTGTGTCTCATGTTATCATATGGGTAAAAGTTGTATAAAAGGAGCGATCCACAGATACAATTTGAAGCAGTCTCCCCGAACTACACTCGATGTACTTCCTGTGACTTCTGTGTTCCCTGCAGTAAATAAACCTTGACTCTTTGACGCCGAAGGAAGTGTCCCGTGTCTCTGTGACTTGTACGCCGGAGCAGGTTACCCACGAAGGTTTCAGGTGTTGTGCCCTGGCACCGCTGGGTCCAAAAGAACCCAGTCCTTCACCATCCGCTCTCTAAGGGTCCTCGGCCTACTGCTCTCTCGCGCTCTGATCTCTCTCAGCGCTCGCTCCTAACCTCGCTGTTCTCGCTATCTTCTCCCCGGGGTACTGTCCCTAAAAAACACAATCACAGTATGGGTGGAACGTCCCTTTGACGCCCACCACGTACTTTCCCCATGATCTCATTCTTTGCTCTTTCCATGGCTTCATCTCTTCTCGTCGTCCGTTAAGTTGACCCTTCTCCTTAGACGCCATCTTCGTCTTCTTGCTGGTGACTTCATTTGACATTTCATTTGACACTTTCGAAGCAAAAGTCTATCACCTCAGCAGAACTCTACTCTTTACGACTGTATTCGTAACCTTAGTTGGTCCTGTGAACGGTCGTTTCTAAACAAGACTCAAATTCCAAGCGTCTCTTATCACGTTTAGGCCATAAACTTCTTCCAACATTGTCACCTTAAATCTAGCAAGACCTTTGACTCTTGTCTCGCACATTCAACTCAAGGCTATTCACGACTCCTGTGAGCCCACTAAATTACATACAGCGGACTACACTCCTGCGAACTCTCGGTCAGTTAGGTTAAAATCACATATGACCTAAACTCTTTTCTAACATTCCTACAAAAGCTTTCTACACAGTATAACCTTTAACACACATTTATATATAATCGAATTTAGCAAAGCAATGACTATAAGTGAATACATTCTACATATAACGCAACATTTATTTCTCGTGCTTATATCGTGCTATACATTCTCTGCACATTTCGTCACTTTACGTTTCGCCGTTTTCTCCATTTCATGATTACACACGTATATTCAGTTTTGCACGTTCTACTATTCTTAAGCATTTCTATACATTTCTATATTAGCCCACTATGTATACGGCCTTTCTAATTCTAATACACTTTATAAATATATACATTTCCTATTACTTATGTTACATCGGCTAACTTTATACTACAAGTGTTAACTTCACGTTACAGATTCCACGTTTATGCGATATGCTTGTGAATATGGTTCATACATATTTTTTATTCAAATTGCGCTCTCTCAGTTCCCCCCTTTGATGACCTCTAGGAGTCATCACTAAATGCAATTTGAATAACACCTTTACACAGAACTAGTTACAACATTCCCCCTTTTTATCGTTTCGAGAGCTCTTAAACTCTTGTACTGTTGGTCTTGTAAAGCAGCTAATCTCCTTTCTTGCTCTCTCATGGACCTTTGTAACCGGTTCGACCTATACCATTTATACAATTTCACTAACCCTAATAATGTGATTATGCAAATCAATACTATCAATATAGGTTTTAGTATATACCACACAACGCTTTTACCAAGGTTGGCAAACCAACTTCCAACCTTTCCTACTCCATGACCTACTTTTTCCCAAACATTTGTTTTTGATAAATCTTCAATTTCTTTATGTATCTGTGTAATGTTTTGTATGACTTTCTCAAGTGGTTTCGAATTGTCTGGAATGTAAGTACAACATTCTTGGACCTTCAAAGCCTTGCAAACTCCGCCCTCTTTTGCTAGCAGTACATCTAAAGCAAGTCGGTTCTGAAGAACCATTGCCCTAATCGACTGCATCTCTCCTTCTACTAACATTAATGACCTTGCAGTACTTGCAGATAATCTATCTACAACTGTAGCTAGTCTCCTGATCTTAACATCGTTAAGTATTAAACCTAACATAGGAAACATTGCTCCAAAAATGTCTCCAACTACTTCAGCATCTCCTACTTCCCTTTTCGCTCTTATCGAAGCCTTTCCTTCTATGATCGCTAAATCCTTTGCATGATATATTTTGGGGAAGACAATTGCCAAGTAACACGAACCATACCAATTGTCGGGTAGTTTTACATAGGCATTTCTTCCACATACAAAATATACATTAGGAATCGCTTGCATCCCTTTCATAAAATCTTTCGTATAGTACTCTAACCTAAAAGCATGTTCGCAATTTACTTCACCTACAAATACACTCTCATAATACGTCTTGCTTCGAGTTAAACATAACTTTCCTTTCTGCGTTCTATCCAAAGCTATTGGACCATTGCTACCTTTCTTCTTGTGTGCTTTTTCTTCTTCGGTCCAATCTGTTTTCCACTGTCCTGACATTTTCAGAATCTTCTGCCTTCTGTATCGGTCATCTACTTGTCCTATGAACTTTTTCTCTACTTCTGACACTTTGCAAGTCAGATTATTTCTGCGTGCATATGAAGTATCTAGTGTATCCCAAGGAAGAAAGAACTTGGCTAATCTATCCTCCTTTTTATAATAGTCCCACTTATTCATTTGCTTATAATTCGGGACTTCAGGCAGTACCGAATCATAATTTGAAAAGTAGTACTCAAATCCTTCTCTACCATAAAATATACTGAGCAATAAACTACATGTTATCCCATAAGTCAGTGGGAGATGATGATATCGGATGCCTTCGTCTACGGAAGCCGGCAATTGCATACATACATAGCATTCTTTGGCCTCCATGGCATCGATATACTCATACAATAGCTTGGCATATGCATTTGACCTAAAATTTCCCTGCGACTCGTCTACGTGTAACCTACGAGCTTCATTTGCCAGTAACGTCTTTTCACGGATGACATTGCTCTCCTCCTTCTTCCCAACAAGAGCAGGTTTCAAAGTCGTTACAGGCTTTACATCTGTTGTCTCTCTTTCACTTGCATGTCCTACCATGTATGATGTGGTAACTACTGTAATAATAAGAAAAATTACTACTGCTATTAGTGTACCTATTATGCATTTGGCTTTTCGGTTTGGGTTGCCGTTCTCCATGTTATCAAACAGCGTAACTCTTTCTTTTGCGAAGAAAAGTTTCTCTTTTCAAGTCTTTGTCTTGCTTTGTTTGCTTTTTCAGTCTGTGAAGCGCTCTTAATCAACAAAAGTCTCTTTTCACAACAATGTCTTTTATCTTCAGCAATAGACAACCCTAACCCTTCTCCGTCCTCTAAATGTAATCCCTAATTTTATTCTTCTTTCCACTCGGCGCTAGGTTATCTTCTTCTTTATAACTTAAACACAAAAGTCTTTATGCATCTATAATTATTCTCGTACCTGCAGCTTTAATAACATGTTCCAATAATTCAAAACGAATGACTTTTTCTTCTTGTTCTGGTATTTGATGACCAAAAGTCAGAAACTGTAATCGATTTAGCACTAGATCTTTGATCCGACTTAGGTATGGGGGTATGGGAAGTGTGAAAGTCAGTAACCCCTCAGTCTCGAGCCCAGGCGTCAACATCCATATCTCCACTGCCACAAATGGATCGAGATCGATAACTTTCACTTCTTTCACTCTCCCAGATTTCTGTCCCCAAGACATCTGCCAGATAAGTCCACTCTGGGGTGGCGTACCTTCTGCAGGGCACACATACCCTTCTCGATCTTCTTGGACTCTCAGAACCTGAATCCGTAGTTTCTTCTTCTTGATCCGACTCTTCAGAAATCGGGACAAGGGTTTTCTCTTGATTTGTTTTTAAGCTTGGCCTTCTCCTTCTCTCCGGCCAACTGGCTTCGTCACTCCTTGTCCTCCTGCTCCTTGTTCTTGGACTTGTCTCTTGATCGCTTACAGCTTGTTCGTTATCTGATTCGAACTCCCGTGTACTCTCTTCTTCTGAGACTACTTCGGTCTCACTGGTGTCCTGACCATCGTCTGCAGCTTGCTCTGACACAGGCTCAGCCTCTTCGATCACCTCTACAGCTTGACTTTCCCCCTCTGTGGCTTCTCCGCTTTCTGCTGGATTCTCATCCGAGAGAGGAGCTGTTTCTTCCAGAGGTGTTGGCACTCTTCGGGTGTGTGAGGCGTGTATCCAGTTGGGCAAACCTCCACACTTTAATGCAGTGTTCGTAACTAGTATGACTTGGAACGGTCCTCGCCAGCGCACGTCTAGACAGTTCTTCCTGACGTGCTTCTTCACCAGGACCCAGTCCCCTGGACACAGGTCATGGCACAAGTCTTGTGCTGATGGAACCTCTGCAGCCTGGACCTGGAGGGACACAGAATTAATGGCATCAGATAGTCCCTTGCAGTAGTCCAAGATCAAATCGTCTGTGATGTTCAATAGCGCTGCAGTCGGAACCGATGGCAATCTCATAGCTCTTCCTGAGGAAATATAAATTTTTGGTCAAGTCGTGTTCCCTAGCGAGTACCCCACCGTCTCCATGTACCAGCTTAAAGTGCATGTAACTTCCCTCCTGTCTCAGCTATGAAGACGCAAATACATTTGCGTCCAACGTTAACATGTCCTCTTTCAGATCCACCCTGAATGGGTTAAATAGTCCGTTTCTAAGTATGCTATGCCAACGTCTTTTTGTAGTGTACTTTATACGTTTCTCCAGCTCTGGCAAAGTAGGCCCTGAATTTCTGCCATCGAGCCTTTTTTCTGGCTTCTGACTCTGAAAGCCTCAGCCCAGGCAGCCTCTGTACCCGTGAACTCTGACTTACTCCCAGCGCGGCCCCCGCGTTCAGCTCAGCCTGCTGCCTGCCAAGACTGACTACAACCTTCGAATTATCTGTTCTGCTCCTCGAAAATACATTCCTGCCTACTAGTTTCAGTAAACATCCAACTCAGCTGCAGAGCAAAGGGCCGACCTGTCTCCGTGAAAGTAATTCATAGCCTCTGTTACCATGCCCCACGCTTCTCATGCAGACACTTAGGCGCTTATACACGCATTCATAGTCAGTATAGAATAGCTTCTGCCCCAGAGACCTTTCCCGTCCAGATAATATGGTTCCCAAACATCAGATATCAGATATGATAGAAGTACGAGTTGATCTGACATGCCAGACTTCTGTCTCTTTCCGTCAGTGTAAATGTCAAGTCCCCTGCACCCTCCAGTTTCCGTGTCAATCACACGTCATGCAGCTGCGCGCGCATCCAAGCTTCCGATTTCTGCTGACATTGCAACATTTCTGTTTGGTGCCACCCACTCATGACACCTACCTGTGACGTTTCTAGCACACACCTCCAGTTCACGCCTTCTGATTACGTACTAGTAACACGTGGATGCTGTTATCTTGTCTTCTCTCAGCTGTTACGCCTACTGCATTGCTTTCTATGATGTAAATTAAGTATATAAGCTATGTACTGTTAATAAAATATAGCGCTCTATCCCTTCTTCCACCCCTGCGGTGGGATGAACATGATATCCAGGTCTTGACCATTCCTTTTTAAGGAATAAAACCCCTAAGAACTCTAACACCACGGACTCTGTTTCTTTCTTTCCGATTTGAGTTATTATTGATTAAGTACTTACCTGCATAGAAATTAAGAAGGTAAATTATATATTTACGTCATTTTGGCGCCCGAACAGGGACCCCTCCCCCACCTCACGCGCCAGTTGGTGCGTTGCAAGCTCTGTCCCCTGCCATCAGTTAGAAGGAAACTACGCGTACCGGCAGGATTTCCTGCATCTCCCTCTGGCCCACGGAGGTGACGAAGACTGCGATCAGTACCCAGACGAGGCAGTGAGGAGTGCGGAGGATCCCGACCAGAGCCTAGCCGAAAGAAGCAAGGTCCGAGGTGTCAAGAGGCCCACCAGTTTTCCGAAGTTTTCCGAAGTATCCACGTGTCGAGTCCAGTCCAGTCGAGTTTTCCGAGGCCTTCTGTTTTCCGTGCTTCCCGGTGAGTACCATTGCTGGGACGTATCAAGACGGGTTTGGGTACACAAACACGGTCTGCACTGTTTTTAGACAGTGTATCTGTACTGTTTAGCAGTATATCCAGTATAGGGGGTAGTCATATATGTTTCAAAATGTCTTTTCATGTGATTAATGTCGTGGTATGAATGTGACCGTTTTTAATGTGCATTATTGTGTTCTTGTATAACTAGCTGTATTCAGTATTAAGTAAACAAGATGCCGTTTTTCGACAAATTAAAGCAGATAGGAACTAGGAAAGGGATACTAGAGGAAGCAATTCCTATCCCCCCTAGGGACACTCCTGGAAATTTTATGTACCATAAGCATGGCTTAGATGCCATATTGTATCTAGATTTATGGGCCGACTATACTAAGCATCTAGACGAAAGACACAGATGGCCTGTTACCGGAACATGGGATGCCGAGTGCATCATGAAGGTAGAGGAAGCACTATGGAAAAAAAAAGCCAGACAATCTCAGAAAGACGCCATAGAGTTTTGGCGTAAGGAATCACATAAGCGTGCTGAAAAAGCACTACGTAGAGAAGACAGACTTAAAGAATCAGACAAGGCCCAAGAAAACGAGTTAGTTACCGAGGGGATCCGAGTAAAATCAGAGCAAGTAGACCGCGCACGAAATAACCTCGTAAACGGTATGTATCTCGCGGCCGAGGGTTCGCCTGAGGCCATTTCAGAAATACCGAAAAATCTGCCGCCACCATTGGTTCCAACTAAAGTAACTCATAGGACCACTAAAGACATATTCCTGAATTCCTATCTAGAGGATGTAGCACCCGCTTACACCAATCTGCCTGTCCGCGCCCTGCCTAACGACAGGGACGGGGGTGGTAACCCGCCCCAAGATCATATTCCTCCAGTACCACAACAGAATCCTCCTGTTCCACCACCCCCACCACTTCCCGTACCTAAAGTGTATCTACCGAAACCACTTCTACCTGATCCTACTAAAAGACAAATTCAAGTTCAGGTACAGACTCCACAGAGAGATAATGTTCAAGCTTCCGCCTCAGGGGGTGCGACCGGGGGTCTTCACACCCCGCCATTAACACGCAGGTTACAGCTCGGGGATTTGCGGAATCCCTTTACGTTCAAGTCACCCCGCCTTGACATATTCAAAGAAAACCTTTCAGTTTGCAGATATGATCCAGTACCCGGCAAAGACGATATAATGATGATGGCATCACTACGGTTAAGATCTGCTACTGATTTCCTGCTGTGCTATGCAGGAATGAAGGAGCGCCTAGATAGAATATATGAGTTTGTTCAGACTGGGAAAGACCCTGATAGTATTCAGGATGCCATGGAGCGTCAGAAAGTTGACGTTCAAGCACAGATACTACGTTTTTTCATAAATTGCCTAATAAGAGAACGAGACAGGCCTGGGACAGATCAGAGTGAATTAGATGCACTAAACAAGTGGGGTCAAAATATATCTGAAGGAAAACACGACAAGGGGACTTGCATAGCCAGTATGTACAAGAAAATTAGAAAAGCAGTGATAGAAATACACCAAAAAGAGAAAGAAAAGGCTTCCTCCGAGGAGGAAGAGGAACTTGAAGAACCAGAAAAGACTACAGATACTATAGCGTATGTAGGTGCTTCGAAGGAGACACCTTGTGTCCCTTGTCTGCCAGGAAATGTAAAACTGTCAGTGATGCTTGTTCACATTCGGGCTCACTTCGTGCGGTGATCAGCAGATCATCGACGTATTGCAGTAAAGCGGTGTTAACTGGCATTTGAATACAATCTAGTTGTCTTTTCAGTGCTTGACTATAGATGCTGGGGCTTTCTGTGAATCCTTGAGGTGCGCGGGAAAATTTGAAACTTCGTCCATTTAAACTGAAACCGAAAAGGTATTGGCTCTCTGGGTCAATAGGTACACTAAAGAAGGCGTTCTTGAGATCAATTACAGTAAAGAACGTTGCTTCTGAATCAATAGCAGTCAATAGGGAAGAGATATCGGGGACCACAGGGTACTGTGGAACAATGCATTTATTCAGCTCTCTTAGATCAATCACCAGCCGATATACTGGCGGTGCATTGGGATCAGTACGTTTAAGAATCGGAATGATTGGTGAATTACAGATATTGGAGTCGGTCTCTACGACCACTCCTTGGGCAATGAGCTCTTCAATGATTTCCAGTAAAGCCACTACAGCATTGTGCGGTAACTTGTATTGTCTGATTCGCGGTAGAACAACTCCTGTCTTGAGTGTAACACGGTATGGTGTGATATGCATACAACCTACATCAGTTGGGCCCGTTGCCCACAAGTGATCTGGTACATTTTTCAATCTGACATCGAATTCTCGTAAGACATAATGACCCTTGAAATCCCGCAGAAAGAGTCTAACCCCCTCCGGGGAACAGCAGATTATGGCTCCTAGAGCCTTCAACGTTTTAATTCCTAACAGATTTTCTGGGCATGATTTCGTAAGTAACAAGTCTGTAACTCGTGATAATGGACCCACAGCCAGGGTGACTGGTTCAGATACTTCATTTACAATGGGCTGTCCTGAAAAACCAAGGGAAACATTCTGTGAGCCTGAGAGGGGTGCCCCTGGGACTTCATTATGACTGATTGTTGTGCGGCTTGCCCCTGTGTCAATTAAAAACTTTCTGTCTTTTCCCAATACTTGACTGTGTACATAAGGACCTTCTTGATCTACAGGAATTTCAATAAGAGGCAAGCCAAACTCCCTCTCTAGGCTGTTTCATGTGTATCGTTGATACTCAGGATAAGCAGATTGGGCATACTGGTACATCTGTTGGGAAACTTGTTGAGTCGAGGCAGTGGGCTGTGGTACCGCTACCGTCTGTGCTGTATGAGATGAAGCATGCATAGGCTGTGTGTTCTGCATAGGTTGTACATTCTGTGAGGTCTGTTGCTGAACCTGATCTTGTCTTGGTGGATGCGGTCTTTCTTTAGTTTTACCTGTGGATATGTTATGTTTCAGGACTGGACATTCATGTACATAGTGACCTGGCTGCTTGCAATAATTGCATGTCCCTTTAACGGGAGCTGCGGTATGACCTGTCTGGGTCGTACCCTTTCTGTTTCCGTCGGTATGGACCGACTGGGCTACTAACATTTTCATTTTCGTGTCTTCGTGAGAATGGCTGACCGTTATCTGAGTACACGACACGAGGCATGCCGTACCGTGGGAAGAATTCACGAACCAACTGCCTGGCAGTGGTCGGAGCAGTGTAATCTGGGACTGGGTATGCTTCGGTCCAACGGGAAAGTGCACAAACAATTACGAGGACATATTTAAATCCTCGACAACGGTCCATCTGGATATAATCCATCTGGAGGACTTCAAAAGGGTGATCGGGAAGATGAAATCCACCTTGCTCTACAGGGACGCTTTTACCTGGATTGAACTGACAACAGATCATGCAAGTACGCACTTTCTGTTTTGCTGCTGCTCGTAAGTGTTTATTGCTCCAAAGATTTTGTAAACTGTCTAACATCGCTTTTTCTCCTAGATGTGCTGGACTATGTGCTGTATTGATCATGACTTGAACCATAGAATCAGGGAGAAACCATGTAGATTTTCCCTTCGTCATCCAACCTTGATCTGTCTGGATCCCTCCTAGTTCAGTCCATTTTTTTATTTCATCTGGGGTAGCATGTGCCTGAATATCGATTACATCTAGTGTGGGATCCCTGACTGTCATACAATTTGTCGGTCCTATTGTCTTTGTCACATCGGTTGTCTGAGTGTGAGTCAGTGCTGTATGTTTTGCTGTCTGGTCTGCCAGGTCGTTACCCTGGGAAACAGAATCTGTAACTTTAGTATGTGCTTTACACTTCATGACGGATATTCCTGAAGGCAGATGTATTGCTTCTAACAGTGCTTGAATGAGGGGACCGTGTTGGATCTTGGCACCATGAGAGGTCAGAAAACCTCGTTCTTGCCATAACATTCCGAAGTCGTGTACAACTCCGAACGCATAACGGGAATCAGTGTATATATTAACATTTCTGTTCTTGGCTAGAATACAGGCTCTGGTCAGAGCAATAAGCTCTGCCGCCTGAGCGGACAGTGTGTCAATACGATGTGTTTCTTTAACTTCGGTTTCAGTGGTCACTGCATATGCGGCCACTAATTCTCCTGTACTTGTTCGCATACATGAACCATCCACATAAAGTGTCAGGTCTGGATTTGTCAGTGGGACATCTGTTAAGTCTCGTCGTGGCTTTGTTACTGTATTAATGATTTCTATACAATCATGCGGGGCTGGATCTGTCATAATTGTAGGTAACAGTGTTGCGGGGTTCAGAATGCTGCAGCGTCTGATTTCTATGTGTGGCTGGAATAGCGTTAATTCGTAACCTGTCAGTCGTGCTATAGTCAAGTGTTGAGTCTGGGTTCTGTTTAACAGAACCTCTACAGAGTGTGGAACTTGTACTGTTAACTGATGTCCTAAAACAATTGAATCGCTCTGTCTGATTGCTAACGCTGTTGCTGCTACTGACTTTAGGCACGCAGGGAGTGCCTGGGCTACTGAATCCAATGTACTTGAAAAATAAGCGCAAGGCTTATGTGAACCTGCTTGGTCTTGAGTGAGGACAGACAATGCTGTACCATCACGTTCTGTAACAAAAAGTGTAAACGGTTTGCTGTAACATGGTGTCGCTAAAACTGGTGCTTGACATAATGCTTTCTTTAATTCCTCAAAGGCTTGTGTATGTTCCTGAGTCCAAGGAAGGACAGTCGAAGTCGCTGCCTCCTGCGTCGTTAACTGGATGAGTGGTCCTACTCCATGACCTACTTTTTCCCAAACATTTGTTTTTGATAAATCTTCAATTTCTTTATGTATCTGTGTAATGTTTTGTATGACTTTCTCAAGTGGTTTCGAATTGTCTGGAATGTAAGTACAACATTCTTGGACCTTCAAAGCCTTGCAAACTCCGCCCTCTTTTGCTAGCAGTACATCTAAAGCAAGTCGGTTCTGAAGAACCATTGCCCTAATCGACTGCATCTCTCCTTCTACTAACATTAATGACCTTGCAGTACTTGCAGATAATCTATCTACAACTGTAGCTAGTCTCCTGATCTTAACATCGTTAAGTATTAAACCTAACATAGGAAACATTGCTCCAAAAATGTCTCCAACTACTTCAGCATCTCCTACTTCCCTTTTCGCTCTTATCGAAGCCTTTCCTTCTATGATCGCTAAATCCTTTGCATGATATATTTTGGGGAAGACAATTGCCAAGTAACACGAACCATACCAATTGTCGGGTAGTTTTACATAGGCATTTCTTCCACATACAAAATATACATTAGGAATCGCTTGCATCCCTTTCATAAAATCTTTCGTATAGTACTCTAACCTAAAAGCATGTTCGCAATTTACTTCACCTACAAATACACTCTCATAATACGTCTTGCTTCGAGTTAAACATAACTTTCCTTTCTGCGTTCTATCCAAAGCTATTGGACCATTGCTACCTTTCTTCTTGTGTGCTTTTTCTTCTTCGGTCCAATCTGTTTTCCACTGTCCTGACATTTTCAGAATCTTCTGCCTTCTGTATCGGTCATCTACTTGTCCTATGAACTTTTTCTCTACTTCTGACACTTTGCAAGTCAGATTATTTCTGCGTGCATATGAAGTATCTAGTGTATCCCAAGGAAGAAAGAACTTGGCTAATCTATCCTCCTTTTTATAATAGTCCCACTTATTCATTTGCTTATAATTCGGGACTTCAGGCAGTACCGAATCATAATTTGAAAAGTAGTACTCAAATCCTTCTCTACCATAAAATATACTGAGCAATAAACTACATGTTATCCCATAAGTCAGTGGGAGATGATGATATCGGATGCCTTCGTCTACGGAAGCCGGCAATTGCATACATACATAGCATTCTTTGGCCTCCATGGCATCGATATACTCATACAATAGCTTGGCATATGCATTTGACCTAAAATTTCCCTGCGACTCGTCTACGTGTAACCTACGAGCTTCATTTGCCAGTAACGTCTTTTCACGGATGACATTGCTCTCCTCCTTCTTCCCAACAAGAGCAGGTTTCAAAGTCGTTACAGGCTTTACATCTGTTGTCTCTCTTTTACTTGCATGTCCTACCATGTATGATGTGGTAACTACTGTAATAATAAGCAAAATTACTACTGCTATTAGTGTACCTATTATGCATTTGGCTTTTCGGTTTGGGTTGCCGTTCTCCATGTTATCAAACAGCGTAACTCTTTCTTTTGCGAAGAAAAGTTTCTCTTTTCAAGTCTTTGTCTTGCTTTGTTTGCTTTTTCAGTCTGTGAAGCGCTCTTAATCAACAAAAGTCTCTTTTCACAACAATGTCTTTTATCTTCAGCAATAGACAACCCTAACCCTTCTCCGTCCTCTAAATGTAATCCCTAATTTTATTCTTCTTTCCACTCGGCGCTAGGTTATCTTCTTCTTTATAACTTAAACACAAAAGTCTTTATGCATCTATAATTATTCTTGTACCTGCAGCTTTAATAACATGTTCCAATAATTCAAAACGAATGACTTTTTCTTCTTGTTCTGGTATTTGATGACCAAAAGTCGGAAACTGTAATCGATTTAGCACTAGATCTTTGATCCGACTTAGGTATGGGGGTATGGGAAGTGTGAAAGTCAGTAACCCCTCAGTCTCGAGCCCAGGCGTCAACATCCATATCTCCACTGCCACAAATGGATCGAGATCGATAACTTTCACTTCTTTCACTCTCCCAGATTTCTGTCCCCAAGACATCTGCCAGATAAGTCCACTCTGGGGTGGCGTACCTTCTGCAGGGCACACATACCCTTCTCGATCTTCTTGGACTCTCAGAACCTGAATCCGTAGTTTCTTCTTCTTGATCCGACTCTTCAGAAATCGGGACAAGGGTTTTCTCTTGATTTGTTTTTAAGCTTGGCCTTCTCCTTCTCTCCGGCCAACTGGCTTTGTCACTCCTTGTCCTCCTGCTCCTTGTTCTTGGACTTGTCTCTTGATCGCTTACAGCTTGTTCGTTATCTGATTCGAACTCCCATGTACTCTCTTCTTCTGAGACTACTTCGGTCTCACTGGTGTCCTGACCATCGTCTGCAGCTTGCTCTGACACAGGCTCAGCCTCTTCGATCACCTCTACAGCTTGACTTTCCCCCTCTGTGGCTTCTCCGCTTTCTGCTGGATTCTCATCCGAGAGAGGAGCTGTTTCTTCCAGAGGTGTTGGCACTCTTCGGGTGTGTGAGGCGTGTATCCAGTTGGGCAAACCTCCACACTTTACTGCAGTGTTCGTAACTAGTATGACTTGGAACGGTCCTCGCCAGCGCACGTCTAGACAGTTCTTCCTGACGTGCTTCTTCACCAGGACCCAGTCCCCTGGACACAGGTCATGGCACAAGTCTTGTGCTGATGGAACCTCTGCAGCCTGGACCTGGAGGGACACAGAATTAATGGCATCAGATAGTCCCTTGCAGTAGTTCAAGATCAAATCGTCTGTGATGTTCAATAGCGCTGCAGTCGGAACCGATGGCAATCTCATAGCTCTTCCCATTAGCACCTCGTGTGGAGACAGACCTGTTTTCCTATCTGGTGTGCTACGTATGCTCATAAGAACCAATGGAAGTGCATCAGGCCAATTCAGGGATGTCGATGAACAAACTTTGGCAAGTCTGGACTTGATTGTACTGTTGATTTGTTCTACAATCCCTGAAGCTTCTGGTCGATAACTGCAATGGAGCTTCTGATCAATACTCAAAGCTGAACATAGCATCTTCACTATTTCGCTATTGAAATGAGTTCCTCTGTCCGATTCCAAAGAGGATGGCACCCCGAACCTCGGTATCAACTCTCTAAGCAACAACTTTGCTACTGTAAGTGTATCGCACCTACGTGTCGGGTAAGCTTCAACCCATCTATAAAAGATACAGACAATCACTAACACGTATCTGAGTCTATTGCATTGAGGCATTTCAATAAAATCCAGCTGCATTCTATTGAAAGGCCCCCCAGACCTCCCAATGTGACTCAGTGTGACTGGTGTTCTCTTTCCTACGTTTAGTTGCTGACAGATCGCACAACGCTGACATACTGCTTCTGCCGCTACTCTAAACTTCGGATTAAACCACGTTTGTCTGAATACTCTCACCATAGCATCTCTACCTATGTGTGCTGATCCATGCAATTTCCTTGCCATTGGACTAACAAGTTCGTTTGGTAAAACTGCTCTCCCATCTGCAGAAATCCAAAAGTTAATTTCACTTTTTGTACATCCAGCTGTCTCCCAGCCCTTTTTCTCATCATCTGGTGCATTTTCCTGAACACATTTCAACTCATCCCACGTATCTACAGTGTCTAACAACATAGTCAATTTGGTTCTTTCCTGTATTCCCCCCACTTCTACATTGGTGTGAGAATAACCTTGTTCTGCACAGTAACGTGCTACCTCGTCAGCATAACGGTTGCCTTGCGACACAAAGTCTACGTTCTTCGTGTGCGCGGCACATTTGACAACTGCTATGGCTGACGGACCTTGCAATGCCTCTAACAATAATCTCACGAATTCTCCATTCCTAATTGGAGAACCCGAAGAGGTCATGTAACCTCTTTGAGACCATAACTGCCCGTAATCGTGAACTACCCCGAAACCATACTGGCTATCGGTGTATATGGTGACTCGAATTTTGTTACCTGCTAAACAGGCACGGGTCAAAGCAATAATTTCAGCTACCTGAGCGGAATGTACTCCTTGCAGGCAAGCGGCTTCCACAACTCTGGTAATTGTACAAACTGCGTAAGCTGCTCTCAGCTGACCAATATCGTCTCTTACGCATGAACCATCAACAAAGAATATTTCATCAGGGTCAGTCAATGGCTCATCTACGATATCTGGTCTCGGTTTGGTGCATAGTTCAGTCACATCTAAGCAGTCATGATCTGTACAAATTTCATCATCAATATCATTTGGAAGTGGCATCAAAGTTGCAGGATTCAAGACGGAGCATCTTTTTAGGGTCACATTCTCGGCAGCCAATATGACTTGCTCGTAGCGTGTGAGCCTGCTATTCGTCAGATGCTGAGTCTTAGTCCTGGTCATTAACAATTCTACAGAATGCGGTACGTACACCACTAACTGATGTCCCATTACCACACTTTCACATCGTTCAATGCTGACACCCGTTGCAGCTACGGATTTGAGACATCCGGGCAACGCTGCGGCTACTGGATCTAATGTAGCCGAAAAATAAGCAACTGGCCTACGCGCATCTCCGTGTATCTGGGCCAAAACTGCTAAAGCGCATCCCTCTCTTTCGCAGCAGTAAAGCAAAAATGGTTTTGTGTAATCAGGCATTCCTAAAGCCGGGGCACGACATAAGTCCTCCCTCAGCTGCAAAAACGCCATCAAACAATCTTTGTCCCATGGTACCGGATCACTTACTCCTTTGTGCGTCAGTTGTAGTAAAGGTTTTGCCTTCAGTGAAAAGTTGGCTATCCACTGCCGACAATAACCGACCATGCCTAAAAACATCCTGACTTCTCTCTGTGTTTTAGGCGCGTTCATTTTCATGATCGCCTCTATTCTGTCTGGAGACACCTTCCGTTTTCCCTTTTCAATTCTGTGGCCCAAGTATTGCACTTCGGTGAGACAATACTGCAATTTACTTGGAGACACCTTGTGTCCGTTCTCGGCCAAGTGATTTAATAAGGTGATGGTGTCTACCTTGCAAGCTTCCTCAGTTTCTGACGCAACTAGGAGGTCGTCTATGTACTGGACTAGAACCGAGTTCTTGGGCAGTACTAGACTTTCAAGATTCTTCTTCAGCAGCTGGTTAAAAATCGATGGGCTTTCTGTATACCCCTGAGGGATACGACACCATGTTAAAACGCGATTTTCCAGCTTGAAAGCGAACAAATACTGGCTCTCCTCATCTAAAGGAATCGAAAAGAAAGCCTGGCATAAGTCTATCACGGTGAACCATTCAGCTTGGAACGGTATCTGAAACAATATCACTGATGGATTCGGTACCACTGGACAACATGAAACAACGATATTATTAATCTTTCGTAGATCCTGCACAATTCTGTATTTCCCACTAGGCTTCTGCAAACCCATAATCGGAGAGTTACATGGACTTCCCACGATCTCCTTCAGTATTCCCTGTTTAATCATGGATTCGATCACGGGCTTTATTCCTGCAATCGTCTCCGGTGTCAACTTATATTGTGGTATTCTCGGATACTCGGCGTTGGGTCTTACCATGATCTTTACTGGCTCTACCCCTTTGATCAATCCTATTTCTTCTCCAGTAAAATCCCACACCTCAGCTGACACTTTCTCCCTCAAGTCCTGGGGAAGCTCCTCCACTGTTAGGGTAGGATATAGTTCCACGCATTCCTGCGAGTTTACAACTTTAAAATCGGCATCCTCATTGTTGGTCTGCACTTCTACTCCTTCAGGTGTGCAATGTATTGTGCAATTCAGTTTACACAACAGATCTCTTCCTAACAGACACACAGGGCTAGAATCACAGATTACAAACTGATGTTCATCACTGTAATTCCCTATCTTCACTGACACTGGTTCAGTTAGAGGATTCGTCATCCTCCTGTTTGCGACTCCTACCACCTGAATCGTCTCACCCGACATTGGCAAACCTGGGACTACCGCTGATCTCAACGTGGATCGAGTGGCCCCCGTGTCTACCAAAAAGGTCGTAGGACATCCAGCCACCTCAGCTTCTACGTATGGTCCTCTCTGATCTACTTCCAGGGCTGCTCCTAGAGTACAGTCTTCTTCCTTATTCACTCGTTGCCCTGTAAGAGGATCAACGTAGTAGCATTCTGCTCCTCCTACGAACAATGGCATTTGTCTATAGGTTTTTCCTCCATTTGTAATGCGAGGCGGTTGAGGGAATGGCGCTCGAGGAGTCTGATTCCCCCCTTTGATAAACTTTCCCTTCGGGACTGCTGTTCCCTTTACCATGCTGGGTTGAACCTCATCCTCCTCCTGTTCTAATTCCCCCGTCTCGACATTATAGGGACACTCGCGTCTCCAATGTCCCACCTCGTTACACTGATGGCACCTCGTTGTCTTTTTAAGTGTCGCGATATCTATTCTCGGTCTCGATCTTTCTTCCTCGTCTCTGTTTTGATTATTCTGTTTCTTTGCTGGTGTTCCGGTTCCCTGTTGCCGCTGTCCACCCTTTCCAGCTGATTGCATCTGCACCAACATCAGCTTTTCTTTAAGTTTCTTTGCTTTTGAGTCTATTTCGTCGCTACAGTACCTCGCATACCTCAGAATCTCATCTAACGGTTTGTTCTGCCAACAAATCAAATGCTGTTGAATCATTAGGCTTATGTCTGGCCTCAATCCTAGAACAAACTTCGACACAAACTGTCCTATGTCTTTAGGATCCATGACATCCAACCCGCTATACTGTTTGAATGCTTTCAGCAATCTCTCATAAAACTCGTGAACTGTCTCTTTAGGTTCCTGAGTTGTTCGATCTATCTTAACCCAGTCTATGTCTTGCACTGGCACTTTCTCCTTTAACCATGCTATTACTCTTTCGTACTTTTCCATGACTCTATCTGATGGACCATTCGTCCTGGCATCTCTCGGAGGCTCACAAGCGGGCCATTCAATACTAAGCTTGCATGCCGTCCACAAATCTCCGGGTACTACGATATCAAACAGGGTGTTCAAATCGATCCACAGTACCTTAGAGATCTTCACGAACCTCTCTACCTGCTTGTACCACTCCACGGGGTTCTCTCTTAACTTGGGGAAAGAATTAGTAAATGCCGCTAAATCCCCCCTACTCCAGGGTACATGCACGTAGCTTCCGTTCGCGATTTCTCGCAAGGGGAAAGCTTCCATTCGCATTAGCTCTCCATCTTGGGACTTCGCAAGTGTACTCCTTCTGACGGACCCCCTCTTGGACCATCTTTCCTCCCATCTATCCAGATCTCTCCATATTCTGATACACATGATTAGTTCCCTTATGTGTACTCTTAGCCCAATCGTCCTACGCTCATCTAGATCCTGATCCGTGCAATTTAGCCTATGGTTGGCCTGTAAAGCTTTAGTCCGTGACATGTCTATCATATACCTGTCTGCCAATTCAGATAATTTTTCATGAGCTGCCCTTGCTTTCCGAGTAACATCCTTAGATAAAAACAGTATTTCATCCCGTTCGTACAGCTCTAACCTTTCTATTGCCACTGTGCCGTCAATTATCTCATCCAAGTGTGACTTTAAACTCGTTACATCGAGCCGTCTTGCTTTTAGTTCAGCTCTCAGTACGTCAGTCCTAGGTTGTTCACTTACACCCCTCTCACCTCCACTATGCGCCCTACGTCTAAGCACAGGTGAGTTATGAGGAGTTCTTCTTCCATCTCTTTGTTCCCACCTCTCTAGATCCCAAGCTTTTCCATCTTCCCTTGGGGTATGGTGGAACATTGATCTATTCCCCATTACTACATTCTGTCTTTTCGGCTCGGTTTCTCTAGATACAATATAAGATCCTCCGTGCTGTTCTGTATCACTGCAAATCCCTTGCTGTCTGGTGTCGCTCAATAAAATGAAGGGTCCTCCACGGTCCTCCATGTTCCCGCGATCTCGTTCGTGATCACCGGATGCATGGCGAGACGTTTCGCGACTCCCTATATTCCCCTGACTTCGTCCGTGATCACCGGATGCATGGCGAGACGTTTCGCGACTCTCCATGTTCCCGTGATTCCAATGTCGCACATTTTTGTCCAGGGCATGGTGAGTGCACTTGAAACTATTTCGGTATTCTTGCGTTCTTCGCTCCCCCTCACTAAGGATGACGCGAGGCACTCCCCCACACCCTGCATTCCTGTCGTCGCACATTTGCCTATTGCCACTGATGGTATGGCAAGTATCTCCTCAGCTTCCTTGACTCCCTCCCTCCCACTCTGGGCTGCTTTCGCCAGCTCCGCAGTGAGAGAGGATCCTGTTATCTTGATCACTCCATTCTGCTCCTGTTTCTAATCTTTTATTCTGAGTCTCTTCGGCAGCATCCCATTCTCTCAAATATTCCCTTAATTCCTTATAGGATTTCGGTTTCGGTCCCCTCAGATCCATCTGTCCTCTTTGGCCCCCCTGTTCTATCCAGGGACCCGTTGCGGAATCTAGTGGGGTACTCCGACTCATTGGTCCTAGCAACTGCCTCTGGGAATTGATCGTATTATTCCTTCCCTCTATCTCTGCCCTCTCTCTGTCCCATCGTGCCTGTTCCTCCTGCTGGACCCCCTCTGGGTTGTAGATTGACACTATAGGGCCTATGGTAACAGGAACTTGTAAAGCGTCGGGCATTTGATACGACCTTGCATGCTGTGTTTCTGGCACCTTCTGGACCACGAATCTTCCCACTACTCTCTGTTCGGGACTAGATTGAGGTACTTCCTCACCTTTCTTGGCATCCCACTCTGTTACTGGGAGCGATTTATATTCCCCCCATCTAGCTCCGTCCCCTTGCTGTAATGCAGGACTTTCGGCTTCTCTGTTGTACGGAGGTGGTCTATCTGTTAATAGTCTTTCTATCAAATCCTCATCTGGCTCGCTATCCTCATCTTCTTCTAGAGGTTTCTTTTCTCCCGTAACCTCAAGCATTGGGTACAATTTGTCTGCTTCTATCTTTTGCACCCTCCACTTTTTAGCTTCATCGTCCCATTTGGCATCCTGCACTGCTTTTACCGATTGTCTCACTCTTTCCTGGCGTCTCTTTAAGCTCTTTTCGTGTGCTGCTCTAAACCATGCACTAAGGGCTTCGAACTGTGTTGGCCTCGGTAGAGGTCTCGTTGCTAGCATTACCGCTTTCAGTTGATTCAATACTTCTAGCTTAAACGTCCCTTATCTCGGGAACGTCAGTTCCTTATTCCCTTCCGTTAGCTTATTCCACTCGGAGATCCATAATATCGAGTGTAAGCCTACATTCACTGCCATATGATAAGCTGGTGTGCCTTCTGGTGGAGCTTCTTCTCCGGCATACAAGTTTCTCCTATCTCTCTTAAAGATCGCCCTTAAACGTTTAAAACACTTCATTTTCGATAATCTACGATTTTCCCTTTCTCTTCCTTGTTTACGTCCTGATGACAAACAACCAATCCCTACGCGGCTCTCGCTAATCAGCCTATCCCAGCGCGACTCTACGCTGACCGACCAATCTCAGCGCGGCTCTACACTGACGTCACTCGTCCCCTCTGCAGCAGTTCCCCTCCTTTCTCAACTCGTCTCTCGATCTTGCATGCGTTTTCATTCATACGCTGAAAAATGACTACTTCCGTCCAAGCGATCACTTTTCTCTGACTGTACGGCCACAGTCTAACTGTAATTGTCACCTCAACTGACGAGACGTCTTTCCTCACACGGTCAGACGCTCGCCTTAACTGATAGGTTACTTACACACAGTAAACGTACGACCAGCGTCCGTTACTCATACACTCACTCTTACGCTCCCCCTATCATCGGTCTGTCGGGCGATCAATGGTACCTCATGACCCCCTTTCAATGGTAGACAAATTACTCTGGGTGTTCGATACACCCGAACCACTTAAGCTCTCCTTGAACTTAAGATTTTATCCGGTTGCGCGCGCTCACAACCTTCCCTCAATCACACTACAGGCATTCAACTCCGCTTGACATTACAACACAAGTACAACATAAAATACCGCAATCTTACAACGCATGACCCTTATACTCACTCTCGACCGACTCTGCTGCTTTTCTCTCGACGCACCGTCAGCACCTTCTATGGCAGGGATTCTTCTTCTGGTCGCCGATGACTAGGGACCTTGGGGTAATCTAGACCTGACCTAGGTTGTCTTCCTCAAGAAGAAAACCATCTTTCTCTGCTACCAACTGCGGGGAATGAGATTTTGATACCCTTTTTGATCACTTAGATACTAATCTCATTCATCAATTTGGATCGGTTATTTTCTGTCATTGAGTAAAAGACAAACCCCACATAGGTTAAATTAACCCCATAAACTGACGCAACTCTGAAGGACCACTGACAACTGATGAAGTTTTAAAAGTTTTATATAAAATCAAGAATTAAGTGCATATACAATCCTCTCAGGATAAGATTCAATAAGTATACAAAAGAATACAATTAAAGTCAACTCCAAATCTGTTTCAATCCTGTTCCAAATCTGCAGATTTAAGCATAGATACAATGTGGTCTTGTTGCGTCATCTACAAAAAGAATAGACAAGTTAATTCTGTCCCTACTCTGTACTAAGTGACATCCCTACTTCGCAAGTTCCTTACCTAAAAAGGTGTCAGCAGTTTGACTTCCAAAGAAGTTCAAACTCTCTTAACCCCTAATGGTAACTTAAGTTTAAGAAGCAGTACCCTCTCTGCCTACCCATCCGCTCTCTAAGGGTCCTCGGCCTACTGCTCTCTCGCGCTCTGATCTCTCTCAGCGCTCGCTCCTAACCTCGCTGTTCTCGCTATCTTCTCCCCGGGGTACTGTCCCTAAAATACACAATCACAGTATGGGTGGAACGCCCCTTTGACGCCCACCACGTACTTTCCCCATGATCTCATTCTTTGCTCTTTCCATGGCTTCATCTCTTCTCGTCATCCGTTAAGTTGACCCTTCTCCTTAGACGCCATCTTCCTCTTCTTGCTGGTGACTTCATTTGACATTTCATTTGACACTTTCGAAGCAAAAGTCTATCACCTCAGCAGAACTCTACTCTTTACGACTGTATTCGTAACCTTAGTTGGTCCTGTGAACGGTCGTTTCTAAACAAGACTCAAATTCCAAGCGTCTCTTATCACGTTTAGGCCATAAACTTCTTCCAACATTGTCACCTTAAATCTAGCAAGACCTTTGACTCTTGTCTCGCACATTCAACTCAAGGCTATTCACGACTCCTGTGAGCCCACTAAATTACATACAGCGGACTACACTCCTGCGAACTCTCGGTCAGTTAGGTTAAAATCACATATGACCTAAACTCTTTTCTAACATTCCTACAAAAGCTTTCTACACAGTATAACCTTTAACACACATTTATATATAATCGAATTTAGCAAAGCAATGACTATAAGTGAATACATTCTACATATAACGCAACATTTATTTCTCGTGCTTATATCGTGCTATACATTCTCTGCACATTTCGTCACTTTACGTTTCGCCGTTTTCTCCATTTCATGATTACACACGTATATTCCGTTTTGCACGTTCTACTATTCTTAAGCATTTCTATACATTTCTATATTAGCCCACTATGTATACGGCCTTTCTAATTCTAATACACTTTATAAATATATACATTTCCTATTACTTATGTTACATCGGCTAACTTTATACTACAAGTGTTAACTTCACGTTACAGATTCCACGTTTATGCGATATGCTTGTGAATATGGTTCATACATATTTTTTATTCAAATTGCGCTCTCTCAGTAGCAACTTGGTTTGCTTTTTCTTTAAATTCCGCATCTTGTGCATTTTAAAAGATGGCATAAATGCAGACCTTTTTGGGAGTTTGTGTAGAACGCTTCAGGTGCCGAGCCTCAGTGACATCTAGAGCTTGACCCTGGGTGAGGAGAGTGACTGGGAGTAGTTAATTTGTCAAAGAAAAAGTGCTTTGGGCTCAATGTCTTGTACAGAAACCCGTGTCCAACCCTATCTAAACAATAGGGTGTTTGTTTGGGTGAATACCGAGGCTGCTTGTCCTTGGTTCCGCCTCTTTATTACACCACCAGTCGCCCACGGTCAGTTTATCTCACTTTTTCATCCCTGGTTTCCTCCTCCGTTAGTGTTTTCCGTCGTTATCTTCCTCATTTGGTGCCATCTTTTGTGGTTTTCTTTCTCTTGCTCTGGATTAAAATGTATTTAATGGAAAAATATAAGCACATATCTCATAAAATGAGTTTAGGTGGACCCTCCTTCAACCGCCGGCTGAGTAGATCCCTTGGACTATGGGTCCTGGCCAAAGTAGGCCAGCCCTTTGCACCAAAACCAAGAACAATAAAAATAAACAATACATTTAGATTTAAAAAATAAGAGAAAATCACATAAAAGAAGAATGCACAATGTATATACACTGCTACATATTGGAACAGTGCGTACATATGTTGCCCCAATGACATCGACAATACTTGCTGTGGCTAGTATTGGGAGAAGTGTTCCATTGTAATAAACAACCAGATGGAAAGATAAAAATCATTATTTACCAATCCGATTCAAATCAACTTGTCAGCTGTCAGGTTCTCAACATCAAATTATGTAGTACTAAATTCTATGCTGTGAACCGGATGTATTTGCCTGCATTCAGTGCTAGCACGTAAGAGCTGGGATTATCTGAGTTAATTTGGGGGCAAGAAGCCACGTGGCTTGTGACCGGTTAACCAAGTGTAGTAAAGACGCACTACACATAAGAGAATTCCAACTCGTTTATTGAGTTCAAAACACACAGGTGCTCCCAGCTTGACGGCTTTCTGTCAACACAACATTCTAACGCTGCCTTCAGGTGACAGCACGGGCTAAACTAAGGGAAGGAGTAAGGAGGGGGGAATGGAAGGGTGGGAGAAACCATTAGAAAAGTTACAACACATCATCCTCCCTAGGGAGACTTCAAAGGAGAGAGGGCAAAAGGAGATAATCGGAAGGAGTAGTGTGGAAAAGAAGGAGAGGAAGGGCATAACAGTGAGGAAAGTAGGAAAGAGAGAGAGAGAGAGAGAGAGAGAGAGAGAGAGAGAGAGAGAGAGAGAGAGAGTGAGGGCAACAGGTGGGTAAAACAGAGGGGTGGAAAGAACAGGGTGAACAGTACAAAATAACCTTGAGTCCTGCACAGAAGACTCTATCCTAGGTCAGGGCCTAGATTAACCAAAACAAGGTTCACAAGCACCCCCCTATGTGGGTGACAGCAGATGCCTTTACCTCATGCTATACTGCCTGTGCCAGGACGGGGTGGTTCTTTTCCTGTGACTTTCCCTTCTCTGCCCCCTTTCCTGCCATCTGTCTCCTGACTCTGAAATCCCCTCACCTAACGGATCTCTCTTAATTGTAACAGGGACAATTCGATCTTGACTCCACATTTTTCCATCCTGCATGACTACCACATTGCTCTTGACCTCCTTTATTTTCCCTGGGGCGTAGAATCTGTCCTCTTTTTTCCCCATTCTGTCCGGCTTTCTGATGTACACCATCTGTCCTTCTTTGAGGTTCTTTTCCTTTGCACCCCACTTACTGTCGTACCACTCTTTGTATTTGCTTTGCTTGTCTTCAATTCTCTTTCTCATGACCTCCTGATCTACCTCCAGATTACCCCCTTTCCCCATCCACTGCGGGGACAGCTTTGATCCAGCCTTTCTTCCTCTCATCAGCTCGAAAGGTGTGTGTCCAGTAGTAGAGTTGGGGGTGGTATGATAGGCCCACAGAGTTTCCATTATGGCGTCCTCCACGTTTTTCCCCGACTTGCTGGCAAGATTGATACTCTCCTTCAGCAAACAGTCCACCCTTTCCACTTTGCCGTTAGCCTTGGGACAATAAAACGGAGTGCAGATATGAGTTATCGAGCAGTCTTTTAAAAACTCTTTCATTTCATCCGAGATTAGTTGGGCCACATTGTCCGTTATCATCGTTGAGGGAAAACCCTCTCTAGAGAACACTTCTCTTTGGGAAAACGTATCAATGACTTAGTGTTGATATTAACTACAACCTTGTGAGTTATCTAGTTGGAGTAATAGTCTATCGTTACCAATAGGTACCAATCCTGTGAGCCCCTTCCGTGAATGGGTCCCGTTATGTCGAAGCCCAGTTTTTTCTAGGGTGCCATAGGTACTTCCACTGGAATCAAAGGAGAATGCTTAGATACTTTGGATTTGTCGCTAATGCTACATGCGTAATAATCTCGTACCTTCTCCTCCATCTCTCGATCCATCTCCGGGAACCAGTAGTCTGCTCTTAATCTTGACTTGCATAGGCTTCTGCCCAAATGACCTTCATGGGCCAAGGTGATCACTTGCTGCCTCATTCCCTCTGGTGGAAGAAGTTTTCCCGACTTCATGACGAAATTCGCTTCCACCGAAAGGTCATCTTTTACATTCCAATACGGTTGAATTTCATTACTCAGCTCCTTGCACTTCTGGGGCCACCCTGACACAATGTACCTCTTCACCTTCCTTAATGTCTCATCCTTTTCCATTTGCTTTTCCCACTCTTCTTTTTCCACTGCTGCTACACTTATTTCCAAAATGGTGTCCTCCACCTTTTCTTCATCAGACTCGCAGCGGATGGGAGACCTTGAAAGAAAACCCGCCACTCTGTTTTGTTGGCCTGGTATGCATACAGCTCTGAAATTAAATCCTTGCAGGCCCAACATCCACTTTGCTATGCGCGAGGTCATTTCCTCCATGTTCTTCTTGGTGAACAAAGGCACCAGCGGCTTGTGGTCCGTATGCACCTCGAATTGTACTCCCCAAACGTAGGACTTGAAGTGTTTGATTGCCCAATAAACAGCAAGAGCCTCCTTCTCCACCGTAGAATAGTTTGCTTCCGGAGAGGTGAGGGTTCTTGAGGCGAAAGCCACCACCTTTACTTGCTTCTCTACTCTTTGCG
The DNA here is from genome assembly GCF_964263255.1 of Lissotriton vulgaris. Taxonomy (NCBI): domain Eukaryota; kingdom Metazoa; phylum Chordata; class Amphibia; order Caudata; family Salamandridae; genus Lissotriton; species Lissotriton vulgaris. Next base: position 910,257,501 of record NC_141685.1, read on the forward strand.
ATAAGGTTGCGCCTATTCCACGGTTACTTGCATCTGTGGTAATTATTATGTCTCTTTCCGGATCAAATTTTCCAATAAAGGGTGCCTGTATGATTGCATTTTTTATGTCTCTGAACGCTGTCTCTTGTTTTTCTCCCCAGTTGAAAATGCTGTCTTTCTTCACCAATTCTCTCAACCAATAAGATCTGGTGGCAAAATCTTTAATGAATTTCGCCATGTACTCCGCCAGACCAAGAAATGACACCACCTCCTCTCTGCTTGTTGGTGTTGGGGCATCTCTAATGGCGTTGACCAAGTCTTATTTATGTTTGATACCTTCTTCTGAAATTGTGTGGCCCAAGTAATCCACTGAGCTCACCCCCAATTTGCACTTGCTCAATCTGGTGGTGAACCCTACCTCCTTCAACCTCCTTAGCACTCCTTTTATGTTCTCACTGTGTTCCTCTTCATTTGAGCCATAGATCAGGATGTCATCCTGGAAGCACATTGTTTTTCTGCAATCTTTGAGAATGTGCTGCATCACACGCTGGAAGGCCGCGGATGCCAACCCACAAGGCATCCGTAGAAATTTGAAGTTTCCAAAAGGAGTTGTGAAAGCCGTCAGAGACTGTGACTCCGGATGCAGCTCTATCTGATAGTAGGCCGAGGACAAATCCAACACGCTAAAGAATCTGGCCCCTTGTATAGTGCTCAACATCTCTCCGATTCTCGGGAGGGGGTATCCGTCTATCTGAATGTTAGCGTTCAGGTCTCTCAGGTCTACACACAGCCTAATGTTCTTTCCTCCATCCTTGGTCGTGATAACAACCGGAGCCAACCATGCTGATGTCCCAATCTCCTTGATAACTCCTTGGATGACCAATTTGTCCAACTCGTTTTTCAAAGGCTCCTTCATACACAGAGGAATGGAGCGCGTTTTATGTACTACCGGAACTGCTCCCTCCTTGAGCGTTATTTTGTGCATATAGTTCTTTAACACCCCCAGCTTTTCATTAAATACCTCCTTAAATTCCTGGGTCAGGTCTTCAGCAATATTGGGTGGTTCTACTAAAAGCACTTGCTCACTGTTGTTGGGATCTAGCTTAATCCCTAGTTCCTTCTGATGCTTCCACCCCAGGAGATTAGAACCTCTTGTGGTGACATACACTTTTCCCACCGTGTGCCTATCCTTAAAGGTTATCCTCATTTTTGTCATACCCTCTAATGGTATTCGTTCCTTGAAGTACCCTACAGGATTTATGGGTCATTAGTGCACCTAACAATCTGGTCTCTTATCATGAGTCAGTCAAAGCCCAAACTTCACAAGTGGCAGATAGGCTCCTCAGGACAGCAACGTAATTAGTGACCTTTTCATCTTTCTTCTGCGCCCTTTTGTAAAATGTGTGCCTTTCTAGTACCACATTCAGCTTAATTTTAAAATGTTCCTCCAATTTCATTAAAGTATACTCATAAACATTAATCCCTTCTACCTCTTCTTGTTCATCGTCTACCTGCCTGCCAGTTGTGTCCTCAAACACTTTCCTTCCATGAATGCCCAAGTTATGCAGTAAAATATGTTGCTTCCTCACGTTGTTGTAATTGCCTCCCCCAATTGCTATGAGGTAAGACTTGAATATACCTTCCCATCTTTTCCAGGGAATGTCCGGCTCACCAAGCTCATTTAAAAAGGGTGGAGGCTGGCTCATTCCCGCCCCTGCCATGGCCATCAACTAGAAATCCCTCTAGACTGCTGTTGAGGCTATCCCTAAAAGCTTCAAAATGGCAGGACAAGTATAATGCTAATATAACCCTCCTTAACTAATTTTTTCCCTTCCTGCGAAATGTGACACACAAATACCTGTGCTTTCCCCCACAGTAAAACGAAATAAACCTTACTTCAATCACTTTTCAATAAACATTAAATTCATGGGAACTAAAACTGAAGACACTACAAGAGTCCTCTTTCTTTTTCCTTGGTTTTTTTCCAGTCAAGTGATCTGGGCGGGAACTTCCTGTGGAGAGCATCAACGCTTCGTCAGAAACTCTCTCTGACCTCGTTGACATCCTCCTTCAGTCCGATGCCTCACACGCCGTGCTCACAAACCGCCGAAAAGGAGAAAGGAAAAAGGCAGTCTCTCCCCACAGTTCACGCTCAACGAACTGGGCGAAGCAAAGTCTCCAGATCTCACACGCAGCGACGCACACCCCAGGCACTTCTCCCGAACACTCTTCCGCTCCTCTTCAGCAACCACACCAGCTCCCCTGCTCCACGAAACTCACTGCGCATTAAAAGCAGAACGCGCCTCAGGAGTACTGCCAGGAAGAAACACCAGCACAGCTCACTGCAAGTCGCCCGACACCTCGGGTCTGCTCCCCCTCACAGCACCGGCTCACCGTTCACCAAACAGCCCACCACGCTAATGCTGCTTCACAGGAGGTCACCACGATGAGCTGCTACCTCAACAAACTTCCGCAGGTACAGCAAAGAGTTGGCCCGCAGGGGTAAGTCAATTATCGATTATCTTTTTCCTCCGTCCAAGCACCAACCCCTCCAGGGGGAGAGCACCACGCTGACCCTGGCTCAGCTCCTTGTCCAACGTCGCCAAAAAGTGTAGTAAAGACGCACTACACATAAGAGAATTCCAACTAGTTTATTGAGTTCAAAACACACAGGTGCTCCCAGCTTGACGGCTTTCTGTCAACACAACATTCTAACGCTGCCTTCAGGTGACAGCACGGGCTGAACCAAGGGAAGGAGTAAGGAGAGAGGAATGGAAGGGTGGGAGAAACCATTAGAAAAGTTACAACACCAAGCAATGGAGGCAACTGTTTTATGGCAGGTGAAATACATATTCTGTAAACTATATTTGATTCCCTTCCAGCTGTGACCAGGTGCGTAATTCAGGCCTCAGCATCCCCCGCGGTGTGGGCGGCCCCCGAGCTGCAGGGGGGCCCCTCAGCACATTACTCAGGCCTGTGAGTTCCAGATTAAATCTGGAGCGGGGGCCCACTCCATGTACCATGCAGGGGGCCCCCCTCAACTTTTGTTACGCCACTGGCCTAAACGCTGGGCCTCCCACACTTTTACCTCTTCCCCTGCCCCTCCCCATGCGCTCGTGCCACATTGGCCTGTTTTCCCCACTCCTCTACCCATGCTTCAGTTTCCTGCTTGTCACGCAAGACAGACACATCTTGTGCAGCCTCCTCCCCCTGGTGCCTACCCCTGCCCATCTTGTATAGGCCCCACCCCCTGTGTTGTCATAAAAGGAAGCAATGGCTACCGTGCAACTAATGATGAGAGTCTCCAGCTTAAGATACTCTCATCATTGCTTGACATTGCACATTGTGTTGCTCGGGACCCCGCTGGTTGTCCTGTTTTATTATCTCTCAATGCCCATTTGGCCTATTATTTAAGAGCCCTGATGAAGTTCCCTTTTGGCACAATCGGGAACGAAACGTGTTGGCTGCGTGCCGGTTTTTAAGATTAACTGAAAAAAAAGAAGTACTTTTTTGGACTTTCTGTTTGTGAGTCTACTTTCTATGAGTGTACCTTCCATCTTTTCGTGAAAACTGTGACCTGATCTGTACCTTTGGACGACGGGTGCAGGAAGTGTTTCGCACCAAAGTTTTTGTTATTAATGGTAAATGTTAATTGGTTGAGCTGGACCTTGGTCTGTCGTTTATTCCTTTTTTGCTAATCATTTTTCTAATTGTCCCAGAAGAAGATCAGTAGTGGATCCTCCACCAAGACGGAGGAGCATCGCTAATATGCTAAAAAAGAATATTATAATAATGTATCGTTATTATCATTATATTTTTACTATTGCAGTCAGTGGTGGGCGGGGCTGGCCAGAGCAGGGGGGGAGTGAATTGCACTTCCTAAGTGTGCATGACTGTTTGGCCGAGACTCTTAGGGCCGGCCAAACAGTCATGCACTTTGCATGTTCCCCACCAGGCTGCATTACACAGCCTGGTGAGAAACATACACAGACTCCCTGTCCCCATCTGAGCACCGAAGCACGGCATTCTGACCAATCACAACACTGCATTGCAGCATTGTGATTGGCTCAGGGGAGCCTGTGTGTCTGGCTGCTTCCTGCTGCCAGCCGGACTGGAGACAGGGAGAAGGAAGAGGATGGAGGATAGAGGAGAGGTGGTGGCGGCTGTTCTAAGTAAGTTGATTTTTTTGTTGATTTTTTCCATCCCCCACCGCTCAATCACGCCACCGCCCACCGCCTCAGTCCAGTAGCAGCCGCTACTGATTAAGAAGGTAATGTTTTATCTAGCTGGGTGCTTCTGGTGTCTGTCTAGCCTCTCAAGCTAGTGCTAGTCCACTTCTAAGTGCTGGAGTACACTTCAACCTGCCTAACTAGCTCTCTATGACTTCCCTAACTCCACCTTCGCTACCATCCCCCCTGCGTGTTTATGTTTATGTTTTGGCAACTTGTATAGCGTGCAATTACCCTGGGGTGTCTCGGCGCTTAGTGATTCTGAGGATAGACAAGTGGAGCGCAGTTAATGTGTAAACAGCCAGGTTTTTAGTTGCTTCCTGAAGCTAATTAGGGTGGGACTGGTATTGATTATGAGAGGGAGAGAATTCCACAGTTTGGCTGTGGAAATGACAAAACACCTGTCGCCCCAGTTAGCTTTTTGTTGTTGGTTGGACATTAAGGAGGTGAGCTGAAGCTGAACGGAGTGTCCTTGATGATACAAGTGGGCGGAAGGCATGTTTAAGGAAGTGCTGGCCAAAGTTGTTAATGGCCTTGTGGGCGATGCACAGTGCCATGAACTTAGTCCGGCTCTTGACAGGAAGCCAATGGAGCTGACAGATGAAAGGGGAAATGGAACTGGATTTGGGGATACCTAGGAGAATTCTTGTTGAGGCGTTCTGTACCAGTTGGAGCTTGTTTAGGACCTTTTTCTGTGCGTTGAGGAGGAGGGCATTACAATAGTCGGTTCTGGAGAAGATTAGGGTAGTGATCAGAGTTTTTCCCGCCGAAGTTGGGAGGAAAGGGAGAAGTTTCTCAATTTTTCTTAATGTGAAAAAGGAGGTGGATACCACCGCATTGACGTGGTGATTGAAGAGCAGTCTGTCGTCAAACACGACCCCCAGGTTTCTAACTTTAGTTACGGGTTGAGGTGGAGGGCCCATCTCGCTAGGCCACCAATGAGGGGACCAACTAGGCGCGAGCTTTCCAAAAGTCATGACCTCTGTTTTTTCAGAGTTCAACTTTAGACAGTTAGATGTCACCCAGGAGCTAATGGCTAGCATTCGTTCTCGGAAACTGGCCGCCACTGTATCTCCGTCATGACAGGACCAGCTGGGTGTCATCAGCGTAGGTTGTCAGACTGATGCCGTGTGTTAGGATTTGGGTCTAGTCCCCTTTCAATGACCATAGACTATCATCACATGACCTGCCAGGACGGGGATATAGGTCAGTTTCACCTTTTATTCCTTGCTTGATATCGCTAGTGTGTGGGTTCCTGGTCCCTGATGTCTGGTTCCTGTGATTGCTGATTTTTGGTTACGTTTCCTCATGGGCTCGTGAGTGATTCCGGATCCCATTAAGAGTTATTCCTTTCATTTTCCTTGCTTTCCCATTCCTTGCTCCCCTTTTTAGTCAGATAGTATAGTCCTTTTCTGTCCCTTCCCTTCCCATCCTGTTTTTGACCAGTTCCCGTCCTTTGTTACGGTTGAGGGGTTTATAGGGCCTCCTGCCCCCCCTTATTTGAAAGCCTTTACTCACCTCAGTGTTCTCTGGAGCATATTGGTGACACGTTTGCAAACGAACGTTTGGATCGTTTACTTCCGCGTCATTTTCCTTACTGCTCCGTGTTGTTGTGTGCGGAAATGACGTTTTGGGTCATTCCGCAAGTCTGTTTCTAAAACCGAGTGTTGGGATTATCGGCTTTCTTTGTCCCTTACGTCCTATCCCTTCCCGTTTTGATACATGAACTAGTAGGGGTTTTTAAGCCGGTAACGAGGCACTTTTTTCCCCTGATAACCCGTGAAACACCTTGGAAGCATTGGTTGGTGCTTCGTATGTCCCCGGATCCGAGAGGAGTTATCTTGGATCTATCGGATTTGGCTTTTTCTGCTGCCCGAAGTCTTCATGAACCAAAACCTGCATTTCTGACTGGTAGGAGTAACGTGAATGTTGTGGCAGGACATGGTCATTGATGTTAGCGCTGTTGGAAAGATACATAAAGTGTGTTTTGTCTGTTTAGGTGCAGAGCGTGGAGGAGGGAGCAGCGATTTCATCGTTCTAACCAGGGTGGAAGTTGACTTGGTGTCTCTTCATACTTTTCCACCCCCTTTCCTGGTTCATGTGCACACTCATAGTTATACCTTGTTAGTGGTATATGGGCAGGGGAAGTGGATTGGTTCATGCTACGTTCCAGCAGTGTGCAGGCTAAGTGGACGGAATCCAACACCGTGTGATTTGATCACCCTCGCTAAGTCTGATACATAGATGTTAAACAAGGTCGGATTTAGCGAGGAGCCCTGTGGCACTCCACACGGGAGGGAGACGGTGAGAGAGAAAAAAGGGCATAATTTTACAGATTGGGCACGATTGGCTAGGAACGAGGCGATGAGATCTTTGGCCTTGTGTTTGATACCCATAGCTGAGACACGGTCGATTAAGGTGGCATAATCGACCACGTCGAAGGCCGCTGACAGATCAAGCAGTATCAGGACTGACGCCCCGCCTTTGTCTAAGGTCATCCTGATCTCGTCAGCAGCTTTTAAGAGGGCTGTCTCAGTTCCATGTCCTTACCTGAAACTGAATTGTGTGTCATCCAGCAGGTGGTTGGTGTCAATGAATTCAGATAATTGTCTATTCATTAGATTTTCAGAGATCTTGGAGGGAAATGGGAGACTGGCAATGGGTCTATAGCTGGAGGGTGATGCGGGGTCCAGAGTGTTTTTTTTTAAGAGCGGCTTGATAATAGCATTTTTCCAGACGGAAGGGTAAGAGCCTGTGAGGAACATGGTGTTACCGATGTTTGCTATGGCAGGAGAAATGACCTCCGGGATCAGATTGAGAATGGACGGTGGACAAGGGTCCAGGGGTGAACCCGATCTGATGGTAGAAATTAAATGTGAGATCTGTTCGAGGGGAACCTGACTAAAGTTAAGAAAAGTGGGGCTGTCAGTGCTAGGATAGTCATGGGAAGTGTTCTGGGTGGGGCGGGGTTGGGGTACAAAGGCAGAAAAATTGAGGTGACTTTGTCTGAGAAGAATTCGGCTAAGGAAATGCAGAGGGTTTGGGAGGTGTCTGAAGGAGGATCAGGGGTATTAGAAAGATGGTTGACCACCTGAAATCATTTTTTTACCGAATTCTTTGCTGAGGTGATTTGGGTAACATAATAGTTGCTCTTTTCGGAAAAGATGAGCAATTTGTACTGGGCCAAAGTGTTCTTTTAGATTTGTTTGTCAAAAGGGTTGTAATGCTTGCGCCAATGTCTTACAAGGTTTCTGCAATATTGTCTCTGTAGCCGATGGGGTTCAGAGAACCAAGGGGCAGATGGAGTCCTACGGTTGCGAAAAGAGGACTTAGGGGGAGCCAAGGTGCTGAAAGCGGTGTCTAGGTGAGTGAGGTAGTTGTTGATGCAATTTCCGGATCAGACTCAGCAACATTGAGGGAATTTGTCAGAGTGGAAGTGAGAAGGGGTATGTCAATATTTTTCCAGTCTCTGGTGGTTGAGAGGGACGGGGGTTTAGCTTGTGAGGGAGGGGACCATCTAGATTTGATGCTGAAAAGGACTGCAGAATGGTCTGTCCAGGTGAGAGGAATAGGGGTAGATACAATGATGTCAGAGTCGTTGGAAAAAATCCCGTCAAGAGTGTGTGCTGCCTTATCCGTAGGTGAGGTGACAAGCTGGCGAAGTCCAGCTGCCAGAAAATCGCTGGTGAGGAGGGTGGTATCTTTGTCGGTGAGGGATTCCAAATGAAAATTAAAGTCCCCTAGTATGGTGTAGTGGGGGGTTCCAGCTGCGGTCTCGATGACATTATTGAGACTCGATAGGAAATTAGTTCGGGGGCCTGGAGGGCGATAGAGCAAGATACCTGTCAAAGACTGGTTGTTGGAGAGAGCGATAGAGAAAGAGAATGCTTCGCAACCTCTGTAGTTAAGATTTGTAGTGTTTATGTGTAAATATTAGCAATGCCGCCTCCCTTTTTAGGTCTCGCCTGTCGATGCGCATGCGCATCGAGCTTGCGAGACTATGGGGGCTTAAACACTCTTTAACCAACTTGCAAGGAATCGTGGCGATTCCTTGCAGTGCCCGTGAAATTTAAGCTCAATGCGCATGCGCATTGAGCTTAAAAGCGCGTGCACATGCCCCCAGCCGCCTGCCTTGCCCACTCTCTCTCACAGCCTCCCCCAGCTCCGCCCCCTCACTTCTTGGTTGCACGGCCGCTAGGCCGTGCCTCCCCTACTCTCCTCCCCACTCCTCCTCCTACTCTCCTCCCCCCTCCTCCTCCTACTCTCCTCCCCTGCCTGCCGGCACCCCCTCCCATGAGCGATCCCGCTGCCTCCGCTGTTTGTTTACCTTGCAGCGCACTAGATCACGCTACCATGGGGTTGGGAGGGTATTGTCCTACATAATTTGGAGTTTCCTCGGACACTTCGCCTGGTAGTGCATCCGAATGACATCGCCATGCTCCCTTTCCACCATCTTCCTGTGCAACGTGCCTCCCCTCCTCTCCTCCCCCCTCCTCCTCCTACTCTCCTCCCCCCTCCTCCTCCTACTCTCCTCCCCTGCCTGCCGGCACCCCCTCCCATGAGCGATCCCGCTGCCTCCGCTGTTTGTTTACCTTGCAGCGCACTAGATCACGCTACCATGGGGTTGGGAGGGTATTGTCCTACATAATATGGAGTTTCCTTGGACACTTCGCCTGGTAGTGCATTCGAATGACATCGCCATGCTCCCTTTCCACCATCTTCCTGTGCAATGTGCCTCCCCTACTCTCCTCCCCCCTCCTCCTCCTACTCTCCTCCCCTGCCTGCCGGCACCCCCTCCCATGAGCGATCCCGCTGCCTCCGCTGTTTGTTTACCTTGCAGCGCACTAGATCACGCTACCATGGGGTTGGGAGGGTATTGTCCTACATAATATGGAGTTTCCTCGGACACTTCGCCTGGTAGTGCATCCGAATGACATCGCCATGCTCCCTTTCCACCATCTTCCTGTGCAACGTAGGTCAGGTTGAATTAGTTGGTGTTGGGCGAGAAGGTGACACATAGGAGAGGGATGTTCCTATCACTTTGCTGATCAGGAATGTTTCCTTTCCGGTTTGGTGTAGGCTGTTGCCGGTCGGATGCGTCCGCACTACATAGGAGATGAATACAGGAGGGCGGCAGTAGTGATGTGATTGTTAGCGTTCTCTTTATGAGTAGGATGCCCTTTTTGTTTAGAATCGGAGATTGTAATTACTCTTTTTACATGTAGTTGCTATCCCTCTCAATATACCCACCAGTCTAACTCCTTATTTTCTGCTTCAAATGTCCGCTTTAAATGTCCCCCAAACACAGTCGCTCATTGACTTGAATTTTTCTTTTTTCCATATTACATTTATGAAATGGAATCTTTTTAATTGACCTGCCATCCGTTCCAGACGTTGTCGTCTTCTGATAAGTGTCGACTGATAAAGTCACACTTTTGCACATCGGTATACTTGCTGGGTTGGCAGTAGGCAGGGTGAGGGTCTGGTACTGCAGTTGGAAGGCTTGCTGTCTTGCAAGTGTGCAGCTAGCTACACGGCGGTCTCTACCAGCCTTTGGTTAATTCGCCCGAAAAGTAAACAATATAATTTTTTTGTAAATTTTGCAGTCTGACTTTCACTTTATTCAGTGTTTCGCGGATTACAGCCTTAAAAGTAATGCTGTCGAGATCCATAGTGAAACTGTGCAGTTTTGCCGTGTCATTTATTGGCAGCCACCCGTAGCTCTTAGCGATAAGGCGAGCAATGAATGTCTGTAGCAGTGGACTGCCGGAGTGGGGCTGCAGGAATTCGTTTCTCTTTTGCAGTACCGGAGACCTTTAAGTTGAATTGGATGAAGGCGCCACAAGAGGCATTTCCATCCGCATTTCGGACTTTAAAGTAATTGTTTTGTTTTACTTGTATAGATGGTCAGTGGGAGCAGTCTCTGACTGATAAGTTGATAGGTTTGCACATTACGACCTTGCGGCATGTTTACAATTTTATCGTTACTCACCCTCTTCTAAATTTCAGGGGTTCGTAAAATATTTGTAAAATAGAAGAAATTGCTGTTTTTGTGTGTGTGTGGGGCGGGGGTGTGGGGGGAGAGAGCTTGTGTTGTCAGGTCTCGTGCATAGGACCGCCTCTGCTAAAGAGACCTGCAAAGACGCTGGCTAAGGTTTGGTCTTTCACATAAACCTTCATGGTAACGCGCAAGCTTCCCCAGGCGCACTCTTGGCTTCACTCACACCCCATATGCCTACTCCCCCCTCCCTCGCCCCCCACGCCTCGCACCAGACTCCCCCGCTGCTCGCCATATGCTCCTTCCCTCCCACTGGCAGCCTGCGGCCACTGACAGCATTAAAGGCTTTGATCTATCTCACACCCCTCTCCCACTCCCTCCTCCCACTTGCTCCTATTGACCATGTAAAGGGGACGACACTGGAACAATGGCTGCCTGGCCAGGAATGGCCTTCTGTCGACCCCTTCTTACATCCTCCAGACATGGCTGAGGCAGCTTCTTCCTGCAGTTTGTTCTTTGGGCGAGGGTATTCCTGGGTGTGGCAGAGCTGCATGCAGTGTAGGTCCATTCACACCACAACTTCGCCTTGCTTTGTTGTATTTTTGCATTGTTAATGTTCACATTTGTTCGCTATTCGCCACGTGCCTTTCGTTTCTGTATCACTCTCTCTTACCCCTTCACTGTCTTGGCCTCTCCAATCTTCCTCTATTTCTGTCTCACTCTCTCCCGCCCCTTCACTGTCTTGGCCTCTCCACTCTTCCTAAGTTTCCCCCTCACTCTCTCCTGCCCCTTCACTGTCTTGGCCTCTCCACTCTTCCTCTATTTCTGTCTCACTCTATCCTGCCCCTTCACTGTCTTGGCCTATCCATTCTTCCTCTATTTCTGTCTCACTCTCTCCTGCCCTTTCACTGTCTTGGCCTCTCCACTCTTCCTCAGTTTCTGTCTAAACAGCATCTTCGATGACCTCATTAATTGACTGATTACCTTCGGGTCGGCGGCGGACATGCGACAACCACCCGTGATCCTGGGAGGTTTAGATACTGAGCTCGGTTTTTAAGCAAGTTGGTAGATTAGTGCTTTGAACAAAAACAACGTCCTCAAGAAAATGCAAAGCAGACCGTCTTACAGAATGTCAAACAACATAAGACTGCACTGCCCAGGTTATTTTAATGAATGTGTCCTTCAATGGAATAATTTCCAAGATTTTACTAATCCTTTCTCGTAGCTGCTTTCTAATATTTACATTTCATAACTGTACGGTTTGTACTAACCCGGAAGAAACCCAAACTGAGTGGAGCAAGGGGGTGAATTTGCAGCGCACACTATAAGGACAGATCTCAACAACATGCAGCTAACCCACTGAGCTATCTGACCTCAAAAGAAAATAAACCATGCCTTTTATTTTTGTTTTCATTTTTATAACATAAATAAAAGGCATTGTCATTCACTAGTTGTTTCTTGTTGGCCCCACTTCCCTACAATTCTCAGCCACAAGCACATTTACAGCCTTCTAAGATGGAGTCACACGTTCGTGAAAGTATTACTTAGCACGTCTTTAACACTACTGTGAGTGTGGGCAAAACATGTTGCATTACAAATGCTATAGGTGTCACATTTGCGAAAGTTATAACTATTGGCATTGTAAATGACAAAGCTATTAATTTAGCTATTTTAAAAAACAACACATAAATAAAAAAAATGTCATTTATAAGACCAATAGCTCAAACTTTCCTAATGCGAGACCTATTGCATTTCCAATGCTTGTTAGTGGTTCTGTCTTGTCTACTTACACAGAAACCGTCCGGTAGGGTAGCCCTAAAATCTGGCCCGGAAGCATTATCACCCCAGGTTTCTGTTATAAAAAGTATATCTAAATTATGTGTGGAGATTAACTCCAGAATGTCCAGTTTATGTTTTGGAAGGGAGCGCGCGTTTATGAGCGCAGCCAAAAACGGTTTGGGGGGAACTAGTGGAGGGGAATTTCTTCTGCATTAAGGACATTGGAAAGGGCCTGCTTCTGTGGGTTGCACAACCAGTGCTGTAAGCCCTCCAGCAGCATTTGGTTTACAAGCCCTGGGCACTCCCGGTGCATTGTACTAGGGTCTGACAGGTAAACCAAACCAGCCAATCATGGAATCACTAATTCATACATCAATTTAAAATAGGGAGAGCATATGCACTTTAGCACTGATCAGCAGTGGTAAAGTGCTCAGAGTCATAAAACCAACAAAAACAGGTCAGACAAAATGCAGGAGGAGGGCAAAAAGTTCAGGGATGACCCTGCAATAAGGGCCAAGTCCATCAGTCGTGTTGTTGTATGTCCCTGAGATATTATGAACATTATTTACATAATTATGAATATTCCTGGCCTAATGGGGACCCCGGTGCAATAGCACATATCCTGAATTATTTGGGTCACTCTTGATAATAATGAGGCTATCCCTGGCATAGCGCTTCCTTTGCTTAATAAATGGCAGGCATTCTTGACTTGACTATTCCTACCCGATACATAATGGTAGACATGGCATTATGGTGCCTACCATTTACACAGTGTGGGCATTCCAGGCATACTTTCTGTTTACTTGTTTTGCATCAGTGCAAAACTCAGTTGCTTCTACGCCCTGAACCATGGAAATCAGTATACATAAGAACAATGTATTACTTTGGACTAGTGCTATACTATTCGGTTTGGTTACATAGATCTTATCCAGATGGCATGTCAGGGCTTACATTAGTAAGAGTGTTGTTGTGGTTTCATTGCTCATGTCATGTTCGTCTAAAGTCATGGTAGGGCAGTCCCCATTACAAAGATAACATATGGTAGGTATTTGTGAGGCGTATTAGACAGCATGTGTAGGCAATACACATAGTTGGTTAATTTCTGGGGTTAAAAATCATGTGCCTTAAGTTTCGCTCTAGTGTGCATTAATGGTTGGGCATGCCAGAGCTCCATTTGTTGGTTATTTGAGGGTTGAGGAACTGCCTCTAAGAAAAGTTTGGCACCATTGTGATTTAAACTTGTTATGGGTGTAACCAAGAGACCTGTTCCGATGAACGCATCGTATGTAGGGAGTATTGTTCATTTTTTAGATTTTCCCTGCACAGCAATTGCACTGTGCTTGTGAAATCTATTGTTTTTAATATAAACTTAAAAGGGGCCTCTCTTTCTTGGCTTTTCATTAGTTCCTGTGCGTGCCACTTACTTTTTCTACATTTTTATTGGCTGTAGCATATTTTCCTGAATTTACCAATCCTTGTTCCTCAACTGCTTCTCTTATCAGATTCCCATATCCGAAATACTGTTAACATCCGCTTTAACTGAACTATTTTTTCAAAAAGGTTTGTCTCTTTTTGCTTTTTTGTCTTGCAGGAGATTTATATAGCAACATATCACCCGGAGAGATTAAGGGCTAGATGTAGGTAAATCTAATTTACCGACTCATAAATACCGAATTTTACCGATTCGGTATTTATGAATCGGTAAATTAGAAGGAGGCAGATGTAGGTAACTTAAAAATCGAATTTACCAAATCTGTAACATTCGGTATTTATGATTCGGTAAATACCGAATCGGTATTGCCCATTGATTCCTAAGGGCCTTGAAGCCCATAGGAATCAATGGGCAATACCGATTAAATACCGAATCCTGCAAGGGTGCAGGGGGTGTCACTTTGACACCCTCTAGCACCCCAAGTACAGGCTAGTGTGACATGTGGCACACATACATGCCCTAAGGGCATGTCTGTGTGTCTCATTGCACAGGTGTGCATGCACAGATGTGCATGCACACCTGAATTCGGTATTTTACCACACAATAGGATTGCGTGGTGAAATACCGACTCTTAAGGGCCTGTGGCACTCTTAGGAGTGTCACCTACATATGGATTTACCGATTCGGTAAATATACCTATTCGGTATTTTGCAGAATCAGTATATTTACCGAATCGGTAAAATTACCGATTCTTAAAATAACATGCCCCTACATCTGAAAAGCCGAATACCAGTCGGAAACGGCCTAAATCGGCCGTTTCCGACCGGTATTAGGGCTCCTACATCTGGCCCTAAGGGATTTCCCCAGAATCACAGGATGTTGCGCTGCCGAGACTCACACCGGATCCCCAGCTCTAGAGTCAGCAGCTCTGGCCCACCACATCCTCTCAACTCCTGTGTTACTTGTCAGGGAGCTCTTTCCTTCGTCCCAGACGATGATTGAAAAAAACTGTTTTTTATTAATCACATAAACCAAACCCTATGCATTACCAATGCTTGTTTATATTTCTTCAGTGTTGCAGGCTTTTGAAATGGTCCTCCACCCCCTGAAGCAGAAAATCTTATGCTCTTAGGAAAGGTGCTGAAATGTCGAGGACTGATGTTTTTTATGCCGATAAAATAAGCATATTGCAGCATGTAGTCTGCATTTTAAATTGGTCATGTTGTCTGAGAGAGAAAGGAAAGAGAGAGAGAGAGATCGCAACTATTAAGCACGCATATTATCAGCCCAAGAAGGATGAAGGGATTGCATTTGCCATGCTGTGCATTGAAAGTGTGGTGGTCAACCTTGTGAGCAATCGTAAATATTTTTCTTAAGTGCTTACACAGGCTTTTAAAAGTGGGTGCACCCTTTCACATACACCAAAGAAGGAAGATTGTGTTCCATGTAAGGCTTTTCTAATCCATTGTTTGGAAGGTCTGTGCGTTTTATGAAACACGCAGGGCTGTTTGACTAATAGACTCCTAGAAACTGATCTCATTGAATATATAGAAATTTAGAAAGAGGCATGCATTGGTTTTCAGAGTAACTGATGGGTACTCCTGTCTACAGCAACAGATTCTGAAATGTCCACCTTTCCCCTTAAATTACAGTCTCAGAATGTACATGAAGGGACAGGTCGAAAATAATTAAGTTAAGAAAGATGCTCTATGCATTTTTACAAGACGTAGGCCCTGTAAAATTGTAAGAATAAGTACCAATAACCAAGGGGAGTGTAAAGTCTTCTGTAGAACACTACATAAGTCCTGGAATAGTTCCTAAGTGTCCTTCTAAACCTCTGACACCTTTGGAGCATTTATTTGGCATTTATGCTGTAAAAGTCACCATTCTCTAATGTATTTTCGGGGAGCACCCAATCAGAACCTATTTGATAGGTTTACCAGCTAATGTTTCTTCCCGGCGGGCCAGGTGCAGGCACTGAAGACAGTGGGCAGTGTGATGGTGGCCCAGTGGTGCAAGTGGCCGCATCAGTGGTAAAAGTGGGCCACGACATCCTTGGAAAAATTTTGGGCAGTTCATCATTAGTGTATCTTCCAAGAGAGGCACCCCCTAGTCCCTCCTCGCTCTACCCATAGGATCTGCCTGGATCCAGGAAGTTATACGCTCCGTCGGATGCCTGAAAAGTATAATTAAGCTTCGAGACACGTGCTGTTCATGGGCATATTATAATGATAGCTAGCCTCCTTGACTACAGAGCTGGTTGTGAGACAAAGTCAGAAACTCTCCTCAGAGCATGGAAAGCCAAGAGAGACTTGGAGATCAGCGCAAATATTGGATATTTTCTTTCCACCAAGGGCAGCTGGCACTAATGGCCAGGATGGTCACTGACCTCCCACCTTGTGGGAGAAAGAAGAAGATGAAAAATAGCACTGGGCAGCTAAAAATGAAAAGCATTTGCTTCAGATAGCTATTTGATTCTTTGTTTTTCTGGGGGATGGGAGGGATTAGGCAGTGGCGTACCGAAACTTGAGGGGGGCACCCTGCAAGGTACATGGAGGGGCCCCTCCCTGGGCTCAATCATGAGCTCTCACGGCAGGTCACTATGCTGAGCGGAAGCTGCAGGGGCCTAGTACCCCACTGGGATGAGGGGTTGAACGAATAGCTTGTGATGCTCCCACAACAGGGTTCTTCAAACTGGGGGGACGGGCCCCCTTTGGGGGTCCTCAAGTGATCCGGGGAGGGGAGGCTGGTTCTGTTCTAAAAAAGAATTATGCTGAAAGCTGTTCTTTGTTTTAGGCGGTGGGGAAAAATGAGCTGCACTACGCTGCTCTGTAATGGGGCATCACTAGCTTCTTTTGCCATTTTTATCCTAGCTGGCAAAAAGGTAGCAGGATTTGACTGCAATGTTTAAAGATGTCTTGTGTTTGAGTAAGTCAAGACATATTTAAACATTTCCAATTTAATAGTATAATTGTGAAAAATCGGAGGGGCCGATGAATTTTATTTCCTTATTGCAGGGGAGGCGTGCAGCATTAAAAAGTTTTAAGACCATTATCCTACAGTGTGTTGGCTGGGCGAGGTCTTGCTCGCCCTGCAAGCATAAGCTTGGCCAGTGTTGAAATAGCGGTGGGCATTCATTTCAAGGTACAGATTCCATTGTGGGTGTTGTTTGGAAC
The DNA here is from genome assembly GCF_964263255.1 of Lissotriton vulgaris. Classification (NCBI taxonomy): domain Eukaryota; kingdom Metazoa; phylum Chordata; class Amphibia; order Caudata; family Salamandridae; genus Lissotriton; species Lissotriton vulgaris. The sequence goes on from NC_141685.1 coordinate 910,274,094, forward strand.
GGCCCAGGGCGTGTGTGGAGCGATGCCATTCAAGTAAATGACAAGGGACGCGGCTGGTCTATGGAGACAACGAAAGATCGGGTGTGTCACTTCTCTCTGCAACTTCTGTTGGCCATTGGGGTTGGCAGGCTGCGGCCTACTGCAGGAGCAACCATGTTGGAGAGTGTAGTGGGCTTTTACTATTGTTTTTTCCAGACCTGCATGAGTCCAGTCTGCACTGATTCTTATCTACGTGGACCCAAGAGAGAAGCAAGGGAGTTTGCTGTCAGCCATGTTCTGTACTGGCAGGAGATTGGGGAATTGAAGAAAAGAACACAGCAGCAGGATTTTACCAATGGCCCAGAAAAGCAAGCAAGGCGGCTCCCCTTGAATCAAGCATTTTGCTGTGCTACCCGGGCCTACGAAACTCTCGGCCCTGCCAGCCTCCAACTGCAGTGCCAGCCTGAGCCGCACTGCCACTGCAGCCACCACAGACTACAGAGAAACAGTCCCTTAGAGCTCAACCAGGGCGAGGCAGGCAGCGTAGCTACCTCACACCTCTAATCGACCCCTTCCCCTCATATTATCCTGCAAATTAAAGTAAGTTTTATTTCAATTACGTTTATTGTGCTGCACAATTTTTCTGATATAAAGGAGTCGGAAGAGCTTGACTAAAGGAAGGTTTTGAACCTCCATGTTATTTGCAGAACTGTCCGAGCTCGAAAAGGACAGTTCGACACTCAACTTTTCAAGACACTTAAAATGCCAACACAAACAAGGCCTACTGTGTAGACGTGGGCAAGCCAACGTGGGCAAGCCACTGTGATGTCTCCCAGTGAGTACAGCTGCTGTCTCGATCGTTTAACATTGATCTACCAGACTCGAATCCAGGCCTCAATTTAGCATTCTGTTCTTTCTGTTTTTCCTTCGGTCTGTGAGTGTTGTGAAGCGTTCATATGTCGTTGGGCAAGGTTTGCACTATATAAAACTGCAGAAAATGTAGATTCCACCTGTCACCCATGCTATAATATCGTCCTCCAAGAATTAAGGGCAAAGCATTCATTAACTTTTGATGTCAGATAAGATGCCTGTCTAGTGGCTGAATTGAACAGTGTGAAAAAGAAAAATCTGGGATCAACCCCGGCTTCCCTGCTTCCCAAAATTGAGTGTTCCTAGGCACATAGTTATGTCATCGAGCCTCTTTTTTGTTCTTTATCACACACGAGAAGCACTTCCAAATACTGGCCCGCAGTGTTGCCCCATCTATAGAAAAAAAGCTAGTCCAATAAATGAGTATGCTTCGTCCCTGACTTGCTTTTAAGTGCAGTAATTTCGTTTCATACGAGTGCTATTCATACCTGCTTCACCTGTTACACATACATGTATTTCTGTTGCAGAACCTAAACCCACTGAGCTATATCAATCAAAGGCATATTCTATGATCAGACATATTTCTTGCAGAAAATCACTTCTACATGTAGAAACGTACAGCTCTCACAAGACGTATCCTTAAGTGGAATTTTAAAAACGCCAGATGTATTCCAAAAAAAGACAAACCAAGATGTTCTCAGGTCTTTCTTTTCCACGAAGGAGTACAGCATGAATTTTGAAAACACGCTCCTATAGCTTATCAAAACAAAAGCTCGTACAGGTGGATTTGCGATAAGAGCAGCCATAATATCTCCGATGAAGTAAAAGGGAATGTGTAAGAGACTTTAAAGTGCAAGGCGCTTTACATGCGTGGTCCAATATGATGCCAAGGTTGACGTCAGAGAATAATTTCCAGCTGCAATCAAAGTCAGCCAAGAATGTCTCCACTTGTCCCTGCCCACTCATAGTTATTATTTTTTCAGACATGAAACCCTCGGATTGCCCCATCTCAGATGTCATGAGTTCCTGGAACGGAATGCACTGCATAATGTACTCTCTGCCTTCCAAGATTATTCTCACATGGAAAAAACTGAAAGGCAAATACATATTTTTGTATGTGGGGGTTAAGTATATACAAGCCCCCGTAGTGCCTTACTGGTCCCGGCAAACACGAAGCCCCCACCCCCTTACTCCAGCTAGTCTGCTCTGATCCTGAGGCATTAGGCCCATGGACAGCTACTGCCTGTGGTCCCATGCAACTTCCTAGCCTTGCCATGACTCCAGAGGGCTGCTCTGCCTAGTCTCCAGTGCCCCCCCTTATTGACTTGACCAGGAATGGGCTCCTGTCCCTGAAGTCAGATCACCACCAGGAGTGCTGTAAAATGCCCCATTTGAATACCATTAAAACAAATTGTAGCAAATGTATGCTGTAAAATCTACCATTGGAATCACATGTGCTCTAAAAGTTTCCTGTGGGGGAGAAACCCCCTAACACACCGACATTTATTGGTTCAGGTTTACTCGCTTCACTAGCTCACACATTAGAATCAGACATACAAATTATGCCCACACCACTTTTAAAATTCACCAGCCGCTGCTGATTTTTACTGGTTAGGTGCAGCTCAGGCTACCCTTCCTGGAGCAAGGAACTCTTTTGCCTTCTATGGAATCTCAGTGGGTGAATAGTGCCACAACTGATCTCCTCTGGGAATGGCCATGATCTAGAGCAGGCGCTTACCTGGAAAGACAATGGGCAATGAACTAGGAGACGTTGCCTTCCTCTTGGCTTTTCAATATGTCAGATGCCGTCTAGGCATTACTAGAGAATTCCAAAACACTCCATATGTGGGGTTATACGCCCTTATGTGAATTTGTCCACATTTGTCGGAGCAGCTCACCTTCCATTAGACGGGGCTGTTCTACCCGGCAGTCATGATAAGAACAAGAGGGCAGGGGGGTCATTTTAGATTGGGGTTTATGTGATCTTCAAAGGTTTTCGTCTTGGCATCTGGCTGTGATCTTTCTATTCCCTTTGTAGGTACTGACACCTACTTCCTGCTTTCAACCAGAAGGGTGCCTTAGGCCTGCAGCTCCCCCTCTATGATTGGTAAGGGAGGAGCACTGCTGAGCCTGAATCCTGAGCCTGGAAGCCCAAGCCCACTGTCTTCCACTCTCAGCAAGTGCTGCTGAGCCCACTGAGAGGGTCGGACTGGCCTACAGGGTAAACAGGCAGTGCCCGATGGGCTGGTCTGACAGATCAGTGTGTGGGCCTGTTTAAGGCAAGGTTGGCTGATGTTTAATGTTGATTTCCTTGCTATTACCACAAACATTGACAACAGCAAGCATACATGCATGCAGTCTCCCGTACCCTGCAAAATACTCATACAGCATTTCTTTACAAGTTCAAAACGTGCATGATTTGAAAATGTGAGCCACTTTTTTAGCTATTTGGTTTGATAATGGGGCCCCTTATATTTTGGTGCCAGAACTTTTTTTTGGTCCTATTCCAGGCCTGTCCCCTGCCCTGTTGCCCTTCAGATTTGGTCCATCCCCTGCTGCACATCATCTAGAGGCCAATTCTAATACGTTTCTGTTCTTCTGTGCCAAAGAGGACCAAGATGGGAACCACTCTCATTCTTGCCACTGGGGGACCAGGCCACCTGCCCTGACAGGAAACACAGACCACGGTGACTTCTAAACTGTTGCATTTGAATCATACTTCTCCTTTCCCTCCCTACTGAACACTTGTGTACATATATTTATCAGCTCTGCAAACCTCCACACCATTTGCCCCAGTGCCCTTGACACCAGTATTAGCTCGCAGGCCAGAAGGGTGCACAAAAAGACTTTGATAGGAGGGTGTGACTGCACTGCACCTAAACTGTGTACATGAGCACTGCTGAGCCCTATGTATGCCCTGAAATCTCCCCTACCCTTCCAAGATTAATAAATCAAATAATGCTGACTATGGTTCATTGTTTACAGGATGCTCTGTTTCTGCAGAAAACCCGCAATGGTGTTGGTTCGCAGGTTATATCTTAGGTAGATATGAGGACATGCAGAGACACAAACCCTACAAGATGATGTGTTTGTGTTTAGCTAAGCCCTCAATTCTACTAGTAATCTACCTGCAACACAAAAATCCTTAGGACATAGAACACTTATTATGTCATGACCTAAAGCACATAGACAGTCATAAAGGGGTGTCGGGGGTTACATCACTAAAACACAACTTTACATACCATATAATGTATTGCCAGAATTGTACCTGCTTCTGCAGATGCCTTAGCTATCTCACTTTCACTCTTTAGCCAACAAAGGGATTCTGGCCACCCAAAGTGGGGCTCACAAACACCACATGCATACATTAACCATGGAAGTGAGCCATGCGCAAACTCCTGGATGCAGTTATTATCACCCCGTATTCGTTTTCATACGCAAAGCTTAGAGCCCCTATTCCAAACTTCAACTGTCGCCCACAGCAAGAGGAAGCTTCTGTCACACACCAGTGTTACCACCAGGTGACACAAACCTGTCACATCACGTGTGAAGGGAGTCCTGCATCAGTACACACCCATTTTCAATAGATTAACTGCAAGAGCTGGCAGAGAAACCTGCACTGCCGTCAGCTTCATATTATGACTCTGCTGGGATGGAAAAGTCCTCTGAATGGTAATGAATGTGCACCCCTGCCCTGAATGCCTAAATGTACTGATGACTGGCTTCCTAATGCTGATTTTTGCTGTCATGGGCAAACACGAAATATGCATGTGCACCATGACATAGGCCTTTCTCTTAGATTGTGGCCTTGTTGGACCAGGAGGAAAACCCAAAGTGCTACCCTCACAGTAGCGGAAGGTTAATAACTTCACAAGGAGTTAAGCAGCATGAGCGTGGTGCTGGCCGCATATCGTGTAGTGATCAGTGGGAGTAAATAGGGTCCTTTTAACCTGTGTCACTGGAGTGAGGCCTATCGGCTCACTCACTCCTAAGGTTTAGCTGATAAACTCACCCCTTAGCCTACATTGGTTTGTTGTGCAGAGCTGTGCCACGCATGGTATATCTGCCCTGTGTCCCTGGGAAGGGTAGAGTACAAGAATTACCCAGTATTATGCAGTGTGTGCATGTTTAAATATGCATGCTGCTTGTATTTGTGCTTATGAATGGTATAATACACAAAGGATGTAGTGCTGTGCAGTGTGTGTGCACGTTGGACGCATATGCCAGATGCATGTTTACCTAGCCATGGTACAATAGACCGTATAACAGTACCTGGAGGATACAGTGCTGAGCAGTGTATGTATGCTGATTACATACACTGGGTGTAAGTGTGCCTGCAAATGGTACCTTCCATGAAGGACCCTGGGGTCCATTTTGGGAAACTCTGGCCTGCATGGTGAAATAATAAAGAGGAAACCCCTCAGGAAGATCCGTGTTTTGCTGAATTCCTGTGAGATAGGTGGGACAGACTGGGGAGGGGAGTTCAAGTTTACAGAATATTTTTATTTGGCGTATTTAACCATAAAATGTGCACTTTACAAACATTTAAAACATAATTTAACCCAACAGTTTTCTCATAAAACAGTATACTACACGATGAAGGCCTACTAAGACATATCATAAAAGGCTCTTATATGAGGGCTCTTAAATCATAACCAAAGCAGCAAGGGTTTGCGTTATACCTTAGCTATACATTTGTACAAAATCTTGCATAGTCCCCTGATCATAGGTAAGATTGAATTTTCACCATATGTTCTTTTCAACTTATGCCATTTCATTCATTGATTCCTGTATAGCAATTAAAAATCTTCCTATTGCACATGCCACGTCTAAAAATCTCATGTTTATCATTAAACTAAGTGCTCGGTTTCTACTAAAACTTTTATAAACAATAAAAAGAGGTTTAAAAAATATTTTCCTTTCTTTTAAAAAGCGCAAACAATCCAGCAAAATATTTTTGCTACTGCATTTTACTTGTAGGCCACAAGAGCACAGTCCTTGGTCATTTGACATAAGTGATCTTATCTTCCCATTAATGTTACTTGGGTTCCGACCGACTCTAAATTTCAATATTTCATTTCTAAGCTTTGGATTAGGCATAGCTTATATATAGCTGAAAATATCGTCATTGACCCATCCATTTATCAGAAACCGAACTGAAGATTTACTCTTCAAGTAGCATAGGTCTTCTTCTCGTGACTTCACATCAACTATGGCCCGTAACTCCCGCTTAGAGATCTGCTGCATTGATTTCCAGTGGTCTTGCTCTAGAGTAAGTTTAACACGTAGCTTATCTAGTGTATTCTTTGCTTGAACCGCCCAGGTAAAGTCACTGGTCTCTATGTCTTTCTTGCAAAGATATGCTATTTTGTGGGGGCCTTCTCCCTTCAGTCTATTCCAAAAATTAAATGTCGCTTGCATGCCCCGATAGTTCCAGGCTGTGAGATGACATTCTACTCGCACAGCCTGTAACATAGTTGAAGATGGGAGGGCAAGAAGTTGCTTCACACATTTCCCTCTTCTTGATTCCAATCTGATTTATCCCCCATGAATAAAACCTCAACACCATATAAAAATTGTGGTTGGACCAATGCAGTAAAAGCTGAGAGTATTGGTCGCAGTGAAGGGCCTCCATACTTCTGTTTAAATTGTTTGAGGCCCCAGACCGTGGAAAGGGACCTCGCTTTTAAGGACTGTATGTGGTCTTTCCAATTTAATCTACTATCAAAGCACATGCCCAAATAATTGTATTTATCTACTATTCCATTTTTGACCTCCCCCGGTCTCCAGTAGAAGGAACTTTTTCTTTTTACCAAATACCATTATTTTGGTCTTTTCCAGATTAACCGTGAGGCTTTTCTTGTTGCAGTATTCTAAAAAGGTATCCAATTTCTTTTGTAAGCCTAACTCAGTCATGTCTGTTATCACTAAATCATCCGCATATAGCAGACATAAAATATGGGTTCCCCCCATCTAAGGGCTTAAACCTCCCACTTTACTCAATGTGGTTGGTGGTCAGATAAAAGCAGGAAAAATAACAAAGGGGCTAAAACAAAGCCCTGTCTCAGCCAGTACATTATTGGAATCTTCTTAGATAATGTTCCAAGATCATCCAGGTTTACTCTAGCCCAATTCTTAGAGTGCATATCCTGGATTAATAAAAGAACTGCCTTGTTGATTCCGAGCTCGGAAATCAACAAAACAGCAGAACAAGCTCCCAAGCACTTCTATTGCCTTTCTTGCCAATGCCCATAAACTAAGGCAGTGGTCAACGGTCGAGTGCTCTTCTTTAAATCTCCCTTGTTCTATGGGTATCAGGTCATGCTGTTCTGCCCAGGCTTTCACTACCCGTAGCAATATTTTAGAGAAGACCTTCTCCCCCCATCCAGTAAACTTATGAGGGGATAGTTCTGGGGCAACATAGAATCATCCTTTTTATAGATTGGTCTCATAATTGCTCCCTTCCAACTTTCTGGGAAAGACCCCACCACAAGAATTTGTTGGAAAGTTGTTTTTAAGAAGCTGGCCCACCAATCTGTGTTATTTTTAAAAATAATAGCCGAAGATTGTCTGGCCCTGCATCTTTAGTTAACTTTAAAGATTGAATTGTTTTTTTAGATTCTGAAAGGAAAAGTGCTGCTTTAGTTGTTGTAGCTCCTCAGGTTTTATTTTTAAGGTGTTCCTCAAATATTTACCTCTATATAGGTTGCTCAGATGAGTTACCCAATCATCTTCACCCACCAAGCATCGCATTTCCCCTTGCACCTTGCCCTCTTTTACCAATTGCCAGAACGACCTTATATTATTTGTATTTATCACTACTAACATTGTTTGCCAATTTTTGGATTTATATTCTAGTTTCCTTTCTCTTATTTTAATTTTATATTCCAATTTTGCCACTCGAAGGTCCTCCATTATCTCCTTGTCTGTTTTTTTTTAACTGCCTTTCCCATTTTCTTACCCTAAGTTTCAAGTTTCTACACTCGTTATTAAACCAGTTTTTTATCCTTCCGTTTTTATTATGGGCGGGCCCTTTTTTAACTGTTATTTTTAGGCAATTTACCACCTGCACGATAGTCCGCTTGTACCATGTTAAAGTTTTTCCTTTTTGTGGTACGTTACCAACAGCAGTATAATCTATAAACAAATTATTGACCAATTGCAGGCTTTCCTCGGTTATACGGGTGGTTATGAGTCTGGGGTATTCGATCTGCAAGGGTATCAGTCTTTCTCTCTTTGGTTCCTTTTCCATCTTAATTAACAATTCTAAAGGCCAGTGATCACTACCATCACTCTGCAATACCTCAAATTGTTCCACGTCCTTAAAGTGCCATGCATCAATAAAAGCATAGTCAATTGGGCAGTTCTGATTCCCTGAACGGAAAGTCTTCTTTGCCGGGCAATCCAAAGACGTCCGTCCATTGGCACTGAATAGTCCTATTGATCCAAGGAATTGTACCAAATATTTATCTCGTACGGTGCTAACTACTCCACCGAAATTAGCATGAGGAATTTGTGGGTTAGCTAAAATTTCCTTAAACAATTTATCACTAAGGAATGGTTCTAATTTGTGATTAAAATCTCCTAAAATCATTATAAATTTGCTGCTTTCATCATACATATAGATTCCAGATCTTTCTCTAGCATGCACAATTGGATTTCATAATCTGTTATTACTCCTGGTTGAATGTATACATTTATCACAATATTTTGTCTTTTTATCCCGGTACCACTGTAGAGATCTACCTGACATGCCAGTAGCCACCTACAATTCCTTTTTAGCTTAATTATTTTGTTAGCTTTTTTTACTGATACCTGAGTAATTAAGCCCCCCGAGGGTCAGCCCAAATTCATTCATACTGCCTCCTTGGATACCATAAAAAAACATCTATTAGATTGGGTACCTCACACAACCAGGACTCCTGCAGAAACAATATGTCGTAGATACCTAACATTTCTCTAAAGGTGTCTTGTGCTAGTAGTCTCTTGTAACCCCCAATATTCCAAGACAGAATCCGTAGGCTGTGTGAGTACCCTGAGTCCTAGTCCACTTCACTTAACACACCAGACAGATTTTCCTCCAAACTTTTTGAAGACTCGTTTAGGAGGTCATATCAGTTACTCAACATTGGCTCACATGTGGAATTCGGTATTGTTACTTTTAACCCTCCTTGATCTTTATCTGTGCAGATTCTCCTATCGTGGACGCCTAGTGCTTCATACTGTACTTGCTCCGGACGAAGACCTGCGTGGTGAAGGAGCGCCACAGAGTTCCCGGGCTTATTCCCTTCTCTCTCAATTTTGTTACCCTGCACAAATCTTATACCCTCCTTTTCCAGGTCTCTCTCTGCATTTACCACCGCTTGTTTTACAAACTCGGAATAAAAAAGCACCTTAGTTACCTCATTTCCTTGTAAACTTGTTACAAAACTTATTTGTCTTATATCTTCAGTTGTAACCTCTCCCAGTGTTGGGCATTTAACCAGGGTTTGCAATAGATTTGCACAATTTAGCGGTTTTATTTTCCTTTGTTGCTTTTTCCCCACCCTTTGACCCCATGGTTCCATAAACACACAAAGGTCCTCAATATTAACGTACATTCTTGTGTTTCTACTAATTATAGGAGCCGGCTCTCTTCTCAATCCTGTTTTATCTAAGTGGGAATCACCCTACATTCTTGAACCCGCTGGTACACGCTCCACCCTGTTCCCCAATCTTTCTGTTTTTTCCTGTGATACAGGGCACAGGGTGTTCATCTTCTTTGATGTACTTATCACTTTTCTATGCTGAGTCTTCCCTTGGTCCTTTTTGTTTATAAACTCATCTGTCAGTGGTCCCTCACTTCCTGAAATTACGACACCCTTTTTAGGTCGAGGACCAACGGCTGGCTTGCCAGCCGGAAGTCGGAAGATCTGTTGCGTTTGAGTAGATTTAGAAACCGGGCTTTAACCCGCCTCTATCCTCCATTGGCTGGCTTCCTAAACGGAGGCCAGCCATTGAAGGAGAGAGGAATCACTCCAAACAAGCCCTGTCTCTTTCGGATTCGGGGGCGTGTTGGCTCTGTTCTTTCCACTTTTTAGCCGTGCCCCTTTTGGGGACGGCCAAACATGCCCCCAAATCCGAAATTTGCGGACCTTTGCGGCTGCCATTGTTGCTTGAATTGTTGCTTGAACAGCCTCGCTTTACTTTGTAGGTGACCGCTTTGTCAGGTATGTATGCTGTATGTTATGTTAGAACCAACGACTGTGTCCGAGTCTTGAACGACGCGCAAACGTTCATGGAGTCAACATGGTACAGGATGCTGTGGGCCGCTCCTTGACGCCCTGAAGCTGGAGCCCTGCCCCAGCCCCGCCCGCCCCAGTGAGCAACTTTTCCCCGTTGAGCAAGACCCGCGATGGGAGTAGAATAGGATGAATCTCCCAGCCCGCTTCCACCCCGGTACCACTCGCCTGTACGCCAGCAAGGTAATGCAAATATGTCATTATTTTCTTAGTGTCCGTCCATTCGAAGCCGGCTCTTCCTGGCATCGCCAATGCACCGCCTGGTACCGACTGGACATTCATGTCTTTGTGCCAGGGCCCGGCTGTGCAAAACAAAGTAGTTTTATTTTGCTTTAGTTTTACTGCTGAAACACTGTGCAAGGGGGCAATCCGATTTTGCCCCATACCGAGCTTTTTACCTACAAGCCCGAAAGACAAACTGGCACACGGGATAAGCAAGGCACGGGCGCTGTGGCCGTGTTCCATCGCCAGGTAGGTCGACGCCGCAGCATGGGTGGGCTGGTGTGGGGGCGGCGGGAGTCCTCTGCCGGACGGGGCGCCCCTCTCCCCTGAAGCTGAGCCACGTTGCATCCACCTGGACATCTGTGGGCCAGGCGGCTCCGCTTTTTCTCTTTTTAATTCTGTTCCCTTTGTATAGACGCCCGCCCCGCACCCATTCCCTTTTTGTCACCCCCGAGGCCTCCCTCCGAAAACCGAGCCCCCAACCATCGAACGCCGCCGCGGCAGACCGATGCGCACCTCCCCACACCTCTCCTGCAAACCTGCCTCCCTCCGTGTCCAGCACGCTCGACTTAAATGCAAACTTCACCATTTGGCTCGCATCCCCCACCACCCCATTATTATCCTTGAGCCACCCCCCAGGCGCCCTGCAACCCAGCCTGCCCCTTGACAGACCCCACTCCTACTCCTTGTCCCCCTGACCTAAAACCCTCCGTGCCGTTAATTATTTTCTTCCCCTTATTCTTGAGGGCAACTGTCTGCGCGGCACTCCATAAACCCCTCACCTTCGCGCCAGCAGTTCCCCCTGCACACCTTTCCCTTGCACCTCCTTCCATCACATGCGACCCTCCCCCACCTTCCATATTCGCCCCGACCGCCCCCCCAAACTCCCGCGCTCGTAGCTCCGCTAAAATATCCGTCCGGTGTCATCCATCTTTATTCCCCGTGGGACCCCCCCAACGCTGTGCCCCACACCTAGTCACTCCGCCCAAGCTCCCCAGCTGACCACGCTAAGAACTCATATTCCTCGCTCCAATGGCTGCAGTTCCGAACGCGGGCCCCTCCTCCTTCCCCAACCCTAAATTTGTGTGCCCAGCATCTCTCGGGGGACGCGCTGACCTACGCTACAGATAGTGCACCAACTTGCACTAAAGAATTTTGACCGGCCCTTGCACACACTCTCAGCACCTCCTGAATCGCTCACCCATTAACTCCTCCCACTTGTGGTCAGTTGTCCTTTGCTTAGTAGTTAATGGTGTGGCACCATGGGGTGAGATGAAGATAGACAAGAAAGGTGGGGGAGAAGGTGGTGATAAAACCACACCTGCAGCCCTGGAGCCATATTTCCTTTACTTATTTAGCAGGAAACCGAGCTCCACCGCGTCTGACCCCACAATTCCCCCGCTCTCCCCCCCCCCCGGCCTCAATTGGACGAAGGGTCAATCGCACAAAGACTAGGGCCAGCACCCTGCACAGTCCTCGCCTCCAACATGCTGCATAACAACTGCACACTTACATCCAGCACCTTCACCCCAGATGTCACACCCCGTAACCAAAAAAGGCCATTATCAATAACTAACTTCATTCTGAGGTAATGGCTGGCGGGGGATTGGGGGCATGGCAGCTCTTTTCTTTGTGTTGCTTTTTCCGATCATGAGTTTGTGCGGCTGTGTGCGTGCACACACCCCTGTGGCGCAAAGCTGAGCATCACTGTCTTAAATCGAAGTGTTATTGACTTGTTCAGTCAAGTATGCGTGATTTGTCTCGGGGTGCGTTGGAGATTGAAACGTTTTGATTCCCATTTTCCGTGCATTCCAGCCCTGAGCTCGAAGTCCCATGGGGAGCGGCCCCTGACCTCTAAGTATCACCAGGAGCAGAGCAAATGCTGCAGAGCCAGGTCGGGGCACCAAACGGAAGGCCCAGTCTTCACGTGAAGCCGGAAATGCGCATTAGGACACTATTGGCTTCATCTGACCTGCTGAGATAGGCCTTTCAGCATGCTCGACTTAAACGCAAACTTCACCATCTGGCTCGCATCCCCCACCACCCCCTTATTGTCCTTGAGCCACACCCCCAGGCGCCCTGCAACCCAGCCTGCCCCTTGACAGACCACACTTCTACTCCTTGTCCCCCTGACCTAGAACCCTCCGTGCCGTTAATTATTTTCTTCCCCTTATTCTTGAGGGCAACTGTCTGCGCGGCACTCCCACACCCCTCACCTTCGCGCCAGCAGTTCCCCCTGCACACATCTCCCTTGCACCTCCTTCCTTCACAGGCGACCCTCCCCCCACCTTCCATATTCACCCGACCGCCCCCCCAAACTCCCCCGCTCGTAGCTCCGCTAAAATATCCGTCCGGTGGCATCCACCTTTATTCCCCGTGGGACCCCCCCAATGCTGTGCCCCACACCTAGTCACTCTGCCCAATCTCCCCGGCTGACCCAGCTAAGAACTCATTTTCCTTGCTCCAATGGTTGCAGTTCCGAACGCGGGCCCCTCCTCCTGCCCCCAACCCTAAATTTGTGTGCCCAGCATCTCTTGGGGGACGCGCTGACCTACGCTACAGATAGTGCACCAACTTGCACTAAAGAATTGTGACCGGCCCTTGCACACACTCTCAGCACCTCCTGAATCGCTCACCGATTAACTCCTCCCACTTGTGCTCAGTTGTCCTTTGCTTAGTAGTTAATGGTGTGGTAGCATGGGGTGAGATGAAGATAGACAAGAAAGGTGGGGATAAAACCACGCCTGCAGCCCTGGAGCCGTATTTCCTTTACTTATTTAGCAGGAAACCGAGCTCCACCGCGTCTGACCCCACACTGCCCCCGCTCTCCCCCCCGGCCTCAATTGGATGAAGGGTCAATCGCACAAAGACTAGGGGCCAGCACCCTGCACAGTCCTCGCCTCCAACATGCTGCATAACGACAGCACACTTACATCCAGCACCTTCACCGCAGATGTCACACCCCGTAACCAAAAAAGGCGATTAGCAATAACTAAGTTCATTCTGAGGTAATGGCTGGCGGGGCATTGGGAACATGGCAGCTCTTTTCTTTGTGTTGCTTTTTCCGATCGTGAGTTTGTGCGGCTGTGTGCGTGCACACACCCCTGTGGCGCAAAGCTGAGCATCACTGTCTTAAATCAAAGTCTTATTGACATGTTCAGTCAAGTATGCGTGATTTGTCTCGGGGTGCGTTGGAGATTGAAACGTTTTGTTTCCCATTTTCCATGCATTCCAGCCCTGAGCTCGAAGTCCCATGGGGAGCGGCCCCTGACCTCTAAGTATCAACAGGAGCAGAGCAAATGCTGCAGAGCCAGGTCGGGGCACCAAACGGAAGGCCCAGCCTTCACGTGAAGCCGGAAATGCGTAGTGCGTGCGCATTAGGACATTATTGGCTTCATCTGACCTGCTGAGATAGGCCTTTCCTGCGCATAATAGTAATAACAATTACTGCTAACATACACGCGCATGCGCTGTATCTTTCAGGTTGTGTAATGCAGTTATTGTGTCTTACTAACCTACCTCCCAGATTTAAGTTTCATACATCATCTTTTTGGCTCCAAACCACAGGGACCATACTATGTAAGGAATGCCATCATTTATCTAACAAACGCACATTTATTCAGATGTACGTGTAGACTGCAAATATGTGATGTGTAAAGTTTTTTTTAGAATGCTGTTTTTTAACCCACTTAGTGCGGCAAATGAGGATTAGCAAAATATAAACTTCTGTCCGTTTTACTGGTAGTGAATAATCACAAAGTGTCTGTCAAGGCCGAGCTATAAGCATGGGTGTTTAGTGCTTGGAAAATGCTTCTGGTTCTCTGAACTGGAGAATGTAGTGGAGCATTACTTAACACAGCAGCAGTGTGGGGGCGTTGACTGCACATGGTCCTGTTTTGGCACTATTTCCTTGAGTACAGCTCCTCTTCCTTCCCCCCCATGGAAGATAGGCTCTGTGTGTGTGTGTGTGTGTGGCTCTGTGTGTGTGTGGCTCTGTGTTCGCGAATACTCTCTACTACTCTCTAATGCTCACCTATTGCCATTGTAAATGACAACACCATTTATTTAGGTTTAAAAAAAAATAAAAAAAATGTCATGAGTAATGTCAATAGCTCTACCTTTAATAATGCTGAGACCATTGCATTGTAAATGTGTGTGTGGCGCTCTGCCTGTGTGTGTGTGGCACTCTGCCTGCGTGTGTGTGTGTGTGTGTGGGGCGCTCTGTCTGTGTGTGTGTGGCGCTCTGTCTGTGTGCGTGTGGCGCTCTGTCTGTCTGTGTGTAGTGTGTGTGTTTCTAGTCTATGTGGCGCTCTGCCTGTGTGTGTGTGGCGCTCTGTGTGTGTGTGTGTGTGTGTGTGTGTAGCGCTCTGTGTGTGTGTGTGTGTAGCGCTCTGTGTGTGTGTGTAGCATGTAGCGTTCTGGGAATTGCTGTTCCCCTCTTCTCCTGACTATTAGGTTCCCATTGTGGTGTTTTATGTACACTAGGGCTCTCCCCTTCCCTTCCATTACAAGATAGACGGGGTGATGATGTCAATCTGGGCTCCAGTTCAGACATTTCCCCTTCATTTATCCCCCCTTGGTCCAAAAATAATGGCTGGAGGGAGTCATGTGTTACATCCATTAATACTCCTAGTCCAGTTCCAGTCCTTTGGCCGCTCATGCTGTCCCTTTCAAGAGTTCCCCTCAATTGCCGGGAGTATTCACATACTTCCGGCTTCTTTTCAAAGTACTTCCCCACAAATTTCTTTATAGATTGCCCTAACGAAGTCCCACTCACTTCTTCTACTGGGGTTGGCGGACGGTCATGTCTATTTGGTGACATTGTTTCCTCCACGGAATCTATGCTGATTCTCTCCAATGTCAATGACTTTTGTTGCTGATACTTTTTCTTTCCTTTTCTTAGTACCGCCTCTTTCAAGGTCTTTTTGATCCCGCGTGGCTTCCTTTTCGGGGGCATTTTCCTTTATTCCTCTACGCTCTGCAACCACTTCCTTCAGAGTCCACAAGCGCCACTTGTATTTTCTCAAATTTACAAGGGCCCAATGGGATTCCAAGCTCTAGATGGTGCAAGTCCAGGCACTTGATGTATTAAGATAACACGAAACCCGACGTGATCACAATATGAAGGATAACCCCCCACTCAATATTTATCCCTCCATCTGACCACTCATTTATATTATAACAACAAATAACTCAGGCTAAGGTCGAAGAGGGTACATGTGTCTGACAAGGTTACTCCCTACACCGGCTGGCGCCACATCCACTAGAGCCTCCACGGTGCTAATCCCAATTAAGTTCAATGAGAAACAGGCAATGCGCTTTACCAACTTGCCAACTTCTATTTTATTTTACGGAGTCAATCAGGTTTTTAACAGCGGCTTTACCTTTTAAGCTGGAGAAGTACATGAGCGTTAATCACTTCTTCGGCTCCTATTGCGTTGTACACTCCTGCCGCATTACCCCTACTCTGGCACCTACCCTTTAGGTGCTGTCGCAATCACTGTGCATGGGCTCGGTGACGCCCCCCCCCCTAACTGGGGAGAGAAGGCTCAGCCTCCAAATCAGTGCCGTGGCTCAGCTGCTCCGATTACTTCCAAGCTCTCTGCTCCCCGCCGCAGCCGCTCAACAATCCTCACAGCTCTGTTTTTATTTCAAAAGCATCCCTTATTTTGCTGTTTTATCTCGGCTCCCAGCTCACAGGAGCACAATTCTTTAACCACCACTTGCCGGTTTTCACGGGGGCACAAGTTTGCCAGTTCTTTGACCCGCAGCTCAGCTGGCTCAGCTGCGTACGCTGCAACTTGCTGCTCTCCTGCTCCCGCGCTCACACCAGGCAACTCGCAAAACCCGGAGTCAGTCCTCCAGGAAAATTCCAGCGGGAGGGGAGAACCATGCTTCTCCTGTAGACTCCAAAGAGTGCTCTTTGTTTAAATGGAGGTTACAAGGGAGGGGCATGGTCTCATCTCAGGAAGGAGATGGGGAAGAAAAGAGAATCCAGAAGAGTAGGGATGGGAGCCCTGGGCTAATCTTTTGATGCACATATGACTGTGGCTAACATCCAGGTGTGAACTCTAGTCACTCCCATGGCCTGTGTTGTGGGACCATCATCTTTGAAGTTGCTCATGCTGTGACAGACTGATTTTCAAGAGGCAGAGAGAGGAGAGGAGTAGATACTTCAAAAGAACACAAGTTACAAAGACTCTGACCCTAAATCACATTTGTGTCTGGAAATGGACTATAAGAATGGAAGGTCGAGACCTCAAAATCGTCATCTGCCAAGCCCCCAGAAGGATTGTGTGAAGAGGGGAAGCTCAGCAAGACTTCTGTCATTGAACAGGACTGAGGACCAAAGCCTGATAGTCTCCCAGCTGGGGCATCACCCAAGAAATCAAGATCACTTTCCCTGGAGCCTGAATCACCAGCGCCTGCCTGGTTGCAAGACCAGTGTGCTTTCTGAGGAAGAAAAGAGCTTTGCGGGGAGCAAGTTCCCATGGGAAGACCTGTTGAGTGGACTTCCTGTGTAAGGTGTGAGGGAATGGCTGCTGCATGGATTGGTCATTACCCATGTGCTGGGCAGAGTCAGTGATGCCTGAATACCAGGAGAGGGTTGCCGTGTATTGAGCTGTGTGTCATGGTATGCCGATCGGTCAGGAGCCTGTGTGAAGTGAAGAGTTGGAAACCCTGTATTTCAGGAGTGGGTGCCGGAAAAAGACTGCCATGCGTTAAGGGCCATAGCCTTTGGTACTAGTAGTCGACAATCTCTGGCACCAGGAGAGGTAGCTGTGAAGGATTTCGCCATGTTGATCGGGTGGGAACTAGTGTGCTGTGAGATGTGGTGAGTCCCATATTCCAGAGTGGGTCACTGAGAGACTCAAGAACTGCATCCTGACCTGCTGTCTCCTGCCGGAGTAGTGAGGAAGCCATGGGAGGACATGCGCACCATCACCCAGGTTAAGGATCGTCACAGCAAACCCCCAACCGTGTGAAGAACTGAACACTTACCCTGCAGCAGGAGTGGCAGAGAGCCCCCAGTCACTTTGGGAGCACAACCAAAAGTAGGAGACTCAGCACCCACTAACTGTAGCCTCCTGGCCCCGTGTGGCTGAACCACCTGAATTCAGCTACAACAGCTGCGAATGAGTATAGATGAGGCACACTAAGGAACTCAGTATGCATCAGGCCTGCCAGTGCAGGTACGACTGGTTTCAGGGATAGTGGCTTCAGGGGGAGTGAATTATTGCTAAATTAGCACTGTATTGCTGGACCTCTATTGACTTTATTTTAGAGTCAAAGGAGACTCTTGAGACTCAGACTGCTAGTGGGGTATACACTGGATGTTACCATTAGTGAAGAGGGAATAACCACTATCGCTAACATAAAGAAAGATTGCAATAGGGAATCTCCAAAGAAAGACTGAAACACTGACCTCAAGGGGGGACTGTGTGATTGTGTGTGAAGGTTGTAATTCTGCTTTGTGTTGGTAGAGTAGAAAATAAAATACTTCTCTTTTTCATGAAAGTGAGTATGTGCTTGGACAATAATTTATTGCTGCTGCTGTTTGCATGTTTACATGTGAGTATGTATGCAGTCCCCTGTTTCCACATCTCCCACGCGGTAGGTGTTGACTTCTCAGACCACGCATACCCTAAAAGTCAAGTGCAGAAGACATACTTAGCCCAGTTACTGACAATCCATAGTAGCTAGCTCAGAACAAATCCATGTTGTGTGGAGAAGGTCTACCTCCTGCCCTGAGCAGCAGAGACAGGCTGGGGAAGCAATCTCACACATCCTCCAAAATGTGTGCATCGTAAGGAACACCCTACATTGATTTTTCAATGGTACTGAGTAGAGCCTAGCTGTAATTGCTGAGTATCTCGGTGCTGCCCTAGCTTTGACCAAGTCCTTGGGCCTTATTAAGAGTTTGGAGAGATATTCTGTCAAAATGCAGCAATATCCCATCTACCATTTTACAATTGCCATAGGTTATAATGCACATGAAATATAGTAGATGGGATATCTACAACTTCCATTACATGTTTTTAAAGATATTCAAAGCCAGAGGTCTGCTTGTTGAGTGTGTCTATGACCACAGGAATGACACATTAGACATCGCTTACAACAGAAACCCTCCAGAGAATATTTATTTAAAAAGGTCGCTCAATGCATCATAACTAATACAAAGAAGGACCGCAGTAGAATTATTATTTATTCATGTGTTTGGTGACTATGTTGTCTGTCTTTTGTCACCCAATAGACTGATCGCTAGGCAGGGGTTTCTAAGTGAGGGATATTTTACATAAATTTTTGTCCTTGTACATGAGGTTTTTATAGTATGTGTGGGTCCCAAAGATTGTTTCAGGTGTAAATTTGGTAACCCGTATAACACTGCAAATCCCTTGTTTCCCAATGAGAACGTCCTCTTAAGGATGTACCTCATTCAAGATTTACTAAATCCAGGAGAAGGAATTCTGTACTTTGTATAATTGGTGACCCAATCCTTTTCCTGTCTGAAAGGGTAGCTCCCTGCTCAAAACTTTTTAGATCTCAGTCGGATTAGCTACATTCCTGCCTCGCAAACTTGTATTGTCAGTTACGAGGGCACAAGACTGACTTTCTGCCTGTGGCAATACACTAATTCCTTACACCACATTATCATAGCTTGCCTCACTAGATGCTATGGCCAGGGATTGCAATGGTGATTTTGCTTGTGCTAATAAACCCAGTGAGGAGCGCTTTTCCAAGGCAAAATCCATAGATAATCTTTTTTTCTGTCTGGGTGATTTCATGAGCTAAGATCGAGGATGCTCTAATCAAAAACTGATCCAAAGTTCCCACTATGGAGCCCCCAGTAATAGATTTTCTACTTTTCCTCCCGGCAGGTGAAGCCATTATATAGTTCTGGGCAAGTGGCAAATAGAGACAAAGCCCTTATGGAAGTTCACTTGCTAAAATACAGTAACTAGTCCAACAGATTACAATTATAATTTGGCTTCACACTAACCTTCTGGTAAAGATGTTAGAGATGGGCCTGTCCCGTCCTCAATCGTTCTCTAGTGAAGCACCACTAGGAATGCCGGGAATTGTAGTCCTCCGGCGGGCGGGCGGGTCACAGGGTAAAAGAACAGGTAGGATCTCAGGCACAGTTATGTATTTTTTTTTTGAAAGACCTTTATTAACAGCAAAGCCATTGTCGTCACTGAAGCACTTACAGATTCACATTGCATGGAACTACATATTACAATAACATTGTGGTCAAAGAAAAAATAAAAACTGTACACAGCCATAGTAGCCGGCATCCTGGGGGCCCGGCAGAGTGATGTAGTGGCACTAGTCCAATATAACCAATAGTGATGCCCCCCTGGAGGTAGCATGTGGTGCAGTGCGACAACTGGCCATCCCCTGATGTAAACTGGGTTGCAAGGTCTTATGTTGAGGAAAAGGTCAAAGAAAACTACCCAAACTCCCATCCCAACTCCCCCCTCCCTCCTGTGAGTGTGTCTGTGGAATTTCTACATCCTCCCAATCATGAGTAAAACATGGTGTGTCTGCTGTGCGCCCTGTCCTAACCCCAACCCCAGTATGACAGTCCCCCCGGTAGCCATCCCACCACGCCCCCATGAGACCTCGAACTCCAAGTCTACCCCATCCCACCCCATCGCCCCCTCCCCTCCTCGCCCCAAGGGAAGAAACCCATGTGTGTCCAACCCCCTACTCCAATACTTGGTCCTGGAGGTCTACCACCTCCGAGGTGTCTGAACCGCCTTCCCCACCCTTTAGTAAATGGTCTTTGTAGAGGTCCCAAAAGTTTTTCAGTCTGCTCCTAGGCGGAACAATTCGCTGTACAGCTCAGTTTGAGCACAGCAGTACTGTAAATCCCTCGTCCACCTCGTCTTGGCAGGGAGAGGCCCTCGCATCCAACAGGCCGCCACCACTCTCCTGGCTATCAACAACGCCATATCGACCAGACGACGCAAAGATGGGGGGAGTGGCTTAGAGTAACCTAGGAGTGCCAGTTCTGGTGTTCGAGGCAGTGTCTCCCCCAATATCTGATCAAGCTCAGTAAATACCTCCCCCCAAAAAGCATGTACCCCAGGGCAGAGCCATGCCATGAGGAAAAAGTCGGCAACCGGCGTTCGGCAACGCTCACACTCCGCCGAGGGCCGGAGGCCATATCGATGTAAACGTTCGGGGTGTAATACACCCGCTGAAGGAACTTGAAATGCACCAACCTGTGCCTGCCATTAAGGGAGATTTTGCGCGTGCTGGAACAGCAGTATCGCCACATATTGTCATCGATGGGCGATTGCAGATCGTCCTGCCATGCTGCTCTAGCTTTAGAGTGTAGCATGCGCTGATGCGTCACTCCCAACTTGTTGACTTGTGAGATTAATTTAGCAGGTGTTTTAGTTTTAATTAAGCATGGGCGAATTTTGAGGATCTCGCGTTCGCGGATTTTGCGGATTTGCGAACTCGCAATCCGCAAAATCCGCGAATTCTCGCGAATTTGCGGAATTTTTTTTTTTATGTTCGCACGGGTTTCTGCAAGTTCGCGAGGGTTTTGTACAATTTCGCAAATTGCGAAATTGTACAAAATGCGTGCGAACTTGCAGCAACCCGTGCGAACACGAAGAGAAAGAAGCTCCTGGTCACAGGAACAGCACGGGAATTGCGCTCATGAAAGTCAAGGATGCAAAGGCCTCTACCCAGCATCACAGCTGATTTTCCACGGTAGATTTGGGAAGAGGCACACCTGTCCAGCCTCGAAGACGCTCATGATTGTTTTTGGGCTAATGAATGAGTCACTGAATTTGAGCATTAACTAGTTCGAGCTACCATGATTTGCGGATTTTGTGGTGGGGGGGGTGCTTCCATGCGAGTTCACATGCCTCTTGTATGTATAAAAGGTCAGAGAAAGATCGGTTCAGCAGATGAAGAAAAAGAAGCTCCTGGTCACAGGAACAGCACGGGTATTGCGCTCGTGAAAGTCAAGGATGCAAAGGCCTCTATCCAGCATCACAGCTGATTTTCCGCGGTACATTTGGGAAGAGGCACATGATTGTTTTTGGGCTAATGAATGAGTCACTGAATTTGAGCATTAACTAGTTCGAGCGACCATGTGTGTGTTACTATGCAATCGCCCTGAAGGGCGCAGGGGTCCCTTGAGTGACCTGTAAGGCTGTGCTGCCCTGTAACTATTTTACAATGGCGCCAGCAAGCTGCCAGCGCCGTTGTAAAATAGTTACAAAGTTAGCTTGCACAGGAAGCACCTGCTTCATTTTATCTAGTGGTTCCTGTGCAAGCTAACTTTGCAACTATTTTAAAACGGCGCTGGCAGCTTGCTGGCGCCATTGTAAAATAGTTAAATGAGTGTGGGTTCAACTGTTGAACCCGTTACGTTCGCGGATTTTTTTTGCGGATTTTGCGGGAAATCCGCAAAATTCGCGGATTGCGGATTTCCCGAAAATCCGCAAAATCCGCGAGCGTAACGGATTTCACGCTCATGCTTAGTTTTAATGATATAGGTCAGTTCCGGAACCTCCTCAGGTTCCTCCATAGCAGAGCCCAGAACCTCCCGGAACGCCGAGCGGAGCCTGTGAAACTGGAATTTCTGAAGTAATGAGGGGCCCGACGCCGTGGGTGTGAGCTGATTACAGGTCTTTAGTGTACCCTCGGTGAGCAAATCCTCCATCTTCGCGATTCCGAGAGAGCGAAGAGCCTCGACGACGCCCTTTTCTCCCAAGGGGTCCAGCCAGAGCGCCCATTCTTTCGGCATCAGTGGGGAGTACAACATAGTACAGCCGCGGGCCCGCGCCAGGGCATGCCATGCATGGTTGGTTGCCTTAAGGGAATCCATTCGGCCAACAGAGCGATCTACCGGGAGGCAGATCGTGGCAGGCAAGGGGAGCGGGTCCGCAAACAGTTTTTCTAGGATGAGATGCGGCGTGCGTGCGTCGCCATGGACCCATGAGTGCAGATGAGCAGCTTGCGCCACTCGGTAGTAGCGTTCCAAGTCCGGGGCCCCAGACCCCCCCATCTCACAGGGGAGAATTAGTGTCGCCCACTGTACTCTAGGTTGTTTGCCGCCCCAGGCCAGTCGGATCAAGACTTGTGTGAGCTGTCTAAAAAAAGATTTCGACAGCACCACAGGAATATTTATGAAAAGGAACAGGAACCGGGGCAGCACGATCATTTTCATGATAGCGATCCTGCCTAGGAGGGATAGCGGGTGTTTACACCAAGTGTCCACATCATCGACTAATTTATTGAAGGCTACGCCATAGTTATCCCGGACCAGGACCTTCGGGTCAGTGTGCAGTCGAATGCCCAAGTACCTGACCGAGTCTGTGGACCACTTCAGAGGGTACTCCATGTCGAAGGGATGTGTCACTGGAGTGAGAGGGAAAGCAATGGATTTGTCCCAATTCACCCGTAGACCTGAGAGTGAGCCGAAGCGGACCACCTCCCGGAGAACTGCGGACAGGTTCGACTCCGGGTTTCGGACGTATAACAAGGTCTCATCAGCGTACGTCGATATCCCTATTTTGTAGGTGGGAAAGCTAATCCCCTCCAGACTGTGGTACTCCCTTACGGCGCAAGCCAGGGGTTCCGCCACCAGCGCATAGAGTAGAGGCGATAGGGGGCAGCCCTGCCTAGTTCCCCTGCCGATATAGATCGGTTCCGACACCCTGTCTCCCAATTTCAATCTGGCTGACGGTCGATGGTACAGCGCACCAAACCTCTGCAGAAACGGTTCGCCCAGGCCCAGCTTCCGTAGCACTCTGATCATGAAAGGCCATTCGACAGAGTCGAATGCCTTCTCCATGTCCAGGAATATCGCTAGCGCCCGGTTCTCCTGTCGTACATGTTGCATCGTACCCAGCACTGTGCGTATGTTGTATGTTAAATTTCTGCACGGAACAAATCCAGACTGTTCAGGCGCAACCAGATCCGGGACCAAGAGAGCCAGCCGATTGGCAAGTACTTTGGCGTAAATCTTTGCGTCCACATTTAGCAGACTAAGAGGCCTGTACGAACTGAATAGGTCCAGGGGTTTCCCCGGCTTCGGTATAGTGACCAGCAACGCCTCACGCATGGTGAGGGGCATCTCACCGTCCTCACAAATCGTGTCGAAGAGGGTGATCAGGTGTGGGAGCAAGATGTCTTTGTAGGTCTTATAGAAGCCTACCGTGAGCCCGTCGGAACCCGGTGCACTACCCGCTCTCATGCCGGCCAGGGCCTCCAGAATTTCGTCCTCATGGAAGGGGGCCATCAAAAATTCCCTGTCCGAATTCCGCAGGAAAGGCATGGCGATATGGTCCAGGTAATCGTCCATTTCGCTCTCAATCCCTGTGTTTTGGACTGGTAAAGTTCGGCGTAGTAGCGTCTGAAAGTCGCTAGGATTTGCTCCTCATCCGCGACCACGTCGCCCTCTGGGGATCTCAATTCGTCTATCACTAGAGGTCTCCGAGAGCCCTTAACCATACGAGCCAGAAGGGCGCCCGGCCTATCTCCCTCCCCGTAAACCCGGGCCGTGGCGTATTTACCCATATAGAGAATCTCCCTGTCCGCTAGAGACTGATACTCTGACAGTAAAGGGGTGAGTGCCGAGCCATTGTCAGTGCCAGGGTCCAGGTGTTGGCGGCTCTCCAGGTCCGCCAGCTTAGCTTCTAATGCAGACAGCTCCCGCCTAATGGTGCGCAACGTACTGGAGTGTTTTGACATAGCCATGCCTCTAATAAAAACCTTGAATGTCTCCCAGACCGTGAAAAAGTTATCAACAGAGCTCAGATTAGTAGCAAAAAACGAATCAATATCTTCCGCCAGTTTGCCCCGAAAGACATCATCCAACAGGGCAAAGGGGGGGAACCTCCAGGTAAAGGCCGGTATACCCTTCCTAGCAGTGGAAAGATGCAACAGAATGGGGGAGTGGTCCGAGAGGGTGCGCGGGAGAACCTCACAGGTGCCAATACTGCTCAGGACCGGAGGGGTCGCCAACCAATAATCTATTCTAGTGTGGACGTTATGGTAGGCCGAATAGTGTGTGAAGCCGCCCTTCGTGGGGTGTTTGTCCCTCCAGACATCTACCAGGTCGAGTTTGATCAGCTCAGCTTTCATGTAGGCGGCGGAGGCCACCGGCCGCCGAGCAGGGCCAGCGGAGCGATCCCTCTCAGGGTCAAAGACAAAATTAAAATCTCCTCCCCATAACATCCCAGGTTGTGCGTGAGACCTACAGTGTGTGGATAGGGCAGCATAGAAGTCAAGGTTATCATAATTGGGGCCGTAAACGTTAACTATCAACAGGTCAAGTCCCTTACCCACACATCTGGCCAGGACATATAGACCCTCCGTATCTGCCAGTACCGGGATCAATTTCAATTGTGAGGAAGGGCTGACCCAGATTAATACCCCTCGAGAATGTGTCGTGAAGCCAGCCGCCACAATATGTCCCGCCAACCCACGAGACTGTAACATCCTACTGTTGGTAGGCAGATGGGTTTCCTGCAGGAGGGCCAAATCAACATGATGTCGGTGTAGGTAGCTAAGGACCTTCCTCAGCTTGCGGTAATCGTTCAGGCCCCGCACATTCCAGGTCATCATTTTCAGAGTGTGTGGGGAATGTGTGGGAACATTCAAAGCAGCATTCGACATAGTAAGGACATTTGAACCATCGTATCACCAGGGATGGCGAGAACAAAACACAGCAGTACACATTTCCCCGTTTTAGCCAGCCGGCACTTCAATTCGGGTACATTTCCACAGAGCAGTCCACTCAAAGCAATTGCAAACTCCCCAAACCCATGGAAACAAGAACCCCCGTCAGTAGCCTCCCCCAACCCCACCACCCGCTCCCCCACCCACCCACAGCCGACCACACCCAACCAGGTCAGACAGACCCCAAAAGCAACCCCCATCAACCCAAAAATAGCAATTTGTAGGTCGTTACGAAACTCGACTCCCCTGGGAGTCACACAGCCAAAGGAACCGGGGCAGAGCACGCCTGTAAGGAACCGCTCCACCAACTGCTCTATCGCATATAGTCAGTTCTACTCTCCAGCCCGACCCCGCTATTTGTTCAGTGTCCATAGTAAATCACACCAATGCGCTCCCCAATCCCACCAGCCCCCCAACCATCGAACACTGGCCTGTGCATACCCCCAAGCAGCGTTATCTTCCCCCCTCTTCAACAACCGCCATAGCGTAAATCCACTCGATTCGTACGCTGCACCATCAAACAGTACTGACAGTCATAGT
The DNA here is from genome assembly GCF_964263255.1 of Lissotriton vulgaris. NCBI lineage: Eukaryota > Metazoa > Chordata > Amphibia > Caudata > Salamandridae > Lissotriton > Lissotriton vulgaris. Next base: position 910,299,698 of record NC_141685.1, read on the forward strand.
GCAATCCAGACTTACCGCCCCCCAAGGGGGTGGTTCAGCTCCTCCATTTGAGGAATAGTGACCCCTCCACGTTGAGGAGAGCTAAATACTCCCTTAGGGCCCATCTAGTCTTGCTCGTCCATGTGCGAGACTGAACCAGCGTCGTCCTCCTGGTTCTTCCGAGCCATCTTGCGCTCCCGGGTCCATTTCTTCAGGGACTTCTGAAGGTCTCTGGGATCCGTGAAAAAGTAGGAATGCCCCCCTGTGTTGATGCGGAGTTTGGCGGGGTACAGCATCGCGTAGTCCAGGCCCAGCATACGTAGTTGTTTTTTGTACGGCGCAAACTGTCTCCGTTCCTCCTGGACTTTTGCCGTGAAATCCGGGTAAAGGGAGATATCCATGCCCTCATGTTGCAGCTTACCTTTGTCTCTCGCCAGGCGCAAAGCAGTGTCCCTATCGCGGTAATTGAGAAGCTTTGCGATGATGGGACGAGGAGGCGCGCCCGGCTGCGGTTGTGGGCCCAACGTGCGGTGCGCCCGTTCCACGATAAACATGGGAGAAAAGGCCTCCTCCCCGAGCAAAATCTTCAACAGTTTCTTTCCGGGGCCGTTGCATCCGTTCCCTTCGGCCGACGCCGATCGAAGGAGAGTTTTGCCTGCGTGGCGTCGTTGTTCCCCATGGTCTTCTCTAGCAGTGGACGAACGCAGAAACAATGGGCACCTTGCTGCCTCCAGTCGGCAAGGATAGTGTTTGAGTCTCTCCTGACGGCGATCTGCTGCTACCGGTCGCCGAAGTCTCTAGGCCCGTGTTAGCGGCGCGGGGCACCCAAGATGGCGCCCGTGAGTATGGTCCAGCAGTCTCCAACCACTCTAGCAAAGTCTGCACTCGGCTCCGGGCGATATCGGTACAAAAGTCTCAGCACCGGACCTACCACTCAGGTGTAGTGGAGGGCCGTGGGGACACCAGGACACACCGGGGCTGATATGCGCCTGCGATCACTCCGTTACCACGTAGTTCAAATACACAGCTTCCGCACCGCCAAAGACCAACTTCGTTTGAGGGCAAATGTTCACGAAGGGGGGAGGCAGTCAAGAAGGGGAGGGCGCTCCGGTCTAGTAAATGCTTGATTTCGGCCCGTCCGATCACCACACCGCCTCTACCGGGCTCCGCGGCCGCACGTCAGGTGACGTCGCTCGGCCTGCTTTCGAGGATAGTCCGCGGCGTCAGGCCTAGTCCGCCGCCGCCGGATCGCCAAAGATCCTCGCTTCAATCCACTCGGAGGAACTCGCCAGCCAGGGTCAGGAAGCCACTCACTGTTGCCTTGGGGTGTTCATGGGTGTAGTAAAGCCGAATATGGAAGATTGGACACTTCGAAGGATAAATTAGCAGGATTTTTCCGGGGCTAAGGCGAGGAGCCGAAGGCTCACACGTCCGCCATCGACGCTGGCTAGCTCCGCCCCCCCAGGCACAGTTATGTGGCGCGATTCAAAGTCACTGAATCATTTCTGTGTGATGTAAAATAAGATGATTAATAATTTTAATATAATACCCACCACATTTCTAGCAAAATAATTTAGTCTGGATCCTAAATGAGCAAAGCCGGCAACTGGGGATCTTGCGATCTAAAATATTGATATCCAGATTCACTGAGTAGAAAAATCGGAAATTATATCATAATTGTCAAAAAATGAGAGTTATTTGGTTCTTATATTGTACAGAAACAACCTTTTATAAAGTACCACTTCACATTTAATAGTTAGCGGATGACTTTCAAAATAGTTTCACGAGATTTAGGCAAGATCAGTGAGAGGAAAAAATTAATATTTGATTTAATCCCCTCACCTAAATACCAATATACTGTTTTAGTAAAAACCGGCAGAATGCCAAGATTGCAATTTTTGACTACTAAGCTAAGCAGACTTTGACACCCGCATAGATGGGGCAGTTATCCTTCTGTGTTTAGACCCACAGTAGTCTTCAAAACAGCGCTAATGAGGCAGCAGAGAGCTGTAACAACTGAGGGCTGGTCCAGGTCAGGCTTTACAGTGCTGCTGGCACTTGATGTTTTGTGATTAATTGAAAATAAGAGGTTTCGGAATTACTAGTAAGAAGGGGTTTGGGTCCACCCACATGTTGGTGGACAGGGGTACATGTTTTGATTGAGCAGGAGTTATGTGTTACCACAGAAATAGTGCTTTATCTCCACACAACCTTGGGTATTTTGTTCATCCAGCTGCATGAGCCAGAACAGTATGGATACCTAGAGAAGGCTCTTTAATGCAACAAAAAGTGCTAATCTTACAATGGGATGTAACTTGACCTTTTGGGTCCACAGGCGTGGCACTGTAATGCTGTTAAAGTGTTTCAGGAAAAGTAGATCATTTACAATGTTTGTCTTTCTCTGGCACAAGCACAGATGGGAGAATGGCACTCTTGATGTTGGAAATGGCCCTTTGTGCATGGTTATCCCCAAACTGTTTGCTTATTCGTCCTTTGTTTTTCCTGACCTGTATTTGTTGGCTAGGACTCTGGGCACATTACTACTGCTGATCAGTGCTAAAGTGCATATGCTCTCCCTGTAAATTGGTATTGTGATTGGTTATCCATGTTTGGCATATTTATTTTGCCAGTTGGTCACTTGTAAAGTGCACTGAGTGTGTCAGGGCTGGTAATTCAAATACTACTAGTGGGCCTGCAGCACTGATTGTGCCACCCACAGGAGCAGCTCTGAAAAGAGGTCTCAGGCCTGTCACCACAGCGCCTGTGCGCAGTTTGTTAACTGTCATGTTGTCCTGGCCAGTGAACCCACTTTCCAGGTCCTAACCCTTCCTTTTTCTTACTAATTGGACACCCCTATGGCAGGCCCAAGGTCTCCCCCTGGGCAGGGTGCAGTCTATGTAAAATGTAGGACATGTACTAGTGTGGGTAACATATTCTGATAGTCAAATACTGCCAATTTCGTTTTTCACTATTGAAAGGCTATCTTGCCCATAGGACAGAATGGGGACTGCTGTGTAACATGTTTACCTGCACATCTTCCCATAGGATAGAGATAGAAACTTAGAGTCTGGTATCCCTGAACTCAGAATTTAATAACACATCTTTTAGGAAGGATGGTTTTTAAATCCTGTGTTTGAAAATAGCACTTTTAGAAAGTGGTTATTTTCTTGTTCAACCTTTCTGTGCGCATCTGCCTGTTTGTGGATTGATTGTCTGGTTTGAGTGTGACAGGAGCTGGGATGGCTCAGGAGTCTGTGTGAGGCAACACTGGGCTGAATAGACCTCTCTGCATTTGGAGTGGTTGGAGGAGTAGCACATGGGCCTGAATAGGGCTGTATATTTATAGGTAACAATGACCCCCTGAAAATATGGATATAGTAATTCCTAGGTCAGGGATGAACAACTCATGAAATGTAACAACCTTAAAGTTAAAAGAGTTAAAACAAAGTTAAAAGAGTGTAAAAAGAAAATGGATAAAGTGCCACTTTATCCCTTTCCTTTTTACACAGTTTTAACTGTAATTTTTAACTGTATTGTGATATTATGTAATGTTGGTTTGATACATTTTTGCAGTTGATTAATTATATTTGAAAATCAACTTTTTATCAGTGTTTTTTATCTTTCATGTTAATAAAATTTAAGTCACCAAGTTTATGCTCTATACTAATTTTCTCTCCTTTGTCACTATTTTCATGAGTACAAAGTATTGAATTGCCTAGGTTGTTACATTTCATGACCTGAATAGGGCTGTGTCTGCCTTCTACAATGCTGGCTCCACCTCCTGTGGTGCGTCTGATGACCCTGACCCACACTGACAAAGGAAGAAGTTGTGCACTGGCAGGGTGCACACAGAACTGGTTTAGACTGGGCCCAGGACCCCTCACACATAGAAAAAAAATGAAACCTCTGAAAGAGAGACTACTACTTTGTGATCAAGAGGAATCCCTGCCAAAGAAGATCAGCTAAAGAGACTGAGGAGAAATACTGCCCTTGCTGAGTGTCTGGGATTTGTCTGCAGTTTGCTGTTTCTACTGAGAAGAGATATAAAGGACTTTGCTGTGTGCTGTGTCACCTGCTTGAAGAAGGACTTTGATGTGTGCTGTGTCCCTCTGAAGAAAAGTCTCCAAGGGCCTGAATAGAGATGGGCTCCTATTTCTGAAGTCCCAGGCACAAAAGGACTTCACCTCCAGCCTCCCTGGGAGTTCCAGTTTGCCAGGAGGGCCTGTAACTATGTCTGAGGCCTTTCTGCTGTTGGGACCTGAACAAGAGTAAGAAGGGGAAGAAAATCTGTTTACCAACTCCGTCACAGCCGCCACAGAGATGCCGCAACCTGCATCGAGGCCCGGGAAGCAGCTCATGAAGTGACGACGCAGCGCCCGGCCTGCTCCGATGCCCCTACGACGCCACCGACACTGACAGCGATCGGCCATGGCCAATGCCAGCGCCTGCATCGAGCTCGTATCTTCGCCAAGTGCCAGCCTCCTGTTATCACGGTGCCGATAACAACCGAGGGTGACTCACAAGAACCACCGACGTCGCATCAGCACAAGAGATGAGATAGTTCTTCAACGCCGTGCCTCATCACCGACATCATTTTTCAAGGTACTGTTGTTCGGGGGTCTGTGTGACTCCGCGCCCGACGCCGCAATCCTCACGGGCTGCGCCTTACTTTGGATTTTGCCCTGTCCTGCCGTCCTGATAGCCCCAGTTGGTGCTATTTGATTTCTACAAGTTTATTTTTGCAACAACCTTTCTAAAGACATTCTACTGAGTTTTGTATTTTTTATTTTTGTCGTTTTGGTCTTGTTTAGTTTAGATAAAGATATATTTTTTTTTTAAATGGTGTGGTGTACATTTGTGGTGTTTTTTACTGTGTTACTGTGAGTGTTGGTACACATATTTTACACATTGCCTTTGGAATAGGCCTGTCTGCTCATGCCAAGCTACCAAGGGGGTGAGCAGGGGTTATCAAAAGTGTGTATCTCCCTAACCCTGACTAGAAGGAAGGGTCCCTATTTGGTCAAAGGTAACTACCTGTGCCAACTAGAGACCCCCATTTCTAAAAATGTTGGCAGCGGTGGGATTTGAACTTGTATTTGTACTTGACCCTATTGATTGGTGTACACCACTGGACTAGTGCAGACCACTACGCAACCACATACTGTGTTTTATTTTTTGTTTCTATTTTTTGATCTGATCATTGAGTCATCCACGCATCATGTCTCAAAACGGTAAAGCAGCAAGTGACAAGGCAGAATTGGAGTTTCACATTGAGGATTTGTATTCTTACAAAGTTGATCAACTCAAACAATTTTGCAAAGATTTGGGATGTCCCATGACATGAGGAGCAGCTCTAAGAAGGATGAGCTGCAGAGGGCCTTAAAAGTCTGGTGGGAGGCCAAAGAAGCTGAGGAGACAGAAAATGCAGAAGTGGATGAGGATGCAGAAGGGGATGGTTTTGGGTCACAGGATTTGCCTATGTCAAGACCAGCCTCCAGGGTTGGCAGCAACCATTCCGCTAGACGTTTTTCCCCAGAGTAGTTGGAGGGAAACCAAAGGGTTAGAGATCATGAGTTAGAAGTCATGAGGCTCGAGATGAAAATATTGGAAATGGAGAACCAAAAAGCTGCAATGGAAAGAAAAAAGGAGGCAGAGGAGTGCAAGATGATTAATGCCTTTGAAGAACTGAAATTGACCTTGGGACATGAATTAAGAATGAGGGAGCTTGATTTGGAGCTTGAGAGGCTTGAGGCCACGAGGGTCTCAGCTGAAAAGGAAAAGTGTGTAGCTCAGAAAATGAGCTTTGCTGAGTTGGAGGTGGAGTCCAGCTCACACAGTGGCAGCAAGATTGTGTTATCTAGTGCCGAGGGAGAAGAACTAACACCCAGAGATGAGGCACCTGACTTGAGGGAGGGTGTTGACTAACACCAGGAGGTTCAAGTTTATTTGGTTGCTCCAGTGGTGTGCAGTATTCCTGAAGTAGATTAGGGAACTGACACAGGTGATCATATTCCTAGAGGTGGGAGGGACACTCTTGTAGTGTGGTTTTTGGGCCTCTTTTTGCATGAATGTTAAGTTAGCATGGCTTGTCAGAAGTTTGAATGCCATTTTGCCTTTTTGCTGCTTTTTGCACACAACACTGCTTAAACTGTTTTTGTAAGTTAGCTTTCACGAAGGTCTATACATGAGAAAGGGTTTGTTTTTCGACATCTCTAGACATGCGCCGTGCCCCTGGTCTGTACGGTGGGTGCTGAGCCGCCAAGGTTATCATAACATGTGAGCCTGTTTATCGGCATGTCCGTGTAACACATTCTAGAAACAACATTTTGGCAGCTGCGAGCCGAGCAAGATTCTGGTGCATTTATCATAGCACACTTGCCATAATTTCACACACTTGGAAGATTGCAGGGATGCTGAGAGTCTTGCTGATCCAGATGCAATTTACCCTTACTGAGCGGACAGGTAATGGGGTCCCCCAAAACAAGCTTAAGAGACCTTCTATAGTTTTATAATACATAGATCCTATATAGGGAGGGTGTTTAAACTAGGCGCTGTATCACCTGTTTGCACTATCATTGTAATATGATTCCTCCTTTTGTATTTTATGGAGTTGTAACCATGCTGACCATATTATTTTTAATCATATGTCTGCTTATGTTGACGAAAATACTGCGCTTGAGAGCACGTCATTAAAATAAATATTTTAACCTTACAGTGTCTCCTTTTTACTCCTGTTGTGGACTGGTATGAGAGTATAACAAAATAGTGTTCTCACTTCCCACCATTCCTGAGATGGTCCTAAGTCGCATGTTCTAGGTTGTCTAATCTTTGATTACTTTGCTATAGGACGAAGAGCTAATGTGACACTGATTGCTTGCTGGTTGGGGTTGTCATGGAGTTGAGCCTTGCATTTACACTGTGTTAAGTTGGCATGAGCTTATTAGAAGTTTAAACGCCATTTTTCCTTTCAGCTGCCTTTGCACATGGCACACATTATTACAAATGTTTAGAGTTTAGCAGAGTGTTTTGCTTCACACAAGAATAATATGTTTTTCTATACTAGCAGCTTGGCTTGGTAAGCTTTGTCTTAACAGTGAGTGCTGAGGGCTTCAAGGTTAGTCAACACAGTGGTTGTTGTTCGGTCTGATCAGGGAACGTTCTAGACATAACATATATGCAGCTGTGGCCACCTCTGATTTTGGAGCGTTTAATAATGCACTGCGCAGGCATGCTCACACACTTTTTGGAGAACATTCGCATGCAGAGAGCTGGTGTGGAAAGTGATGTGATCCATTTCTGCTAGGACCAGAGGTATGGGGCCGCCCTTGTAAACCAAAGAGAACTTCTGTCGATCTAAAATAACCTAATAGCAAGGGAGCGTGAAATCTAGGTGTAATCTAGCCTATTTCCATTTAGCATTTTAACATTCTTTCTCCTTTTGTATTTTATGGAATAGTAACTATTCTGATTATCTTGTTGCTTATAATATGTCTGCTTGTACTAGCTAAGATACTGCACCTGAGAACACGGCATTAGAAATAAATATTTCAAACTTGCACATGTCTTCATTTACTCCCTGTTTTGGACCGATATGAGTGTATAACGAAATAGTGTTCATGTGTTCCACATTGCCTGGGGTATTCTAAGTTCCATGTTCTGGGTTGTCTAATCATTGGGGGTATGGAAGAACCAATGAGACATTGATTGCTAGTCTGGTAGGGATTTTGGCTACTAAGGTGAGTTTTGGGATACCCTAATTCACTGAGGTTCCAAGTCTCTATGCACAGTTCTGTGTAGGAGCAAAATCCCTGCTACAGGGTTTCTAGGTACTGACATGAGTTTCTGGTACACCACAATTCACTAATGTCCTAGGTCTCTGTGCTCAGTTCTGTGTATGAGCAGAAATCCTTGCAACACTCTACTGACTCTGGAGGAGAGGTGCAGGGAAAGGGGTTCCCCTATGGTAGAAGTCCTGGTGTATGAGTGTGAAGACCACCCAGAAGAGTGTGGGTTGAGTGACAGAGACAGTCAGTCACTGTCTTACTAATCTCAGGTGAGTGGTGTTGGGTACTTGGGTGAGGCACTGGATGATGATGCAAAGGGTAGCTTGGTTAACAACTGTGGGAGTTGTGTGATTCATTTGTTGGAGAGCATATTTTAAATCCCTGTTTTACAGAACTATGCCAAAACCCGGTGGAGGGTGAGTTCTCTGATTGCAGGGAGCTTGCGTTGGAGGCCGACCTCTTGGTGGATTCCGGAGGGTCTGAACTCTGAAGAGGCATTTGGGAGTGATCCTAAAATGAGTGGCTCAGGTATCTTCTAGACCTGTGTGGTGGGAGAGGTTCAGAGTAGTCCAGCTAGGACCTGGTGTAGTGGAAGTGGTGTATGAGCCCAGGTCCTGTCTCAGCGGAGAAGCTGTGAGTGTTGGCTGTGTCCCAAGGTACCCAAAACCGAGTCTCAGGGCCTGGAGCGTTCCCTAAGGCAACACCAGGTTGGGGCCTAGTCTGTGCTAGTTTGGCATTTGAGGGGAATCCCCTAGTGTCAGGAGAACCTGGAGCATCTGTAAATGGAGCTCCAGTGGTTCTGGTGTCTGGCGGTGCCACTCCTAAGTGGAGGGTGCAGGAGTCCAGATTGAGGGGTGAGAGGGGGAGTGAGTCCCCAGTGAAAGAACAAGTGGGTCAGGGGCCAGCAAGAAGGGCTGAGCCTCCTAGGTGTGACCATGGTGACTCCACTTCTGTCCTGGGGGATCTTCACGCACTGTAAGATGGACAGGGGTCTGGAGATCTGCACCAGACAGACTGTCACACAACACATGAGTCATGTGTTACCCTTGTGGGATGCTGTGTGTGCCCTCAAAAGTTCTCAGCCGGGGGTTCAGTCCCAAGGTTGAGAGGCCAGGTTCAGGATCTGCCTGACCTGGAGGGAAGGATGACTGTAAGCAGTGTCCTGGCAGGTTTGGCTTCCAGGGCTACCACTTCAGGTGGGAAGGTGCAGCACTCTGGAAGGGGGTAGAGAGGGAGTAATTGCTCGCCTCTGATCCCGATGCCACCTGAGTGTTTAGACCCTAGGTTGGAAGACCAGTTGATGGAGAGAGGTCCTGAACTGGTGGGAGAGTTATGTTCTGAGGTTGCCTCTCCTGGCAGGAGAGGGTGAGACCCTAGAAGGAGAGGTCGGGGGAGGAGAGCCTCACCTCTGACCTCTGGTCAGCCTTAGGGTACAGACCTTGGGCTGGTGAGCCAGTGTAAGGATGCCATACCTGACTTTGCAGGAGGGAGAGTGGAGAAAAGGTCCCCGGCACCTGGGGTTACTTCCCCCCTTTTTCTGATGCCATAGGAGGTTATAGAGACCTGACAGGCATGAGGCCTGGCTTTCATCACTGACAGTGGCCAGTGGCCACTGTGGCTGGTTGTCCTGGTGGGCAGAGTTGCCCCTGGGAGGGCGCCTGGACTCACAACCTGGAGGTGGACAGCGCCACCCCGCTGTGTTAGCCAGGTGGGTACTGTCTACCAGTGCTGACACATCTGTGAGTAAAGTAAGTTTAGGTGCTGCGCAGATGGAGTCCTCAGGTGAGGAGAAGAATCCCCCATGGTTTAGCCTGGTGGGCCTGAGAGTATAGATAGAGCAATCCTACTGGGATCAGGAAGGCATAGAACAGGAATAGTCCCCTGCTGGTTGGGCCAGGTTCCATGTTCTGTCGCCCCAAGCAGGGAAGTCCATCAAGGCATTGATTGGTCTACCTTGGCTTTAGACAGGAAGGGGGCTGTGTTGGAAATGGCTCTTTTTGCAGGGTTATCCTCAAACTTTTTGCTTCTTCCTCCTTTGTTTTTCCTGACCTTTGTTTGTTGGCTATAGGACTCTGGGACCTTTACCACTGCTGATCAGTATTAAAGTGCATATGCTCTCCCTGCAAATTGTTATTGTGATTGGTTATCCATGATTAGCATATTTGTTTTACCAGTAGTTCCCTAGTAAAGTGCACTGAGTGTGCCAGGGCTGGTAATTCAAATACTCCAGGTGGGCCTGCAGCACTGATTATGCCACCCACAGGAGTAGCGCTGAAAATAGGTCTCAGGCCTGCCACCGCAGTACCTGTGAGCAGTTTGATTATGCCATGTTGTCCTGGCCAGTGTACCCACCTGCCAAGCCATAAATATTCCCTTTTCCTACACATTGGACACCCCAATGGTAGGTCCAAGGTACCCCCCTGGGCATGGTGCAGTGTATGTGAAAGGTAGGATATGTACTAGTGTGGGTAACATGTTCTGATAGTGAAATACTGCCAACTTTGTTTTTCCCTATTGAAAGGCTATCTTGCCCATAGGACAGAATGGGGAATGCTGTGTAAGATGTTTACCTGCATATCTTCCCATAGGAGTGAGATAGAAACTTGGAGTCTGGTATCCCTGAACTCAGAATTTAATAACTCATCTTTTAGGAAGAATGGTTTTTAAATCCTGTGTTTGAAAATAGCACTTTTAGAAAGTGGCTATTTTCTTGTTTAACCTTTCTGTGTGCCTCTACCTGTTTGTGGTTTGAAAGTGACAGGGGCTGGGGTGGCTCCAGGAGTCTGGGTGAGTCAGCACTAGGCTGAATAGACCTATCTGTATTTGGAGTGGTAGGAGGAGTTAAATAGGGCTGTGCCTGGCTTCCACAATGCTGGCTCCACCTCCTGTGGTGTGTCTGATCACCCTGGCCCACACTGACAAAGGAAGAAGTTGTGCACAGGCAGAGTACACCCAGAACTGTTTTGGACTGGGTCCAGTACCCCTCACACATAGAGAACAAAGACGTTTGGGGTATAAATATGAGAGCTTAAACCCCTGAAAGTTAGACTACTACTTCGTAATCAAAAGGAAACCCTGTCAAAGAAGATCTGCTGAAGAGACTGAGGAGAAGTACTGCCCTTGCTGAGTGTCTGGGGTAAGCCTGCAGTTTGCTGTTTCTACTGAGCAGAGATCTAAAATACTTTTCTGTTTGTTGTTTCTCCTGCTTGAAGAAGGACTTTGCTGTGTGCTGTGTCCCTCTGAAGAAAAGTCTTCAAGGGCCTGAGTAGAGCTGGCCTCCTGTTTCTGAAGTCCCAGGCACAAAAGGACTTTACCTCCAGCCTCCCTGAACTACCTTGCCGGGAGTTCCAATCTGCCAGGAGGGCCTCCTGTAACTGTGTGTGAGAACTTTCAGCTGAACAAGAGTAAGAAGAGGAAGAAAATCTGTTTAACGACTCCATTGACGCCGCCGCTGTGATGCCGCGACCTGCATCGAGGCCCGGGGAGCCGCTCGTGAAGTGACAACAATGCACCCAGCCTGCTCTGCAGCTCTGACGCCCTACGACGCTGCCGACACCAGCAGCGATCGGCCGTGACCGACGCCAGCGCCCGCATCGACCTCGTGTGGTCGCCAAGTGCTGGCCTCCTGTTATCGCGGTGCCGATAACCACCGAGGGTGACTCACAAGAACCACCTACATCGCATCATCACAGGAGACAACATCGTTCTTCTTCAACGCTGTGCATCGTCACGAACATAAATTTTCAAGGTACTGTTGTTCGGGGGTCTGTGTGACTATGCATCAGACGCCGCGATCCTTGCGGGCGGTGCCGTACTTTGGATTTTGCCCTGTCTTGACCTCATGATAGCCCTAGTTGGTGTTATATGATTTTTATAAGTTTATTTTTGCAACAACATTTGTGAAGTCATTCTACTGAGTTTCGTATGTTGGATTTTTGTCGTTTTGGTCTTATTTAGTTTAGATAAAGAATTATTATTCTAAACTGGTATGGTGTCCATTTGTGTTGTTTTCACTGTGTTACTGTGAGTGTTGGTACAAATACTTTATACATTGCCTTTGGGATTAGCCTTTCTGCTCGTGCAGAGCTACCAAGGGGGTGAGCAGGGGTTACCTAAAGTGTGTTTTCCCTTACCCCGACTAGAAGCAAGGGTTCCTATTTGGTCAAAGGTACCTAACTCTGCCAACTAGAGACCCCCATTTCTAACACTTGAGTAATATTTACTGTTTTCCAGACTGCAGCACTCCCCCTCCTCTTTCCATCAATAACTTTAGACTTCAGAATGCAGTTATTTGTTCAAGAGCAATATTGGATGCTGAGGGCCACAGTAATCAACAAGTACTTTTACATACATACTCCTAAAGTGCGTTTAGATGATTTGGAAGACTAGAACACAGCAATTTACCCAGCCTGTGTTCAGAAATGCAGTTGATGTGAGATGTTATGATTTTAAAATGTGTGTATGGTACCAAAAATCTCTTTGAAACTGTTTGAAAAATTTGCATTTGATAATAGACCACATGAAAATGGTTTCTGTAAAAGCACTTTTTGAAAGGTGCACATTACTACTGAAGCACATTCATGGTGTCTTAGCTACATGGACAGAACTGTTTTTAATGTGATTTTTAAGAAGGAGCCACACAAGAAAATGGTTAGGGCCTGTCTGTGAAGCACAGTTCAGCATCAACTGAAACATCTAAACAAGACACTATGTTCAATCAGTTTAATTATTTTTAGAGGACTTGTATAGATTTAATACACTTCCAACTATGTACACAACCACAGTATAGTGTCCAACTCTTGCTCAGCGTAGCTGGGATAAATATCCCCTCGAAAACTGTGTGTAGGGGTTTGCTGGCATCCCACACTTTATGTCCAGCTGGCTGGTTAGACCCGCTACTCCCTTTTCTTCTGGAGATAGCCATTTTAAAGGTGATAGTGAATGGAGTGGCAACCTGAAGAGACACAATGATTCTAAGCATCCACACCACTTTAATCCCGACTGCTGTGACCACCCCCTAATGTCCCTAACTTAATAAGGCAACACCTCTAACCCCAGCCTCTCCTCCCAGCCTAGTTCAGGAGTAGTCCATAGCGCAAGCGTCTTCACGACTGAAACCAACCACCTCGCTCACTACCAGCAGCACATGGACCACTATAGGCAAAACCATTAGCAAGCAGGGGACCCTCTTCTGAGGAAGAAGCACATAAGGCAAGAAGCACGTGGACACTCGGGCACTACTTGGTCTTGTGTTGTCTATCTGCCTAGCTTAAATTCACAGGATGCCTGTTATAATGCAGAGTGCAGAACGATTATGGGCAAGATGTAGGTGGCTTAATACCGGTCAGAAAGCCGAAATTCAGTCAATTTCAGGGTTACCAACCAGTATTTAGCCATGTGCAATGTAGGTATTACCAAATGCCATAGGTAATAACGCTTCGGTAAATTTAAGGGCAACCAGTTACCAATTCCTTATTTACTGATCGGCCGACACCGAAACACCAAAATACCGAATCGGTAAATAAGAAATCAGTAACAAATCGCTAATGCGATGTACCAAAAATCGGTAATACCGAATTTGTCAAAAATCGTTATTTAAGAATCGGTAATTACCACTGACCCAGAGCAGGTGGTAATCAGGTGCAGTGCATAAAAACAGCCCCAAAATGCAACAGTGTGAACACAATGGCGGCCCTCTACATAATAGCAAGGCGGCTACGTTTTGAGCAGTAGGACTGAGGGTTTGGAGACAGGAAGAGCGTGTGTACAGACTGCGTGTCACAGTGTTCCAATTGACTGAGGCAGAAATACATGATAGGTACAGGCTACACCCACAAACCATCCTAGACCTGATACAGGACCTGCACCCATATGTGTAGCATCAGATACCAAGGACGCATGCCATACCAACACATGTGCAGGTGCTCTGTAGCCTGCACCTACTCGCATCAGGAAGTTACCAGGGTGTGATAGCTGCGGCAGGTGGTGTGTCACAGAGTTGTCAGTCCCGTTTCTTCAACTCCTTTTTGGATGGCATCATGCAGAGAATGCATCACTACATACGCTTCCCCAGCACACAGGCGGAACTGCAGAAGACAAAGCTGGATTTCTACCAAAAGGCACAATTCCCACCTGTAATAGGGTGCATTGGTGGGACCCACATACCAATCTGCCCACCTGCAGCTACAGAATACATATACCGCAACCGCAAATACACTCATTCCATCAGCGTGCAGGTGATATGTGATGCAGACTACATAATTACTGACATTGTGGCCAAATTTCCAGGGAGTACCCATGACTCCTACATATTCAGAAACAGTGGGATCTAAACACGTCTGGCTGCTCGTGAATTCAGAGAAGGATACCTGCTAGGTAAATCAATGTGAAACACCCTGATATATACCTTGGATGAATGTATTGGTTTTTCAGATTAATGACACTTTCTTTCCCATTTAGGTGACAGCGCATATGCCCTGCGGTCATTTATCCTAACACCATACCTCAACCCATCCACCCCAAGTGAGAAGAGATACAATGTGGCACATAAAAGCATGCGCAATGTTGTGGAGTGCACCTTAGAACTACTAAAAAGCAGGTTCCGTTGCCTCCACAAAAGTGGAGGTGCACGTCAGTACAGCCCCATCATCTGCTGCAAAATAATAGCAACATGTGCAGTGCTGCATAACCGTGCCGCAAAGAAAGGAACAGCAGTGGAACTAACTGACTCTGAGGACGAGGGTGAGGACTGTCCACAGCAAGTGCACAGCGTAGCAGGTTTGCAGCAGCACCGGATGGGAGACACAGATGGGCTGAGATAATACGCAACTATTTCTGAGTGAGTAAGGAGACATAGCCAGTTACTGAATTTGAGTGATGGTGTTTAATGATCAGAGCACACCATCAAGATCAAAAGCAGTGGCCATACAAACATGGGTTATATCACCCATTTCAGTACAAGTATCTCATGGCTGGATCTACTTCTTGCGCAAACACGCTGCACTGCCACGTTCGTTTGCCCAACTGCCGCACTGCCAATCTATCCAGAGCCAGTGCTGTGGCATTCGCTGCACCTCCTGGTCTCTGTGGGAGGAGGTGTGATGGTTCTACAGCTAGTAGTCTCCTCACTTCCCCCATCAGCTGTAGTGGCCACCTTGTTAGTTTGGAGCACTTCAAGTGCAGTAGTCACTGTGACCAGCCCCCTAGCCACATCCCGACTGCAGTGTGCCATCTCCTCCTGCTTGGCTATTGAGCGTCTGCATATGAGAGAGGTTGCAGTGGACAGGCGGTTCACAGCTTTGGTGTAATTATCCAGTTTCTTCCTCTCCCTGCACCTAGACAGACGGTCCTTCTCTAACTTGCTGCAGAGCAGCCTCACAGCCTCCGCCACGTCACTCATGCCCTCAGCCATGGTGGTGTTCATGCACTGATGCCCTTATCAATGCAATGCATGTGGGCATTCATGTGTGCCATCTCCTGCTGCACTGACCTGATTGCTCTCCCTCGCAGGCGCTGGACCTTCAGCATGTTACCTTCAAGCCCAGCAAACACACTGTCATCTTCACCCTGGAAGTGAGGACTGGCTGCCCTTGCCCTGCGGCGTCTGGAAGATGTGTGGGCACACTCTGTTGGGGACTGAGATCCTGCCCTGTTGCCATCCTCAGCCACTAAAGACTGTTGGGCCCCTGTGCTGTCCTACTCGGACACCTCCATCTCCTGGAGGGTGGCCACTGCATGCCTCCTGCCTGAAGGTGGTGGTGGCGTTGATTGTGGCGGTGGTGATGGTGGTGGTGGTGGAGTTGATGGTAGCTGTGGTGATGGTGGTGGTGGTGGCGTTGATAGTGGTGGCGGGATGGGGTACCCTGCAGGCGACTGGTCCTCCTCCTCTTGTCTCCTTTCTGGCCTGGGTGCCTTTCCTCTGCTCCCCTCTACTGCTCTGCGAGATGTCTCGCCTGTGAAGACGGAATGTAGATATGCTCACTTATCTGGCAGCATTTGCATGGTAATAAATGTAATGCCTGCCAATCACACTGACTGTCCTCTGCTTGATAATTGGTAATTGGTGTCACATGCCTTTGGGTTTGCTGGACTGACTGTTCTGACATGTGTTACTTCTGACTACATCTCCCATAATGCATTGAAGGTTATGAGTAAAACATGTACTGGAGTGGGAGTCCCTATGCCTCTCTGGGGATTGGGGGTAGGGAGGGGGTGCCTTACCTTGTTTGTTTGCAGCTCTGGCTGAGCTGTCTGTGCCGCCAACCCCACTCACACTCTCCAGCTGGAGGGTGGACTCAACCAGGAGCTCCAGAGCAGTTGGTGCAGGTGCTGTGTTCCTCCCTGCACCAGTTTTGCTGGCCAGCTTCTGCCTCTCTGCCATCCTCGGCTTATTAGTCATCCTCAGATCCTACAATCTTTTTTTAAGACTGGGTGACTCCGATGGCATTGATTTTGTTCTGAATTGCAAGCAAGATCTGCCTTTTTTTGAGACTCTGGCACGTGCAGGGACTGCTTTCCAAACAACTTATCATGGTCCTTGTTGACATCTTCAATGAGGACCTCCAGCTCTCTCTCGCTAAATTTTAGTTTTCTTTTCCTTCCAGCTCCCTCCTTCTCCCTTTCCTGGTTTGCCATTTTGCTTGGTTTTGGTTGCAAAATAAAGCTGTGTTGCTCCTGGCTTCTCTGCTCTGCTCCCTGCCTCAAGGTCAGCTCCAGGTTCAGTGCAGCTGCTTGGGTGTGGCCACTTCCTGTTTGGGAGGTAATGGGAATCCACAGGATTGGCTGATTCCACAATTACCGAATTTTTAAATTACCAAATCAGTATTTGCCAATTCCGTATTGGGGATTCAGTATTAACAATTCGGTAGTGGTGTTTCGGTAATTTTTTTTTACCGGTCCATTCCGAATCGCTATTTATGAGCGACTTATACCGATTCAGTAATTTTTACCGATTTTTTACGTACATCGGAAATACCGAGTCCTTAATAACGAATCGGTAAAATTTGCTATTAACGACTCTATATTTCTGGGTTACCTACATCTAGCCCTATATTCTGTGTTCCCAAATTTTCAGATCCATAACTTGAGTCCAGAATATCTTAGATGGCATATCCAAGCCGCTTCCCTTTTTCTTAGAGTAAGTTCGCGATTTCCCCCCCTTGGATGTGGTGATACATGGTCAATACCTTGAAACCATATAGTCTTGTTCTTTGTGGTGTTCCTGCATATGATAAGACATAGGGTACTTTAACGTGAACATGCCTGGGGTAAATATGCCTCCCCCTGGATAGATATGATTATCTATTGGGGGAGGTATATCGACGATATCATCATGTTGTGGAAAGGAAGTGAAGTACAACTTTCAGATTACTTTAACTATTTGAATGACAACCCTTACAATGTACAGCTGACAATCAAATCACGAACTTACTCTAAGAAAAAGGGAAGCGGCTTGGATATGCCGTCTAAGATGTGTGGAAAGGGGACACAATACAGAAGATGAAATGCACTATTATTTACAATAAACTAAGATGTTAGTATCATTATCTGTATTAGAAGGGGTGTGCTATGGATATAGTATCAATTGCTTGGCAGTTAATACAACCAGACCTGCTCAAAGCCCCCCCCTCCATCACCTCCCCCTCCCCCTCTCCTCCCCCCCTCTTTTTTCTTTTTTCAGTTACATTGCTTTTGTTCCTTAATAACACATTTTTTGACATTTTTTAACCTCTGTAAATTGTCATAGGAGCTGATAACTTTGTAAAGTGCAAAACTGATAAATGTCTAAGGATTGCGCACACCTTGAGATAGTGTGGGAGGATGTAGTGTTTAAGATGTTTTGAATATTGTCTGGTTGGTTATTTGATATGCTTGCTAGGCATCACTAGGTATTCTAATCAGGATTCGGCACCACTGGTTGTCGGACGGCCAGTCCAGGACTACACGAAATAGAAACAATGACCTTTCCTTGCTAACGGTATGCACCCAGCCATGCTTAAGAATTTATATTCCAAACATGACTCGGCATTACTGGTTGTCGGATGGCCTGTCCGAGACTACACGAAATAGAAATAATGACTTTTTCGGTATGCACCCAGTCATGCTTAAGTACTTATTATTTAATCACTTATTCCCAATCTGACTTTGAGTGTACATATATATTGCGCACATCATCGCATGAATAGGTCAACTGCCAGGCACCATTATAATTAAGAATGAAACTCTGGACATTTTTCCGGAGCGTTTGTAGTAATTATCACTTTGGTTGCATTCACACACTAATATACATTGTATTTAAAAATATCGCACACAGCGTTTTTGTGTTGTATCCGGACAAAGAACTAGTCCTTCAGTGACATACGGCACAACCTTTACAAATACACTCTTGACAGGTATTCGCATTTATAGCCTGGATAGAGCTATGACTTGTTCCGTTTTTGACTAGCCTAAAATGGCGGTCAGATTAGACTGGGATGTAGTGGTAAACGATGTGCGATCCACTATTCGCTCCACGTGGGGTAGGAGTGGCTACACTTAAACCCAACGAAGGGCGGGCCCCTCCTACTAATTGCTGCAAGGACTTGGCGTGTGGATTTTCGAAACGCCAACTGGGGTTATCGGGACCCAGCCTGAAAGGTACGTTCCATAGGACTATGTTCCGTTTGAAGTAAGAATAGCGTGGTAACTTATTATAGTTCAGTCATGCCTTTTAAATTTAGCGCTATGCGATATGTAACCACAATTTTTAGATACCGTGGGTGTGTTTCTGTAAATCTGCCCCACAGTTTTCTCTAACTACAGGTTCTTATTTAATAATGCTTTGGCTAACTTTCGTAATATGCGCAATACAGTTTATGTACGTCTACATATCACTTTCAGGTGATTACCTCAGAGTGACCCTGGAAATTTTCATCTACCGAAGACCTAGGAGTAGGACCACCTAACGGTGCATAATCTGCACGTTATACTATTAAGGTATGCTATAATATAGCTTTAACATGATGTGAGAAGGGAACACACACTCGGTTAGAATGGGAAACCTATGTCACCTCATATTTGGTGACTTGGTACTTTCAACGGTTCCAAATACGCTATTTGGACAGATGGGACTTCCGTTGCAAATCACATATGGAAATTGGTCGCTTTTTGTTTTCTACTTCCACTAAAGTACTCTCTAAATAACATGGCGGTTTTGTTATACTCTCGCCTTCTCATGACGTATTAAGGCACTAATGTGTGTTCCTTTACAATTGACATCATATTGGTTACATTGTATATATTATTACAGGCTACTACCTCTAAGCGACTTATTCAGCAAATGTGAAGCTAGGCAGAAGAAATAGGACCATTCGCATTGTGAGGAATTCGCTCGTCTATATAGCAAGGTACGCAATTGCCACGTGTTACTAAACGTGAGAATTACTGACATAGGCCCTTCACGATAAGCATTTGAAAACCTTGGTGATTAATAACTTTTGTTTTTTTACTTTTTTAGGTGGCTATTATTTTCGCACGGTTCGCAGAGATATATATGAGAGATCATTTGATAAATATTCTCTCTTACTTGGATCTACCTTATCCATGACCACCTGCATAGAGGGAACAGATATACTTTAACCGGAGGTTCTGCCTGGATATATATACACGTGTGACGAGACTTTTTGTGGTAGAAATTTTACATATTTTTTGAGTGAATTTCATCATCATCTTTTAACAATAGCTCTCCATTATATAGTCTGAGAATTTACTAGAGAGAATATCAACATTTTCGTGTATATTGAACTGGCTTATCTGATGGCGGTGGTAAAGAAAGAATGATTTGAATACAAGCGCTTACTATTAAAAAGCTATTCCAATGGGGTGTTTCCTTACACAATGTGGTACTAAGGTAAATCTTGAACTGGCCTTTATAATCACAGGGGCAATATTGCATTGAATACTTTTTGAAATACAAATCTTCTCTGTCTGCAATAATATTGACCTTTTGGTCAAATAAGTGCCTGTGATTGTATACTAGTTGAGATATGAATTGTTAGACATGGAAAATGTTTGGTGCGGAAAGACTACCACAGTCCAAAATGCTCGGATGTTAATAACAAATGATGACGCTGTTTTTTGTAAATGCACTTTTGAACTCATACATGTAGGAAGAGTCACTTCCAAGTAAGATGCGATTAGTTGAATCTTTGCTCAACAATATCACTTCACCTTGGAGAATATAGCCAAGACATATAAAGCGACATAAAAAGATTGAATAGGCAGCATGATGTTTATAGAAATGGCTCAATATTGCACTTATGGGTAAACAGTCAAAATATCGAGTTTTTAATTTCGACCTACACTTATATCGAGTTGCTAATATCGATGGGACAGAATATCGATGTCCAGAATATCGATGGCCAGAATATCGACCCTAAGGTAAGTAATATCGAAATCACTAATATCGATAGCATATATATCGATGTAAGTAATTTCGATTTACTAATATGTGTTAGAAATATTAGTTAAGTATTTAAATTAATTGTTATAATATGTGTTTAATATGTTTTTATAATTAAAAAATATATAAAAGTAAATAATATGTTTTACTACCACAGCGGGTTGTGGGTTTATAGGGGAATAGGGTGGGAAGTAATTTATTTGTAATTAAATAATTATTTTTCAATGATTAATTTATTTTGCAATTAAATATTAATTGGCAATGATTTATTTTAATTGATTAATTGATTAATTAATTGATAATTTATGTATATTTTTAACTAAATTATATGTTTTACTACCACAGCGGGTTGTGGGTTTATAGGGGAATAGGGTGGGAAGTAATTTATTTGTAATTAAATAATCATTTTTCAATGATTAATTTATTTTGCAATTAAATATTAATTGGCAATGATTTATTTTAATTGATTAATTGATTAATTAATTGATAATTTATGTATATTTTTAACTAAATTATATGTTTTACTACTGGAGCGGGTTGTGGGTTTATAGGAGAATAGGGTGGGAAGTAATTTATTTGTAATATTAATTAATTTTGGGTAAAGGGGTATTTTTAGGGTTCAGGGTCAGTTTTCAGTTTTTGGGTAAAGGGGTATTTTTAGGGTTCAGGGTCAGTTTTCAGTTCTTTGGTAAAGGGGTATTTTTAGGGTTCAGGGTCAGTTTTCAGTTTTTGGGTAAAGGGGTATTTTTAGGGTTCAGGGTCAGTTTTCAGTTTTTGGGTAAAGGGGTATTTTTAGGGTTCAGGGTCAGTTTTCAGTTTTTGGGTAAAGGGGTATTTTTAGGGTTCAGGGTCAGTTTTCAGTTTTTGGGTAAAGGGGTATTTTTAGGGTTCAGGGTCAGTTTTCAGTTCTTTGGTAAAGGGGTATTTTTAGGGTTCGGGTCAGTTTTCAGTTTTTGGGTAAAGGGGTATTTTTAGGGTTCAGGGTCAGTTTTCAGTTCTTTGGTAAAGGGGTATTTTTAGGGTTCAGGGTCAGTTTTCAGTTCTTTGGTAAAGGGGTATTTTTAGGGTTCAGGGTCAGTTTTCAGTTTATGGGTAAAGGGGTATTTTTAGGGTTCAGGGTCAGTTTTAGGTTTTTGGGTAAAGGGGTATTTTTAGTGTTCAGGGTCAGTTTTCCCTACTGTTGCACCCACTGGAGTGGGAATAGTAATTATTGTTAAGTAATTATATATTATATATGATTTATCATTTTATTTTTTTATTAAATATGTATTATTATTTTTTTTAACAATTATTACATATATTTAAATATGTTTAAGTAATTAATAAGTATTATTTACAGTTTTTTTAATGTTATTTTAAATTTCAAAAAAATCGATATATTTAACAACGATATTTTTAACATCGATATTAATTTTTCGATATTTTGGTACTTACCATGTTGTACATAGGGCGTCGATATTTTTGCTATCGATATAATTACGCCGATATTTGTGTAGGTCGAAATTCTGTCTGTCGAAATTCTGTCATAGATCCGCACTTATGTGATGATATGTTGCAAAAACATTTTTTTAATGGTATCGTGTTTTTAACATGGGTTTGTGTTGGTAATTTTATATATGTATTTATTCATGTACACAATGTTTGTTTTGAAGCGACTTACACTGGTTTTGTATGTCTCTTTCCTTCTATCTTATGAATTACAGCCCTGAAGAAGTTCCGCTTGACGGAACGAAACGCGTTGGCTGATCTCTTAAACGGACAATTAAAACAACTTTGAACTTCTTTTGCAATTACGATTCAGCGTTCATTTATTTGGGACAGTCTTTGATTACGAACTTTGTCACCCACGCACAGTGGAGACTGAAAACTCTTAAGCGGTGCGTTTTCAAGTTTGATATTAGTACTGAGTGTAAGTGTGTCTGCAAATGGTACCTTTAATGAAAGACCCAGGGGTCCATTTTGGGAGACCCAGACCTGCATGGTGAACGTAGGATGAGGTAGAGTAATCTCCTCAGACAAATGTGTGTATTGCTGCATTCCTGTGAGATAGGTGAGACCTATTGGGGAGCAGAGAGCCAGCCTATTCCTGTAGACTTCAAAAGGTGCTCTGTGTTTAAGTGAAGTTCACAAGGGAGGGACCTGGGCACATCTCAGGAAAGAGATGGGACTGAAAAGAGAATCATGAAGAGTAGGGGTGGGAGTCATGGGCTAACGTTTTGATACACATATCACTGTGGCTAACATCCATGGGTAAACTCTAGTCACTCCCATGGCCTGTGTTGTGGGACTATCATCTTTGGATTCACTCCTTCTGTGACAGACAGCTTTGCAAGAGGTAGAGAGAACAGAGGAGTGGATACTTCAAGAAAGCACAACATTTTAAAGACTTCAACACTTCAACACTAAAACACATTTGGTGTCTAGAAACGGACAATAAGAAGCGGAGTTGGAGACATTAAAATTATCACTTGCCATGCATCCAGAAGGACTGTGTGAGGAGGGAAGGCTCAGCAGGACTTCTGCCAGTGACCAGGTCTTCGGACCAACCCCTAATAGTCTCCCAGCTGGCTGAAGGGATATCACCCAGGGAAACCAAGATCACCTGCCCTGGAACACCAGCGCCTCCCTGGTTGGCAAGACCCATGTGCCCTGTGAGGGAGAGGAGAGCTTTGAAGGGAACAAGGTCCAGGGGAAAGCCATGTTGAGTTAACTTCCTGTGTGAGGTGTGAGGAAATTGCTGCTAATGGATTGGGTCATTACCCATGTGCAGGGCAGTGTCAGCGATGCCCAAATGCCAGAAGCTGAAACTACACAGCCAATGAATGCCGTGCAGCTAAGGGTTTAAATATTACCCAACAACTTTAGTATTTTTTGAGAAAACTTCTGTATTATTTCATGAAAAACATGACATCAAATAGACACTCCATCACAACAGTTAGTACAAAAACGTGGAAGAATATATACAAATATATACAACAATATAACAATGAAGGCAACATACACTTAAGGAAACAAGGGGAAAACATATAATCAAAATATTATGATGACACCGGCTATTGTCTGCAATATGAATTCAGTAGCACATAATTGCAATTTGAACACTTTTTTAACAATTCATTAAAGAAATGAACCAGTCCTTTGGTAACAAAACCTGTGAACAGGGCGGAACTGAGATGGAATAGCCTGCCTGTCACACAACACCTGTGAGTAGTGAGTTGTAAGAAATTACAGATAGGGCCCACGAGAGTGGTATGAGTTTTGTCCCTAGCTGCACCCTTTGTTCTTGACACAGGCTGGGGGTCAACGCGTTTCGAACCTTGTTTAGTCTAGGTTCTCCTCAGGACGAGGACTGGGTAAAGATGTACCTGAAAGGGAATTTGGGGAAGGTGTCAGCAGCTGTATAGAAAGTATATATTTTTGGCAAGATAGTGCTCTGACTGACTACCCATAAGTAAATAAGATTACCTTATCAGCCAACACAATGGCTGCGTGGAGAGGAGTGAAAGAAACCACTGGAATTATTCTGCAAAGACAAGAGTGGAGGCTATCAGTGTATGCGTGGAACGATGTACAGCACGCAGGGATGGGATAAATAGATAAGCCAAATACCTGAATGCAGTGTCAAAGATTCCAGAATCAGGGGCGCCCAGGGCGATCTGTGTTAATCAGTAGGGACTCACATTCTCTTTTCTGTATATTTTTAAGTTGTGGAAGGCTGGGGAGCAAAGGAACAGAGTTGACAAGTTCAGACTCGGAAGCGGTAAGATTCGCGCTTCAAAAATTCTGGCAGAGGTTTTAAAGCAGACACGTTTCCTACCTGCACTCAATGTGCGCTGTACGAAGGAAACGAGCCACGGTCCGTTTTAGAGCGGCTGGGCGGGAATCAATCTCTCGCTGTAAGCTGTGGACAAGCAAAGTCCGTGAGATTAATGGTATGATACACTGACTGTGCCGCGTTAGGAGTGGGAAGTGGAAAAAGCGGCGGTTAACTTACTTCAAACCTTCTGAGGTTGGAGTCCGTGATTGTTCGTGTCTGCCGGTCGGGTCAGATCCGATAGTGGGCGCCGCCCTACTGAGAGCTACTTAAAGGCACGGCAGCGTTTTCGAGTGGACATGACGCAAAGGATCTTGGTCCTTGCAGTCCACTGGGTGTTCTGGGTTGTAAAATGTGAGAATGGAGGGAACTTGATGGTGTTCGCATGTCTTGATGACTCGAGTGTCAGAGTGTGTGTGAGTAAACCTCGTGTACTTGGCTAACTGTAAAAAAGTTTCGATACAATCAAAGGTTTACAACACATTACCCATTTCAAACACTGAATACAGAGTCTTGACCAAGCTTGAAGGGATGTCAGAAAGAATACACTCTCATCATTTCTCCTACTATGACATAGCACATGTATTTCATAAATTCGAAACAGTAACGGATACTAGCCCCAATACACTATGGTGATTATTATTCAGATGGCAGTTGTTGCTATACCAGTCTAGCCCCATCATAATTTCAGTGGAAGAAGGCGGAGGTGAAACACAAGAATGACAGCAAGGAAGTGAGAGCATTAGTTTGAGTAAGGTAAAGAGGCTGCAGCCACAGACTCACGGCTCAAAGCAGGTCGATCCGGGTTGTACATGCAGTACAAGAGCTATTAGGGAGTGTTAAGGTCCCAAGTTGGAAAGTTCAGACATTTCATTTAATCCAGTGTTAGAGGTGTCAAATTTTAAAATGAGATACGCTTCTTTTTGGGACAGGCGTACATCTGGGTCACCACTGCCACCTCAGATCACAGCCAGAACAGTCCATCGCATATCATTCACTGTGTGTTTCTGTTGTAGGAAATGGGCCACCAAGGGTGCCGTAAGATTCTTATTGTTTATACGGGACCTATGTTGTATAATTCTCTGGCGCACCTCCTGCGTGGTCTTGCCGATGTACAGCTTTTTGCAGGGGCACTGGATGGCATACACCGTATACTTGGTCTTGCAGTTGGTGTGTTCTTCGTGGCGCCAGAATTTGTTACCATCAGTGAAAAGTGAGCCTTCCATTGTGATGTGGCAGACAGTGCACGTAACGCATTTGCGATGTCCCTTGACTGGTGTTGACCCGAAGATGGTGCTCTGGGTGTCTTTTTTGGCCGGCGGCCTAGTGGAAGTGATCATCTGGCCTATGCTCCGATTCTTCTTTAGGGCAAACAATGGTGTGCCAGCGTCTGGTAGGATTTCCTCAACTAGATGCCAGCTCTTTCTGATGATTTTTTGCAATTCACTGGTATGGGGTCCAAAGGTGGAGACACACACAATCCTCTGAGTGGCGGTTCTCGATCTTTTCTCAAGGAGATGTTCCCTCGGAGTCCATCTCGCTCTCTTCATAGAGTGTTTGAGCAGCTTCTGCGGGTAGCCCCTGTCCTGTAGTTTGGCCGTGAGTGATTTCCCATGGAGCTCAAACTGTTGTACTGAGGAGCAATTCCGCCTGACCCAAAGGTATTGCCCATAAGATTCTGCACCCACTAAGTGCAGCTGCCTACCTGCATGCGGCTGACCCACCTGAACTCAGCTATAACTGCTGTGAATGCCCACAAATGAGGTGCACTCAGGAACTCCAGATGCTTCACGGCTGCCAGTGCCGGTAAGACTGGTGTCAGGCCTATTGGCTCTGGGAGGGGGGGAATTATTGCCAAATTAATGTTGTATTGCTGGACCATTATTAATTTTAAATTTGAGTTAAATTAGACTTTTGAGACTCAGACTGCTAGCGGGATATACACTGGATGTTACCATTAGTGAATAGGAATTAACCACTATCTATAACATGGAGATTAGGGCAGGCAATCGCCCAATAAACACTGGAGCACTGAACTCAAGGGGGGACTGGGTGTTAGTTTGGGAATGTTGTAATTCTGACTTGTGTTGGTGGAGGTAGAAAATAAAATGCTTCTTTTTTTCATAAAAGCGAATGTGTGCCTAGACAATGATTTGCTGTTGCTGCTACATACAATGTGAGTCCCGGTATCCACACTTCCCTGTAAGAAAGTCTTGAACTCAGCCGCGGTCCGTGCAGGTAATAGTGGTGGGGCTGCGTGGGTGGGGAGGGGGAGTTTGAGGGGCGATGCTGAGGAAAAAGTAATTATTTATTTAATTTTCTCTCTGCAAGTGCAGAAGATCTACTTGGCCCAGTTCCTCACAATCCACAGTAGCTAGCTCGGAACAACTCTATGTTGTGTGGAGAAGATCTCCCTCCTGTGCTGAGCAGCAGAGGCAGGCCGGAGAAGCAATCTCACCCATCTTCCAGCAATTTTGCCTCGTAAGGTACTCCCTATTTCAGTACTACTAGGCGGAGCCTAACTGTAATTGCTGAATGTCGGTGCTGTCCTAGCGTCAGCCCGGTCCTTTGGCCTTATTTAGTTTGGCGGGTAAGAGGCTCTGTCAAAATGCAGTAATATCCCTTCTACCATTTTACAAGTGCCATTGGTCTATAATTCACATGTAATACAGTGGAGGGATTATCTGCAACTTTTATGACACGTTTTTACACATAATCATAGGGTTGTATGACAGAACAAAGCAAGAAAATATGTTGCATGTCTTAACCACGCATTTTTTACCCCACATTTATTTTATAAGGCTTATGCTTTTACCACATATGAAGTTATCTTGAATTATTTATATATATAAAAATAATGTTTTTTTGAGGAGAGACCCCCACAACCTCCAACTTACCGTAAATGTGTGGTAAAGGCATCCGTTGTAAAATCAAACATGTTGTAAAAACATGTGTGCTCAAAAATGCGTGGTAAAGTCACAATGTGGTAAAAACCTTGTTGTAAAGGCTGTTTCCCATTCAAAGTAAGGTCTTCTCGTTGAGTGTGTCAATGAACACAAGAATGACACATTGGACATCGCTTACATTAGAAAAACCCTTCATAGAATATTTATTGATGAAGGTCGCACAACACATAACCAATACAAAACAGCACTGCAGTAGAATTATTGTTCATTGTTGTTTTTGATGACTATTGTGTCTGTCTTTTGTCGCCAATGAGACTGGTGACGAGTGCGGGGGCTTTAAGGGAGGGATAGGGCATATATATTACTCACCCCTCTTTGTGCTTCTCTTTACAATGAGTCACAGCTCTTTGTCTAGCATATATTACACATCATGAATCCATCTGACGGAAGGGAGATCCCTTTTAATACCTGCTACGGTGAATGAAGGCCAAGCGAGGAGCTCGCGTGTTGTGTGATAGAATTCATTATAACTCCAAGGTCTGTAATGCCCGGCCGGCAACACCACTGCACCTCCGGCTACCTCTAACCATACTTCTTTCTTTCAGTTTAATCTCGCCCACTGGTATTATGCGGTAAGAGAGGATCAAATTATCCAGCATGTTGACTAAATTATGGAGAAAGAAAAGGTAGCTTATGCGATGTTTGCAGCACATTTTGTTATAGAACAGCTTCAACATTTTGTGTTTTTTACTCATGGTAATACTGTCTACTCTAGGCAAAGATTTTACCTCATAAATATAGTAATAAACAACTGAAAGATGACTAGTCCACCTTTATAAAGGGTTTTCCACTGCATGGGAACACTTGTCACCAACTTCTTAGTAACTTTTGATCAAATTGAGCTGTACACAATAGTTTTTGTTACAATCTGTAGATTATGCAGCAAATGATGGATTAACCGTAAAATGTGACAGATCGAGAATTGCATGCTTACAGTGGCTCTGAGTATAATTCAAAGTCACTAAATCATTTCTGTGCGATTAATAATTTAAATATAAAAAAACACCACATTTCAAGCAAAATAATGTGGTCTAGCTCCTAAATGAGCAAAACCAGCAACTGGGGAACCTTCTATCTAAAATATTGATATCCAGATTCATCCAGTAGAAATATTGGAACTTAGACCACAATTGCCCAAAAAAGAAAGTTATCTGGTACTTATATTGCACAGAAACATCCACTTATAAAGTACGGCTTCGCATTCAGTAGTTAGGTGATGACATTCAAAATAGTTTCACAAGATTTAGGCAAGATCAGTGAGAGGAAACAATTCATATTGCATCTAATCCCCTCACCCTGTTTCAAATCTACTGTTTTGGGTAAAACCCTGGGGCCTCATTTATGAAAAGTGACGCTTCGCTGCGTGAAAACAGCGATGCGTCACTTTTCACTGCGCACTCCTTGCGACACCAATGATGCGTCATATTTAATGTATGACGCATCATGTCGCAAGGACTTACAGATACGTCAGTATTTCTGACGCATCTGTAAGCGCAAAAGTGACGCATTGCTGGAGTGTGTCACAAAAGTGACGCAACTTCAGCAATGTGTCCTTTCACATGGGGAAAGCCCCATGTGAAAGGGCTTGCGTCACTCTTACGCCTGCTGTGAGGCAGGCGCAAGATTTTGACGCAACAGTATCCTAAAAGTGACACAGTGAAATCTCATAGATTTCACTGCGTCACTATTACGAGGCTTTTTGCGGGAGAACGCCCCCTCTGCATACATTATACCTGACGCAGGTATGATGTGGCGCAGGGGTTTAAAAAGTGACGCATCTACCTAGATGCGTCACTTTTTAAATATGGCGCAACAAGGCGCATTTTGTACGTCGCTGGTGCGCCACAAAAAGTGACGCACCGGCTGCGCAAAACTGACGCAAGGCCTTCATAAATGAGGCCCCTGGAGTAATGGGAAGATTGCAATTTTTGACTACTAAGCTAAGCACATTCTGACACCAGCCTAGACGGGGCCGTTATCCTTTTGCGTTTATACTACAGTTGTCTTCAAAAAAGCACCTACGAGGCATCAGAGAGCTGGAACAACTGAGTGCTATTCCAGAAAGACAGCCATTTCTTGGCAACAAATATGTTTTTAGGTCAGGCTTGACAGTGCAGCTGGCCCTTGAGGCTATGTGATTAATCTAAAACAAGAGCTTTCAGGATTACTAGTTATAAGAGACGTGGCTCCACTCACATGTTGGTAGACAGGAGTACATGTTTTAATCGAGCAGGAATTGTGCGCTTTCACAGAAATAGTGCTTAATCTCCACACAGTTTTGGTTATTTTGTTTATCCAGCTGCATGAGCCAGAGCAGTATGGATACATAGAGAAGGCTTTCTTACAACTGGATAGATCTTGACCTTTTGGGTAACAGGCGTGGCAGTGAATGTTGTTAAAGTGTTTCAGGGGAAGTAGATAATTTACAGTGTTTGCTTTTCTCCGGCACAAGCTCAGATGGGCATTCATGAGGAATATTTACTGTTTCTCGTGTTTAGCACCGCCGTACTCTTTCCATCAATAACTTTAGACTTCAGAATGCAGTTATGTGCTTGAGAGCGATATTGGATGCTCAGGGCCACAGTAATCTACAAGTACTTTTACATACATACTCCAAAAGTGCCTTTATTTGATTTGGAAGACTAGAACACAGCAATTTGCCTGGCCTGTTTTCAGAAATGCAGTTGGTGTGAGATATTGTGATGTTTTTCAAAAGTGTGCATAGTACAAAAAATCGATTTGTAACTGTTATAAAAATACGGATAGAGAACTATCTTCTGCTATAGACACCGTAGCTGCATTTGATAATAGACCATATGAAAATGGTTTCAGAGAAAGCACTTTTTGAAAGGTGCACATTACTACCGAAGCGCATTCAAGTTGTCTCAGCTACATGGAGAGAACTGTTTTAATGTGATTCTTATGTAGGAGCCACATAAAAAAAATGCTTAGGGACTGTCTATGAAGCATAGTTCAGCATCATCTGAGACATCTAGACAAGATGCCATATTTTTAGTGGACGTGTATAGATTTAACACACTTTCAGCTATGTACACAACCACAGTATAATGTCCTTCGCATACCCAGAAAAGCTGGTATACATATCCCCATGGAAACTGTGTGCAGCAGTTTATTGGCAGCCCACACTTTATGTCTAGCTGCTGAAGAGACCCACTACCCCCTTTCTCCTGGAGATGGCCATTTTTAAGGTGATAGTGAATGAGGTGGCAATCAGAAGACACACAATGATTCTAAGCCACCCACACCACTTTAGGCTCTACTGCTGTGACCACCCCATAATACTCCTGCTTAGTTATTGACCCATCTCTCACCCCAGATCTCTACTCCCATCCTAGTTCAGGAGCAATCCATAGGGAAAGTGTGTCCACGACTGCCACCAACCACCTCGCTGCCAGCAGCACAGAGACCACCATGAGCGACATCATAATCAAGCACAGGACCTTCGTTCTAAGGAAGAAGCACGTAAGTCAATAAGCATGTGGACACTCCAGCACTGCTGGGTCTGGTGTTGTCTATCCGCTTAGCATAAATTTACAGCAAGCCTGGTACAATGCAGAGTGCAGAACGTTTAGATTCTGTGTGCCCCGATTTGCAAATCCATAACTTGAGTCCAGCATATAACAAAAATATGTGACGTGGCATTTACAGAGCCCTTCCTCTGCCACAAGAGCCACGCCCACCGTTGATGTCTCTTCCAAAAGTAGGAATATAAGAATCACTTTCTCACTCTCTCCTCTCTCAAATGTAATACATTCTTTTAAATAGTAAGCAGGCTTTTCCTCTTCCTTCTCCCTCCGTACTTATGAAGAGGCAGACAGAGCAGGATGTAAGTGTATAGGGGACTGCTGCTGACCCTGCAGTCACAGGCCTCAGGTAAGGAAGGACACTTCTTAACACTAGCCCACCACTGGATACCCACAGCACAAACTCCGCTGGGATATTGGGAGCACAAGGCACTGGAGTACTCCTCTATATCTGTGGACTGGCCCATATGTGGGAGCTCCAGAGATATAGTCGCAGACAGCTGCACACTAGTACCCCTATACAAGACTCTTATGGTGCCTCCACCCCACCAGAACCTAACAGCACCATTACCAAGATCAATGGGGTTATCAGTAAAAAAAGCTCTGTCTTGTACTTGGTTTCTTGAGGGGGCAGGAGGAGCCACCTTTTATTATGCAAACCAATGTAAACAGAACTCGTTGTGAAGACAAATTCTCTGGAAGTGTACTTATGTATAAGGGGTGCATGCATGACTAGTGCAAGCATTTTTAGCATCCCAGGCAAAATAGCATTTTGATGTTGGCATGCTCCTTGCACTGTCCCCCCCAACATTGTCTAAAACAATAAGGATAGTTTTGATTGGATAGAAAACATTTGGGTGTGTAACACATATGAACTGTTTCTGTGAATGCCTATGATCACATCTTTGGCTTTGCCGATACTTGATTCCTGATGATTTACTTTATTCTGCAATGGAGCGTTGGTGTAAAGTACAGATGCACTCAATGCATGGAAAAGTACAATCTTGATCCCACCTTAGATATTGTAGGAGTGTTTCATATTCACGCATAGCTTGCACTGAAATATATTATTGCATATTTAAAGTATTCCACAGGACATACTTGTGTATAGAACGTGATTAATAAGGGTTTATGT
This sequence comes from Lissotriton vulgaris, assembly GCF_964263255.1. Lineage (NCBI taxonomy): Eukaryota > Metazoa > Chordata > Amphibia > Caudata > Salamandridae > Lissotriton > Lissotriton vulgaris. The sequence goes on from NC_141685.1 coordinate 910,331,360, forward strand.
GATACATATGATAATGTGATAAGATAAGTTGACATATGTGTGTCCCATTGTAGGGTTATTAAATTTGAATATGTGTAAACTAATGTTTAAGCATTTATACATGTAACAACAATGTATTTCATGCAGGTGCATTTAGAACTACATCTCCGTAATCCTTTACAACTTATACATGTATTAAGGAGTCACATTTATTGTGTTTGTAGAACTGTGCACATATTCAGTAACTCTGTGCACCACTAAAGTTGTCTAGAGAGGGCCTCGAGAAATAGTTTGGTCCATGCTCATGTTTAGAGTTGAACATGCAATTCGTAGTCAACCTTCAGTGTAAAATGTGTGTAATTGTCTTTTGTTTCCACTGCAGATATGGATAGAGAAAGCCTCTTTAGTTAGCCCAGGAGGTTTTTGTTTTATTTAGGTAGCAAGGTATGAGAAGACGAAGTTGACAAGAAGAAGTGCAGTAAAGAGCAAGTCGGCGAATTCTCATTGGAGAAGAGAGGACTGACCAAGGATGAGCAAAGTTGAAACTTATCTATGTCGGAAAGGTGTGAAAAAATGTTATCAGTTGTACTCTGACAATGGAAATTCACCAGCAAAGATCACATGGGAATGTCGTATCTGACTGCAATTGATATTTTATGTTGAACGGTGTGAGGGACATAAGAGTCATCCTAGGTTTTCATAGGGAGCAGACCTCTGGTTCTGCTTGGGTGGTTTTATGCTACTTGACCCATGGTTGGAGTGCCTTCTACTGAAGACTCTGACAGTTGACACCTTTCTGAATTCACCCCTATCTAATGCTTCTTTAGTTTAGGGCATCCCCTTTTAAGGCAGTGAAGGGAGAGATAGCTTGCTCATGCTTACTTTGGAGAATCATCAGATGAAATGTTTTACTAATTTCTTTTTCCTGATTGTCTGCATCATCGTCGTAGAGCTAGTTGTCTGCTTTCTATTATATAGGGTAAATCTCTTCAAAAGATTTGGCCTTATCTTGTTCTTTCTGTACTTTTATATGAGTATGTTGAGATTGGTCTACGTTGTGAGAGGATTATTGTGAGTCCATGTTGGTTGCATTAAAATGGGATCATAACATGTATGTTTTTTCCCGGTACCTCTCGTGCTGCTAAAAAGGTCGCCCCTCTGGAAATAAATGTTTGACTGGGCTTAAGCTCCAACATGCTTGTTTGCAAGAAGGCAGCTTGAAGACACAGCTACTTTTCTTTCTTTTGGAGTATTAACATTTAACTAAAAAAAGACAGTAAAGCATCATGCTCATTAATAAAGACGGGAAGAGGCTGGGAGAGTGGCTCTCAAAATCCTTTACACCTTTATGTTTCACTAAATTGCAGACAAAATGTAAAATTATATCTTTGTTGTCAGAAATTGATTTAGAATTGCATAAAATTGGTCAGCTTGACGGAATTTTCACTGTCAGTTTGGCATTGGAAAGAGATTTGTGGGATACTTAGGGATGGCCATTGGGATTGATGACAATGTTACCGTAGAATTTTCTTTGATATTCACAATCATTCAAAATTGATTATTTCCTCAGAAAGTATGTGTAAGCATAATCCAGAAAGAGATGTAATAAGAATGCAATAAGGTTTGTAAGGTAGAACCACCACTGATTCTATGTTGATGGAGGGCATGGGAAGGGTTTTCTACACTTAACAACAGTTCTCGTGGAGAAGGGGTAAAATTTTCATTTTTATATTTTCCTTAACCTACAGAATTTTTGAATGTAGCAATTTGCAGGAACATGTTTAGGACTAGAATGTTAAACTATGATTTTCTTATATTTCAGAGATTACAACTGAGAATTTGTATGGATTCTCAATATGAGCACTGTTACTTGGGTGACCGGGTAACAGCAACCCTCAGCAAACCTCAAAACCAGGGAGATTGGTTAATGCAAATCATGAAAATAATTATCATTATTCTGAAATTTATAATCAGTTCAAAGTGACTATTCGCGAAGGGAAATTCGTTCGTAGTGATTCTTTTTTCCTCCGATTGGCTCTCTTGTGGGTTTTGTTTTGTTGGCAGAATTTATAAAGTATGTTACTGTCCAACGGCATCTAAGAGCTAATCCATTCCGGCGTCAGCTTGTCATAGGATTGCCAGAATTTCCAAGTTCTGAACAACCAGCTCTTCACTGCTTTCCTGAAAGTAAGGAGGCTAGGTGCTGATTTTATGCAGAGAAGCAGTTTGTTCCATGCTTTGGATACTTCTAACACAATGCTCTTTCCACCCCATAATACTTGTTTAAATCTTGGAAGTACTAGTAACTTAGCATTTACCAACCGAAGATTTCTGATAGGGCGATATCATTTGACGCTCTGGTTCAGAGAGTGTGAATGAAGATCATGCCATGCTTTATAGACTAAACATAGTACCTTAAAGGTAATTCTCTGTGATCATAGTAGTTGGCTGACTGATGGGCCCCAAAAAGAATATTGCAAAAAGTCGAACTTCTGTTTTTTCTGCATTCAGTTTAAGGCAATCACAGACCAACCAGTCATGGACAGCCAGTATGCAGTCATGAAATTTGTGTCCTATGCTGGCATTGTTTTTCCCTATGGATACAATAATTTGAGTGTTGTTGGCGTAGGATGTAAAGGAAAAACCAAAACTTCTTATCAGATTTGCCAATGGGGAGACCTAAATATTAATCAGGGACTCCACATGGAGGTGAAAAAGAATGGGAGGTAAAATGATCCAGCTTTACTACTTGTTCTCGATCCATTAAATAAGATCTTATCAGATCCCAAGCCAGGTCTGTAACTCCTTATGTTGCCAGACGTCCTAGAAATAACCCATGACTGACAGTGTCAAAAGCTCCAGAGAGATCAAGTAGGACAAGAGCTGCCCCTTTTCCTTGATCTAGAAGCTGCCTGATTTCTCCTGTTGCCTTTAGCAGTACTGTGTCTGTTCTGTGGCCTTTCCGGAAACCAAATTGAGCTGTGTCCAAAAATGTGTTAGACTCAATAAAGGCAACCAGTTGATCGTTCAGGAATTTTCCAGCTATTTTGGCTGGTAGTGGAAGACGAGAAATTGGACGATAGTTGGTTGGGGCTTTTTTATCAAGTGAAGATTTTTTTTTAATAAGAGGTGTAAAGGCTGCTTTCTTCCAAATATTTGGAAAGATGACTGTTTCACACATGGCTTAATAGATGGGCATTCGTTAAGACACTAGCACTTCTGCTTCCAATTTAGTTATGTTTGGCAGGCTGGGGTCATATGGGGAACCGAGGTAGAGATTTCCAATAACTTTCTGATGTCCTCGATTGATGGGGCACTGAAATCTGAGAAGAGTTTGGTTGGCTCAGGGGGCTGATTTACCATATTGGCAGATAATATAGTGGATGCTGGTTTCAAATTGGAATTTGTTTTATACATTGCTTCAACTTGTCTAAAAAGAACTTTCCCAGAGAATCACAGAGAGATTGATTACCCATCTGAGATTTTTTATTGCAATCATTTGTTCGTTCTGTGACTGTCTGAAAAAGTTCTTTTGTTGAGTTTTTAGCTTCCTCAATCTTCTTCGTAAGATATGATGCTTTGAATCTCAGAATAAGATCTTTGTAATGGCTATAAGTTGTTTATATTTTTCCTTCTCTTCCTCATTGTACCCCATTCTCCATCTTCATTCCTGTTTTCTACAGTTTTGCTTAAATTTCCTAAGTTCTGATGAGAACCATGAGGCAGACGGATTTTATCGTTTTATTTAACCATTTTGGCCGGTGCCACCTGATCTGATGCAGTTCCTAGCCATTTACTATATTGATCGGCTGCAACCTCAACATCGTTTGCAGGATTTAGGAGTATATTCTCCAGTACTTCATTTAAATGGTCTAACTGCACATTCCGCCAGGCTTGCAAGAAGAAAGTGGGTGGTAATTTCTTTATATTAGAATTCAATTGCGGAAGAGATAGTTCAAAGAAAACTGCTTTATGGTCAGACCAGGCTACTTGTAAAGTCCTTACATTGCTTAGGTTGGGATTATTAGTAAAAATCCCTTACAAGGTATGACCTGCCTGATGTGTTGGTTCTTTTACTAATTGATCTAAGCCTAGTGCTGAGCAAGTTTGCAGAAGTTCTGCAGTATCAGGGTCAGAGTTCGCCTCCAGATGGTAATTTAAATCTCCCAGTACTGTGTAGTTTTACTGTGTAGTTTTTTTTCTAAGATAAATGTTTCCAAAATACTGGATATTTCTTTTCGTCCTCACTCACCTCAGAACTGGTGTCCATTTTTTTGCCCTTTTGTCAAGCAAGACACCGACCACTGATGGGCTTACTACAATAGGCACTATCCTTTCCGTGGCTGTCTCTCTCTCATGGTGTAAACTTACACAGGTACTGCTTTAATATTCGGAGTATGGAGTGGCCCTATAGCAGTCCAGAGTGTTTGCCGGTGTAATCATTGGACATAGTTATGATCTTATTTCAACATTACCCTTCGAACTTTATATCAACCCTTCCGGGCTTTCCATACATACTAACAGCAAATTCCAAAAGGCTATCTTCTTAGACATTTTCCCTGATAAACCCATCTTAGAGATATATACCAGGGATTCCAACCATTCCGAATGCTGTGGTGGAGTGCTACTCACCCATTTATGACAGGTTTCATTCTGGCTAGTAGTATTGCATAAAACATCAAATCTCTAACGATGCTCAAAAGGTCATCCACTACTCCAAAGATAACCAATAAAAGGCTTACCTTCATTTGCTGACCCAAAATACCTGACATTGATGTTTCCACTTTGTTCCAAAACACTCTAATTGTGGGGCATTGATAGAACATATGCATGTCTGTTGCTTTTTCCAACCCACATTTAGCACAGCTGGTTCAGCTTACTTTTCCCATCTTTGATAGCCTTTCATGTGATATATATGCCCTATGAAGTAAAAAAGGTGGTTTCTTCTTAAAAAAGCAGGTTTACCAATGCGTTAGAGTGTGCGCATAGATACATGCCAAATATTCTGCAGCTGCTCCCTCGGAAAGTAGTTTCCCCACAGTTCCTCAGCCAGCGTGAACTCTCCGTCCAGGGTATCCTGAAGATGCCAATACCAAAGTGCAGCTTCCTTATTTCCTGGTGATTTAGTTACCAGTTGATCTTCTAAGATGTTACCTATGCCTAATGTTCGTTTTCTACTTTGCTCCCAGCTTTTTAGTTGTAGAAATGTAAACTTTGAGAGGGTACCCTTCATCAGCCCATTTAGATCTTGCCAAGGTAACAAATTTCCCTCCCTGGTCAGATCCCCCCAGATCTTTAATTCCCCATTTTTTAATGGGTACCACCAGCTTGTCATTGAGGCACTCTGGGGTCCCTGGTGAATCCCAAATCGGACAAAAGTGGGAATAATAGTCCAAATTCAAAAGGCGTGTAATGTGATACCACATTATGGCCATCGACTGTACCACCTTCAGTTTGACTTTCTTAAAGAATTTAGGGTCTCTGAATTTGAAGAGGAAATCATCTGTCTTTGCTTTACATTCTTTTAACTTTGCTGAGAACATTAAACCAAGATAGCGTCCGCACGACGGACGTGTGTGTGAGGGACTCGCTACTCGGCTCACCTGGAGATGAATGCAGCGTGCCTCAGTGGTGACCACTAGCCAAATTGTGGTTTTGGAGTCCTGACTGTTGAATGCAGAACGCAGGAAAAAAAATCGTCTCTGTGGCAAGGGGGAGAGACACGGCGTCTGCTACATCGGTGACCTCGTAGAGGAGAGTAGACTGCAGAGCATGGAGATTAGCGGGGCGCGGCGGCTGCTGAACGCCAGCCGGGCAAACCTGCGGCCATTTGGAGCTGTTTTTAGCCGATTTCGCATCCACGTGGAGCTGGAGCCGGAGGAGTGCTTCACTTGCAAGCAGTAGGACTCTGGAAGCATTTATTAAATAAAAACACCGCGCGCACTGATTGATAACTGCAATTTCAGCGGCTTGGGAAACGTGGATGCTGAAATGTTTGGCAAAAACGGTAACTAAATACTTGTGCATACGAACTATAGTATTATAGTATTACAGCATTATTACGTTTTTTTCCTGGAAGAAGCTGTGGAAAGAAGGACCACTTTTGTCATTATTTCGTTATTATTGAACATTACTCGTATTTTTGCTGCCACTGTTGGTTGGGGACAGAGTTATACAGAGCACAATAAAGCAACTGGGGTGCTTTTGTGAGCTGCTTTTTGAGAGACAACTTAATATCTGGAACCTCTTTATCACTGAGCTTGATAAATACATTGTAACAGGCGCGTGGATGCTACATTGTGTGCTTTACACTGTGACATTGTTTAGAGGCTGGCTATGGCACCTAAGGTCGCTCGTGGAGGGAAAACCAGAATCGCAGGGGAAGGTGCGGTAGGAACACGTGCCGCACTCCCTGCAAAAACATCTAAAGAAGTGCCGGGTATTGAAGACTTTGAAAGCACCGGCTAGGGTAAAGACTTAGTCCATGGTACTCCTAAGATATCACAAATGTTTCAGCCAGCTACTGGGAAAAAAGCTGGGACTCCTGCTGCTAAACCATTTAATTTGGATGTCCATGAAGCGGGAAGCGAAGTGATTGCTGTTTCTTTGGAGCAGAGAGAGGCACCCTTAGTAGTAGTCCCAGTACCACTTTCAGCGCATGTGCAGGCACGTCAAACTGTAGCTCAGGCTGTGGCTGGCGGCAAAGAGGCTAGAGTAGCGGATGATGATAATAACACTACCAGTGAAGAAGTTAATGAGCCTTTAAGCAGTAAAGATAGCAAGTTTTTTTCACTTTCAGAGCACTCAGAAGGATCTGATCTGAAAGGAGATCTCTTACTATAGGAAGATGGATCCGGAGATACTACCCCTACTATGATGGATGACAGCCATAATATAAATGTCTCCTCTGGGGATATATCTGCAGAGGCATTCACGGTTCGGAAGAAAGACAGGGAAGGAAGTGAGGGACCTGTCACTGCAGAAACGTCTGACTGGGACCTCTCTAGTGGGGAACAGCTATTAGAGAGACTGGACCTATCTGACCAAGCAAGTGGGGGTCTAGGTGTGGAGACAGACAGTCAAGTGTCGCTGGAGGAAATTTACAGATCCATTTCAGAGCATAAGTTGAAGGCTCGAGCAGAGCATTTAAAAACACATACTGCATGCAGGAAATTGCAAAATACTGTTCGACGCTTGGCAAAAACATGCAACGATTTCACCGATAGGATGGCTGAAGCTGAGGCCCGTATATCATCATTAGAAGATCAGATGGTAACCCAAAAAGAAGTTGTTGCAGATTGAAAGGCAATTAAGGACGATGTACATGATAAGCTTACCGACTTAGAAAATCAACTTCGGTGCAATAATTTACATATTCTTGGGGTCCCAGAAGACCTTGAGGGGCAGGATATCCGCAAAATTCGTAGCTGAGCTGTTTGAGGAAGCACTTCCCGAGGTGAAAGAATGGAATTAGATCCGTGAAATCCAACGGGGCACATAGATTTCCGTTTCGGCAACGACCTGCAAGGAGCGGGCAAGCAGTGCAGCAACCACGGGTTATATTGATCTCCTTGAATAACTTTGTGGCCAGGCAGGCATTGTACGATCTGGCCAGACCGGACAAAAAGAGATCTGGTAAAGGAAGAATAACATTTTTTGTGCGACCGGACTACTGTCAATCAACAGTTGAAAAGAGATGGCAGTTACGGCAGCTGATTGCCCCCTTTCAAACAAAGGGCCTACAAGTTTTTCAATTGCAAAGAGCTACCTTAAAGACAGTTAATAATGGACAGACACGATTTTTCACATATGAGGCCGCTGCTAAAGAATATCTTCACTCTTTGGGTTGAAGGTTTAGTGTATAGGCATGGTTGCTATATATCTATAATGAGATACTTTAATTTCTGATATCAAACAAGGGGAAGAAGGGAGGACGATTTTTAGTGGGGTCCAATGTACTTGTCCTGGAACGCATTAAGCAACAATCGGTGTACAGAGTTCCCCAAGGAGAGCTAAGAATTTTAGCTCAACCAGTATTCCCTGTAACTTTTAATCAAAGCAGTAAGCCTGACTATTAAAATAATTACCAACAGGACTTTACTGACTTTTTTTAACTTCACCACCATGCTCACGATTGCACTCCCTTAGGCCCCTCACACACACACACCCGCTGGCCCAGAATAGAAGATCTCCACCAAAGTGCAGCTCCCATCGCTGCCCGACGGGCATTGCACCGCCAGCCTGCCGAAGGAGCAGGATACCGATGATGACGCTGGACGACCATCGGCTGGGGCTACAGTTGTAGTCCTGCCGGTAGCCTGTGTGAGGTATCCCTACATTCTGGAATATGGGTCTACATCATGCACTCTAGACCCTCACATCACCCCTTGTCTAATTGAGTGAGAGAGAATACTGGTTGAGCTAAAATTCTTAGCTCTCCTTGGGGAACTCTGTACACCGATTGTTGCTTAATACTTTAATTTCTGGCACTATGCACTAATTTATTTTTGCTGCTTTGATGTCTCTAGTCTTATATTTTGCTGATTACAGGAGGGCCGAGTATTTAGAGAGCCATTCACCGGGCATCACAAGGGTGATTGGCCCTATTGCCTCATTTAAGGGGGAGGGTCACGTGCAGGGTGGGTCGGGGGGGTTTGCTGGGCGGGAGAAGGGGGTTTAGTGGGACACTTGTGGTGTAGTGGGATGGGTACTTGTTAAAGGGTGAAAAGTGTAAAATGCCAGTTCATAGGGCTGTAAGAACCTTGGAGTATATCTGTTTTTCTTTTTGTATGTTAATGACCAGCGATATATAAGCTCTAATGACTAACAGTAGTCTATGTATATGTTCATTCAATGTTTGTGGGCTGAATAATTTCCTTAAGAGGTAACGTGTGATTGCTGAGCTGCGGCTAATAAACCCCAACATCCCTTGGTCTAATCGTAGGATATTATCGGAGTTGAGATTTACATTATTATCGGCATCTAGACAATCTACTATGAACAGGGGGGTGGCAATTCTAGGGCGTCGAACTGTAATTGATATGGGTAGAGAGAAGGCGGATAAAAAAAAAGAAAAGAGAACATTAAACCTATTATGGATCCATCAGGTATCCTTGCATGCATTCTAGAATTTTTTAATTGGAAAGCCCATGCGTAGTATTGTATTTCCAAGAGATCTGGCAAGGACAATACTCCCTTCTCCCTCCTCCTTCGCAGCTTTTTCCAAGAGATCCTAACCCCTTTGTTAGCCCAGATAAATGAATTTATTGCCTGCTGGATTTTGTGTATGGTGTTTTGTCGAAGTGCAGTGGTATGGAATTAAATGTGAAAGTGATCTTTGGCAGTATAGTCATCTTGACCAAACTGACTCTCTCTAAGATCGTTAATGGGAGGTGTACCCAGCTCTTTATTAGTTGGACAATCTCTTTAAACACCCTCCTCAGATTAATTTCTACAATTACATTAATATCTTGAACTATCATTAAACGAAGATATCGCATTTCCCTTTTGATCAGTGGATTACTGCTTACTTGATTCCATATCATTACCTCTGTCTTGTGCTCATTCACTGAGTACACCTATCCGAATTCTGATGCTATACATAAGATGGTGGGTAAAGTTATATGGCAGCGTCCAGGTTAGATGAATATACAATAAGGTTGTCTGCATATAGCACAAGACTGGATATTTCTTGAGGAAAATTCCATATCATTACTTCTGTCTTGTGCTCATTCACTGAGTACACCTCTCCGAATTCTGATGCTATACATAAGATGGTGGGTAAAGATAGATAGCAGCGTCCAGGTTAGGTGAATATACAATAAGGTCTTCTGCATATAGTCCAAGACTGGATATTTCTTGAGGAACATATTTTCTAGCACTGGGTGGTCTATATCAGACCATACCCTTAATGATTGTTGCTTGTTAATTTCTATAACAAACAAGATTATTTCACCAAAAGAGAGGAGCAATGGCTGGCAACTCACTGCTAAATCTTCTCTGGCAATAACTGCTACTCCTCCGCCACGTTTCACTTCCCTATCACATCCATGGATCTGAAAACCCTGTGGCAGAGCTGCCTGTATTTCTAAGTTACAGGTAGAGTTAGAACAGGTTTCCATCACAAAAGCTAGAGCCAGTCTGTGTGTTTCCATAAATAAATGGAATTCACAACTGTGTTTTATTAAGGACCTGGTGTTTAGTTGTACGCAGGGTAGCACATTTAGTCTTTTGTTACTGGGTTCCTTTAGTGTGCAAATTTCTTGAGTTTTATTAATAATTTTCTTGGAAATTACAGGAGGAGCTTTTTAGGTAAGGATTAGCCAATACTTTTAAGTCACACCTAGGGCATTTTGATAGTGAATTAGATGTTATCAGGGAGCAGTCAATGCTCATTCAACTATCCTTCTTACCCTTGTTTAATGATATAAGTGCATCTCTATTCAAGTACAGAGTTTCTTGTGTGGCCCTAAATTGGTCAGGATGTCTGACCCTGGGCCCGATCCAGGCATGGACAGGCGCAGGTGGGCTTTCCTTTGGCACGCCTTTGGCGTGCCTGCTGGCCCATCCGCTGCGTCCCTCTGCTGTGCCCGTCCACTGCACGCCCAGGTATGCCTGTGGTTTTAAACCTGATAGCCTGGAAGTTCAAAAGACCTGGACCGCTAACAATCTAAGATGGCGGCCAGCAAGGCACAATTAGTAATATGACTCTCTCTGCCCAATTGGGAAACACCCACGGCGGACCGGAGAATCGGGAGATTCACGTCAGGCACAGTAAGATCGTACTTAATTTAAAGGGGTTCGTGAGACAGGAGATACAATCATAAGCGTAAAAGCCAAAAATATTCAATAAAAGGGTTGAATACAATTGAAATAAAAGCAAACACAACGAGAGATATTAAGAACAATGAGCAAGCAAACCAGGAAAAATATTTAAAATTCACTTGAGAGACTTACTCATATAAGCATGCAATCTGGGTAACTTAGATTGCTGGTTTTCTCGCCATTCCACCACCTCTCATCCTTGAAATGAATACCATTGGTAAGTATATTCAAATAATAGCCCAAATAAAAGATGGTTTCAAAATAAATTACGTTTTGGCACTGTATCTTATCCCCAAACTTTTTGTACTTTTCTTCCCTTCCACCTGTACTACCTATACTTACTTCATCAAGCGGTTAGTCCGTCTCAAGTCACCATTTGATCTCTAGACTCCCTGCATTCTCATTACCAAGGTCTAGAGAGTTAGAAGGAAGAGAGATAATGTAAATCAGAGGACTGTGCATAAAATTCCTCCCATGTGCTTCTTTGTTTTCCACAAAGTGACTCTTTACCGGGCTCCATAATCTGCTAAAAAAACTCCCAGTGAGAAGTAAAAGAAAATACCTTGCACAAAAAAATAAGAATACCAAAGCAGTCCACATTCTTGAGCCCAGCTTTCTAGTTATACACAGGCTGGCCAGGATGTCCTGAGCCACTGTAGGACAAATAGCCTTAAGGGTCTAGCGTTGCTGTACATCCATGTCTCCCTCTCCTGACTCGGGTTCATGGTAGGCAATGCGGAGAATTAGTCTCCCTGCTTCTCCTTTTTCCCCAAAGAGTCAGCTGCTGTGACAGGGTTGCCTTAAGTAGAGTTATGTCATCAGCTTCACATGTGTCTTCAGTCTCAATCCTCCATCCGCATCCGTGTTCACACCATGGTCTTCGAGAAGACATTGCAAAGTCTGCACATTATTTTTATAGGCTTCCTCCTCAGCAGCCCCAGTCAGTCTATTTTTCTGTTCCTACCTCTCTTTCTGTCCCTCTTCCAGGTCCTTATTTATCTTAGTCTGTTCTCTCTCTCAGTTTATCCCTGAGTCCTCTCTCTCTCTCTAATTCTATGCCAGGACCGGAGAGTCAGATAATGCTTCTTAATCTTCTATAAAGTCCCTCCTCCACTGTTCCGCATAGTCTTTATTTCTATTCATACCTTCTATTCTCAGTCTTCCTTCCTGTCTTGCTTCCCAACCAATGTTTCTGTTAGTCTGTTCACTCTCTCAGTTTATCCCCGAGTTCTCCCTGTCTCTCTCTCTCGCTCTCTCTCTCTCTCTCTCGCTCCTCGCTCTCTCTCACTCTAATTCTATGGTACTGCCAGAGCCTGGAATCCTGAGACCACTGTCTTTCCCTCTCAGCATGTTCTGCTGAGCCGCTTGTTTAAGGCAAGTTTGGCCAATTTTTAATGTTAATTTCCTTGATATTGCCACAAACATGGACTGCAGCAAGTACAAATGCATGCAGTCTCCCATACCCTGCAAAATACTCATATAGCATTTCTTTACAAGTTAAAAACTGGTATGATTTGTCAATGAGGGCAACCTTTTTAGCTATTTGGTTTGATAATGGGGCATCTTTTATTTTGATGCCAGGGCTTATTTTTGGTCCCAGTCCGAGCCTGTCCCCTGCTCTGTTGCCCTTCAGATTTGGTCCGTCCCGTGCTGCACATCATCTAGATATACTTTTCGTTCTTCTGTATCAGAGAGGGCCAAGATGGGAACTACTCTCATCCTCACCACTAGGAGACCAGGCCACCTGCCCTGAAATTAAACCCTTACCACAGTGACTTCAAACTGTTCCATTTGCATCATACTTCTCCTTTCCCTCCCTCCTAAACAGTTGTGTACACATGTTTATCAGTTCTAAAAACCTCCTCACCATTCTCCCCAGTGTCCTGGATACCAGAATTACCTTTCAGGGCAGAAGGGTGCAGTAAAAGGTTTGATATGAGTTTGGGGTGACTGCACTCCACCAGAACTGTGCACATGGACTCTGCTGATCCCTATGTATGTCCTAAAATCTACCCTTTCCTTCCAAACACAATAAATAAAATAGTGCTTGACTATGGTTCATTGTTTACAGGATGTTCTGTTGCTGCAGTAGTATTGCTTCTGTGGTATACCTGGTAGAGACACCCCAGATTAGTGTTGGTTTATTTCTTAGGTAGATACGAGGGCATGCAGAGACAAAAACCCCACAACGCTGTGTCGATATTTAGTTAAGCCCTTAATTCAACTAGTAACCTACCTGCAAAACAAAGAGCATTAGGACATGGAACACTTATTACATAATTTCCTAAAGCACATAGACACAGACATAAAGTGGGGGTGGGGGGGTGCATCACTGAAGACAACTTTGCATACCATATAATGAATTGCCAGAATTGTCCCTGCTTCAATAAATGTCTTGGCAATATCAATTTCATTATTTCGCCCACAAAGGGATTCTGACCACTGACAGATGGTCTCACAAACTCCACATATATACATGAACCATGGAAGTGAGCCATGCACACACTCTTGGAAGCAGATATCATCACCCCATATTCCTTTTCCTAAAGAAAGCTCAGAGGCACTTTGCCACTCTAGAACAGTCACCCAGTAGAAGAGGAAGCTTGTGTCACACACCAGTGTTGCCATCAGGTGACAAAAACATTTCATATCCGGTGAGGCGAGAGTCCTTCATCAGTACACGCCCTTAGTCGATAGATGAAGTAGCAGAGAAAACCTGCATTGCTGTCAGCTTCATACTTTGACACTGTTGGGATGGAAAATACCTCAGCATGGTAATGAATGTGCAGCCCTGCCCTGAGTGCCCAACTGTACTGATGTCTGGATTCCTAATGCTGATTTTTGTTGTCATAGACAGACACAAATTATGTGTGTGCATCATGACATAGGCCTGTCTCACAAATTGTGTCCTTGTTGGACCAGGAGGAACACCAAAAGTGCAACCCTCACAATGGTGGAAGGTTACTACGTTCACTAGGAGTGAAGCAGCACAGTAAATAGGGAATAACCACTATTGCTCACATGAAAAGAGATTGGGACAGGGAATCGACAAAAACACAGGAGCACATACCTCAAGGGGGGACTCAGTGATTATGAATGTCGTAATTCTGCTTTGTGTTGGTGGCAGTGGAAAATAAAATACTTCTCTTTTTTCATAAAAGTGAGTATGTTCTTGGATAATGATTAATTGCTGCTACTGCGGCCATTTTGAGCTGTGAGTCTGTGTTCAGTCCCCTGTATACACTACTCCCCCTCGAGGGAGGTGGTGGTCTACCACATATACCCTTTCCCCCACATGCATCAATGTAGGATTTTGCATTTCTGAAATAGCGAAAATTAAGGAATCGCTATTTAGGAAATGCAAAATGCTATGCATCATTTTTTTCGGTATTTCTTTGTGATTCGGTAAAAATCGCATTTTTTACCGAATCCCAAAGAAATACCGAATTCTTAAGTTAATTTTCGCAATTTCCATTGATTCCTATGGGCCAAAAGGCCCATAGGAGTCAATGCAAATTGCGAGTGGCACTTAGAAAATTTCATGGGTGCAGGGGGGGTCCAAAGGACCCCCCCCTGCACCCCTGAAATGTATTTTTCGCATCATGTTGCACACACACATGTCCTAAGGACATGTGTGTCCGTAACATGAATGTTGAAAAAAAAACATTAAAAGCATTTTAAACACTTTTTCCAAATTTACCGAGTGGTTCAACCACTCGGTAAATTTGGAACCCTAAGTGCGAATTTTCACTTGTCAAAAGTGATGATGCATTGCTTTTAAGAAGTCGCACATCTGCGACTTCTTAAAAGCACCCGCAATTTTAGAACTCGCAACAATGTTGCGAATTCTAAAATTGCTTCATGCATCCCAAAAAGCACTTTTGCATTCGCAAACGGCCGATTTTAAGGAATCGCACCGTTTGCGAATGGAAAAGTGCTTGATGCATGTGGGGGTAAGAGTCTAGTGCAGAAGGCGTACTTAACCCAGTTACTCAAAATCCATAGTAGCTAGCTCAGTACAACCCCATGTTGTGTGGAGAAGGTCTCCCTGCTGAACTTAGCAGCAGAGGCAGGCCGGGGAAGCAATCTCACCCATCTTCCAAAATTTCTGCCTCGTAAGGTACACCTTATGTGGATATTTCAGTTGTACTAGACAAAGCCTAGATGTAATTGCCTAGTGTTTTCGTGCTGCCCTCCTTGGGCCTTATTCAGAAATTGGAGGGCAAGAATAACTGTCAAAATTCAGCAGTATCCCGTCTAACATTTTACAAGCAAAATAGGTAGTAATTAAGGCTTGAGTTTTCCATTTGAACTGGTTTTTGCATCTAAATACAGACGGAAAATGTTTTTCCTTTGTCTTTATTCATAAATAGAAACTGAAAAATGCCAGTAAATATGTTAACTGAGAGATTTTTTGTAGCTACAATAAACTGACGTTTGCTTTGGTGGATTGGTCAGCCATGTTTCAGCTGCTTTGGACGCTACCTTTTTTTGTTAGGTTTCCCCTGTGAAATGGATCCAAAGAAGAAAGAAACACTTGCTGGAAATGTCGTTTTTTTGACATTTTTCTCTTCCAAAGTGTAGCCTCAGGACGGAGAAAAAAAAAGGAAACAAAAAGTTCAAAATAAAAAAAAATACATGAATAAAGCAAGACACAGTGGTGACAGTGGCTAGATTAATCTTATTCACACTCAAACACATTAGCACCACTTTACAGAGTTTGACAGTTATAAACTACTTTCGCTGTAAAGGCATCTGTTGAAAAAACATACACATGCATGTTTAGAAATGCATGGTAAAGTCACAACGTGGGAAAACCCTCATTGTTAAAGCTGTTTCCCATTCAAAGAAAGAGATGTGCTCATTAAGTGTATCTCTGGCCACAAGAATGACACATTGGACATCGCTTACATCAGAAAGAACCCTCCAGAGAATATTCATTTACGAAGGTCGCTCCATGCATCATAACCAATACAAAACAGGACTGAAGTAGAATTATTGTTTATTGATGTTTTGATGACTATGTTGTCTGTCTTTTATCGTCCAATAGACCGGTGACTAGTGCGGGGGTTTATAAGGGAGGGATAAAACATACATTACTCACCTCTCTTTGTCTGTGCTGCTCTTTGCATTGAGTCACAGCTCTCTGTCTAGCATATCAAACACATTATGAATCCATGTGACAGGAGGGAGATTCCTTTTCATGCCTGCTATGGTGAATGAAGGCCAAGCGAGGAGCTTGCACGTCATGTGATACGATTCATTATCAGTCCAAGGTCTGTAACGTCCAGCTGGCAATGCCACTGCACCTCAGGCTACCTCTAGTCATAGTTCATTCAGTGTAATCAGGGCCACTGGAATTATGCGGTAAGAAAAGACCAAATTATGCGGGAGGTTGACTAAATTATGCAGTAGGAAAAGGCAATTTATGCAAAGCATGCAGCGCATTTTTTGTTTTGAATTGCTTCATTATTTTGTGTTTGTTTACTCATGATAATACTGTCTATACAAAGAATTTACATCATAAGTACGGTAATAAACAACTGAATGATGACTAGTCCACCTTTACAAAGGGTCTTCCACTGCTTGGGAACACTTGCCTCTACGTTCTTAGAATCTTTTGAATCAATTTGAATTGCACTCAGTTTTTTTGTTACAATCAGTACATTGTGCAGCATATGATGGATTAAGTCGCAAATGTGCCAAATCAAGAATCGCATGATTCCTGTGGCTCTGAGTATAATTTAAAGTCACTGCATCGTCTTTGACCCCCAGGAAACAGCAGCAAGTAGGGCAAAAGAAACACGGAGTTGCCGAAAGTGAGTGAGCCTGGAAAACCAGCGCTGCGGGAGGCTGTAGGTGTTTTTAAACGCCTCCTGGCGCTAGGATGTGATGGCGTCAGTGGGCGTGGGGGAAGGCTGCTGGATGTTGTAGTCCTTCCACCCGGCCGCCCTTCCACCAAGGCAGCAATACCGGGAGAAATACGGCAGCCGGAGCGAGAGGCAAACGTCCTTGACCCCAGGAAACAGCAGCAAGTAGGGCAAAAGAAACACGGAGTTGCCGAAAGTGAGCCTGGAAAACCCCCAAAAAAGTCCCTGCATCATATAGATGGCATACGAAGTGCACTCTCCCCCCGCCCAATGCATGCAACAACCGGAGGCCCCTTCCAACAATTAAACTCGGGAGTCTTGCTTGATTTTCGCAGTGTGTATGTTTATTAAATAATTTCACATGTCAATTACTTCATTGACCCCATTTCTTTATTTATAGTCCAAGTTACTTTTCACATCACAGCATTAAAACTCACACTTATCTCTTTTACCGCCCATTCTCCAATGGGCATTTGGTTTAACTTCAGGGCTGCGCCAGCAGGCCACAACCCAGATAGCCTGCTCTCTTTACGTTAACCCCCTTCCGGTCAACAGAGCCGCAGGTGAATAATATGCCCCCACTTGGGTAACCAGCGGCTTCCGGGGTAGGGCTGGAGAAGCCAAGGCCACCAGCAGGTCAGTCTCAACTCTCCCGCCAGCCCGGAGTCCATGATGATTTCGAAAGAACCTGCTCTTAGGTAAAAACTGCCACTGGACAAGAAGTTCCTGTGTTATTCTTGTCCGGAACCCCGCTACTGCCCTGCCAGAAAGACCAATTTTTAGGGATGGGTGGGTGGGTGTCTTCTTCCCACGACGTCCGACTCCTGGGGCAGCCAGCGAACAAAAGAGGGAGCCCTAAGATGGCCGCAGGCTTTTAAGCCTAGCGCCCTGTTATTACCTCCGGGGCGTCTATAAGCCCTGATTCTATTGGCCCTCACTTATTTGCACTTCCGGGTCAGCTGACCCGGAAGTGACCCTTGTTGTGGTCGGCCCTTTGGCTGCCACTAACGACGCCACTCCCCAAAGGGGGGTGGCGCCTTGCATAGATGGCATACAAAGTGCACTCTCCCCCCGCCCAATGCATGCAACAACCGGAGGCCCCTTCCAACAATTAAACTCGGGAGTCTTGCTTGATTTTCGCAGTGTGTATGTTTATTAAATAATTTCACATGTCAATTACTTCATTGACCCCATTTCTTTATTTATAGTCCAAGTTACTTTTCACATCACAGCATTAAAACTCACACTTATCTACATATATACTCTTTTACCGCCCATTCTCCAATGGGCATTTGGTTTAACTTCAGGGCTGCGCCAGCAGGCCACAACCCAGATAGCCTGCTCTCTTTACGTTAACCCCCTTCCGGTCAACAGAGCCGCAGGTGAATAATATGCCCCCACTTGGGCAACCAGCGGCTTCCGGGGTAGGGCTGGAGAAGCCAAGGCCACCAGCAGGTCAGCCTCAACTCTCCCGCCAGCCCGGAGTCCATGATGATTTCGAAAGAACCTGCTCTTAGGTAAAAACTGCCACTGGACAAGAAGTTCCCGTGTTATTCTTGTCCGGAACCCCGCCACAGGGCGAGGCGCTTACTGGCGGACTCGACCTCCCCCCCCGCGCTCGAGAGCTTCGACAATGGCTCCTAAGACTGTTTCTATGAATATCTCAGTGCCCGCCTCTGAAAGGTGCACTCCATCCTCCGCATATAATTCCGGCCTGGACGTTTGTATCAACTTGTGGCGAATAGTTCTAATGCTGGATTTCTGCAGGATTTCCGCCACCGACTGATTTAACCTCTTTATCGATCTATTCACTGCTTTCCTAGGTGCGCCCCGCGACCATACCAGCCTCGGGATGACTTCCGACCATATTAGAATAGCCTCAGGCAAAATACTTTTGATCGCCGCTAGAGTGGAAAACAAGGACTCCTTAACTCCTCTCCTCCCTGCCGGAATCATATCGTTGCCTCCACAGTGCAACATGAATACATCTGGATAAGGCATGCCCCTGGCCAAGGCCGCCTTTAAGTCCTTCGGGACGTCAGCTAGGAGCTGCCCGCCTATCCCCACCCAATGATGATCAGATCCTTGCACAATGTGCACCCTTTTTTCGAGCGTCTCCTTGAAGGTCACTCCCGCCCTGCGAATGTAGGAGTGGCCGCACCAACATATTTGGACTCTCTTAGGGAAGGTACCTATAGTAAATATTAAGAAAAACGGTGACAAAACGGTCTGACGCAGAGGGAGCGGAAAAGTAAAGATAAAGCTGTTAAACTAATTGTGGTCGTACATAACGTTCATAACAAGCGGATTTCCAACGACCCAACCTCTTAATCGCCAGCTCGGGCAGCCCCAGGCCAGCAGCAGTCGTTGCTGCACCAATCCGAAACGAATGGGATGTGAAATCGGACGGGTCAACCCCGATCTTTGCTAAGGTCATCTTAACCACCCTAGTAAACTGGAACCTGGTAAGAGGCAGACCATTCATGTGAACAAGTACTCTATCATCAGCCCCTTGGGGCCTGGCTTGCATAAACCCTCTCATCAGGCTAACTGGACAGAACGACTCACCTTCCACTCTACCCAATTGTACCCAGGTCCCTCTACCCAAAGGATCCGTTTTTGACCTTCGAACTTTGAGTCTCAGGACATTTGTTGACTCTATAATGTCTGAACACCTTAGGCCACCCTCACTATCCGTTTTTGATGCCGGGAGTAATTCTGAGATTCGTAGAGCCCCGCAAAAAGCTAATACATAGGCCACCCTAAATAATTGGGTCTCATATGATGAAAAACAAACGAGCGGCAACGTGTCCAAGATTTTTACCAACTTCCCTACATCTATAGGCTAGGGGTGGGCGGCCAGCTACGCTCCGTGCACGGAGTGTGCGTAGTGCCGCCTACTCCGCATTTTGCGGAGCGGGCGTAGCCAGGCGGCACTACGCATGCTCCGCAGACGGAGCGTAGCTGGCCGCCACCCGCCTCCCTCCCGCCCTCCCTAAATACTTTAAATTAAAGGGGACAAATAATTTAAAATGCACTTACCTTGCCCGCCGCGTCCCCGGGGCTCGCTATCTTCCGTCTTCCGTCTTCTTTATTAATGCGCATGCGCGGGCGGCCGCGCATGCGCATTTTCTCGTGAGAAATGCGCATGCGCCTTGAAGGCATCTACTTTTGTCTTTGGCAACCTGCACACACCTACTCTGGTGTCAATTTCGATACCCAAGAATGTCAGACATGTCGTTGGTCCTTCTGTTTTTTCAGCCGCCAATGGCACCCCCAGGGCTCCCGCCAGTTGCTGGAAGCCCAGCAGGGCCTTCCTGCATGACTGGGAACTCTTTGGGCCCATGAATAAAAAATCATCCAAGTAGTGTACCACTGCATGGGATTTGTCTGAGGTCAAGAATTGCTCCACCGCCCATTCTAGGAACCTGGCAAAGGTCTCGAAAATTGCACAAGCAATAGAGCATCCCATGGTCATGCACAAGTCTATGAAGTACTTATCATCGAAAGTGAAACCCAACAGCCTGGTATCTTCTGGGTGAACGGGAACTAACCTAAATGCTGACTCGATATCTGCCTTGGCCATTAGGGCACCTTCACCCAGTGCTTGTAATTTTTCAATGGCTATGTCGAACGTTGTATATCGCACCGTGCACAGCTCAGGGTCTAACTTATCATTGACAGAAAACCCTGGAGGGCTTGATAGATTATGTATCAGGCGGAATTTACCCACCTCTTTTTTCGGGACTAAACCTAACGGTGAGCAGACCAAATCAGGGTTCGGAGGATTTTTGAAAGGCCCCGCGACCCGCCCCAAGGAGACCTCTTTCATGATCTTGCTTCGCGCCGCCTCCATGTTCTGACACACTGAGCTTTGATTGCGAGGAGGGATTTTGGTAGGGGATGCTGAAGACGGGATTCGGAAACCAAATGTAAAGCCGTGAAGTAGGAATTGAGCCTCCTCGAGTTTGTCATACTTACTAAGGAGGTGTGTCAGCACATGACGTTTAATGGGAGTTGGGAGCCTTGTCGGATGTTTTGGGTGGCTTTCCTTTTGGAGTGGTATGAGAGGGCTGTTCTTTGGGATTTCCATTTTTTTTGAAACATCTGATTTCTGGATGGGATGTCCCCCCACAGTACGAACAGCAGTGCTTGAACCTGCACGAGGTTCCCCTAGTACACTCATTTCTGTTAAACTGCCAGCAGGCCTGTTTTTTATCGCTGAGTCCCTTGTCACTCCGAAAGGACTGACTCTGAGCAGGGGAACTAGTCTTAGGCGTTGAGGGTGAAGAATAAAAAACTGTGTGCCATAGGTTGATCTCCCGTTGGTCCCATGATATACCTGGGTGGACTGCCTTCATTTGCCTGAACATTTTATCATATTTTAACCACCCCAGTCCTGGAAACTCAGCTGCAGCACCATGTATCAGAGATATATAACTCATCATTTGGGGACCGAATAAACGGAATATTTTTCAAGTATAACAGCGGCATAAATGGCGAATCCTGTGATCCAGTTTTTCATGGACCACCCTGTCCATGGTTTCTTTTGACTATATTCGCCCTCTTTTCCCCCTTTGGACTTCTCCGCCGCCACCCCTGCATTAATGAGGTCAAACACATCCACATATTCCCCTCTGAGTATTTTTTCTTTTATCTCTGCCGGCACGTGCCAGGTGATCCCCGTAGATGGCGACAGGGTCATCGAGGATGAACCAAACATTAACGGGCTGAATGCTAACAGAGGATGACCAGTCGGTTGCCCCCCTGCCTCCCCTTGCATCTGACTATTAGGGGACACAGAGAAATCAGCAGCCGTGTTAGCTATTGGTGCCTGTGGTGGACACCCTACGTTTGAGTAAGCATTCAACATTACAGGCCCCGCACTTGTTGGGTATGTCATGGTGGGAATCATTGAGCTTATGGGGCCATTACCAATTGCTTGACCATGAGAACCATATAATTGCATCCCCGGTAACTGTGCGACCCCTCCGGGTTGTACCCACACTTGCGACACTCCGCTACCTGGTTGCGCCTCTACCGGCGGTAACGCACCCTGTGAACAGGGCACCCCCACATGAGTGACAGGGACCCCTCCTATTTGTGTAGGCTTAACAGTAGCATTCTGTCCCTCCATTCCGTCCTTGTCCTTATCTGCGACTGGATTCAAAACAATTGTCTCTAGCACTTCCTCCTCACCTGGTGATGCTGGTTGGGGCTCCGTCGCTTTGGGCCGCTTGCCTTTTGTTGCCTCTTTAAACCTCTCTGGCGTACGCCTCACTCTCTTGCCCCTCCCTCTTTCCTCCTGAGGGTTCGCGTCTGCTCTAGCCCCCTCTCGCATGTTCTTTAGCACCCAGTCCATGCCCTTTTCTCTCGTGAACTCCAGCAGCTCCGTAAAACCGAGATATTCGTCATTTTTTGCTGAGGGCTCTTCGCCCTTCCGTGACCTTTTTGGTGGCATCCTGCACTTAAAGAGAACAAGCGTTAATTTCTTTAACTAACAATACAGGCATCTGTGTAAACCGTGTTCACTTTTACCAGAACCTTCTGCACTCAGGCATAAGCCACTGTGGCTTGAACTGACTTCAAAGGACTAAGGTTATGGTACATGCGCATGCGCTTGCCCCCTGGGCATGCTGACCAAAAATCTACTGAACAATTATTGCCCTTCACTCCTTACCCCCATCTGCTACATGCTTCCAGCCTTACCATCCATGGAATGGGTTTGCGCATAATATTGTTAACGTGCCTTGAATAAATATATAACGTTATCCCCTACGGAAAAGCCCCCCCGAGCCTTAATCACCGCACAATAATATGGCATGACCTTAGTTTCCTTTAAATTCTTCGTGCCGGATATGAACCAGCGACCTAAGTCACTCCACTACAGTCCTCCGCTCTACCAACTGAGCTATCGAAGGCTCGAGGTGGAGGGGGAGAAGCCTCTCGTTCCAAATGTGCCGAAAGAAGGCTTTACCCAGGGACCCCCGCTGCCCACATAACAATGATTATTAGAGACGGGTAAAACCAGAATCCACGTTATACTGAAGTTCGCCGCGCCAGGCCCTAGACCACAACGCTCCATTCTCACTCCAATCAATTCAGCAATAACCCTTTTATTAATGGGTCACCACGCCTCCGCTGCCCGCTGCCCGTATAACGGTGATTAATAAGGCGGGTAACAAACGGAGTCCTCGTTATACCTAAGAGTTCGCCAAACCGGGCCCCAGACCACAACGCTCCCCTCTTGTTCCTTTAACTGCAGGGTTAACACTTTTAGTGGTGAATTACCGCGCCGGGATTTAAGCGCGTAAAAGAAAACCTTACTTGCTGCGTCAGCCGCACACCCCATTCCACGTGTGCCGCTACTCACCGCGCTTGAAACGCGCTCACTCGATCGCTCTCAACGCGCTCCCCTCGCACAAATAAATTCTAAATTCACTCGCACGCTTTACAAATACGCATGCGAGCCACCGCAAACACGCAACACACTGCACGGCCCGCTACCTGCACCACAAGTCGGATCGACCCTCGCTTGCTCGTTTCCACGCGATGGTCCAGCGTCTTCTTCCCACGACGTCCGACTCCTGGGGCAGCCAGCGGACAAAAGAGGGAGCCCTAAGATGGCCGCAGGCTTTTAAGCCTCGCGCCCTGTTATTACCTCCGGGGCGTCTATAAGCCCTGATTCTATTGGCCCTCACTTATTTGCACTTCCGGGTCAGCTGACCCGGAAGTGACCCTTGCTGTGGTCGGCCCTTTGGCTGCCACTAACGACGCCACTCCCCAAAGGGTGGTGGCGCCTTGCATTGGTGCGATGTCAAATAGGATGAATAATAATTTAAATATAATACCCCCCAAATTTCTAGCAAAATATTTTAGACTTGTTCCTAAATGTGCAAAGTCAGTAACTGGGGATCCTAATATCTAAAATATTGATTTTCAGATGTATCCAGTAGAAATATTGGAAATTAGACGACTGTCAGATCTACTCGCGTTTCTTCAGGAACGCCATGCAAATGATGAGAAAGTCCACAACTTCACCTGATGATCTATTGTACCCAACGTAGTCAAATAACTAACAGTAACCTGGGGGAAAAGGGAAGAAACAAGGAGGTAAGAAACACAAAGGTTTCACGTCCCCCCCTCAGCTCGTCATGAGGCACGGTGCTCGTGTGCTGATGACGAGCTATGTTCGTCATGAGCCGTGGAACGCTCACACGCGGGGATAATTCCCCTGTTGTGTGGAACGTTCCACGGAAACGGTTGTGGTCATGAGGAGCTCAGCTCCTCATGAGCACACGAGCACTGTGCCTCATGACGTGCTGAGCTCGTCATGAGCACGGGGCGCTGTGCGCGCCTCCCGCCCCCCAGCACAGCGGGGGAATTACACCCGCTGCGAAGGGGTTAAATAGTTCCATTCAACAGGTATTTCAGTTGTAAAGGGGAGTCCCACCAGGAGCAGCCTGACTGCTGCTCAGCCCATGCTCAACTGTCACTTCGCCTCTCTGTGTCCCAACATTCCGTTCGTGCAAATATTCTTTCCATGCGTCGTAGAAACTATTTTTCTCTTGCTTGTTCATTATTTGTTTAAAGCCTGTGCTAAAGCTTTCAGAAACGTTCTGCTATTATTTTCAAATGTAGATTCTTAATGTTAACTTTATGTGGGCAATGTCGTCCGCTCATTTCTATTGTCGGCGAAATGGATTTGCATATTACCCTGCCTTTACATTTAACAAAAAAAATCTAAATAGGCTCCATTTCTGAAGAAATAAAATACTATTTTGACATTGGGGTAAGACTTCTAGCAAATTATTTGTGTGATGCGTACTGATAGCATTTATGCTTACTGTGGCCAGCAGTAGTTGTGAACATTTAACCAGAATAGTGACTTTATTCTAGTAGCTTGTCTTGGCGTACTTGCTTTGGGCATTAGTTTAAACTTACAAACCTTCCAAAACTGAAGTTCATCGTTTTTGATCTGGTTTGACAGTGCAGTTATCTGCATTTACCAATATGTAATTATAGGCTTTGCCCCTGCCCAGTATTAACTTCCCTCATGCTGGGCTGGGGTGTGTATCGTTCATCCTCTTGAGCCCAGTGGAGACTATTTTGCTTCTTAATCGTATAGTAAATTGCACACTGAATTTGTAGTTGTATACGCAGCATTTCTTTTACTGTAGGAGGCTTTATTTTAATAGTTAACAAGGCATGCAATTTAGTGCAAGTGTTCAGAAATGTGGCCAAATATTCTGAAAACATCAGATGCTTTCCTGCATTGAATCTATGCAGGATTGTCCTGGTCTGTGTGATGGTAGACTGTAACCTATGTTGAAATTCCTTCATGCCTGCCCAGCTTATTCAAAGCTTTCAATTTCACCTTCTTTGAGATCTGCTTCCCATTTTCCTCACCCTGTGTTTTTTTTTGTTTTGCACATGGCCAATTTACACTTTACTTTTTAAACTTCACTCAATGCTTTCTGTCAATTGCTCCTTTGTATTTCAACACCCTTCTGCCTCACCTTCTAGCAGGCTCACACTGCTGGCTAGGGCCTCTTAGAACATGCCAGTTCTCTGGGAGTCTTATAACAAATCATTATAAAAGATATTGGAGGGGAGTCAATTGGAAGAACTGCTGTCCCTGACTGTGTTTTGCAGCTAATTGATCATTGGAAGGGCTGAGGAGGGTTCAGATTATGATGCTGGTGGTGGTCTCAAGCATGTTGGTTCTTATCCTCAACTCATAGTGATCTTTGAAGTGGTAAACATATTAAAGTTCTCACCTACTGCTCCACCCTCCACCCCCCCACCCCCCAAGGTGTCTCATTTCTTGCCTCCCTACCCTGATCCAAGATTGTTTGCGGGCACAAAAGACTAGTGTGAAACCCTTTTAGTGTCGAGGCAGGCTGTAATATGCAAGCGCAAGGAGCAGACTTGTATAGCACAAACTCAACCCGAAGGTATTGGAGCGCTTAAAGTGAGCACCAGTTACATTACACAAGGACACAAGCATTTTTTGTAGGCACAGGGAGATTACGTGATGTGCCCAGAATCACGGATGTTAAGCTGAGACTCGAACCCCACTCCCCAGCTCTAAAGTTGGCAGCTTTGGTTGTTATGCCACACCCTCACCCTAATTGCGTTGCTCATGCAAGTTATTTATGGCAGCATGAACATGAACAGGATTTGAACTTTGCCTACCATTTCAGTGTAAATAGATGCCAGTGTGAAATACAAACGTATCCTGTTATATTCCATATAGGTACCGTATAAAGGCGCAGGTCACATTAAAAGTCAGCTGTAAGCACTTTTACAGCTGACTTTTAAAGGGCCTTTTGTGAAGCTTCCTGTGTCCGTGGTGCCGACGACGTCCTCTCTGCCCGCAGCCTCTTCTCGCCCCGGAGCCTCTTCACTGCCTAAGGACGCCCTCCTCCCAGCTGGGACGCAGCAGCCTCGTCTTGGATACGCAGCAGCCTCATCCCGGGACGCAGCTTGCACTTCAACTTGGCCCACACCCCTTTATTTTGATTGGATAACAATAGTGTTTGATCATGAGTTTGAAACGAACAGATCGCACACCTCCAAGGGGAGAAAAAAAAAGGAAGTACGAGTGTACATTCAAAGAGACATGGCAAAAAGACTTTCCATTCAATTTGAAATCTAGAAATGGGCATGGCAGTGCATTTTGTGAAATTTGTGCGTCCGATTTCAGCATTACTCATGGGGGCAGGAATGATGTACTAAAGCATGTTAATACACCAAAACACAAAAGTAGTGAACTGTCACAGACTCAGACAAAAAAAATGACTGATTGGGTTGGAGGCCGAGCAACAGAGGATATTGATGAAAAGGTGATGAAAGCTGAAGTTTTGTTTCTTGGCTTCCTAATCGAACATAACATACCCCTAGCAGTCTCTGATCACGCCAGTTCACTTTTCAAATTAATGTTTCCGGATTCAAAAATAGCTTCAAAATTCTCCTGTGGAAGGACAAAAGCCAGTCACATAGTTAATGGAGCTATTGCCCCATACTGTATTGATGAGGTAAAAAAGGCTCTAGAGAAGAAAACTTGGTTTGGCCTAGCAACTGACGGAAGTAATTATGGAAATGATAAATATCTTCCTGTTTTAGTGCGCCATGAAGATCCAAATACTGGGCACATAGTTACATCGTTGCTTGATATGCCTTCTTTTTTTTTTTTTTTTTTTTTTTTTTTTTATTTTGTAATTTTCTTTATTACAACAAATAATTATGAGCATTTCCGATACAACAAGTCTTGATTATCAAAATACAGTAGACTTATGGCCAAACACAAAGTACACCAAGATATCAATCTTCTAAAAGAAAAATAAAAGAAAACATAAACTGAGATCAATGCTGTTAGAAGCCCAAAACAAACATTTAACTTCAAAACTAAAGACTAGTACTTCCCTCTACCCCTAGTTATTCCTTCTTTGACCCTCTTTCCATTTGCATAATGGCTCCCAGATTCTTCTCCCCAACCGTCTTCCACTCCTACCCTTCCGGGCAAAAAATTTTTCCTCTATATTATACGCATATAGAGTGTTTGCCAGCCAGCATTGCATATTCGGAGGGTTTTTATCGAGCCATGCCCTGGCTAATGTTAGTCTATAGACAGCCATTACCACAAAGAGGAATTCAGCATATTCGGGATAATTTGTCTGCACATCGTCACTCACCCCTAACATAACCAAAGCTGGCGTAAGTGTTATCGTAATATCCAATGAGTTCGCCAAAAACCCCTCAATTCCCCTAATCAAAGTTCTTAACTGTGGGCATGAAGCAAAGATGTGTACGCTGTCTGCTTCCACTTCATTACATCTAGGACAATTGATTCCTTGATTCCCACCCCATTTAGCAATCTTTGCTGGTGTAAAGTACAGAGAGTACAATGTTTTATAATGCTGCGATTGCAGCGGGGCAGCGCATAATATCGTTGCTCCAAATTTCAGTGAATCATAAAAGCATCTTGGATCAATGCCCAATTTGTCTTCCCATTTTTTACTAAATTTATCTAAGTCATCCTGCTTACCTTCCACCAATGCTGCATAGAGCGTTTTAATAGTGCAATCTCCTGCCAGTTTTATTTTTTCCAATATACCAACTTTATTAAAGCCTGCAGGACCCCCGACTTTGTTATTGAGGAAACTTCTGACCTGTAGGTATTTAAAAAATCCCCTGTTATCTAACCCATATTTCCCTCTCAACTCTGAAAATTGCATAAAGCCATCTTGTGCATACAGGTCTCCAATTTGTGTAACCCCCTTCAGTGCCCATTCTGCCATAATATGATCTCCAAAAATATCTTTTGGTAGTGATCTATTGTTAGTTAATAAAACATATCTGTTATATCTCCCAAGTTTTACCCTTTTCAAAAATGCATTCCATGTCGTAACGGCTGCCTTAACAGTTTTAAACTTAGTCCTCTTGAAATAACTGTAATCAATACACTTTAAAAAACAATTCTCTGCATTTACCCCAAGGGTTACAGCATACACATCTGTAGACATTTTCTGGATTCTATCATCGTCAGGGCTTCCACCAATAAGACCTTGGATATACTGCAGCACACAAGCCATATAATACAAACGAAAGTCTGGTGCCCCCCACCCCCCTTTTTCTCTCGGAAGAGTCATGTATCTATATGCTCTCCGGGTTTTACCTTGGGCCCAGATAAACCTATTGCATATAGCTTCTATACAATTAAACCAGCTGGCTTCAACCAGTAATGGTACCGCCCTAAATATATACAGAAATTTTGGTAAAATCAGCATTTTGATAATATTTGTACAGCCAACTAGTGATAGGTGCAAATTGTTCATTCTATCTAAGTCTTTTTTCATTTGAGTTATCAAGGGATCCATATTATTCTCCACAATTTTACTTATCTCTGCCGTCATTTGTACCCCTAAATAGGATGCTGTACTTGTCACTCTTTCATCATTACATCTTGCCCACTGGTTTTTAACTATCTGTGTCTTAGTTGTATTCAGCTTATAACCAGAGAACTGGCCAAAAATCTCAGCTTCCGATTCAATTGCCCTAATGGCGGCTACTGGTTCTGGAGTCAAAATAGCAACGTCATCCGCATAAGCTAAAGATTTAAGTCTGCGCCCATTTATTACCAATGGCAATATTTGCTGGTTCATCTCCAGTTTGCGAATATAAGGGTCAAGGTACAAAGCAAACAGCAAGGGAGAAGAGGGGCAACCCTGTCTTGTGCCTCTCTGAATGTTAACTGCATTTGTATAACCTCTACTAATTCTTATCTTGGCCGTAGGTGCTATATATAGCGTTTGCATAGCCTTTATAAAGCCTGGTCCTATGCCATGCCACCTTAAAACTTCCCACAGATATCCCCATGAGACCCTATCGAAAGCCTTTTCGGCGTCGAGGAACACTGCTGCCATAGGTTCTTCCAGAATATCTGCAGCATCGAATGCCGTGATAACCTGCCTGGTGTGGTGAGTTGTCCCTCTCCCTGGAATAAATCCGTGCTGAGAGGGTATAACTAAGGATTCGACTTTCTTAGAGAGTCTTTTTGCCATTATTTTTGAGAACACCTTTGCATCGGCATTCATCAAAGTGATGGGCCGGTAGGAGCCTGGGACGTCTGGCGGTTTACCTTTCTTAGGAATAACTATGATGTCTGCGCCACCCCAGGAACATGGAACAGTTTCACCCAGTTGTGCCAGCTCCATTATTTTAAACATATCCTCTAGCAGAGGAGTCTGAAATACCTTATAAAATTCAACTGGGATCTGGTCTGGGCCAGCAGCCTTTCCAGATGGCAGTTCCTTCAGTGCTTCTACAAATTCCTCCACCTTAAACTTTTCTTCCAGCTCAACTCTGTCTGACTCCTCCAGGTGAGATGGCTCAATATCCCTCAGGTACGCCTGCATATCCTCCTCACTTCCATGTCCATCTGCCTTATACAATTCCATATAATATTGCCTAAAAACCTCCCTAATCTGCTCCGTATCTTTAACTTTATCCCCGCGACTGTTTTTCATCTCCTTAATATCAGCCATCCCGTCTCTCTGTCTAGCTCGCACCGCTAGAATATGCCCCACCCTCTCGCTAAGTTCATATGCCTTTTCTTTATTGGCTAAATATTTCTCCACCGTCTTTTTTGCCATCCCTTCCATAGCTACAGCTTTAAGGGCAACTAATTTTAACAGATTCTGCTCCACTGGCGCATGTGCTTGTATGGCCAACATAAGCTCCTCCTCAGCCTCCCTTAGTGCTTCATTATTTCTTTCCAGTTCCTCCCTTTCTCTTCTTTGTAATCGGATAACATAGCTTAAGGTCTCTCCTCTTATACCAGCTTTAAAAGCATCCCACACAACTCCTGGCGATGAAGTACCTCTATTGATTGTCCAGAATTCGTTAATCCATGCCACCATCCTTTCCCTATATTCACTATCTTGCAAGAGTACTCTATCAAAGGTCCACTGTGTTGGCTCCTTATTTCTCCTTTGCCCAATATTTACATCTAATACAAGTGGGCTGTGGTCTGAAATGATCCTCGGTTCTCTTTCTATCCTGGCATCTGCTATTAGCCCTCTTGTTATTAAAAAATAATCCAGCCTGACTAAAATCTGGTGTGGTGCTGAGAAGAAAGTACTCCCGTTGAGATTCGGATGACAATGTACCCAGGGATCCTCTAAAGAGTTATTCTTTACCAAGTCTACTAGAGCCCTATAGGTTCTTTTTTTCCTCCCTACGTACCTCCTTTTAGGGTCTAAAAAACTACTATCTAAATCATGAATACTCAGGTCACCACATAGTATAATAGGCTCAGGCCAACGAGCAAGTTCAGTGTCTAGAAATTGTAAAATATCTGGATCATCTCCGGTAGAGCCATAGACTGAGACAAGTGTAAGAGTTTCCCCCCTAAACAGTAGTTCAACTATGGCCCACCTCCCCCAATTATCCTCCAGCTTTCTTTTAACTATTATATCCTGTTTCCTGCCCAGTATCGCCACTCCTCTTGTTTTAGTATTCTGATTGGTTTTTGCCAACACCTTAAAGCCTAATTGGTCAAGTAAACAGGCCTTTGTCCCCTCTATATGTGTTTCCTGAATACACACTAAATCTGTTTTAAAAGATTTTAACAGTGCAGCTGTTTTTAACCTCTTATTAATCTCATTAAGACCACAGATATTAATTGATACAATTCTACAGGACATTAGTAATTCTTGACATTACCATTTCCCATTTAAACCAGCCGAGATTAATAGTTACCCTTTTATTGTGCGCCTCAGCCCCTACAGCCTTTTTTTTTGACATAAAGCCTTTTTTACCTCCTTTTGCCACACCACTACTGTGCCCATACCCATCCTGTATGTCTCTCCCCTCCCCTCCCCCCTCCCCCATCCCCCCCTTGCCCCCCACCCCTTGGAAGCCCCCCCCCCCCCTTGCTACAGGCAAATAGGCCAATCCTGGCCTATGTGTAGCCAACCGAACTCTGCAGTGTCGCTACTCTCTCCCATCCTTTCAACAACTCATTTGATAGTGCCATCTGAACCAAATGGCACTACCATCTAACTTCCTTATGGAGTTTTTGGTGGAGTTCTCCGGGGAGACTGTGATAGGGTTCTGGTTCTTGCACCCCTCTCCTTCCCTTTATTTCTCTCTGTGACTTCTGCCAGATACTCTGCTGCTTTTATCTCAGATGTAAACATCTTGACATAGCCGTTCTTGATGACTTTTAATCTAGATGGAAACAGATTGATATGCCTTCTATTGTTGCAGGAGATGCCCAGACCTTGTTTGACACATGCAACCATGTTATCAGAGAAAAAAATCTCAGTTGGGACAACTGTGCAACATATTCCTCTGATAACACTAATTCCATGAATGGTAAGCACAACAGTCTACTCAGTAAAATCAGGAGTGAACAAAAAG
This sequence comes from Lissotriton vulgaris, assembly GCF_964263255.1. NCBI lineage: Eukaryota > Metazoa > Chordata > Amphibia > Caudata > Salamandridae > Lissotriton > Lissotriton vulgaris. Next base: position 910,362,961 of record NC_141685.1, read on the forward strand.
ATGAGAAACAAAAAGTGTATGATGTTGGTTGTCCTTGTCATTTATGTCTGCTGCCTTTAATTCCAAGCCTTGCCAAACTTGCAAAGTTTCTTTTACTATTGCCGCATAGCAATGCCTATTGTGAAGGACTATTTAGTACAGTAAAAAAAATCTGTTCAGATTCAAGGCACAACCTAGGCAAGGACATCAAAGGGGGTCATGCTTCGACCTCTGTTTACGCTGAACTGACAGGAACGAGAAACAGTTTGGTTGGAATACTCGTCTCAAAACTGAATGTCTTCAAGTCGCAAAAAACTGCATGCTGTCAGTGGCAGCCACCAAAACCTCTCTTGCAGGCAGCAAAAAAAGCCACATACACCGGCCTCTCAAGTAGGTCTTAGAACTCTATCAAAATAGTTCCTAAGGAAGTGTATTTTACGTAGGATATGATACACTGATGAATATCACTCTGCTCAGTGCTCCAAGAGTTTGCAACACATTGTTGCTTGAATATGTCTATTTCTGAAACCTTAATAAAATGTTATTGCAAACAATTGATTGCTTTCATGTCCTTAGTTGCTCATGGTAGAGGTTTAATAAATAAACCTCCCAGGCTCGTTCATTTATTGAGTATGTTGATTTCTCTGATTAAATTATATTGTGAATTAGGCTCTAAAATGCCTTCAAGCATTTGGCTTTATAGGTTCTTGTTCAATGTTGAATATGTATTTTAGTATTGGAGCTTGGTCCGCCGTTTCGGTATTGCCTGTTTAGCTGTTGATTGCTATGCACACATCTCTTAGCTCAGACGACTACCAGGCATTAGATGTGGTATTTTTGTATTTCTCCCTCAGGTTCCATAGAGTTGTGCTGCTTTGATAAATCTGACTGTGCTGATAGTCTACCATGGCTGTCAAAATTGCAGGTCACCATAAGCAGATTTGGGGCCGGATGTACGACTGTGGCATTTAGCAACTTACAAATTGCGCTCAATTGTAAGTCACAATTTGCAAGTCGCTAAATGCCATGTTCAACAGTGTCTGAAATATCTACATAACCTCATGCACTTTACTCTTCACAGTCAAAAAGGAGGTGAGCATTCGTCTACACAAATTTGCTTGGAAATGCACCATTTGCCCACTCATTTAAAAAAAAAAAAAAAATCTCAAGGGGGGTACCCCCCCGAACCCCATTGGGTAGTTCGGGCTTGCACGCTCGCTGGGGTGTGCTACACCACAAATTTTACAGCGCACCACGAGCAAATCTCACCAGCCGCCACTGACATTTACTGTTATGCCTGACCCGTTACACTTTATTGAGGTCGTTGCGCGCGCGCGCGCGCATATTTCTCCCTCTTAGCGAAGTTGAAATGTTGGCATGTATGCAGTACGCTGTCACAACTCTTGAACGCAAAGCGTTCTCCTTCAGGGTGGCCTCCTTTTGTGCTCTGTGGCCAATTCCCACGCATGCTCCAGGGGATCGGCCGTGTTTGCAGTTCGCTAGTTGCTAGTGTTCTACAGACGTGATAACAACAATTGCCACCAAAAGAAAGTTATTTGGTACTTACATTGCACAAAAGCACCCACTTTTAAAGTACTAGCTTCACATTCAGCAGTTAGGGGATGACTTTCAAAATAGTTTCATGGGATTTAGGCAAGAGCAGTGAGAGGAAACAACTCATATTGGATCTAATCCCCTCAGCTAAAGTATTCAAATCTACTGTTTTGGGTAAAAACCTGGGGAAATGGGACAATTGCAATTTTTGAATACTAAACTAAGCACACTTTGATACCAGCATAGACGGGGCAGTAATCCTTCTGCGTTTAGACCGACAGTTGACTTCAAAACACACCAAGGAGACAGCAGAGAGCTGGCAATACTGAGTGCTCGTCCAGAACAACAGCCATATCTTGGCTGCAAATATGTTTTTAGGTCAGGCTTGACAGTGCTGCTGGCACATGACCAAGGCCGGACTGGCCGCAGTGGGCACCTGGTGTTTACCCTGTGTGCTGCCAGGGTGGTGGCAGGTTTTAGACCTCAGAGGGGTGGTTTTTGTTATGGGGCGGTTTTACAGCATAGCTGCAATCTCTGACCCCGCAACATAAGTGGCACAAAAATTTCGACTAGAAACCAAGCCTCCCTCCCCCCTCCGGTTGGACGAGCTCGTTGCCAGGGCCACGTTTGGTTCCCAGTCCGGCCCTGCACATAGTGTCACTTGATTCATCTAAAACAAGAGATATCAGGATTACTAGATAGAAGGAATTTGGCTTCACCCACATGTTGGTGGGCAGAAGTACATGTTTCGATTGAAGAGGTGTTGTGTGCTTCCACAGAAATAGTGCTTTTTCTCCACACAGCTGTGGTTATTTTGTTTATCCAACTGCATGAACCAGAGCAGTAAGGATACCTAGAGAAGGCTCTCCAACGCAACAACGAGTGCTAATCTTACAACGGAATATAACATGAACTTTTGGGTGCACAGGCGTGGCACTGTATAGCTGTTAAAGTGTTTCAGGAAAAGTAGATAATTTACAGTGTTTGTCTTTCTCTGGCACAAGCACAGACGGGAGAATGGCATTCTTGAGGAATATTTACTGTTTTCTAGACTGCAGCACTCCCCCTCATCTTTCCATCAATAACTTTAGACTTCAGAATGCAGCTATGTGTTTGAGGGCAATATTGGATGCTCAGGGCCACAGTAATCTACAAGTACTTTTACATACATACTCCTAAAGGGCCTTTATTTGATTTGGAAGACTAGAACACAGCAATTTGCCTGGCCTATGTTCAGAAATGCAGTTGCTGTGGGATGTTGTGATGATTTTCAAATGTTTGCATAGTACCAAAAATCTCTTTGAAACTGTTTAAAATATATGGATAGTGACCTATTTTCTGCTCTTGACATAGTAGCTGCATTTGATACTAGACCATATGAAAATGGTTTCCGAGAAATACCTTTTCAAAAAGGGGCACATTACTACTGAAGCACATTCATGGTGTCTCAACTACATGGAGAGAACTGTTTTTTAATGTGATTCTTAAGAAGGAACTACACAAGAAAATGCTTAGGGACTGACTATGAAGCATAGTTCAGCATCAGCTGAAACATCTAGACAAGACGCCATGGTCAATCAGGTTAGTTATTTTTAGGGATCTTGTATAGATACAACACACTTTCTGCTATGTACACAGCCACGGTATAGTGTCCAACACATGCTCAGCAAAGCTGGGATACATATCCCCTTGGAAATTGTGCATAGGGCTTAACTGGCAGCTCACACTTTATGTCCAGCTGCCTCCTTTCTTCTGGAGATGGCCATTTATAAGGTGATTATAAATACGGTGGCAACAATAAGAGACACACTGATTCTAAGCCACCCACATCACTTTAGGCCCAATTGCTCTGAACACCCTATAATACTCCCAGCTTAATAATGCTCCATCTCTCACACCAGCTGTCTCCTCCCATCCTAGTTCAGGAGTAGTCCATAGGGCAAGCGTCTTCACGACTGCCACCAACCAGCTCGCAGCCAGCACAACAGGGAGCACCATGAGCGACACCATAATTAAGCTGGGGGACCCTCTTCCTGAGAAAGAAGCACATAAGTCAAGAAGCACATGGACACTCCAGCAATTCTTGGTCTGGTGCTGTTTATCAGCTTAGCTTAAATCTACAGCATGCCTGTTATAAGGCAGAGTGCATAACAATTAGATTTTGTGTGCCTCAATTTTCAGATCCATAACTTGAGTCCAGATCATAACAAAAATATGTGATTTGTGGCATTTACAGAGCCCTTCCTCTGCCACAGAAGCAACACCAACCTTTGATGGCTCTTCCAAAAGCAAGAATGTAAGAATTACTGTCTCACTTTTATACATTCTTATAAAAAGTATGCTGGCTTTCCTGTGTTCTCCTCCCTCCGTACTTATGAAGAGGCAGACAGAGCAGGGTGTTAGTGCACAGGGGCCTTCTGTTCACCCTTCAGTCAGTGGCCTCAGGTAAGTACATATCTGAACACTAGACCACCACTGGATACCCACAGTCCAAACTCCCCTGGGGTACTGGCAGCACAGAGCACTGGAGTCTTCCTCCATGCCATTGGACTGGCCCATCTGTGGGAGTCCATAGAGATTGATACACTGAGACAGCTGCATTCTAACACCCCTATACAACACTCTTATGGTGCCCCCACCCCACCAGGTCCTAACAACACCATTGCCAAGATCAATGGGGTTTTCATTAAACAAAGCTCTGTGTTATACTTTGTTCCTTAAAGGGACAAGAGGAGCCACCTCTTATTATGCTAACCATGTAAACATGACTATTTGTTAAGACAAATTCTCTAGAAGTATATGTATGTACAAGGGGTGAGTGCAGGACTAGTGCAAACATTTTAGCACCTAAGGCAAAATAGCATTTTGATGTTGGAGTGCCCCATGGACTTTTTCTCCCTGCATTGACAAAGTCAAAAAGGATTGCTTTGATGTGATAGAAAAACATTTTGGAGTTCAACACATGTAGACTGTATCAGTGAATGCCTGTGTTCACACCTTTGGCATATCAAAGTCAGACCTCCTGGCTTTGCCAATGCTTGATTCCAGATGGTTTAATTTACTTATTCTACAAAGAGGCCTTGACTAAGAGTACAGATGCACTATGTGCTTGTTTGCCACAGAACAGCTTGAAGGCATGGCTACTTTTCTTTTTTTTGGATTATTAACATTTAACTTCAAAAAGACATTATAGCATCATGCTCAGTAATAAAAATAGTAATAGGCTGGAAGAGTGGCTCTCAAAATCATTTACGCCTTTATGTTTCACTAAATTGCATACAAAATGTCAAATTATATCTTTGTGTTCAGACACAGTTTAAAATTGCATTAAATTGGTCAGCGTGACGGAATTTCCACTGTCAGTTTGCCATTGGAAAGAGATTTGTGGGATACTTATGGATGGCCATTGGGATTGATGACAACGTTAACATAGGATTTTTTGGGATATTCAAAATGGTTTATTTCTAAGAACATATTCGTAAGCGTACTCCAGAAAGGGTTGTAGAAAAAGGTTGAAATAACTTTTGATGGTGTGCATGGGAAGGTTTCTGTGCAAATAAAAAACTGTTCTCAAGTGGAGGAAAATCTAGGGAGCAAATTTGCATTTTTATATTTTCCTTAACCTGCAGGATTTTTGAATACAGCACTTTGTAGGAACATGTTTAGGAATAGAAGATGTACACATGTAAAACTATGACTTTCTTATATTTCAGAGATTTCCTCCAGGAATTGCAAAATATAGTTCACTGTAAGATCTAGTAAACTCTTTGAATATTTACCTTACGACTTTGGATACTTTGGCAGAATCTTTAGGGGCAAAAATCGTGTCATATGCAGATGACACCCAGCTGCTGTTCTCATGGAAGAACAACGAGCCATGCCCAGGCAACACAATTCACAATTGTTTTTCAGCAGTGTCTGGGTCGTGGTCCATGAACCAACTTAAATGTAATGCAGGAAAGACAGAGCTGCACTTCTTTGGTTCAGATGCTGACACACCCTGCCAGTTCTTCTGGCCATCTGATGCCTCCCCCCTCTCATTAAAAATCAGGTGATGAAAAACATGGGTTTTAAATTTGATGTTCAATTGCTATTCCATACCCAAGTAAACTCTCTAGTGGGCACCTGTTTTGTCCTCCTTTGACTTCTTCTGAAGTTTCTGTTCCTACTCTCCTTTGCGGCTAGACAAGTGATTCAAGCCCTGATCATCTCAAGTCTTGAATATGGGTATGATCTCTATTCAGGAATGCCCAGGTACCTGATTGATAGGCTGCAACTGGTCCAGAATGCAGCAGCCCTAACAATTTTCGGGCTCCCCCGTAACATTCATGTGTCAAGCCTTCTTAAGCATCTTTATTGGCTACTGGTAAGGAAGAGAATTATTTTTAAGACTCTGCTTGTGACCCAAAAATCTCTACACAGAACTTGCCCAGGCTATCTCAAAAACAGGATTATATTCTATGCCCCACAGAGAAATATTCGCTCTTCGAATCTCTACCTTGCCAGAATCCTGCGAATCAAGGAGGCAAGATCAGGGGGTGAGACCCTCTCTTTCCTGGGCCCCTCCCTTTGAAACACACTGCCTTTGACCCTCAGAAGTATTAAGGCAACGTCCGTCTTTCGCAAAAAGCTGAAAACTTGGCTTTTTTTCCAGCCCACTTTTTCCGCCCCCACTGATACCCTTTGGCTACTGCACCAGGAGTAGCAGGTGCACTTTATAAATATCCCTACATAAACATAGATTCTCAAAAATGAGCTCTGTTACTTGGGTGACCGGGTTACAGCAACCCTCACAACCAGAGAGACTGGTTAACCAAAACCATGGAAAGAATGATTATTATTCTGTAAATTAATAATCAGTTTGAAGTAACCGCTTGCCAAGGGAAATTCATGTAGTGTTTCTCTTTTTCCTCTGATTGGCTCTCTTGTGTAAAACCTAGATTTCTGGTTTTCTCGCCACTTCACCACCTCTCATCCTCGGAATGAAAACCACAGGTAAGTATATTAAAATAATAACCCAAATAAAATAAATTGATAATTTCTCTTACTCCCAAACTTTTCTTTCCTTCCTTGCTGATCAATGCTAAAGTGCAGGTGCTCTCTTCCCCCAACATGGCTGCCACTGGCCCCTGCTATTGCAGCGTGGTCTTTCTAGTCACACTCTAGTTGCCAGGAGCTGGCTGGAACCCTTAAACATTGCTGCCATTCCAGCCTGCCTTGCCTACCCATAGCTAGACTAGGGAAGCTCCTGGAACCTTCTAGAATAGAGGCGGAGTCTGCTTTTGCCGCCTTAGCGTGTGGTCACCTGACCTGGGCATATATAAAGAAAGGAGGGAAAGTTTTTAGTCAGTTGGGGCATCACTGACCTGGGGGACCCTACGCAGGGGACTTAGGCGGTAGGGCCTATTCAGAAACCGATACCACTGGGGGTGACAGGGTTTAGGCGCTGCCCACCAAGCTGTGTGAGGAACACTGAACTAGCCCACTGATCCTGCCCGGCGGGAGGGGAACCCAGAGACCACCTGCAGTGACCTGCTGAGGAATCCTCTCAGCAGCCTTCAACTTAACCCCCCTTCCAACAAACCAAGAATCTGTTATCTATCAAGGGCGCAGGAACCACCAGGCGCCAAGAAGAAACCTAACTGCCACAGGACTACTAGGGATCAACCAGGTACTGGGCTGTGTTACGTCTGTGCCCTCTGCCCTCACCTGGTCCCCTGTGCTGCCCTGTCTTACCTGAACTGCCTTCCCCGCGCTCCCCTGCTGTGCCCTGGGGAAGCGCTAGTCCCCGGAACATTGCTGCCTGTCACAGCGCTGTGCCGCCCGACTGTGTGCCCCCGAGGCGCTATAGTCAATAAGCGCCTCCCTGTCCTCGACGTGCTGTGTCCTAGAAGCGCTATCTGGACGGCACTCACCGCCGCTGCCCCGGGACATTGGTGTGTGTCTCGGAGCTCTACATCGTCCTGCCTCAGGGAAGCGCTAGCAGGCCAACTCATCGCCGCAGCCCTTGCCGTGCTGACGCGGCCCCGCTGTGGCCGTTGCTGGCAACTTCAGCCCCTCGGCGGCCCCCTGAGCCAGGAGAGGGCCGCCGCACCTTGCCGCTGGGCCGCACTAGGCCCGACGAAGCCATCCTGCCGGCCTCACGTGACGGAGGCGTCGGAAGACGCTTCGCACCCGCTGCGCTCCAATTGGCCGCTGACGTCACGCCCCCGCAGGCCGCGCTGCCATAGGCGGCTGCAGGAGCGCCCTAGAGCCCCATTGGTCCCCGGGCGCTGCAAAGTTAAAGGAGGCCCAGGAACGGGTGAAACATCAGCGCGGGGGCTCGGAACGAGCCTGGGGCCCCAACCTACCTCCACCAGCGTGGAGAGAGCGGCCGAGTCACCGGAGGGCTCTGTGAGAAGAACGAGAGCCCTCCCTTCCCGAATTACCGCCGCAAGGGGCCGAGGAGGCCCGAAGATTAATGTAACCCCAGGGGAGGAGGGCGGAAGGCCGGAGAAGGCCTGAGTTTGCTCTCCCCTGGGGCAGACTGATGTTGGGCCCCGTTGGCCCAAATTAACCCCAAGAGAGCCCTCTGGACATGGGTAATGCACTCTAGTTACTGCTGGGCCACGAAGGTTAACCCCTGCCTGGGGGTAAAGTTAAATGCTTATTTTTTGACCTTATACCTGTGTGGTGCTGGCTAATGCAATGGTTCACTTCTGCCTAACGAAAGGTTACTCTTACCTATTGAGAGGTTGCCTAATTTCCAAAGAGTTTTTACTTCTGCCTAATGAAAGGTTATTCTTACCCCATGAGATGTTGCCTGATTTCTAAAGAGTTTTTACTTCTGCCTAATGAACTGCTTATTGCGGGGTAATGGAACGCTCATCTCTTTGATGCAATGTTTATTCCTGATGAAATGTTTATTCTTGCATAAGGAACTGTTGCCCAAATGCCTACAGTACTATAATGAAAGGGTTGCTTACTTAATGAAATGTTTATGGAGATGTGCTGTATTGATTAGGGAATTACCCCCTTTGCTCCCCTGAGGAAGTGCACTATTGAGTTCTTGATACCTTGCATCTTGATTACCCTGAACCTTAATCTAGAGAAAAGCTTATTGATTTTAATCAACCTAACTGATGTAGTGTCAGTCATTGTGTGCGTTACCTGTCTCAGTGGATGTGTGTGCTGTGTGGTCACTTTACATCTAAGCTTTCGGGTGCCTACCTGCTCGGGCCAAGCTACCCCCCGGGGAACTGGTGACCCCAGTTCCTACATAACTACTTTGATATTTCTCTCATTTTGAATGTTGATGGTTCTGGTCTACCTGTATTAGCATGCTTTAGATGTGTTGTGAAAATATTTAATCTGTCATATAGTGGTTAATGTTTGCTAGCAACAAGCAGTTGTCTTAGTGGATAACCCAAGTGCTGTTGCATGTGCGGATGAGCGATGGGCACGCTCATTTATTTAATTTCTACTGTTTCATTTAATTTTCCATTTCACTGCTCAAGGAGTGAGACAGATCGGTCTCGGTAATGACATGGAGCAGGAGCCTAGAGGAGTGGAGACTGTGCTTGGGTGGATCTTTCTGATGAGACAGTCCTCTTTTGAATTCATATGAGCTAGCGTGCATTTGCTCTAGCTCACTAAGGGGCAGATTTATGAGGCCCTTGCGCCACGTTTACGCCGCTGTTGCGTCACGCAAGGCGGCGTAAACGTGGCGCATCCCTACGAACAATTTACATCGTGACGCATCTAGGCAGATGCGTCACGTTGTAAAGCCCTGCGCCGCTGGTGGGCGTTCCGACGCAGGGTGGGCGTTCCGGGGCAGGTGCGCCTCGCAAAAGTGGCTGAGTGAAATCTATGAGATTTCACTCAGTCGCTTTTAAGCCAATGCTGCGTCAAAAGCCTGCGCCTGCTTGAAGCAGGCGTAGGTCTTGACGCAGCATTGTTAAAATGGGGCACCCCCGAGCCTTGCTGGAGCTGCGTCGCGCTTGCGACGCAACTCCAGCAATGCGCCACATTTCAGGCACAGATGCGTCACGCATCTGTGCCGTTTTTGCACCATGGTGCGCCGCATTATAAATGCGGCGCACCATGGCTGGCGGAGCTGTGGCGCACTGTGGCGCATGTTAACTGGCGCATCCCTGGGGATGCGCCAGTTAACATAAATCTGCCCCTAAGTTGTTTGAAAGTTTGGGCTTTGTTTTGAACAGCATGGTCTAAGTGGGTTCCCCGCCAACCTGCAACACTCCTTGCAGAAAACAGCGCTCTCAGTTTATACCAGCTCTTCACATACGCCCTAATCCTTGAGCATTGTGAAATGTATTGATCAGGGCATTGCCATAGGAGTTTGCACCACTCCTTCCTTGTTCTATATTTATGGATCCATTGGCATGTAGTGGGACACTCCCCCCTGTTCTTCACTTGGGGTTTAGTCAACTGGAGCTGAGGGCATCAGTAAACATGTCAGATTACCAGTGCTTTGACAGTGGAAACTATGTGGAATCTGAGGAAGACCCTATAGGGTGCTATATGGAAGAGCAACCTGTGGAAGCCTTAGACAACTTGGTGCAGGAGTCTATCAAGAGGGCCCTGGATACGGTGCTCCACCCTTTCACAAAGCCTTTAAAAAGAGACACTCAACAGCAGCAAATTGCTGATTCTTCCAGCACATTTTTTTAATTAAAGGTGTCAGATAGAACTGGGTGAACGAGAAGGAAAGGAGCAAAGTGGCCGCAAGCTGATGCCCTAGAAAACATTTCCAATAATATTCTATTGGATCCAGGGTAGGGGTGACCTAGATCCTTGGACCCTCTGGGTCTAAAGCTCCTGATGAAAATGTTTACAAGGATAGAGATGATTCTTCCCACTCTGATTCCTCTCAAGATGAACCCCTGCCTGAAAAGAGGAAATGTAAGTGCAAGCTCCCTTACAAATACATGATCCCCTTACAAAGGTCCAAGAGAGAGTGCTTGACTTCAACCCTGAGTGAATCATGCATCCAAGATAAGTAGAGTGGCTGCCAATTCCAGACATGGTGGAACACATACAATTTTCAATCTGCAAAGGATTAGAAAGAAACGTTAGAATCCTCTTACGAGCCAAATGCCCTCAATCATCTCTTGCTGGTAAGGTTGAGGAGATGCCAGATGCCTTCTAATCAGACCCACAGCCCAGCTGTTCTCTCTATAAATTGATACCATGTACTTTAGGTACATACCAGATTTGTTACTGGGTCACCCTTTTGATAGGTATAGGTACCCAGGGCATAGGTGCACCCTAGGCCTTCCAGGGGCTGCAGCATGTATTGTTCCACCCCTGGTTTGCCTTCCAAACTGACACCACAGGTCTGTTCACACAGCCTGTGTAAGGTGGTGTAATCACCCCCTTACTTAATATAGTATACCTATATCTACCTTTAAATATATAGACACATACACACCTATAAGCCACTCCTATGGTAGGGTGAGAGGGTGCTCTGGCATGAGCTGAGCCCCTCTGCAGCTTTCGGAACCATCTCTTTCTAGCTGTTCTATGATATAACCATACCATATACTTTTAAGTGCATTATAATCCTCGCGGTTAATGCCAACTTTGGTTTGGCTTTATCAAAACATGTCGTGTAAGGTGTCAAACACTTTGGAATACTACCCCCGCCAATTCTGGCGGCTGGGGTGGCATTCCACCCTTCTCGAGGGAAAAGACATGTAAGTTACTGCTTTACCCGGTTAAAGTTAAACATAGCCTCAACATCACAAAATGGATGTTGCTGTCACAGACACGAGTCTGACCTCCTGTTGCTGGGAGAAACTCCAGAAAGGGCGGCCTGGACAATGGGTTTCCGTACAGGGGTTTTGTGTATTGGGGCAGGGAAGGCTGCATTCAGTGAATGCATCTAGACACTTACTGGGGCACACAAGGTGCTCTTTGCATAGTCTGGTTCAAACCAGTTGCTGGGGCACTCCAGCCCCAGCTCTGGCACAAAACTGAGACAACGGGAAAGGGGTGTAACCACCCCCTTCTAAGGTCAACCCATAGGAGGGACCTAGTAAGGTAATCCAGCCCCCATCCTTAGTATAAGTATAGGAGCTGTGTCCCCAGGACTTTAGATTATCGTGGACGAATCTTTGAAAGACATATCTTGGACCTTCAACATTCCATCCTGACTGGAAGATGGAAGACGTCTCCCTTGTGGTCAAGGAGTGACCACCCTGTGCAAACAGGTACCAACAGCAACTTCGCCGGTCTGCAATTTCATGGCTCCCATCGGAACCCGAAGACTCTGCGACTCAAGAACTGGACGTCCATACTTCTCTGACCCCGATAAACATCCACAGCAAAGCGGAGACCCGTGGCGGACACGAGAGACGTGGGACCGGATATCTTGAACATCCTGCATTTTGCTACCTGCACTCCTTTCCTGAAGCCTCAATAAGTTGTGCATTGGGGTATGAGAAGCCCCTGCCCTGAACACCATTTGCACAGAAGCCCAGCCCCCCCACACTCCACGAGTGTCCCGTGGGCCCCACCTTTGCATTTGAGCTTGACACATCTTCCTGGTTATTATAAACACGAAACACCTGAGCACACCAATATCATTATTTCCAATAGCACGAGAAAGAATATCGAGTTGACAATACTGGTAGCGGTCTTACAACGACACAAGACGTCGGGATTTTTCAAGATCCGACTGGAAAGGAGACGATGGAAACGATGGGGCTTGGTTATTAAGCCTGGACGGAAAACGATCGAAAACTTTATTTATTGGGGCCACAACTATTGATATGATGAATGCCATTAGGAGCGTGATCGCTCATTACTAAACTGTAAGTGTGCTTATATACACCCGGGCTACCTTCCATCCGCAATAGAAACGCATTTCATGAAAATTTCACGGTCTTGGAGATACCATCAAAAGCCTTGACAAAGCCCTGTTGGTGAAAAGCGCGTCGGCAGCTGTGGTGCTTCTTGTGAATTGTGGAAATTAAAAACAAACCTCAACATAGAAGATCTGATTGGACTACTTGGTTTTCTTTTCCTTTTTCTGAGACATTACGGATCTATAATATACAGGGCGTTGAGACACTGTTGGATTGCTTGGAGAAATATCTATACGTCCTTTTTTTGGGAAATATTGATATTGGTGTGCTCAGGTGTTTCGTGTTTATATGTATGACCTAGGTTCGGCTAAATCCTAGGACTGATTGACACTTTGGTGGGTAGGTGTCATATACCTTTAGAGCACCCCTGCCATAGTCGTTTTTGATATTAACAGATTTTTTCATCAAAACTGGCATGACACTGAGATGTGCAGCTCAACATAAGCAAACCATACTCTGTATTCTTATACATCTTCCTGGTTCCTTGCCCGTTGGCTAGTGAGCCCCCTGAAGACGCCATCTTGAATTTACTTTGCTTTTCTAGTTGCTCCAGGCTTGCTCCAGCTTCCCTGAAAAGGAGAAGTGCCATGGGCCTTGCTGGTCTACAACAGAGCCAATCTTGACATCCTGTGTGGGTTGTGGTTGCCAAGGCCTGTTGGGACCAATCCAGCCACGGACACCGCAGTCATCTAAATCCATCGTGGGACAGCTCGAATCCAGCATCTGGTCATCGTCGATGCCTCCTGGACCTCGTGGCTGAAGAGACAAACTGACCTTCTTCACCTTCAAGCACCCAACGTCGCCTGGTTCCTTCCTGGTACCTTCCTGGTCACTGGCTAGTGACCCAGACTCTGTCCCCTCTGCTTTCAGGTTCTTCACATCACCGATCCACCCTTGGTTCCACCCGGACACTTTTCCTCTGGTCGCCTGCAGCACTTCTTTGCAGCTCCCCATAGAAAACTACGACAAAACTGACACGAAAAGACTCCTATGCACCCGGCTTCCCCGGGTGAGGTTACATGAGTACTCCGGTGCTCCCATGAGTCTTGACTCTCAAAGTGTCCTAGTTTAAAAGGGTTCCATCCTAGTCCTTGTCCATCTGGAAGTGTCCTTAAATTGTATATTTGTAACTTCTTTGTTTCCCATAGATAGCCAATGGTAACCCACGTCTGTGTTTAGACACTGCATGCGTCTCCCATGGGCCTCCTACTTCCTAACCTTTGGTTGTTTAGTGTAGCCCCAGAGATTCCACAGGCCCCAGGCCTGCTTTCTAACTCTCACGTGTTACTTATACCACTTTCTAAGTATATGGTTTGTGAGGCCCCTAGGGCATAGCGTATACTGTGCAACTTATTGTATATTGTTGACTGTGTGACTTGTATCATATTTTGACCTCTAACCTCATAAAGAGTGCAGAGGGGTTGTGTTTAGATTAAATACATATATATTTGATATATACCATGTGTGGTGTCCTTTCATTTGGTATTCAAGGAATTATATGTGGTAAAACAACTTGCTTAACTCGCCTACTGAAGTCTTAGCCTGAAGACTGCTGGTTCTTGCTACCACTAGGATAGCTTTCTATAAGGTTGACTTAACAACCACCATCAATAAGGGCCGATTAGACTGGTACAATGTGCCCACTAGAAGTAGTGGACATCATATGCCAGGCTAACTTCTCACACTGTAGATGTCTTAGCTGTCCTACAGTCGCCTGTGAGGACCATGACACTGTACCTCTGGGACGAATGTAGCATACTTGTATTTTTAAGAATCCCAATCAGCTGTGATGTCCATAAGTGACAGACCTCTTTGTCTTCCATCTGAATAAACAGTTGCCAGTCTTCTTCAGTTGTAGACCAGAACTCTTGCCAGTAAGTTCTAATGCATTTCTACAGAATTGGGTGGTGGACAATTCTTCATTATACATCTCCCCTGTTTGTGGTGATTTCAATTGAGACATCAGGTGGCTGAATTAGTTCTGTTGACATCAAGGTGGAAGTCTTAACCTAGTACCCAGTTCTGCTGGAGTTCTTTTGCGATGTCCGATAAAGATTCCAATCTTCCAGGAACTCCTGATGGACCCAATGGTTCAACTTCATCCATTGATCATGACAGGTCAACTCTCCTTGATGGCATGGAGAATTTTAGGAAATAGTGGAAGATGCCAGGAATTTCACAGCAGGCTTCTTTCTATCGCCAACAATCTTGGCCAGCCAATACCCATAAAATATTTTCTTTGGCCTGGCGAAGATGGTTTAGCTGGTTTGACAAACAGGGTGTAGATCTCATGGCTGCAGTGTACACATGGTTATAATGTTCTCATAAATTTCTGATCCTAGCTAGTAGAGCATGTTTTGCTGTACATATTTGCAGATCGGATATCTCGGCTGATTATCAGCCTATGAATGGCAAACCTGTAGGGGGACATCCATTGATCGGTAAGTTGTTGAGAAGCATTAGATTAGTTAATTCTTCTAAACCTAAATACACTGTTTTGTGGACTGTAAACCTAGTTCTAAATGTTTTGGGAAATGGTCTGCTGAGGAAGATTCATCAAGAAAACACTTATCAGCTACACTGATGGTTCTATAATGTCTCATTTGGTATTGAGAGTTTCTAATGTTCGAGCATTCGAAATAGCAGGTACACTATTCTCCCCTAATGGGGAATTTTTCACAGTTTCTAAAAGAACAGTCGACATTTAAAATGTTTTATCATAAAATTATTTTTCATGTTGCTTCATTTTTTTGTGGGACAGCTTTAAACAAGCAGAATCTGAGCCACCGTTCCAATCGGACACGTCAGACATTTTCTATTCAACTACATACAAGCAAATCATGGGTGCGGTTATTGTTGGCAACGTTGGCAGAGCTGATCACTACATTAACAGACTCCAGACTGACGCAGTCGGTGTGATTGCTGAGAATGTCTAGCATCAAGATTGTACTTTCAGGAGGTTTTTCTATTGTATTTTTATAGAATTAATTCTGAAATGTTGTGTCTTGTGCCTGGAAGTAAAAAGAAAGAGGAAGGACTGTGATGTCTTCGATACATATAGGGCTAATGGTGGTCTGATTTGTGACAGGGGGCCATAACCAGCATGTAAAGTTTCATTGGAAATTAAGCTTATTTTTGGTAATGTTTTTATAGGTGGCTCATGTTTTGGGCAGTAAAGACTGAGAAGCATAATCCTCCCCTCCTTGTCCTTAAAAATTTAATTTGTTGGACACATCATCTGGAAATTGTTTTATCCTTGCTTTTATCTCTCTTCTATGACTCTTTCTAGGCTTATAAAGGTGTTGGAGTGAGAGCCCCTGCTCGGTTGAGTATAGGTGCTCCCTGTAACAAGTACATTTAATAAAATCATAGGTGCAAGCCTGTGACTCAAAAACGTTCTCAATGTATAGGTCTCGTTATGGATGGACCTGGAACAGAGCTGTACCTAGATACACTAACTGAGCTTGGTGTCCTGTCAAGTAGAGATGACTACCTGTTAGATCTGTCAGCCTTAGGGTGATCTTCCGCAAACTTTCTGCCTTACTCCTTTATTTTTGCTGCCCTCATTTTTGTTGGCCTTAGAACTTACTAACCAGTGTTAACATGCATGTGCTCCCTCACCTAAACATGGTAAGATTAGCTTACATTTAATTGGCACATTAAATTTACTTGTAAGTCCACCGTAAAGTGGTTCTAACTGTACCTTGAGCCAGTAAATTAAATATTACTAGTTGGCGTGCTGCACTGATTGTGCCACAAACTTAAGTAGTGTATCAGACATACCTTAAGCCTCCTATTGAAGTCTGTGTGTGCAGTTTTGAACTGCCCTTTCGACATGGCAAAATAAGCATTTGGCCAGGCGAAAACCTTCCTTTTTAATACATATGTCACCCCTAGGACTTTTTCATGTCCTGATAGTGAAAAAATCTAAATGTGTTTTTCACTTATGCAAGGCCCACCTCTCCTGTAGGATAACATTGGGTTACCTTATTACATTTCTTAAGGGACAACTTTTAATTGGGAGCAAGTAGGAAGATCAAGTTTGGTGTCTAAAGAATGGTCATTTAAAACCCTTTTCAATGGCTAATTTTATTTTAAGTCACAATTCTGAAAATACCACTTTTAGAAAGTTGGCATTTTCATGTCTCAAACATTTGGTGCCTGCAGCCTCTATTGTTGGTCACATGACTAGGTGTAACTGCCAATTGGTCTTTGTAAATTGCTCTCTGACAGTAAGACAAAGATGGGAATAGGCGTTGGCAGGATGGATCATTTCTGCCCTGATAGTGTCACCAATCGCCATTTTACATCACAAAGGCTCTGCTTCCGCACACTATCAAAGGGTTTTACACTGATCTTTTGTGCCCCTGAACAAGCTGAGGCAAGGGCAGAGAGGCAGAAAATTCCAAACACAAAATCAAAAAGAGGGGGGACACAGGGAGCTACATAAAGTTTCAGTGACTCGTGCTCCAGAAAAGTACTCTATAACCAACAACAGTCACTGTTCGTAACAGAGGGAAGCAAAGACAAAAAACTGTTTTTGTTCTACTACTGTGGTTGTTGGGTATACTATGTACTGTTCTTGAAGCCTTCACACACCCGGAAGGATTGTCATGCTTCATCATCGGGCTATTGCTCCTCGTCGGGCCAGCGCTGCAATGCACTACGGGTTCCCCGAAGGGTCACTTTTTCGGAGATCTTTTAGATAAAGCCGTAGTGGTGCGTGGGGGTTAGTGGCAGGGGTGTCCTAACCTGCAGTACAAAAATGACTGGATGGGTGCTAGGAGAATTTATTGAAAAAAAGAGTCCCTCTGTTATTAGTAAAAACCAAGAAGGTCGTGCTGCTGTGAGAGATGTAATGGCCTTTTTATGTAGCTAGGTTTGTAACACACCCCCAGTGGGTATGTTTCTTAGGTCCATCAAGAACAGGAAATTCTGTCCCCAACAACTTCAGTAGTAGAACGACAACAGCTTTTTGTCTTTGCTTCC
Organism: Lissotriton vulgaris; assembly: GCF_964263255.1. Taxonomy (NCBI): domain Eukaryota; kingdom Metazoa; phylum Chordata; class Amphibia; order Caudata; family Salamandridae; genus Lissotriton; species Lissotriton vulgaris. Next base: position 910,380,351 of record NC_141685.1, read on the forward strand.
CTCTGAGAGGAACAGTGACTCTCATTGGTTGTAGGAAATTCCAAACACCTTTGGGGTAGAAACTTCCAGAACCTTCTCCTACTTCAAAACTGTCACCTAGTATAAATATTGAACCCTCAGACCTAACTTTTTAGTACACCTCTGGATCTGTAAAAGACTCAGGACTGCTGTGCTGTTCTGTTGCAAGAAGGACTGCTACTCTGCTGCCCTGATACTCAGCAGTCCTGGTGCTCTGCTACCCAGATGCCTGAGTGAGAAGAACTAGACCTGCATCTTAAACCCAAGACCACCAGAGTGACTCGAAGGGCTAGTCAACTTGCTTCCTGATCAGAACCCCAGGAACAGAAAAGGTTCCAAGCATCTTGGATCCAGTACCTGATCTGTTGTGAGTCTTGCCACCTAAGTGGTGCCACATAAGTTCTGGACCCTTGGAAGTGGGCCTGAAGGTGCTATGCAAGCCCACCTGTGGGTTTTTGGTAGGCATCAAGACATCACAGCCCGCAGCTCATCTGAACTGCTGCTTTGCGATGCATCCCCGACGCAGGACTTCACATCACAAGCCTCCATTGATGGCATGCTTAACAACAACGCAAGACCTCACATCACAAGCTTTGGCTATGGTTTCCTCAGAACTGCTGCTACGTGAGTATCCTCAAATCAGAACCTTGCATCATTGCCCGTACCTCTTCAGATACGCCGCTGTGCCGTGACTCATCCTTAACCCTCATGCCATCATGGTCTTCCTGAACTTGTGACTATATCCCGGTCAGGCATGACCAGATAACCACAGTTGGTGATTTTACATTTCAGCACTATTTTCACCTAAATGTCTAAAATTCTACTAATTTGATTTTTGTCGTTTTGGTCCAAACATTTTACATTATTACATTTTGCTCTATTCCTCTAAATTGGTGTGGGATTTTATTTTTCTGGTGTTGTGTTTTCACTGTCGTACTGTTTGAAGTGCTGCATAAATACTTTATACATTGCCTATAACATAAGCCTGCCTGCTTTGTGCCAAGTTACCTCAGAGTTAACCACATGTTAATTTAGGGTTGCGTGTGTTTCACCCAAACACGAACTGTAGTTGCTGCTTGAACAGCCCCCCAACCAGTAACCCAATTTCCTACACTACATTTTGTGCTCATTTATTTCCCTCATTTCTTGCGACCCCTTCTGTTAAAGCTACAAAATATGCTCCACCAAGTCTGGATACTGTCCAATTTGGACTATACTTATTACTGCAGATTACCATAGACCTTTCCAGAGGACCTACTGATGAAGGTGATCATATCAAAACTGACTGTGGTCTGAACAGGGATGATTTGTTTGTAGTGTGCTCAGTTTCAGCTGATGCTGTGCCATTGGAAGATTAGAAGGAATGTGTTGATGAAGATCCTGTTCTGAAAATAGTTAAGAGTAAAAATGACAAACATCCAATAAGGGGAACTGACAAAATGAATTGTTTAAGTTTTAAATAAAACTAGCACCAAATAAATAGCATCAGGTGTGAATAGCGGTCTTCTGGCTGTGCTTGACCGGACCCTAGTTGTATTTTAACGCCATCCACAATGGAGCACGGGTCGGATATAGAAACCAGGGGTTCCCTCACCAGCCAGATACTTTTGACGCCTTTGCTCAATGAATTTTACATTTCGATTTAATCACTTTTTTCGAGTTTCTATTCCTCCAGTGGGGCAAGAATGCAAGCTATATCTGAAAAGGGTTCCACAAGGAAGAATATCCTGTCATGAAATTCAGCAGCAATGAATTTGCTTCTGCTGTGTAACAGATTCAAGCAGGGACAACATGAATCTCTGGTCCAGCGTCTACACATCTATTTGGATTCGCTTGGCAGGTTTGTCTTGGTGCTCCGGAGGTCTTTGGAGGCAAGATGTCCATAAATCCTGTTTTTTTTAAAGATGTTCCCAGGTCCTCTGGAACAGCACTTGGCAGTCTCACTCCAGCAGAAACCACCAACAAAGGTCTAAGGAAGGTCCAGATAAAACTGGTCAGCTGGGCTCAATCAGGAAAAATGGGTTTCTTGCTGCTTGTTTGGCCCTGTAGCTTAGCAGGAGATCATCCAAATAACATATTTGTCCTGGGTATATGTTGGAGCATGAACAATCGTTCAGATCTCCTCACAGGTTTCAACAGCGGGTGTAGTCCTTCATCTGTCTTTCATGAGTCCAGAAGTGTTCTGAAGAGGATACCCATGGGTGCTTGGCACTAGTTGGTGGATGAGGGTGACTCCTGGATCCTATAACCAATGGGGGAAAGGTTTCCAGGGTTAATCCTATCTGCTTTTATAGCAGTTCCTTTGTGTCCTACTGAAAATAATCCCACAGTGACCCTCTCTGCCCAGATCCAAATCGGTGAAACCCTACTCCCTTTGTGCAGAGCCTGTGTGCACACCCCAGAGGTGTGTCCAGGGAAATGAGCAACCCCTCCTCTGTGGTCACTTAAAACCAGTTCTGGGGCAGCTCCTCTCATACTGGGGTTGGTGCCTGCCTGGGGTAACAGAGGCATCAGCCTAAGTGTCAGCTATCATGTGCCTGTGACTGGGTAGGCCCATTAGAAGTTAGGTAAGTTCCTGAGCAGAGGCCAGATATTCATCGTGCTGAGTGACAGGGACACCTGCTCACACCTAAGGTCTTTGACCTGCTCTGTGAACAGTTTTCAAATGCCATCAAGTGGGCTATTCAGCTACCAAGTGACAGTTGGAGCTCATGGAAATAGGTGTTAGACAGAAAAACAGAAAAACTGTAACTTTTTAAAACTACCTTAACCATAATAGTTATAAAAAAGTAACTTTATCATTACATTTCTATTTGAAATACCTATTAGCAAGAGTCTTTGAATTAGATATCTAGCTGCCGCCTAACCGAAGTAAGTATTATTGAATGTAATAATGTAATTGTTTGCTTACCTATGGAACAGCCAGAAATGCTATAGTGAAAATAGGTTTGGGATATTTTTTACGGTAAGGACATTACATTTCTACATGGCCCAGGTTCAAATACCCTACACTCTAACTTAGGGCTTGTTAGGCCTACAATGGGGTGCCTTGCCAATATTTAGGAATACATTTTAGGCCTGACAAAGGGTTTACTATGACAGGCCAAATATGTTGTTTACAACTGCAACAGCCAGACTACAATGGTAGGCTTGCAGTCATGTTTGTACTGTCACTGTAGTGGGGGAGGGGGGGGGATAGGTGCTGCAGTCCACTGGTGACATTTAGCTTAACTCTGCACCAAACAATATAGAATCATAGGTAAGTTAAATATGCCAATTAGGAGTGTAGCCAATTTTTACATGTTTTTATCGGTCAGAGCACATGCGCTGGGCTGGGGTAGCAGAGTTCCAGTGCATAGAGTGAAAGAACAAGCAGCAACAGTCCAAAACAATAATGAGTGATCATGCTAAAAGAGGTGGATCTTTCTAAGGAGGTTCTCTCATTGTTTGCTGATTATGGAGAGGTGTAGTATCCTCTGTTCTCCGCCTTCTGTCTTTAATCCTACCAACTGGTGTTCTGTTAAGCTCTAACCTCTGTGCAGGGTTAAAGTTGTGGAAGTTGTTTTGAGCAGGCTGTGGAGGAGGTGTACTGTGAAAAAGCTACTAGACTTTCTCTGAACTGTTGAGTCTGGTATCATTCTTGAATTTCACACGTTTACACTTTCAAATTCAGATACAGCAGTTATTCGATCCTTCACACCAGTATAGGGTTGCTAGAATGGTAGGCATCCATCGAACAGCCGGGTCTTGAATCTCTTTCTGACGTCTGTCAGCAAGTGGGCTGTACGGAGCTGGAGAAGAAGGTCCTTCCAGGTCTTGGCAGCGATGTAGAAAAAGGAGCGGCCACTGCTGCCACTGCGATGGATGAGACGAGTGAAGAGGAGCGCAGGTGTCTAGTGGGTTAGTGGAAGTTCAGTCAATGTTTGAGGCCTCAAAGCACATTCAGCACGTGTTTGCCTTATTATACGTCAGGGATTTTCATGTTGCTTGCATTGGTGATATGTGCCCTCAAACCCATTATTTGATTTACTAGCACTCGCTAAAATTGTATAACTTTTTAGTAACAGGCCACAACATCAGTAAGATCATGTTCAATAGTTTAGTGTGATGTGAGTATGGAAATGTCTGTTTTATTTGTTCTCTGTAGTATCTAAGTACTAACCACAAGGTCTAGTGGCTCAAACGACCAATGCATCTACTCTAGGGATCTCTGTTTGACCTCACATGTTTAGATCCTCTCAGGTCCATTCTTTATCTACCTTCCCTTCCCCTCTACCTCTTTCCCACACTTTCCTCCCATTCTCGCTCTGCAAGCCATTCTCTCCCATCTCTTTCCATCCAGATCTCTCTATCCTCTTCCCTCGCCAATTGTTCACCTTCTCCACTGCCCTTACTCCACTCTAAGACTTAATTTCCTCCCTTTCTTTAACTTATCTAAGACTACGTTATCCTTGCTCTCTCCCTACACTTCCAGGTAACTCTTCTGTTCTATCACAACTCTTCCTTTCTCAACTTTTCTTCCCCTCTTTTGTCCTCCCTCTTCTATCTTAGCTTTCCTTGTCTCCTGTCAGACCTTAGCTCCTTCATACTCTCACTCTACTATCTGCTCATTTCCTCTCTGAATACCTTCTTCTTAATCTTAAGTCTTTACTTACCTCTCTTTCTCCTACTCATCTATGCCATTTCGACTTCTCCTTCTTCACCCCCTATACATTATCTTCCATTTTGACCTTCCTCCAGGTTCTCATTGTCCTCTTCCCTGGTCCCTCCTCTTCAGTTACTCACTATGTTAGTACTATTATCAGTTCTATGAGTGATGCATTACCATCAAATTTGTGTCCTTAATTTATTAGAGGGACTTTTGTGTGATTGCTGTTGATTAGAAAAAACTATTATACCTTTTGGTACTCGACACTATTCAAAACTGTTCAATAGATACGCATTTCATAAACACATCTTTCCTCTAGGCAACCGATGGCCATGTCAGTTTCATAAGGAAATGGCATGGGGACCCTGAACTGTATTGCATTAATGTACACAGGTGAATGGAATAAGCAGGTTTCCTACCCCTCACATGTCACCTCTCGACACCCAAGCATACCTTAATTCTTAATTTTCTGTCTGTAGGTACATGAAAATAGTGTCTAATTTTAATGCCCAGTGGTGTCTACAAGGTGGCAAATGCACTCAGCCCTCAAAGTGCGGCTCCTGCTCCAGGGGGGCAGACTGGCTCTGCCTCTCCGCTGCTTCACTCACAACGGTCCACTTTTTCGCAGTCCCTAGGTAGCACAGCCTCCAGTTGCCACTAGCTCCAGGATGACAGGCTGCTCAGCTGTAGCATCGGGTATGTAGCGACCCTTCTGTTTTGACATCTCTTCAGTTCTCCACACTGCTCACAGGCATCTCAGCATCTCTGCCTGCAGCATCTGCCCACACTGTCTGGACTCAACTTCACTTGATAGGGGTGTTACTTAGTTAAAGAGATTCAGAGGTGTGAATCTCAAACTTCTCAACTAAAAAAGTTGGTTGGGAATGCTGGGTGAATGAGTGAAATGACCAAGATTCAGGATGGACCGTTCCCATGATGAGCATGATCAGTACTGATCTGCATTAGGCGGGCCTCTGGGGCTGATTTAAAGCATTGCAGTGCAATGATGGCAGAATACTCTGTCTGTCAAACCCTAGGTCCTCCCGCCCAATTTTGGGTCAGACAGACAGCAAGTTTATCACCAACAGAGTACAATTTACTCAGTCTGTGTAAAACTTCTGCAAAATAGTACGCGCCTTCTGAGGTAAGCTATCCTCCAGTTTGCCCAAGGTAGAGTGGACTTAAAGTATTTTGTAATCCGTGCCTTTGTTTAATGTATACTTGTTTCTGTATTTTTGGGTATTGTATTGAGGCTCAAATTGTATAAATTATTTGGGTAGCTGGTCCCTGGTTTCGAGTAGCGATTCATTGGGATTCGACAGAAGTCCAGAGGTTGAGAACCCCTGCGTTATGGTACAGACAAAATACAATATATAAAAAGTTCCCAGTAGATATAATTGGACAGTGCACATCAAAATGGCTTAACATGTTCAGTCCATGTCTGTGCTCACGTGGATGCCTTGCATTGTAACTGTTAAAGACTGTTCCTTCCTGGTTGTTTTGCTCTGTACATCTTTTTTTAATGTGTGGATACTAAAAACAGTGGTTATTTTCTTGCCTCTTTTTAATGAACGACAGAAACAAATTGCTCTACATAATGAATGTGTATTATGCAAATGTGCAGTTCCCAGGATCGCCCTGCGAAGCCGGAGCCCAGGAGGCACGTTCGTGTCACTTGACCTCCTTTCCCCGCGAAGCCAATGAAATCGCCATGCTGCCAGTTTTGCGGCAGCCCTCCCACCTCTTCCTCCTCACTGATTGCAATTAAAGTGACACGCCATCACCTTGCGGGGGTGCACCGGGCTCTTAACCTCCCTACACATGTGGAACGGAGTGAGCGGATGTTCAATCAGAGGAGACGAGACCCGTGAGCGCAGTTCTCAATTTGTAAATGAAGCATTTCTAAGAAAGTCTCACACAATTTGCATGTACTCTCTTAAGATTCTGGATCAGTGACGAGTTTACAGGTTCGGATTCATCTTAGGTAGACTCAGCTTTGCGAGTCCTTATGGAAAACACACGGGGGCTTATGTACAACAAGCCCCCTGCGCTGCCTGTAGTCATTTTCCCCTTGCCAAATGCAATTGACGCACCGGCGGCAAGGGGCTTGTAAAAGCGCCACGGGGCTTCGCCGAGAATCCCACGGTGTAGATTTGATGAAACAACGTGTCCCACTGAGCCAAGGAGGGTGAAGTGATTGCAGTTCCCTTCTGTATCAGGTGACGTCTATTCTCATGGAAATCCAGAAACAAATACTAAATTTATGTCTACTTGTGTGTGTATGTTTGCTACTTTTTGGGATTCATAAGCATTCCCAGAAGTACTACTTGTAAGTTGCACGAGGCACATAGTCACATCAGGGCCAGAGTACCCCCCGCCCCACAATGCCCAAACCCGCAAATAACACACAGACACAAGTGTTAAGTTTGGGAAAAATACTGCAGGTTTATTACATACAACATATGTAATGATGGTGGGTTATCTTATGGGCGATCCAAGGACAGGCCGCATTCTCGCCACCTGCCCGCCTGTTGAGCCAATCAGCACAGTGCCGAACCACCCAACTGCTGCACAATTATTATAATTATACTACACACGCCCCTTGCGGGGCGTGTCTAGGCAAACCCCCGGTTGCCCAGGCCCACAACCGCCCGAAGGACTACTGGGGCGCCGACACGAGTTCCTGCAACTCCCATGAGGTTACAGGTTAGGCTCTGGCACCCCTATGTGCCCGCTGAAGTACAGTGTTTGCACCTCTCTTCTTACTTACAGAAAGCTGTCTTGCCGTTTTTGGGAGCCACTGAAAGAGCCTTTGTCCAGAGCGGAGGAAACGCCAGGATTATCACCAGCTCCTTGCCGGACCCGCTGTGCGGGTCCCGCTGCGTTGCTTCCATCTGTGTGCCATTGTTTGGGAGCTGCAGGGCTGCCAGCTGACCCGCAGGGACTCAATCTCCCAGGAGCCCCTGCGTGAGGTCGAGACCCGCAACACCTGGGTCGCTCTCCCTGCCTGCCCCACCCTCGCCTCAGCAGATAAGGACCTGCTGCACCGACCCTCGCTGGGACTTACAGAAAGCTGTCTTGCCGTTTTTGGGAGCCACTGAAAGAGCCTTTGTCCAGAGCGGAGGAAACGCCAGGATTATCACCAGCTCCTTGCCGGACCCGCTGTGCGGGTCCCGCTGCGTTGCTTCCATCTGTGTGCCATTGTTTGGGAGCTGCAGGGCTGCCAGCTGACCCGCAGGGACTCAATCTCCCAGGAGCCCCTGCGTGAGGTCGAGACCCGCAACACCTGGGTCGCTCTCCCTGCCTGCCCCACCCTCGCCTCAGCAGATAAGGACCTGCTGCACCGACCCTCGCTGGGACTTACAGAAAGCTGTCTTGCCGTTTTTGGGAGCCACTGAAAGAGCCTTTGTCCAGAGCGGAGGAAACGCCAGGATTATCACCAGCTCCTTGCCGGACCCACTGCGCGGGTCCCGCTGCGTTGCTTCCATCTGTGTGCCATTGTTTGGGAGCTGCAGGGCTGCGAGCTGACCCGCAGGGACTCAATCTCCCAGGAGCCCCTGCGTGAGGTCGAGACCCGCAACACCTGGGTCGCTCTCCCTGCCTGCCCCGCCCTCGCCTCAGCAGATAAGGACCTGCTGCACCGACCCTCGCTGGGACTTACAGAAAGCTGTCTTGCCTTTTTTGGGAGCCACTGAAAGAGCCTTTGCCCAGAGCGGAGGAAACGCCAGGATTATCACCAGCTCCTTGCCGGACCCGCTGCGCGGGTCCCGCTGCGTTGCTTCCATCTGTGTGCCATTATTTGGGAGCTGCAGGGCTGCGAGCTGACCCGCAGGGACTCAATCTCCCAGGAGCCCCTGCGTGAGGTCGAGACCCGCAACACCTGGGTCGCTCTCCCTGCCTGCCCCGCCCCTCGCCTCACACCGCCTTATTAGTGACACAGCGCACCGCTGCGCGGGAGCGCCCGGGGCGAAGCCCGGGCAAAGGGCGGGCCGTCTAAGGCCGTCCAAGGTCGATCAAGGACGGGACGGGCCACCCCCTCAACACTTAATCCCTGGTAAGTGACATTCCCTTTCTCTGCTACTACCTCCAAGGATTCCTTTACCAAACTTACGTCGTATTAGACATCGCTCTTTGTCCAATAAATCCCTGAACAACCATGTCTTCGGACCATGCAAAATCCAGGAACATTACTGTAAACACATCGAGGGGGCCAGTAACAGGAACTATTGATCAATTCTTCAAAAGAGTCACAATTGTCCTAGAAAAAGAAATAGCGGACACTGAAAAGCGCTTATCGATGGACCTGTTAACCGGTAAGCGCTCCTCCCTAGGTTTGATTGGGAACGCCCGCTCTCCAAATTTGATCGCCTCTGACTCCCAGTCTTCCATTATTCCTTCCTCTGACATTAACTCACTTTCGCTTTTAGGAAACGATGCGAGGGACACAACAATTCAGACATTCAGTAATGAACCAGAACCAGAACAAGAACCGGTTCCTGAAATAACTCTAGTCAGCCCCAACGCATCTAGACTATCTAGTTCCCCAAATCTCTCCATCTCCCCTCCACCTCCCTCAGACCAAATAAACAATCATACCAAGAAACGAAAGCGACAATCTTCCCCCACCTCTTTCAGTACAATCACCATCCTGAACACAACCCCCGCCCCGCCAACTTCCCCCTTGTTTAGCACGGCGCAGTATACCCGCACCACGACAGGATTATTTCCTGAAATGGAGGCAGAACTTCTCTCCAGAATAGAGGTAATAGTGAAGGCACTTATGCTTCCTCTTCTGGAGAGAACAAGACTAATAAGCTCCCATTTAGAAAATTTGGGCAAACAAATAGAAGAAAACACTGCGGCCATTATCAAACTATCCTCACAATCACACAAACATCTAGCACAAAACCCCACAGGCCAAAACGCGCCTCCACTGGCCCAACCATCTACCAGTAGCGCGTCCCTGAAACCTGGAATCACACAAGGGAAAAAAGCGGTAGCAAAAACCTCAAAAGAAACAACAAATAACGAAACCCCGAAACCACCTAACAGCAATCAGGTAAAAGACGGGGCGAAAGCAACCGTAAGGGGTAAAAACTCGACAGGGAAGAATCCTCCAGCAAGAACCCTCCCCGCATCAAACACTAACTCTAACCCTCCTACGAACCCCATACCAACTAGTGAGCTGGGCGAACAGTTACCACAGCGCCCATATAGACCCAGACGCAGGATAGTTCATTTACCTCCTGAATCTGCACCTTAAACAATCATAATGGCAGGAGTACCAAAATTAGCTGAAGGGGTCAGAGAATCTTACCACACGTTAAAAAATAAAACCATCTATTGGTTGAAGCAGAACAGACCCCTCCCTGCACATGTCAATGGGGAAATCCTGTCGGTCAGGCGGGCTGTCTGGGTGGGACCTAGGCCAAAAGACAAAAGGGGGGATGTGATAATTATCAATTTTAAGGATCACAGGGTGGTAAGAACCATAGGCGATTGGTATGAGGTTACAGGAGGGGACAATATTTCAACACATTATGTCAGCTACTTCTACCCACGGGAATTAATTAACAAGCCAACTCACCATCACATTAGTAGGCAGCGCCCAGAGCGGAGAGAAGTAGGCTATCAATTCACCCAGAATCAGTTTTTAAATCAACTCCAGCACCCACCTTATCACCACCCCTACCAAAATAATCTGTTCAATAACAATTACCACCCGATGCCTTCAGACTATAACATACCTATATTCAACCCCTTCTCAGTTCTGAGCGGCCTAGAAGGAATAGATTGACTTGCCAGCAATCAATCTTCACCCCTAGAACCTTCCATGACAAAAGAAAATACCCCCCTGGTTGACACAATTCTAGATACTCCAATTGAAACCTGCAATAACGAAAGTCAACCCCAACTTACCCAACTGCATGGAATAAGTCCGAGGGAGCTGAAAGACTCTAGCATACGGAGTAAAACAAACTTGAGGCCCATCCGAACTCATAGGGAACATAATCCAGACTCAGACATGGTCATAAGAAAAATGGAAGACGGACTAAAAAAAGGACAGATTTCCACCAGGAGAGTAGAAAATATCAAAATAATGTTCTGAATGTCGCGGGTCTCCGAGAATTTTTTTTGGATGGAAGCATACTAGACTTTGTCAAAGACTGTCAAGTTGTGGCCCTTCAGGAAACATGGCTTACGAAAGAAATGCACCTTATAGGTTACAAAACCTACTCCTCGGCAGGGATCGCAGGAACTCATGGAAGAGCCAAAGGAGGGCTGGCAATTTACATATCAAACACCATATCAGGCCTGGAAGTCACAGTACTTAGTCTAGAACCTAACTTCCAAATTTTAAAGTTGGTTTTCAAGACAAAGAGGACAGTAATTCTTGCTAACCTATATGACAATACAGGGGAAAATGAGAGGTTAAAAATGCTGGGGGCCCTTTGCAAGAAATTATCTAGTGGCGCGACACTAAGACCAGGGGTGGAACCCGCAAGCATCGTATGGGGAGGTGACTTTAATCACCACCCCTGTACGATGTCAAATAGTGATGTCTGCGGGATCGGAGGCGACTCAGAAGCCCAGATAACCCACTTTAGTCATTCAGCGGTGGGTGATATATTAAATGAAACATTGTCGAGGTTGGATCTACTTATATTAAATCAAATTAACCGTTTAACCGGGAAACTGGATCCCACCTACCTTGGCAGGGGCCACAAAACAACCGTCGACTATATTCTTATTACAGCATCCCTAGTAAACAGGACCGCAAACTTTAAAACTAAAATTAACACCCTGAGCGACCACTCGGCCCTAGTTTTTGATCTAACCTTGGACCAAGGCCAGCCAATAGCCCAGACCATAATGTCTACCCTTACCCAAAATAATTTACAGCTCACAAAAACAAACGGCTACACCATGGGGTGGGGAAAGATTGACCCAAACGAGCTGACACATAAAGAGGTAACTGAAGCAGAATCTGCTATATTGAACTGCTTAGACCTTGAGGCCAGTGAAGAGAATGTAATATCCCATTTTAAACTAATATTAGTTAAAGTAAACAAATGCCTTACTAAGAAACAGAAAGGGTCTAAGGAAAAAAAGAAAAGAGGTTGGTTCAGCCCAGGATGCACCGCCGCCCATAGACACTTAAAGAGAGCATTATCAAAAACAACAAGAAACCAGGAGGAGATTAGGATCCTGAGGAAACAATACAGGCTTGCGTGTAAAGCGCGTAAAGAGGAACTAAAAAAGGCCCTATGGGATCAGCTGCATGAAAGCTCACTCAATAAAGACAGCGATCTGTTCTGGAAGGTGGTAAAAGCACCGTTCCTGAACGACACAGATGACCATCCTAGCATAGAAGTGGCCATCGAGGGCCAAACCTGGGTCAATCATTTTGCTAAGATCTTCGGACAAACCCAGGCTGTAGTCCCCATAGACAGAAGTCACTCCCCAAATCAGGATAAAGTATTCCCAATCCCACTGGAAATCCAACTACATGAAGTAATCACGGCAGTTAACGCTAGCAAGAGTGGAAAAGCGCCAGGTCCGGATGGGGTCCCGGTCGATTTCTTTAAATTCAAAATAGAACTGTGGGCCCCCATTATAACTAGGGTGTTCAACGCAACAATGCAGTGTGGTCTACTTACCTCTTGGACACAATCTATACTGGTACCCATTTTTAAAAAGGGCAATAGAGAGGAGGTGACTTGTTATCGACCTATTTCCCTCCTCGACTCAATGGGGAAAGTACTGGGAAGAGTGGTACTCCAGCGTTTGCAGGATTGGGCAGAGGATACCGGGGCCCTCTCGGATATCCAGTATGGCTTCCGAGAGGGACTTGGAACAACGGAACAAGCCCTGAACCTGGCCCTTTTGTTAGGAAAATACGTGTCGTCAAAACGCGGGAAGGTCTACATGGTTTATGTCGACCTTTCCGCGGCTTTCGACTGCGTATCCCACGCAAAATTATGGGCGTTGCTTTCCGATATGGGAATTGACGAGGCCCTGGTGACTTTTCTCAGAGAACTCTACTCGAATGCCTCTTCCAGGGTGCGTTTCGGAGTACGGGGTGAACTGTCGGAATCCTTTTCCCTAGAGCGTGGGGTCAGGCAGGGGTGCGTCCTTTCCCCCTTCCTTTTCTCCCTCTATACTAATGGTCTCGAGGTGGAAATGCTGAGGGGGGGTCTGGACCTGCCCCGAGTGAACAAGAGACTGGTGCCCACGCTCTTGTACGCGGACGACGCGGTGCTTTTAGCACGCACCCCACGTGAGCTCCAAAAATCCCTGAATAGTTACGCTAAATTTATGAGCGACCTAGACCTCCACATTAACATAAAAAAAACTTATGTCATGGTGGCGGGACAAGCTAGGAAACAGGGAAAAGCTATCTTCCTAAATAATGAAAAGCTGGAAACCACCTCCCAGTACCCTTACTTAGGGATTATGATAGATGAGAGGCTCACCTGGAGAGCAGCTATAGAAGCGCGAAAGCACCAACTGCTCCGCTCTATCGCTGCCCTAATGAAATTTGTCCAAAAATTGGGGAAAAAGCATCCGGTAGAATTACTCAAGATCTATAGAGCCAAGTGCCATTCCATCGCACTATACAGGGCGGGCCTATGGGGACACAAAAATACAAATGCCCTGCAGGTAGCAGAAAATATCTTCTTGAGATTCTTGCTTGCGGTCCCAAAAAGAGTCTCCACCTACGCCTGTCATGTAGAACTGGGACTTCCACTCATTGAAGATCTGGCTAAAGTTGAACCAGTACTTCTTTGGCGCAGAATATGGGTCTCAACAAAAAACACACTCACCAAAGCTATTATCATGGACTGCATGACTCTAGACAGGGCCAAAAAAATAGACTGGCTCATATATGTAAAGAAACTTTTTGCAGATCTGGGAATGCCGGAGTACTATCACAATACTGAAACCATCGCCAAAATACCAAAAAAAGAACTAAAGGCAAAGGCGCTGAGCCATTTCGAAGAGCTTTGCATCACTGTGGAGATCAGGAAACAATCAGTACAGCACTCCATAGCAGTTATGACCACCCTGGAAATGGAACCTTACCTAACCTACGTAAACTCACAGTTTGAACGTTTCTTATTAACGAGATTTAGGTTGAACATTTTAGACAGGGTGGTAGCATTCCCTAAAAGAAACAGCTGGGAAGAATGTTTAACTCCTTGCCCATGCGACGAACTATCAGAGCAGACAACAATGCATACTGTTTTGTTTTGTAAATTCTATTCTGCTCACCGCAAACTATGGCTAATCCCTCTGCTTCGATCTTTACATCTTAGAAGATGCCGCCCTGCTATGTTACAGTTACAATTTTTAAACTCGGCTTACGTGTGTAAAGTTGTCAGCACCTTCTTAAAATGCATTTTTAAGCACAGGCTAAACCTTCAAAATAATAATCTCTAAAACTCTTTGATAAAACAATGATGATTTTTTAATAAACTGAATCTTAATTTGTAATGTCAAATTTTATGAAATGTCTGTACACTTTTATGGTTTTCTTTGTAAAAATGAAACCGAATAAAGATTTTACTTACTTACTTACCTCTCTTCTTCAGGATAGTAACTCCGCCTGCAACGAAAAAGGAACACATTAAAGCTCCCCCAGGAGCCCCCCTCAAGCAGACACTCTGGGTTCGAGGAAGGGCGGGAAAAGAGTGTCCCGAAGCTGCAGAGCGACGTCCAGAGCGGCAAAGAAGCCGCCACAATGGTGCAAGGGAGTAAAGTACCCACTGAGGCTCCTCCCAGCCGCCCCGGACGTGCGTCAGCGACCCACCTACCTCCTACCGGGCGATGTCTGCCCTGGTGAGGAGTGGCTGGCCACAAGGTGGGCGGGGGCAGCCCTCTTTGACTAGGGGCCCGCCCTCCTTATGGCCACTGCGTGGCCTCGGGCAAGCACAGGTTTCCTGGTGCACTCTGTCATGTGACTTTTTCCAAGGACTTCCCTTCCTCCTGTATGAAGTAGACCCGAGTAGAAACGTCCGCACAGGGAGACGAGAGCCCCCATGCCAATAAACATTTTTTTTCCTCTTTGTTTTCCTGCAAAGGGAAAACATAATGATGAAATCAATGAACTTACCACCACCAAATGTGGGGCTGATCTGTCGCATATTCCAACATGGAGGCGAGCTATTCCAATCCTTTGCTAGAATTATTATCTGACCATTTCCAGAATCTACCAAACTTCAAAGGCAAGTCATGTCTTGGAACTCCCATTCCCTACCCCTTGAGTGTAATTTACAAGTGTGGATTTCTCTGCACGTGTGAATGATGAATCTAAACTCATAAAGTACGCATGCCAGCTATCCATTTGTATGGATTCCTAGAAGGCAGAGAAAAAGTCAATCCAGTCTTCAACTTAGGTCTAAGGCAGAGTTTACCTTTGTTAATTGACCGCACAAATTCCACAATTATTATAGGATACTTAGATCTTGCCAGTTTACGGCGTGTAATCATCCAAGGCCAAGAGCAAAGGGAGTTTCTTAAGAAAGAGGTGAACAGCAGGCTAAAAGGTGCATTTATAGGAACTTTGGCCCACATGCATCAAGCATTTTTGGAGTCGCAAACGGTGCGATTCCTTAAAATCGGCCATTTGCGATTCTAAAAATGCTTTTTGGAATGCATCAAGCATTTTTAGAAATCGCAACTTTTTTGCGATTTCTAAAAATGCGATTGCTTTTAAGAAATCGCAAATTTGCGATTTCTTAAAAGCAATGCATGAATACTTTTTAAATTGCGAATTCGCAATTAGAGGGATACATTTACCGAGTAGTTGAACTACTCGGTAAATTTGCAAAAAGTGAAAATAACGCTGAAAATGCATTTTTTTTAACATTCATGTTACGGACACACATGTCCTTAGGACATGTGTGTGTTCAACATGATGCGAAAACAGCATTTCATGAGTGCAGGGGGGGTTCATTTGAACCCCCCTCACCACCCTTGAAATGCAATCAGGATTTGCGATTTTCAAATTGCGAATTCGCAATTCCCATTGATTCCTATGGGCCTTTTGAATGAATGGGAATTGCGAATTCGCAATTTGAAAATCGCATTTTTTATGCGATTCGGTAAAAATAGCGATTTCTACCGAATTGCATAAAAATTAAAAAAAAAATCATCCATAGCCTTTTGCGATTTCTAAATTGCGAATCGCTATTTATCGCAATTTAGAAATCGCAAAAGACGACATTGATGCATGTGGGCCTTTCTCTTTCTAAAAAAATTGGGAAACCTGTGGCTTCAAATACCTAAGACACGACTTCAGTATCTTCCCCAAGGCATAGCACAGTTAAACCGGACAAAAAGATTTGCCAATAAATATGAACTTGTGCTAAAAATTCCGAAACATTCTGTTGTCCACTGCCTGGTATTGCATTTTTTCAGATAATACTTTGGATAGCAGAAACTTCGAAAGTCACAACAACATAAAAGGAAGACAGCTGGTTTTAGAAAGCCCGACTGGACACTGGGAATTCCCATAACAAAAATGTTCAAACGAGTCCCACACTGCAGAAAAACAAAACTAATGTGGGGCTGTAGGGGCTTTCATGGGTGGTCTATGGCAGCATATCCAGCTATGACAACAGCCCGCTGGGAAATTGCTGAGAGTCAGAATGGCCAGTCGGGCCATGACCCAACAATACCTCGGAGTTTCCTAGAGCTGTAAGCTGCCCTTGAGCTTAAGACAAACGTATGACAGCAAATTATACCGTGTGGGACATAAGCAGTGCATGACCTGGAATAAACATTGCTCATGGTGGCGGACTGTGGAGGACTAAGGCCCCGATTATAAAGTTTCATGGTAGTGGCATGCACCTATTACCATCAGTACAGTGCAGTAACACCCAACCAGTAACACACAATTTCAAATTAAACAACAGAGAATGGGCAATAAGCATGTAGACCGTCTTCTTCTGGGTCAATTTCCTCACCCTTTACAATTTTGCATGAGGATTTCACAGAGTAAGTGGGAGCGGTGTCTGTACGGGATGGGCGCTGGAGGAGTAGAGAAGTGAGGGCATCAGGAAGCTGGTGTTAGATAGGTGGAAGCAGACTGTGCTCCCTCTGTTCCATATGAGTAGGTCAGGAGAGGTCGCAGCCAGCCTTGCCGGACAGTCTGAGCCTCATGCAATGTTGCAGGCTAAATTTCAGGGCAGTAAATTTGGGAACAGTGTTCCAGGTGTGGAAATGCCCGGGCAGCTATAATTGGGAGAAGATGTGCCCCAATTGCTCCTCGAATCTCAATGGCAGAAGTAGGAGTACTCAGTTCAGTTCTCTCTTTAACCATCACCTTAGGAAGAGTCAGGGTGTCCAGAAACCCGTGAATGGTCTCTGGGTCGAAAGCCAGAGAGGGCTGCGTACAGAGTCGCATAGAATTCACGGAATGCCGTATTTATGTCCAGATGGGAGGTGATTTGGGCCCAGGTTTTATCAGGCAAGCCAATACTGCCCCTAACTTGTCGACTCAGTATGGGGGTCTTCTGTGTATAAGCTCTGTAGTCTGTTGCGAGTGATCATTCTAGTAATTCAGCATATTCGACCCTGGCATCTTTCAGCATGCCTGCGTGTTCTTCATTATCTGCTGCCATCCTTTCTAGGGGTCCCAAACTCTCCTCCACATGAGTACGTTCTTCAAGTACTGTTTTCGGGCTCCCACCACTGTGCCTATGTATGTAATATTTGTATTTGTGTATAACGCATAGCTACCCGTATGCACCTGATGTCCCACATATTACAATTTTAAAAGCTTGCGGATCACATATGAGTTGCACAGCCTTATGAACATCGGTATTCAAATTAATACACCTCCACCTTAGTCATTCCAAAGTTTAACCATATTTATTCATTTTCTTATCCAAGTTAATCCATCACGTCAAAGATACGAAATTCATTATCCTTCTGCATTTTAATTATTCCAGAATTGCCCATCCGGGCCTATTCATAGACTTTTGGAAATTTCGAATCCTCCAAATTTTCCGAAACACATTACCCAATTCATGTTCATAAGGCTGTGCAACTCATATGTGATCCGCAAGCTGCGGTACACTATTTTCTCTTGAACATGTGAAATTGCGACGGAACGGAGCAAAACACGAGTGCTGCTCGCTAAATTTGGCAAAAAATAAAACTATGGAACTTAACGTTAAAATATTGGTGTGCTTTGGATCATGGTCTAGTTGCATTTTAAAAGCTTCCCACTCCATTAAAACAGATGAGGGGGAGTTGGTGTTTTCTGTAAAATAATGATCTATTGTGGTAGCCAATGTGTCATGAAAGATTGAGTCCTCTAGTATGGCTGAGATACCCGCCACCCCCTCTCAACACAATCCCCCAAGGATGGGAAGACGGAAACGGTTCTGAACTTGTGGAAGGCGGGAGGGAGTTACCCTCCCGGCCGTATTTATTAAAATATGAAACAAAATTAAAACGTTAAAAGAACAGTTTCATATCATGTACAATTTCATTTACACATTACGATGTTCTTGGCTGACCTTAACACATCTCTAATACAAAGGTTCTCCTAGCCGATACTAAACATCCTGCAAATGCATTACTCAAACTTTGAAATTGTACATCCTAACATTACGGGCCAACGGCAAGGTCGTAACCGGTGTCAGATCCCCAATACCAGAACTCCCCCCTCACTTGTGAGGGGCGGTCGCACAGAGGACTGTACCTCTGTGCCAACTTCCAATTTCCCTTGTCTTAGCGGGGGCCCCCTGTTAACTCGACGCCATCTTTAGTGGTCGTACGAGGACTCGTGTGAGGTGTCTAGAAGGTAGCGTAGACCCCCCTCCCACCCCACACAACTTACCACATCTGCCGTCGCAGATGTCCTGGCCCCGGGAAATTCCCAGGAGGGGCCCTAGCCCCTCCTCCCCAGGGAGGGGCCTATGGCCGCCTTCCCTTTCGGCGTCCCCATCCTTAGAGGGGACCGCCTCCCCGTTTGAGGGGCCAATGGCCGCCTCCCCCCGGGCGCTCCCATCCATAATGGGTGACGCCCCACCTCTAGGGATCTTCTAATTCCTGCTCACCGATCATGACCTTACCGCCACAGGCCGGATAGTTGACCGGCTATCCGGACCCCCCACAAAAACTCCTACTTAAAGGTCATAGCTGCAAACTCTTTAACCAAGCTACGAAGTCTCCTATGAGTAAGGAATTCCGCACCCGGGACAAATGAACTCCATCCTCTAGATACATATGGTCCCCCCTGATACACCCATGCGGAATAGAATGCAATGTACTTGTACGGAACAATCTACCAAGTTTGTTATTCACCTTCTTCACTGAATGATTTACAGCAGCCACAGAAATAGCCCCCCGCCACACCTTTCGTGGAATCATATGGGACCATGCAATCGTGCACCCTGGAACCCTTCTCGCCAACCAACTCACTGTGGATAGTATCGCCTCGAGAAGTAGTCGTCTACCAGTGGTCACCAAATCATTGCCCCCAAGATGCACTATGATTACAGACGGCGGTGACCTTGTCCGCCCTAACAAACCCTCCATAAAACTTTGAAACTGGTCAATACAGAGCCCGCCCCTTCCGTAGAAGGTCACCCTGTACCCGTATTCCCCAGCCATGTGAATCATGTCACCTGCTTTGAATACGTCTGTGGCACGCCTCACGTATGAGTGGCCCACGACCCACACCACTCTTTCCTCAGCCGGTGATCTTTGACCGCTGGTTCCCAGGTGTCGGGTCGACTGCACAGTCCGCCCCGCCTCGTAAGCTCGCGACACTGTAAACCAAACAAAACAAGAAGCGTGAGTGCAAGACATAGGCTTCACAACATGTGCAACCGCACATACCTTTTATAACAATTCGAGGACCAACGCCCCAACTGCTTCACTTTTTCTACACTCAGACCCCTGGCTGTAGCCTCTGTAGCAGCCCCTATCCGGAAGGAATGGGTCCCAAACTCGCACGGGTTCAAGCCCGCTGCTGCGATTGCCATCGTTAGCACCCGCTGGAACTGAAACCTAGTCAGCGGGGTGGCGTCGGCATGCCTCAGCAAGCTTCCCCCCCATGATGCCGCCCTCTGCGCCAAATACTCCTCAACGCATGCTACCGGGCACATGGGAGATCCCGGAATCCGCTGAACCACTACACTGTCCCCGATCGCTTTCTGATCGGTCTTGGACCTGGCAAATGAGATTACCATTGTACCCCCCTTAATTTGAATGTGCTCACGGCACAGACCACCCCCCGTATCCTGCTTGTTCCTCGCTACCAGCTCGCTTACCCGCATAGCCCCATGGAATGCTAATGCAAAAGCGGCCCGGAATAGCACTGTCTCTGATTGAGATGAACATGTCGCGGGGAGTACGGACAGTAACAGGGCCAACCTTTCAAGACCTATCGGGTGTCTTTCATCCACTCTGCAACCCTCACGGCGTTGCCACCCACGCAGCGCCTTCTGCACCAAGAAAGACGCCGTGGGATCCTGTATGCCATGGGCCCGTGCCATGAAAGAGATGGCGGCCCGGTGCCTATTGGCCGTAGCCACTGATTTGCCTGCCTGATGTAATGATAACAAAAAGTTCAGGACATACTCCTCTTGGCCCCAAAGCTCCCCCCTAGCTGAACCCAAAAAGGACAAATAAGAACGGAACGCTCCTTCATAAGCCTTCCTTGTCCTGGGTGCTAGACTCTCTCCCACGAGGTCTTGTAGTCCGGGGCACCGAGAGACCAGAGAGCTTCGGGAAATGGTGCCGCCACCGGGTCCGCTGAGGGCAGAAAACCCCAGAAGGCCTGCATACGGGAACGAGAAAGCGCATCAGCTGCCTTATTTAACACCCCTGGCACATGTCTTGCCCTAAAGTGGACGTTTAGTCTCATACACAGCAGGACAATTTCCTTCAACAGTCTCAAGATCCATTTGCAGCGTGCTGCCTGACTATTGATACACTCAACCACGGTCATATTGTCAGACCAGAATACCACAGAGCGATCACGAAACTCCTCAGGCCATGTTTTCAAGGCCACCAGAATAGGGAACAGTTCGAGAAACCCAATGTTACCTGTCAGCCCACTCTCGTGCCACCATGTCGGCCAGGTCCGTGCTGACCAATGATTACCCAAGATGGCGCCAAAACCCACACTCCCTGCCGAGTCAGTCCACAACCCCAGCTCCACGGAGGAGACCGCTGGATTGGTCCACACGACACGACCGTTGAAATCCGCCAGGAATGCCAACCATATGCGCATGTCCTGGCGGACCTCTGCCGAGAGCCTTGTGCGGTGGTGCCCTTCCTTAAGGCCGACCATGGCTTGAGCAATAGAGCGGGAAAAGGGGCGAGCCATCGGTATTACTCTAAGGGCAAAATTCAGCTGACCCACAGCCTGCTGCAACTGATGCAAATTTACCTTCGTCTCACTAATACATGTTTCAAGCGATGCCTTAAACTTCGTTACCTTTTCCTTAGGCAAACGGAAGCACCCCTCTTCGGAGTCGAGCTCTATTCCAAGAAACTCGAGCGAAGTAGCCGGGCCCACTGTCTTACCTGGTGCCAATGGCACGCCAAAGCGAGTCATGAGATCACAAAATTCATTCAAAGCCTGTGCACATTCTATGTCCCCGGCTGCCCCCAGAAATAGAAAATCATCAAGATAATGCATAACATGTGTAAACCCTGTTGTTCTTGTGAACGCCCATTGCAAAAAACTATTGAATTTTTCAAAATACGCAAAAGAGATGGAGCAACCCATTGGCATACATTTATCCATGTAGTAGCGTCCTTGAAACATGAAACCAAGGAGACGCTGATCATCGGGGTGTACCGGGAGCAACCGGAACGCCGACTCAATGTCCGATTTGGCCATCAACGCTCCGGGCCCCAGGCGATTCAACATGGCGACTGCCTCATCAAAAGATGCGTACCGCACCGAACAAACTCCCGGGTCAATCGTATCGTTCACCGAAAGACCCCTTGGAGCTGACAAATTATGTATCAACCTGAATTCCCCTGGGTCCTTTTTGGGGACCACTCCCAGAGGCGAACAAACAAAATTAGCAACAGGCGGCATGTCATATGGGCCGGCAACCCGACCTCGGGTCACCTCCTTCCCAGTCTTTGCTTGTACCACCGCCGTATTCTGCAGAACCGACAGTTGGTTCCTACATTGCGCTTTACCCTGAAAATCCCCCGCCGGGATGCGGAAACCATATGAAAAACCATCTCGCAACACCCCAGCGGAGATATGATCCGGATATTCGTTCAGCCAAGGAATCATTGCCATGATATCAATCGGGGTAGTGAGAGGCGCCCCTCGGACTATTTCAGACCTGTTTTGCGCCCCCTCTACTTCCCGGACCACCATTTTTGGCTCTGCACATGGTCTCGGGGTGCGAGGACTGCCCGCACCCAGCACATTCATGCCTAAACCTGCAAGATCCCAGCGGCCTAGTACATTTGCCTCTGTTAAAGCTCCAGCAAACCCCTTTTTTACCTGAGTTGCCATTGTTCCTTGTGTGCTGATCATTGCTTGATCCTGCCCGAAAGGGCGCCCCAGACGAATGGCGGGAAAGCTCGCCCATATTCCCCCCTAAAGATGGCGACTTCGCCGTGCCTGACTTCTCCATTCTCTGCCAGGAAATGGAGTCGAAACAATCCCACGTCAGGGATGAGTCGTGCTCCTTGGACTTACGAAATATGCTATCGTAATAAAACCATTGATTGCCACCATATGTTCCATAAAATTCCATGATACGTGTCTGATACACGGCTAATCCCACCAATAATTCGGGCCTGCGTTCGCCCATAATTGCAATGAACATTCCAAACGATCTGCCCCAATTGTCTATCGATTCATCAACTCTGAAACCGGCCATCTTGGCGCGCCATACACTAGGATGCAGAAACTCCTTTTGATTTTTAACATGTTCAATCTCATAGTGATCGGTCAACAAGGAAAACATGTTCACGTATTTATCAGCCCATATCCTTTCTTTCACCTCAATCGGGATATGCTGAACTACTTTTTCCCTCCTTGAAGGTACTGATCCCTCCCCCGCAATCGGCAACGGCTGCTTACCTGAACCGGCCACTGTGACCGTAGTTCCTGCCGAACCAACGCCCGATACTGGTTGTTCCATGGGAGCCTGCGGGGAAACAAAAGGAGACGGTGCCTTCGCAGCATCTTTCGATTGCCGCAACTGCTTCATTATTGCCCTGGCTTCCTCAGCCGTGGCACCCTCGTTTTCTTTGCCTAACCATGCCGCCAACTGTGCAGCCAGCTCAGGAGGCATATCCTCCCCGTTCACAGGAGTGACTACCACAGGGATCGGTTGCCCCACGTCTGGGACCGGAGTCGGGGCCTCGATCGGGGTGACCGGGTGCGCAGGGGGTGCTTCGGGAACCGGGGCCTCACCACCAGACGCTCCCTTCTTGGCCCTTCTACCTCTCCCGTTAGGGACCACTCCCGGCAATGCTGGTCCGATGACTCTCTTAGGCCCCCCCACACCATTCATTACCGCCATCTGCTTTTTCATATCTGCCATGTCCTTCATCAGCATACGAAGCATCTGATCGGTCCCGATCCTCTTTCCGACCTTCTTGCTAGGCATCGTCCGCGTATACTCCTCAAGGTCCTAGACCAGGAAACTCCGAACTCACTGAAAGAAGAAACACAAGATTAATTCTCAAAAATGGCTGGTAGACGACTCCTTCTCGAGGCGATACTATCCACAGTGAGTTGGTTGGCGAGAAGGGTTCCAGGGTGCACGATTGCATGGTCCCATATGATTCCACGAAAGGTGTGGCGGGGGGCTATTTCTGTGGCTGCTGTAAATCATTCAGTGAAGAAGGTGAATAACAAACTTGGTAGATTGTTCCGTACAAGTACATTGCATTCTATTCCGCATGGGTGTATCAGGGGGGACCATATGTATCTAGAGGATGGAGTTCATTTGTCCCGGGTGCGGAATTCCTTACTCATAGGAGACTTCGTAGCTTGGTTAAAGAGTTTGCAGCTATGACCTTTAAGTAGGGGTTTTTGTGGGGGGTCCGGATAGCCGGTCAACTATCCGGCCTGTGGCGGTAAGGTCAT
Organism: Lissotriton vulgaris; assembly: GCF_964263255.1. NCBI lineage: Eukaryota > Metazoa > Chordata > Amphibia > Caudata > Salamandridae > Lissotriton > Lissotriton vulgaris. Next base: position 910,404,116 of record NC_141685.1, read on the forward strand.
GATCGGTGAGCAGAAATTAGAAGATCCCTAGAGGTGGGGCGTCACCCATTATGGATGGGAGCGCCCGGGGGGAGGCGGCCATTGGCCCCTCAAACGGGGAGGCGGTCCCCTCTAAGGATGGGGACGCCGAAAGGGAAGGCGGCCATAGGCCCCTCCCTGGGGAGGAGGGGCTAGGGCCCCTCCTGGGAATTTCCCGGGGCCAGGACATCTGCGACGGCAGATGTGGTAAGTTGTGTGGGGTGGGAGGGGGGTCTACGCTACCTTCTAGACACCTCACACGAGTCCTCGGACGACCACTAAAGATGGCGTCGAGTTAACAGGGGGCCCCCGCTAAGACAAGGGAAATTGGAAGTTGGCACAGAGGTACAGTCCTCTCTGCGACCGCCCCTCACAAGTGAGCTTCCTCAGAGGCCAAGACATGAGGCCGCCACACAGGCAGGCTCACACAGAGGTGCAAGTGCGTGAGAGACCCCCGCCTCAACAGGTCCTCACATTCTACTTATGGGGCAAGAATGTTATGAAGGAAGCAAAGGAAGCAAAGGAACAGTCACCGGGGAGGGCACCGCATCTGCGCCTCAGGGCACAGGCCAGGGACACCCTCGAGGGCCGAGAGCATGGATGCAGCCTGTGTGGTGAAGCAAACGTGCCTCACCGCCATCTCCGATCTCAAGCAGCGCTGCAGCATCAGCGAAGGGAGGCAGACCAGCTCCAACATTGCAGACAATTTATGCCATCCGATGCCAACTTTCTTGGTTGGGAGAGCAGTCGAGGGCATTAAATATGACGGTAGCACAGAATCCGCTAAGGGGAATTTGGGGGGAAGCCGGCCACAGGGAGGTCTGCCCCGAGTATTCTGGGGAGTTGGAGTAGTCCAGCAACTGCTCATGGCTTTGTGCTGTTTTTGGGCTACTTTTGTAGCCCAAGCTACATATAATCTGCCATTTTAAGGAACCAGCCACCATTTTGTCTTGGCGATATATTGGCTGGTACCCGGGCAGTACAGGTGCGCAAAGGAAGCTATGTTATTAGGTTGTCGCTTGATTCAGGTGCATAGGCGGTTGGCTGAGAAAGTTTCCATGATTTACAGAAGTTTATTCTTTCTCGTCAGCTGAAGTTCAGGCTGAAAGGGAAGGAGTAGACAAGTTCAAGACTCTACAAGCTAGGAAGTTCATGATTAGGTAGGAAGTCGAATGGGTTCACAGGCTAACAGAGACAGAAAAATAGGGAATGGATTTTTGAGGTCCCAGTGACAGTTTTCCAGCTCTGGTGCAAATATTTTACTGATGATTTAAGTTGTATGGGGGAGGATAATTTAGGGGTGAGGGGTAGCTTATCACAGGTGATTAAATATGTATAGTGAAGTTATGGGTTTGTAAGACAAAGGACCTGGTTATGTTGGAAGGTGCACCTGTTTTATTAAAGTGGCCTTTTTCACACAAACCGGGTGTCCGTGGTCTGTGCAGCTCCCCTCTTCTCCAAGAAGAAGAGGGAAGCGCTATCCAGATTCTGAGAGAGCAGATCTCCAACAAGCAGAAATGAGTGACACGGGCCAACCACATTAGCATGAAAGGGGATAATGGATTGGCAAAAACTACCCACTAGAAGAAGCTGTGTATTTAAAATAATATTCAATAGAACCAGGAAAAATGTCCAAGCAGTCCCTGCACATAGGCCACAGCGAGATACCAAGAGATGAGTTCCCTACAAAGAAGCCCACAAGTAATAGAGAAGGCTTTACACACTACCTGCAGGTTGCTGCAAACGCTACACCTCCTCCCAGCAGTGTCCAGGCATTCCCGTATCAGCGTATAAGCACTGTGAAGAGCCTGAGAAACAAAAGGACAAAGCTGATGTGTTTTGCCTCCCCCTCTGGTGAATGGAGGTACTGCACACTTCCCCTTAGCCCACAACCATGAGTGGGTGGCACTAGGACACTACCTAACCAATAAACTGCAGCAAATGGCCTCAAATGTGGCAAGATGAAACCACAAAGAAGAAGAATAGAGAAAAGAGATACATGGCCCAGCTAGCCCGTGCCATAAAAAGGAACAAATCTGCCTGCGGTAAAGTCAGAGCATTCTGAGAGAGTGATCAAACACTGATGGGCAGCATAACATGGACGCTGTGGTATTGAGATGTCACAGTAATGGTCGGTCCCCACTGGCCCTGCCACAAACCTGACCAAAATCCATTGGCCCCTTATGTGAGGAGAGGAGTAGATTAATCAAGCAGCGAAAGGAAGGAGAGAACTCTGAGCCTGGACTCTGCGCAATGAAGAAGTGGAGACCTCATCACAGGAAACGCAGAAAACAAGTGGCATCCTGTCCAGTGCCACCCATTAATGAGACTGGGATTCCCAGATACACCACACTGTTGCTCAAGCCTACTGGATGGACACAACCTGAGGCAAGAGAAGGTCCATGGAAAGCAAGGCTGGACCAGATGGTGGACCGAAGCACACACCGCTGTGACAGTGTTCCAAACACCAGGGCCACACTGTGTCACACCCCACCAGCTTTTCCTGCTGGTAGCAATGCCTAAAGGCGCAAGTCCTGAGCCAGCTTGTGAAAGGAGGCATTACCACTGCTCCCTACTGCCCACAGAAGAAGGCCTCAGAAGAGGGAACACCATGATATTTATATTGAACTTTTATAAAGCTCTCGAATGCCCAAGGGCGTCTTGGCACCTGCGTCCATAAATGCTGAAGAACAAAACAGATCAACGTGAAAAATGAAAAGGTATGAATAAAGAACCTGAGTGTGTGAAAATGAATGTTTGAGTTGTTTCCTAAACTGCAAAAGGGTGGGTGATTCTTTGAGGTACCAGGGTAGTGTATTCCTCAATTTAACGGTGGCATCTGAAAGACTTCTACCTCCCCAATCCGCTTTTCTAACATTAGTACCCACCGTGTGTTAGATCTGGCATCTTTGGCGTGGTTTCCCCCTATCTTTTTGTCTCTACCTCCTGTATTTTTGATGCTGTGCTGGTTTCGTTTTTGCGGGTTTAGATGCTTTGGGCACTTTGCCACTGCTGTTCAGTGCCAAAGTGCAAGTGCTCCCTGTGTAAATTGTTATTGAGATTGGTTATCCATGATTGACATATTTGTGTCACCAAGAAGTCCCTAGTAAAGTGCACTGAGTGTGCCAGGGCTGGTGATAACAAATGCTACTAGTGGGCCTGCAGCACCGATCGTGCCACCCACATGAGTAACCCTAAAATGGTGTCTCAGGCCTGCCACCACAGTGCCAGTGTGCAGGCTGAACTGCCATGTCCTCCTGGTCAGTGTCGCCACTGGCCAGGCCTAACCCTTCCCTTTCTGTACACATTGGTCACCCCTATGGAAGGCCCAAGGTACCCCCTTGGGCAGGGTGCAGTGTATGTGAAAGGTAGAGCATGTACTTGTGCAGATGACATGCTCTGGTAGTGAAATACAGCCATTTTCGTTTTTCACAATTGTAAGGCTATCTTGCCCCATAGGTTATCATTGGGGATGCTGGCTACAGTGGCTACCAGCATATCTTCCCATAGGAGCAAGATAGGACATAAAAGTCTGGTATCCCTGAACTCAGAATTTAATAACACATCTTTTAGGAAAGGTTATTTTTAAATCCTGTGTTTGAGAACAGCACTTTCAGAAAGTTGCTGTTCTCTTGTCTGACCCTTCTGTGTGCCTTGGCCTGTTTGTGAATTGGCTGTCTGGTTTGAGAGTGACAGGGGATGGGAGCCCCAGGAGCCTCGCTGAGTAAGCCCTAAGCTGAATAACTGCATCTGCATCTTGAGTGATGTGAGGGGATAGCACCTGGGCCTGAATAGGGCTGTGCCTGCCTTCCACAATGCTGGCTCCACCTCTTGCTGGGCTGCTGATGACCCTGCCCCTCTCCCTGAAAGGAAAGGAGAGGCTAGGAAAACAAAGAGCTCAAGGAACACCCAGAACTGGTTCAGACCGGGCTCAGAGCCCTCCTGCACAAAGTGGTCAAAGACTTTTAGGGGTAAAAGTACAGGATTCCTGACTACAGAAAATTAGATCATCCTGGAATCAAGAAGGAACCTCTGCCAAGGAGAAAGCTGAAACTGAAGAAGGAAGACTGTCCTGCTGTTGCTCTGCTGGACTGACCTGCTGTTGCTTTGCTGCCAAGGAGAGGGGAAGGACTTTGCTTTTGGTGCTGTGTCCCCTTGCTGGAAGGAATCTCCAAGGGCCTGAGAAGAGCTGGTTCGCTGTTAAGAAGTCCCAGGAACAAAAGGACTTCACCCCCAGCTTCCCTGAACTCTGCTGAGAGAGTTCTATCCTTCCTAGAGTGCTTGGGCCAGTTGTGGTGCCTCTGGAAGTTGTACCTGTGTTTGGAAGCTGGAAACCAAGCTTTTAAAGACTTTCTGCAAGTTTTGTCGCATCGCTCGCTTGCGGAGAACATCCCCGACAGTGCGAAGAAATTCCCCCCGCTACGAAGGCCGGATCGTCGCATGTCGTCGCATCCTTCGTTTGAGGGACGCACCAGACCGGTGCAGGAAGATTACCATCGCTGCGAGTGTCGTCGCAGAGCCTGTTGTCGCTGGGTGAAATCGTCGCACCGCTTGCTTCCGGACCACATCATGTCGCTGCGAGTGCCGTCGCAGAGCCATCACATTGAGCAGCTGCGAGAGGATGATCACCGCTGGTCCGTGCATCGTCGCAACTCCAAAGATCATTGCATCGTGCCTTTGCAAGCTTCTTTCACTACGGAACCTCCGCACCGGAATTCATACAAGGTATCGCATCCCTCCCCATACTGACCGGAGTCACCACATCACGCCCGATACATCCAGCGGGGCTGTCGCATTGCCTCCCCAAGGTCTCAGGAGGGACGCATCGCTTGTTTTCCACCGCACCAGCTTCTGTTTTGGAACTGTGTTGCATTTAAAGGTACTGTTGGCTAAACGTGACGCAACTGTGAACTTTTCACGCAAGTGTGGATTATTTTATCTCAACTTTAAGAACTCTTTTGCAGCCATATTCTTGAACTGTGCATGTTGGATTTTTTGTCGTTTTGGTCTTGTGTAGTTTAGATTAAATACCTTTATTTTTCTAAACTGTTGTGGAGTCAGTTTGTGGTGTTTTCACTGTGTTAATGTGAGTGTTGGTACAAATACTTTACACATTGCCTTCGATAAGCCTTCCCTGCTCTTGCCAAGCTACCCAGGGGGTGAGCAGAGGTTATAAGAGTGTTTCCTCCTTACCCTGACTAGAAGCAAGGGTCCCTATTTGGACAGTGGTAGCTACCTCTGCCAACTAGAGACCCCCAGTTCTAACACCATTGATTTGGCAGAACCAGAACGGTGAGGTCTTCTGGGAATAGAGCAGCAGAAAATCTAGCTCAAATAGATTGGGCCTGAATCATAAACCGCTTTGTTTTCCAAACAGAGAGCTTTGAATTCCACACTTTCCTAATGGGGAGCCAATGAAGCAGCTCAATGGTTTGGGAGACTGATGTGTATTTTGGGAACTTCATCAGAAGACGAGCCGCTGCATTTTGAAGTGTCTGCAGTATATACATTTGCCTTTTATGTATGCCCACATAAAGGGTATTGCAGTAATAAACCTTAGGAAGAACTAATGTGGTGATTACTGTAAATCAAAAGGGATGAATGGAATGGTTTTTTTTCCAGGTTCCTAAAAGATAGAAAACAAGATGATGCAGTTTGATTTATCTGGTCTGAAAATGTAATCTTGCTGTCAAACATTATCCCCAGATTTCTAAACTCAGAGACTGGAAAAGAGAACAGGCTCAAATCCTGAGGCCACTAAGTTGGATTCCAATAGGTTGTATCTTTTCCAAAAATGTGGGCCTCTGTATTTTAGGAGCTTAACGTAAGATAGTTGTCTATATCCAGCCTAGAACCTCATGCATATACTTTGTGAGATATTTGGCAACCTCTAATGGATGTACTGAGATGGAAACCTGTGTACCATCTATGCTAGAAATTGAGTCTCTAGTTGGCAGTGGTTTGCACCTTTACAAGTAGGGACCCTCACTCTAGTCAGGCTAAAGGGATTACACAGCTAAAATAACCAATTCTCACCCCCTTTGGCATAAGCAGTCAGGCCTATCAGAGGCCTATGTGAGGCAATGTGTAAACCATTTGTACATATACACACACACAGTAACACAGTGAAAACACTTCAAAATGAGCCCACATCAGTTTAGAAAAAAGATAGCCAATATTTAGCTGAACAAACCAAGACCAAAATGACAAAAATGCAACATACACAAGTAAAGATATCTGTTTCAAAGGTTAAATAAGTTCAAGTCATAGAAATCTATAGACAAATCACTTTTAACACAAAGTACCTTCGATGCGTTAAAATTCAAAGATGGTGCGAGGCGCAGGGGAGGCGAGGTGCTGGGAAAGCAACGTGATACGTTAGTTCCTTACTCCCAGGGGGAATGAGTCAGGTCTTTATGGCTAGGGGAGGTGATGGGTCGGTTCCTTACTGCCTCGATCTCCAGACACGCATCCTCGGTTCCTTACTGCCGGGCAATGTCGAAAAAAGATATCAGCGGCCAGGGAAAATTCGTCAAAAATCCTAACACGCTGCGTCGATTCCACAGCAAGGAAGCAGGCAATGTGTCAGAGCTTCAGCGGTGCATCGCGGATTTCGGTGATTCAGGAACTGAATTTGACATAATTTAGCAAGTCAGGGCTCTCAGCAGAAGAGTTCATGCACTGGTAGGTGAAGTTTTGATGGCCCTGAGACTTCTTAACAGGAGGCAAGCACGCACAAACCCTTGGAGAACCTTGTAAGTAGGATTCTGAAAGCAAAGTCCAGTCCTTTAATTCTCAGGGCAGAAGTAGCAAGCAGCAGGCCAGCATAACAGAGCAATAGGCAGAGTTTCTGTCACTCATACAGCATCCAGCTCTTATTCCTAGTAGAATGTCCTTTAGTGCAGAAGTGTTCTGATTTTGGGGGGTGTCAGAGGTCCAATAATTATACCCCTCATTCGGCCTTTGAAGTAGATAAACTTCAAAGGAACGTTTTTCTAGTGCACCAGACCCTGCCTTTCCATGACCTAGCTCCAGTCCCACTACAGGAGGTGGAGGCAGCTTTGTGTAAGGACCAGCACAACCCTATTCAGGTGTCAGTGACAACTCCTTCCACCCCTCTAGCTCAGGAATTCCCATCCGCCTGGTGATGGCCCATCAGGATATGCAAGACAGACCTCAGCTCCATTTGTGTGTTTGTCTAGAGCGAATGCACAAACAGCTCAAGTGTCAAACAGGCAGAGGTACAGAATGGTAAAGTAAGAAAATGCCCTCTTTCTAAAAGTGAATTATACGCAGCTGGATTGCACTCAAGATTCTGGTTTAACAAGTGTATTCAAAATAATCAGTTTTGCACACAAATCATTTGTATAGTTCTGTGTGCACCAGGAAAGGGGCTCTGTAGGCCAACTGGTTCGTGAAATGAAAAAGTAATTGCCCAGATCTCTATCAGGGGATGCTCGGTCCACTACAATGGCGTCACATAATAGTGTACAGTAAGTCTGCTTTAATTCTTTATTGTTGCAGATGCAATTCACAAAATGACAACTGATATTGCTTTTCTTCAGCTTAAACAGTAGTTTTCCAAAATATCAATGCATTTCGGGCTGTTAAGGAAAGCCCTTCATCAGGGGAATCTACAGGGTATTAATGAATTCAATAAGTAAAACATATTATAAGGTAAACTCAAGATCTTTCTTAAAAGTGTCATTTTCAAACACACAGGGCCCGATTCACAGAACTAACTTAAGACAAAATCCTAACTTACTACCATTTTATTATTCACAGAAGGCTCTTACTCATTTCGGTATTCACATAAGTTAGGAGTCCTAAGTTTAGGACTCCTAAATGCCTTCTGTGAATGCCGAAAGTCTTAAAGTTAGGATTTTTCTCAATTTAGGAGTAGCAAAGTTAGGAGTCCTAACTTTAGGACCCCTAAATGCCTTCTGTGAATACTGAAAGTCTTAAAGTTAGGATTTTTCTCAGTTTAGGATTAGTAGAGTTAGAAGTCCTGCCTTTACTACTTCTAAAGTGAGAAACCAACAGGCAAAAATGTCCAATGATCACCTGAAGAATCAGTCGTCAACAAGCGACAACCTGCTCATCCTGCCTGCCTACTGATCCCTGCGGTGTGAGCATGTCTTGATCAGAACCCATCCACCCCTGAGGTTGCATGATCGACCAGGCAGTGCAGTAAGTAAGTAAGTTTATTATGCATTATTAATTAAAACCGTTGCATACACATGACAACAAAAATGTCATATATGTAATTCAATAGATAAAACAATGTTAAAAAGCCATCATTATGCATTGTGTTTAAATTCATATTTGGGCATTGCACTCTTCAACAAGTCTAAAGTGCATGTGCGTGAAGGAAAGCTGTGCTAGCGGGCGCTTTGCCAAGTTAAGCAGCCATCATTATACATCCTATTTAAATACACATTTTAACGCTTACAACCTTCATCAGATCTAAAGTGCCTGTGCGTCAATAAGGTGCAATAGCAAAAGTTTTCCAAGTCTGACTTCAATAACAGCTCAGCCCGGCAATTTTTATTTAACCAATGTCCACTTGTGATGCATGTTTGTGTCTCTTGGTTACTATGTCGAAACAATTTGTGAGCAGTTTTGCAGTTTTTCGGCCTGATTGAAGCACAGTTTTACTGCATGCCTACAAGTCCTGGTGCCGTTCTGCTTGAAGTATGTTGCTTCTTATGTCTTTTAGGTTAAGGTAGATGCAGACGACGTGCACAAGGTCCTCATTTCCTCTTACGCATAGACAACAGGACTGCAGTCCTGATCTTTCCCATGGTGGAAGGTGTAGGAGGATCAGTAGGATACCCGGCCGCAACTTTAGAATTTTTTTTATCCTCGTTTTGACTCACACTTTCAGGTAAGATTGTGGTTTGAGGGCTTGGTAGTCACTCTGCACTGTCCAGCCATGAGCACTTTTAGCCAGTATTCCCTTGCTTCTAAAGCGGATTCCATTTTTGTTACCTTTGTCACAGTCTTCTTGAAGTTCTGATGGTCTGTGGAGGTTCCCAAAGATCGGACAGTTCCAGTAACTTTGTGGAGTCAAACAAGTATTCCCTGGCAGGTGATCTTTTGTGGTGAGACATCTCGACCCAAAAGTACGAGTTTAGGGATCCTGCCTCAGAGCTTTGGATCTGGTGCCAGCTTTTTATATATGCACCCCTCCTTTCCACTGATTGTTTTTGGAGTCCAAATTCTAAGCGTTATGAGGACCAGGCAGTGGCTCCTCTGTATTCTTGCAGCAGCCCAGATGTGCCACACACGCAGCCCCAATGCAGAACACATGCAGTCCCATGGCAACCTATCCAAGAGGTCTCCACAAACGTGATTGACAGACTTGACACTTCCCCACCGAAAGATGCCAGGAGCTAGTGGGCCCTAGGAGCAGAGGCTTCAACAGATTGCAGCATGCCAAGATTTTCTTCAAGGAGTAACGCACCACCACCAATGCAAGTTCCATGATGGACTCTGATAATGCTCCTGCTGTACCCTTTTTGAATTGTTGACACCAACCACCAATCATCTGGAGCATCAGCATAGTTGACAAACTTCACACAATGGACATGGCTTCAGCCGGCATGCAACCAGAAGGTTTTGGACATCCTTGAACCAGTGTTCATGTCCTGCATCACAGAGGTTAAATTATGAATGTGAGCAGAGATGTCCTGACGCATCCAGCCTCATCATGTCATGCATCCACAGATGCCCCACTGATTGACTCCAGAGGCTGATGGAATACATGGTATTCAGTTTATTTTTGTTTTGTTTCCACAGGTTCGGACTTGTCTTTTCTTTTGGATTTTGGGAGGAATGTAGTGTCCTGCTGAACCCATCTTGCAGCAGCCCCACACTGGGGGCAGTGCAAACACCCATACCAAACCCATCCAACACAGACGTTACCAGTCAGGTGACCATGTTAATAAAAGGCGCTTGTGCTCTGGGCCAGTTTTGCACCAATATCTCTAGTGTCTGTGTCATTATTTATCTATCATGGCGGCCTAGGGTCCACAACTTAACACTTATTACTGTAAGAAATAGTAAGAAAGAGAGAAGGGCCTCAAAAGTGAACAGAATGTATATTGTGCTACTGTCCTACCTTAATACAGGGCTTAAGGCTAGCATATGTATACATTGTCCCACAAGGAAAGCTTTAGAGAATTTTTAGATCTGGCCTTTTAGCTGTCTCAACAGACTACTGATTTTATTTTTAAAAGCATCCATACATACCCATCACAGAATGGGGCAGTGGGTCAGCCCATTTTAGCAATTGGATCCTTTCACTATGAAAGGCCTGTGATCATTGTTCACATTCTCCTAAATTTGTTAATGTATATCTTCAGTGTTGTAAGAGAGTAGGATCTGCTTCTTATGTTTACCACCACTTTTTGCTGGTTTTTCACTGTTTTTCGACTTTAGCCTGGCTGGGGCCCTGCTATATAGAACCCCAACCTAGCTACTGCCTCTCTAAATTGATTCCAAGTACTTTAGGTACACTCCAGTTTGGTTACTGGGGTACCCTTATGAGTCCCTTGTATATGGTTCCTTGGGTACCTAGGGCATAGGTACCCCAGAGGCCTACTAGGGGCTGAAGCATGTATTATGTCACCCCTTGGAAGCCTTCCAAAATGACAACACAGGTCTTCTACTGCAGCCTGTGTAAGAGGTGGTGTATGTACCCCTTACTTGGATATAGGTTCCCTATATCTACCTTATATCACTGCACATATACACCTATCAGTCACCCTTATGGCAGACCTTATCAATCATGAAGGCAGGGTGCTGGGTTTTGTGTGAGAGGGTGCCCATGAGTGAGCAGGGCCCCTCTGCAGCCTTCGGAATCTATTCTCTGGCGCTGTTCTGTGATGCAGCCAGACCATATACTCTTAAGTGCATTATAACCTCGTGGTAAATGCTAACTTTGGAATTGCTGCAAGGAAACATGTTGTGTTTGGCATCAAACACTTTGGAATACTACCCCCCTGCCAGTTCTGGCAGCGGGGGTAGAATTCCACTCTTCTAGAGGGAGAGACATGTACACACCGGTATACCCGGTACCAGTTTAAAAGAGCCCTGGCATCACAAATGGATGCTGCAGACACAAGTCTGTCCTCCTGCTGCTGGACGAAACTCCGGTAGGGGAGATCTGGACAATAGGCTTCCTGTCACAGGGAGGTGTCACCACCTCTCAGACAGGCTTTAGTGTATTAGGGCTGGGTGAGTGCACACCAAGAGTGCTTTGACGTCTGCACGGGGGCACATTTGGTATCCCTGTGCATAGCTCAGTTCAAACTGGTTGCGGGGGCTACCAGCCCCTGCTCTGGCGTGGAGCTGGACAAAGGAAATGGGTGTAGCCACCCCTCATTCCAAACCCTCCCATAGATGGGTTCCCAGAGTTTGTCCAACCCCTTCTTTGGGTATAAGAAAGGAACCCCTGACTACAGGACTTTAGATTACACCTTTGGAGAAACTCTGATACTGAATGCCGGAACTTCGATGTTCTGCACGACGCTGGATGACTGAAGAATCTCCCAGCCACCAAAAATTAATCTGACCGGTTTGCATCTCCGAAGCTCCCGACGAACTCTGAAGTATATGCAACGCAGGAGTTGGGTTTCCTGGTAAATGTAAAGAAAGGGTCCCCGCAAGGAGAACGTGTTAAGTGAGAACACACTAACACAATTGCCAAACAATTAAAAATTAATCAAACTATTACTCTTAAATAAATGTTGTCATTTATTTAACAACACTACGTATGAATCAGTGAAGCAATTACAATCACATTAGGAAAGTGAAAAGCCCCATGTTGGGAGAGGGAAAAGGGGGAGGAGAGGAAGTGGTGCTCAAAAGCGGTGAAAAAGTTAGGGAAAGTACACAGACTCAAAAAAGGGTAAATATTTACAATCTTCGAAACGCAATTGGAAATATTCCAAAAACAAAAAGCCAACACAGATTATGGCAAGTATTGAAAATACAATTCGACTGGGGACATTCTACGGTCACAAATATAGTTTAATACAATCCAGGGGATGTGCCGGAAGTCCCAAAGGAGGAAGTCGTCGACGTTTCGACCCCTACATGTAGGCTAAATTAAGTCCTTTACCGGGGTCTTCATCAGGACAAGTGCAGTGGGGGAGGGGGCGAGGTGGGGCCGTGCTATCTGTAAAATTAAAAAACCAGTGTCAAAAAAATGAATTAGCTGGACACAACAGTCATCGTCCTGTTAACCATAGTGGTTGGTTAATAAAGGCAAAATAAACCATGGAGTCCGGGCCACTGCGGGCCTCAGGACATGGGCAATAAGAGCAGAGTACGCAATTAATCATTCTCTAGCTCAATGGTATGGGTCATAGTTACAGAGGGAAACACTAACCAACAGGGAGTTTAAAAACCATAGTAAAAAACACTCTATATGGTGGACACTCACTTTGGGGTAGAGAAGGATCGCTGCAGTAGGGAATCCAATTAATATACTGCTCCTGGTAGGACTAGCTGCTCCAAGAAACTACCAACTATAAATAGAATAACAGTAACAAGGATGTCTATTACTGAGAGTAGTGTATAGTGGTATAAAATTCAATGGTTAACTTATATTGGCTACACAGACAAAGAGACACCAGAAGTTGAATCGACTATGATGCCAAAAATCGAATATCTTTACGGATTGGAAAAATATTCTAATTAACAATGGGCACGTATGGTCAACCTGAATGGAAAAGCCGCAATAATTAGCCCATCAGTCATACCTTTAATTATGCCGACGTGGCGCCATATGAATATGTAAGCGAGGTCTGGGTGAAGTTAATTGCGGTACTGTCACGTATTCAAGCGCTGTAACAGAATGAGAACAATCTAATTGGTGACAGAATCGAATGGGGGACAGGCAGATCCAAATCAAAAAAGGGCCGTGACATACCTCATAAGAGTGACCTTTTTTTAGAATGGGTCCACGTAGGTTTTAGGTAGAAAAAACTCGGCGAGTCCCGGCGGCAATCGCCATTTTTCAAAAATTACCAAGTGAGTGTTGTCGTGAATGAATCCTAAAAGAGGAAACAGATCGTGGTCAGGACAATATTTCGGGCATTTACTCCCGTTTCCGCAAGGGCCACTTGGTTGGGAGGAGGCGCAGGGAATAATCACTTACATGCAACCCACAGAACGAGGCGAAGTCGCTGCAGTCCGACTCGTCTCCACAGAACTCCGCCAGCAACTACGCGGAGTTGGGGGCGGGGCCACTAAAGAACCAAGGTCATGGATATAGAAGAATTACTTAAGGAATACAGGTGTCTCGCTGTGAAAGACCGACTCAAAACCAATAGCGCTCTTCGATCAAGATCTATCTAAAGGGACAGTGTAGTAGCACAATTAGAAAGCGGTTGTTAAATAGCGAATATTAGAGCCATACAATAGTCTCCAAGGATATATGTCAAAAAAACGAGCTGTGGTGATAAAACTCGTGCACTTCTCAAACATGAGTGTGTAGACGAGCATACGTATCGTGAGCATAAAGCGGTACATATGGACTCAATATTACATGGAAAAACTTGTGCACCTTTAAAATATATTGAGTATAACAAAGATGGTCATTCAAAAGTCAGAGTACATAGAACTCGCGCACTTCCCAAGCATGAGAGTGTAAGCGAGCACACACATTGTTAACCACAAGGATTATATGAAAAGGTTCATTTAAATTAAAAGTACATGGGATATCTCGTGCACCTCTCAAGCATGAGGGTGTAAACGAGTGAACATCGAGTGCATGAGAAACATCATCTTAATGCTGCCAATTGTGCAAAACTGCTATCCTGCTCGTTCAGCCCATTTTTAATCGAGTCCAGGAGGGACATCCATTTACATTCACGTAAATTCAAGACAGATGCTAGATTGCCCCCTCTCCTACCCAGGGACACCTTCTCAATGACTAACCATTTTAGGTCCGACACTATATGTCCGGCACTGTGCCAATGGTCCACCAGAGGGGCACCTAATACCTTGCATCGTAGTCTGCTACAGTGTGAAGAGATGCGGGACTTGATTTTTTTGCTGGGTTTGTCCAACATAAACTTGATTGCATGGGCATTTTATAATGTAAATCACACTGCTTGTGTTGCAGTTGGTATGATGTTTTAAGGAAAAGACCTTGTCGCCATGTGTGAAAGTTTTAGTCTGGATAGTGGTCTCGCAAGCTGTACATGTGCCACATCTGAAGTGTCCAATTACTGGTGGTAAGTTCCATAAGCTTGTGAGTGTAGGGGGACTCTCAGGTTCCAAATACGAATGCACCACCATGTCTCGAATATTCTTCGACCTTTTGAAGGAATGAAGGGGGAGCTGTGGTTGATCAATCTCTTCCGCTACTAGAGGCCAATTCTTGTTGATGATTTGTTTCACTTCGTTGCTTCTTGTGGTGAAAGTGGTGACACAAATCATTCGATTCAACTCAGTAAGATCACGGGTTTCTGGATTCAGCAGGTTTTCTCGCGGGTTGTACCATGCTCGTTTCCTAGCACGTCTAACCATACGGGCGGGATAGCCACGTGATATCAGGCGCTCATTAAGAATCTCAGACTCCTTAATATAATTGGCGCATGTAGAGCAGTTTCTCCTAATTCTGAGAAATTGGCCAATGGGTAAATTATCTTTAAGGCCTCTAGGATGATGGCTCCCATACTGTAGCAGAGAGTTCCGCTCAGTTGGCTTCCTGAAAAGTGTGGTCAGCAGGCGATCGTCATCCACATAAATGGAAATGTCCAAGAAAGGTATGGCTGTGTTACTTGATTCCAAAGTGAATTGGATGTGAGGATTCTGTTGGTTCAGCCAAACATTATACTCTTTAAGTTGGTCACTGTTGCCTTGCCAAATGCATAGAACATCGTCGATGTACCTGACCCATAGGGTCAGCATTGTTGAAAAAGGATTGTTTGGTGAAAAAACATGTTCCTGTTCGAAATGGTCCATATAAATGATGGCCAGATTGGGAGCGAAAGTAGCTCCCATCGCCATGCCCTTGGTCTGTACATAGAATTTCTCTTGGAAGATGAACATTTTTTGCTTCATTGCAATACTCAATAGATCAATTATAAAGTCAGTTGGAACTTGAACAGGCGCCGGTCTTTTGTTTAGTACGACTTTCATCACATCCAAAGCATCCTTTTGTGGGATGCTAGTGTAGAGTGATATGATATCACATGTTACCAAAAGTGTTGTCTTTGGGTCGAATGGTCTTTCATCGATCAGTTGGATCACTTGGGTGGTATCACGAAGATAGGCTCTGGTGTTGAGGGCAATGGGCTTGAGGAAAAAGTTAATGTATTTACATAACGGTTCATAACGGTTCTAGCATGGATCCGCACCCGGACACAATTGGACGTCCTGGGGGGGTTTCCAGATTTTTATGGACCTTGGGTAAGGTATAAATTGTTGCCAACCTCGGAAATTTTTGGTTTAGAAATTTAAACTCTTGTTCACTTAGGAAGCCATCTTCCAAACCCTTCTGTGTGGTGGACAAAATCGTGAGGGCTAGCTCTCTCGATGGGTCACTGGGTAGTTCTTGGTAGCTGACACCATCTGCCAGTTGTCTGTTGATTTCCTCCTTGTACTTAGACAGGTCTTGTACAATGATCGCCCCGCCCTTGTCGGCGGGCTTAATGACCACTCGTTTGTTGGTGCACAGATCCGTCAGTGCTTGTTTTTCTTTCTTATTGAGGTTTAGTCTGACAAACTTTCTTTTGTCCAAAGTTTGGTCCACTGCTTTTGTCACAATGTCTTCAAACGCCAGGATTCTGGGGCTCATCGCATACGTGGGTGGAAAGAACGTGGACGGTTCCCTCAGGCCTGTGATGGATCCTTGTTGCCTGGTGGTTTGATTCCGAAAGAAATACCTCAATCGGATCTTTCTGAAGAATCTGTATAATTCAGTCTTCAGCAGAAATTTATTTGCTGGGGCAGTGGGCACATAGGAGAGGCCTTTACTTAAAACCTTGATCTCCTCATCCTGTAGTTGATAAGTAGAGATATTGATCACAGGGTTAGCAGTGGTACTGTTGATAGAGGGTACATTAGATGCAGTGGCGGCTATTTCCTTCACCATCGGTAGGTGTTTCTCCGGGTCGAGATTTCTCCGTGTGGTTCGCGGCGGAATGTCACTTGTTTCTGTTGTTTGCCCCTGTTGCCATCCCATCCGGAATTTTGTTGCTGCCCTCTCCTCTGTCCTCTGTTCCAATTGGTACCACGTCCACGTGGGGGCCGCCATTGTCCCCGGCCCTGATCTAAAAAATGAGGTTGAAATTGGGGGGGGTACTGTTGGTAGCTAGTGTCTCCAGGTGGATAGTTATAGGAAGTGCTAGGGCCTGCTTCACTCTCACTGCCTGAACTATAGGAGGAATCGGAAAAAGTTGAGAAGTTCCGTCTTCCTCTGTACCCACCACGGCCGCGGTTGGAAAAACGTCCTTGGGTGTCCTGCTTGTAGTAATCTGGTTGCAGATAGGGGTAAACAGATTTTTTGTCAAATGTTCTCAGGTCTCTCGCCAATTTCTCCAATTTTTTTGTTTGTGCTGTTATATCAAAATCTTTGTTCGATGCTTCCAAACTTTCTAGAGCTTCCTTACTTTTGGTCAAAGTGCTATCCCCTAAGATTTCAGCTTTGAGGTCTGCAATTTCTTTACTGAGTGACACCACCTGTTCAGCAGCCGTCTCCACTCCCAGCACCATCCAGTGCCAGGAGCAGTTATTCGCTACGTAGCTGAACCCTTCTTTGAACTTTGGGACGTCCACAAATATGGCTGGTTCGATTTTAATTTGCATCTCCGAAGCTCCCGACGAACTCTGAAGTATATGCATGCAGGAGTTGGGTTTCCTGACTTCCCCAAGGCCGCCCTGAGTCCCCAGCAAAGCTAAGACCCGCAGCTTTCGTGGGTACCGTAGAACCAGAACCGCTGGAAACTGTGCACATTTGCAAGTGCATCAGCTTCTCAACGTTCCTTAAGGCTGTGCATTGAGTTTCTTGTAGCCCAGACCCGAGCACCTTTTCCACTAAAGATTGCTGGCCTACTCTCTACAAGTGTTCCGTGAGGTGGCCCTTTGTGTTTTTGCTTGAGGTACCTTTGCAATCCCTGATCTGTTGACTGGTGGGTCCCTGTGAAGGCAACTTTGACTTTCCTTGGGCCTCCCTGGTTGCTCCTGACGTGCCCTGACTCTCCACCACTTGGTGAGTCTCTTGGGCCCTGCTGATCCACACCGAAGCACTTCTTCTCTTTCTGCATGGGTTTCTGTTGCCAAGGTTTATTGGGTCCAATCCAGTCACCAACACCGCAACACTCGACATCCTTTGTGTACAGCTCGAATCCAGCTCCTGGTCATCATCAATGCCTCCTGGTCCTTGTGGCTGTAGTCAAGCTTCTTATCACATGGTTACCATGTGACCATGTGATAAAAGGCAACCAGATGTAGTCAAGCTTCACCTCTTCAACCTGAAATCACCCCACGTTGGTGGGCATTCATCTATCGTGCCCCTGGTCACTGACAAGTGAACCAGACTCTGTCCCCTCTGCTTTAAGGTTCTTCTCATCTTCGATCCAGGCTTGGATCACACCGGACACTTTCCACTTCGACAGCAGGAGCACTTTCCAGCAGATCGCCATTGAAATCAACGATGATTCCCGACACCAAAAGACACCCTTGCAAAGGCTTCCCTGGGTGAGGTAACTCGAGTACTCCAGTGCTCCCATGGGTGTTGGCCGTAGAACCCCTTAAGTCTGAAGGGGTTTGCTCAAAGTCCTCTCCTAAGTGTCCTTAATCTTTAAATTTCCAACTGTGACTTTCCCCATAGAAGCTAACAGCGTCTCGCGGCTGTGTTACCACACTGCACACGTCCCCGTGGGTCCACTGTGTACCTACCTTGGGTGGTTCCTTGTGGTCCCAGCGATTCTGCTGGCTCTAGGCCTTGTGTCTAGTCATGGTTCTTATACCACTTTCTTAATATATGGTTTAGTACGCCCCTAAGGCTCAACGTATATTGTGCTATTTACTGAAGTTCTATTGCATTGAAATTGTCTACTTTGCTCTGTAATCTCATAAAGAGATGACTAGAGAGTGTTTAGTAATAAATATATATATTTTATTATATATATATATATATATATATATATATATATATATATATATATATATATATATATATATATATATATATATATATATATATATACATATATACATTGTGTGGTTCTCCTTTCATTTAGACATTCAAGAGGTTATAATCTGGTAAACTAAGCTGCTTTACACTCCTTCAAGACTTAGCCTAAAGGCTGCTCTCCATAGCTACCACTAGGATAGCTTTCAATAAAGGTTGTCTTTAATCCTATCATCAATAAGGATTGTTTGGACTGGTGCAAGGTGCCCACTAGAATAGTGGACAGCTTATGCTAGGCCAACTTATCACAAGTGTCAACACTGGTTCTGTGTGTGTATTTTTTTATTCATTATTTACTTCTTTATGTTTGTGTAAATACTGGCAAATACTTTGCTTTCAAGTGGGGTACCCAATTAGACAATGATTTATTTTCCATCTCCTTTTCAAAATTCATGCTATAAAATGTTTAATTGAAACCGTAACATTTTAGCTGCTTTCCATTTGAGTGCTTCATTAGGTGGGGATTTAATATTGTCTCCGGCAAAAAGAATATTGATTACATGCTTGGAGTACCCGAAAGACTTGATATTTAAAGAATGTCACTCGTAAAACAGCCTCATCAGTAATTGTTTCTTTTAAACTTAATAATATGTTTATTGGATACAAAATGTGGCCACATACAGCTGAGTTACCGACGACATCATGGCTCTTTGTGACTCCAGGAATAATGTCTATCAAAACTTACCCACAAGAGAGAAACAAGCTTTATGCACATTGGCAAATGACAGCTCGATAACAATCAATCAAACCCGCTGATCGTGGCCCTTGACACAGAGGTATACCGTACAGAATGCCTCAGACAGCTTGGTGACAGAAAAGCTTATCAACCTTTGGCAACGGATCCTACACCAAGACTAACCATCGAAATTAGGCATCTCGTAGAAGAAGCAAAAACAGAAGGCTGGATAAATAAACAAGAAGCCATTTTTTTATCACAAATCATCCTGTGATGCCATATTTCTACGTTTTGCCCAAAATTCACAAGTCTCAAAGGCTCCCCTCTGGGTCATCTCATAATTTCAGGAATCGGTTCCTTGTTGGAACCTTTGTCGACCTTTGTCGATAATTTTTTGAGGCCACTGTTCAAAGAAATGCCCACCTGCCTCCAGGATACTAAGGATATCCTGAGATTACTACCCAGCATTTGATTTGACATTGAAACTGACTTCCTGGTCAGTTTTGATGTCGAATCTTTGTACACCTGCATCCCACAAGAGGAAACTCTAGAGGCGATCAGAGGCTTCTTGTATGCAAGGGATCTAGATATCATCACACCAATGCACTTCATAATGGAGTGTGCCAGATTGGCAAGGAAGGAGAACTTTTTCAGGTTTGAGGAGACTATCTTTTTACAAATCTCTGAAACATCAATGGGCAGTATTTTTGCGCCCAGCCTGGCCAATCTTTATGTTAATCTGTTTGAGCAAGAATGTGTACTTGACCACAGCAATCCATTCCGGGATCAGATTTTGCGGTGGAAAAGATAGATCAACAACATTTTTGTCATATGGCGAGGTACAGCTGCCATGATTCTGGAATTTCACGCCCGGCTCAAAAAATGCAGCCTCCCTGCTCCAACATGCGCCACCGGAAGAACCGGTGGCGCACGTAGGAGCAGGGAGGCCGCATTGATTTCACCAGAGCCCGATTTCACAATCCAAGTAAGGGGTGACTGTCGAGTGGAAGACAAACAGCACACACATTATATGGTCATGCTGATTATTTGGGGCTTTCTTAACCAAGAGTAGAGAACCCACTCCCATAAGGTAATACACAAAAGACGGTGGCTCCAACGTGCAGCCTTGATAAGGATGTGCAATTTTTGGTAATTGAAACCAATAAAAAGGCTCCAATAAAGCAGCCGGAGGATACATTGTATAAACCTGGAATTATGAAATTGATGAATCATAATCCCTAAGAATAATATAAGATTTTAATAAAAGATAGTGTTTTCGTCCTGATGGAGGTGGAAAAGGCTAATTGTACACCGAAACGCTGCGTCAACTGTTTTTAACTATATTTGTTTTTACAGACAAATAATTGTTATTTAGATTGTAACCCAGAGGGAGGTACTTATTCGATTAAAATCTTTTAAACTATAATCTTGGATGTGATTAGTAGTATACTGTGATACAGATAACATTGTAATAGTAGTTGAAACTTGTGACTGAGAGGTATTGATTTTGAGGATAGCAAGTTAAGCACATTGGGCTTTAGAGAGAATATATTGTTGCCTAAGATGTTATCTTACAACAGGGATTGTACTTTTGCTCGTATTGATTACCCAGTCCCTGTCAATTGTATAGGGGGACGTTCCTTCCTTTTGATGATTGATTACGTATATCAGGCAGTTTCTCGCTGAATTTCTCTTTTCAACATGGTTTTAATAAAACATGATATGCAATAAAAGTAATAATCAGAGGCGTTTCAGCCTTAGTGAGGATCACATATATCTGGCACTCTTGCATGAGTTTTTAATAAATGAGACTTGACAGCTTTTAAGCATTTATAGCTGTCACACCAGAGAGCAAAAACAAGTTTTTCTTTATAAAAACATTGAGGCATGTAGTTTGTCTTTGAGTAGACAATTACACAGGCTTCCCTAACCTGAGACCTAAGAGGCACGTTGTGACGTAGGGAACATGCGCAGTACTACCGGGAAGTAAAGAAGGCTGTGAGCACCATGCACAAGATGGAGTCTCTTCAACACGTGTGTAGGCGAGCATAAACAAGACTCTCGAGACCACCCCTACCTTGTAGTATACACGCAGCAAGACCAGGATACTGCGTGAAGTTAAACGCCCAAACCGGAGTTGTGGATTTATAGCGCACACGCAGAGAGAATGAATGAATGAAAGAAAATTTATACCGCGCAACTAAAACCCAAAAGCATCAAGGCGCCTATAAAATGAATCCGAAAGGCAGAGGCAAAACTACGGGTATGCTTTGGCCACTGTGGAAAAAGCTCTGCCACCCCATTTGGCTCTGCGAATACGTGGTACAGATAACAAAGATTTGTTCGCGGAGCGCAGATTCCTTGAGGGGCAATAGGGGGCCAAAGGAGCCCCAATCCCCACTGACCTATTTCTCGCTAAGGCGCCAAAGGTAAGGCACAGGATTTTAAAAGAAATCCTGTCCTCAACAGGTAGCAATGCAATGCCTTCCTAGCGGAAGTGGCCGATGCACGTTTGGGAAGGTCCAACACAAACTTAGCTGCCGCATTTTGGACCAGAATAGATGGGACAGCACCTGTCTTCAATCAAGGTAAAGCGACCGCTATTTAAACAGACACGCCTGTCCGTCCTGTTACCTCCCCTTCCATCTCAGTCCATTTAGCGGTACCGACAGACAGGTAAGGAGGCAACGGGCTAATGGGCTGCTTTTTCTTTGTTTGTTTCTATACTTAACTTGGTCACACTTTCCTGTGAAAGGGGTCTATGGGTTGATG
Source organism: Lissotriton vulgaris (assembly GCF_964263255.1). Lineage (NCBI taxonomy): Eukaryota > Metazoa > Chordata > Amphibia > Caudata > Salamandridae > Lissotriton > Lissotriton vulgaris. Next base: position 910,425,796 of record NC_141685.1, read on the forward strand.
GGTCTAGTGTCGACCACTTGTAAGAGGGTGCTAGATATTACTGAGAGAGCGCAAATCAAGTAAAATGTAGAGGTGCACCATATTTACAAGCACGTTGCACCAGTCTAGTTAAAGGAACATATAAGAGTGTCGAATTTATAGAGTGCATACATATAAGAGTGTTTAATTAATACAGAGTGCATATATCAGTATGAAAAGCTAATGTAGGAGTGTTTAGAGATGTTAGAATGATATTAAATTCCATGTTATGTGGCTGTTGCAGAGGAGAATGTAATGCTGCTAAACGTAGAAATGTGTAGGCCTCATGGCAGTTCACTGAGAAAGAATACGTGCCTTAACAATTTCACATGATATGGATTACTGTTGTCATAATTCAAAGTATTATTGATCATAGAACTGAAAATATACGTTTTATAGAAGTGTTCCCTATAACCAGTTGTGTGTAATAAGTTAGAATACTGTTTAGGCTGGGAAATAAAGGTTCATAGTGTGCACAGGCCCGTTTCATGTAATTCTAGTAGGCCTGAAGAGATAAGGTTGTTTCTTTTGATCTGCATGTGCTAGTTAGAATCAGGTCGTGTTAAGCATAAATCGTGCCCATGCTCGAAGGTTTACGACTTAGGAGATAAGCTGGAGGCCGGAATTTGGGGCCCACTTCATGGGTGTCTGTTTGCAGGTGCGAGGGGGTTCCAATCAAGTGAGTGTTGAATAGAGCTCTGTTCTGGGAGACAGGCACAGGCCTGGAGGAGGGTTCAGGAATTTCCTGGGGGGTACCGTCTTGCCAGAGAAGAGCCTGAGAAGCAAGGTCAACGCTAACAATGAGCCCAGAGGAGTATCAGCATGGAAAAAGCCAGAACCGACACCACGTGAGGGGTGTACGTGAGGGGCGTCTCTGAGGGGCGTTTCTACTGTAATTGTGATTTTGTATTAGGGACAGCACCCCTGGGTGGAGGTAGAGCAGATGGCCTGAGGAACCTAAGAGAGCGGATGGGTAGGCAGGTAGCGCATAACTGCGATGCACAGATTTACAACAAAGACTAAGGGAAAGTGAGTGATCTTCTTTGGAAGTCACCACGGCTGACACCTTTTTAGGTTAAGATCTTGCTAAGTAGGGATGTCACTTAGTCTAGTGTAGGGACAGTCTAATTTGGATTTTCCTTCCCTTTTGTAAATGTCGCACCAGTTACAACTTGTGTCTATTCTTGCAACCTTGATGATCTTTGAATTAGTTTTGGTGATATTCTTCTGTCGCCTAAGAGCATTTAGAAAATTCATGTTTGTACTAATGCCAGTGTATCTTTTGAACCTTATATTGAGATGTCTGTATCTCCAGTTATCTTTGGCTTTATAATAAAACTTTTAAAACTTATTCGTAGTAAGTGGTTCTTCAGAGCTGTGTAAAGTCTTAAACTGATTAACCTAGTGGTGGATTGCTTTTTACTCTATGACAGGTAACAAAGGTTCAGTCGACCTGAGTTGGGATCTAGATCTATAGTGATCTGATAAGAGATCAAAAATCCCGCCGTAACATTACCAAGGATTCCTTACTACGGTATACATGGCTATATAAGATGCAAGGTATTTTTGAAGTATTTTTGGGCATTTTAGAATATGTGCCAAAGGGTTATACGGTGTATTTATTATACTATTACACAATAAGGCATTTAAAAATAAAAAGACACAGGTATTTCGTCAGAAGATATCTAGTGAGGGTGGTTTGGTCAAAATAATGCATTCCTCCAAGCCATCGTTGTATGTAGTTTGAGCCCAGGATCATGCTGAGGCTTAATGCCTGTAGTGACACTAATAAGATTTTTTATGAAAATATTTTACATTGGATCAACAGGGCCCTTTGGATTTTGCTATCAGTCAGGTGTTCAACGTGACAGTGATATATTGACGTGATGGGTAACCATGTTTCAGAGGATCTCCACTCTGATTTTGGTATTTTTATGTTTACCTGAAATATAGAGCGGTGCCTCATTCCCTGAGCTGATGACAGGTGAGGTGAGGAGTACTCCCGCACAAAGACGGGTGAGTGAAACTATATTTTGAAACCAATTTTTAGTGATATGTACACACAGAGGTACTTGATATATTTGAGAATATCAACATCTTTGAATTCGCAGTTTTGGAAAGATGTGAATTTGGACAGCATTTTGTTTATGTGTTAGGTCTTTAAATATTATATATGCATATTCTGTTTTTGTAGGAATGAGTCCAGGAATCCTGTGATTTTTGACCACTTTCGGGATACACAGGCTATGGTAGGTTGTATCGAACCAACCATTTTCTTTGAGGTTTTGCATTTAGGTTTCACACACTGTATGCACAATATTGCGGTAGCGTTTCGATATATAAAGGTCCTAATGAAAGCCTGGATTTAACAAATCCAAAGGCTGAAACATGTAGACCTGTCATTCCAAAGGACTTTTTACAGTTATTCTTTCAAACTGTACACACACTGTTTTTACGTTTGACACTAGGATAGCGCTTTTTAAAATTGTTCTGTGTCCTGGTAACTGATTTTAAACTGCACTTCTTTTCTTTATACTCGCTTATATGCACTGCAATTATCATCAGCATCCCTTCTAAATAAGAATTATATCTCACCATTCAGGGATTTGAGCCAATCTTAATTTGGCCATTAATAAATACATCTTGAGTTCTTTTCTGATGTTGAAAAGGGTGCAGCCCTTGGTTGCACTAGGTTTTGCAATCAAGAGGAGATCCCAGATGATGAGAATTGCCACCACGGTGGGCGGATGGGATTTTATTCTTGCTGACCTAGACACACTAGCTTTCTGCTGTCCTTATTTTCTTGCTCTCAGACCAGTAGTTTATTTGGTTGTTTTATAAGGTTTAGTATGGGGATAGAATAAAGTCTGGTCTTTAAACATTTGTGATACCACATACAGCTGACAGCGTAATTTATTTTATTTTGTGGCATATACTTGCAATAAGAAATAATAAAATTAAACATTGCAACAACCTAAAGCCAGACCAATTGACTTTGCCGAAGCTTGTTACAGATGGATCCAAGCCAAACAGAACTTCTTTCATGAATTATAGATGAAGCCTAAAAAAACTAGAGGGTGGGCGTACAGATTATTTATAATAGAGATGGACTAGCAGTTTTATAAATCTAATAGTCATGTCTCCACCTATGACCATAAAAAAAGTGAGCATGTAGTATTTGATTTTCGCGAGCTGTCTACTTTTGTTCTTCATGGACACACTCTGCAGGATTCATGCAAAATGCAGATGTAATTGAAAGGAAAGAGAGTTTATATCCCTCACCTTTTCTTATTTTTACAATTGCAATTAGAGTAATCCTACTCCAAATAATTTTGTATTATCTGGACAGCTTAGGGTGAATGTAAAAAGGTGGTGCCCAGATCCAAGTAAAGAAGTGTCTAAACATGCAAATGCTCAGCAAATTTGTGCTCTGTTGGATTTGCCACCACTTTTATGAACATGCAGGAATATTTTTCAATATAGTTTCAATGTACAAACATTGCTGTATAAGTCTCTCAGAATCATTGGAACTAAAAAGCATAGGAATTTGTAGGTACCAAAAATTCACCATTCACCACCATCACACTGTTATGGTCTGTCATCTAATTAAAAAAACAACAGCCAAATAAGTGCAATTTAATTGTATGACTTGTGTGAACTAGAACACAAGCAACCCTAGACCAGTTTTTGCCTGAATGGGCCACTACAGTCAGGTGTATCTTGGCTCCGGCGACACAGTGAGCAAGGGAGCCATGTCTGGGCATATCCTTGGCCTCTTAGGGCATTACATCAAAAACACAAAAGGTGATGACGGAAATGCTTGCATTAAGTCTAGCCAATGGCAATCGCCTAGGGTGCCATTCTAGCTCATCTTTTTTTTGTCCACAATGCCACCACAGATTTGACCCAGCCATATGCAGGAAAAGTGAAAGAGGCACCAGGAGTGGGTCTGGAATTTCAAAATAGGCAGGGCTCCAGCCCACCCAGGAAACAAATGCCCAGTGGAAAACGCCCTGTCTGACCCTAAGTAGCTTGGTAGGTGTGACTCTCAGTTTTAGCAGGAAATTCTTCATTTTATTTTTCCAAAACAATATGTTTACATTGTTGTATGTGTCAGACGTATGTATTGAACCCGTATGTTTAAAACATTCCGTAGACCATTGATTCACCTGCATGCCATATTTGAGAAAGTAGCGTTCATTGTTTTTTTTTGTGCTTCAGTCTTCTCTCAGGTATGAAACTATTATCAACATGCTGGCGAAATATCTCATGGTGTTGAACATTTTGTGTCTTGAACAAAGTGTTGAGTAAAGTGTTGAATCCGAATTAATCCTCTTCCCGAAGGCCTTAGACTTATGATTATAAATTGTGAAATAGTCACCTTTGCTATTTAAAGCGCATTAAGCGGTGTATGACGGGCAGGCTATTAGTATTATGCAGGCTGTTGAGAGTCGCTTCTGTTTCTTAGCTGACAATAGAGCCCTGAGCCTGTTGCACCCTGTGGCGGGTGAGTTCAGAGGTATGTAGCACAGTTTACTCATATTTGAGGTGGGGGAAGAATTTGTAAAAGGGATGCATCCAGTGGCGGCTGCTCTGTACCGAGAGTGGTAAGGCGGGATGCAAAACTTACCTTAAGGCACAATGCGCCATCCTCCTCCACTGGCCATCTCTCTTCCAGCGGGACCAGGAAACTGCACTAACCACTCATGACGCTGCTCTCACAGCATGAGAACAGCGCCAGGATTGGCTAGAGTAGGCTCTCTAAGCGCTGCTAAGAGCACTGGAGGCCTGCGCTTTCTCTAACCCAGCTGTCTCAGACAACAAGGTTAGAGAACTTTAAAATGCGCATGTCTGGCTGGCCGACCAAAGAGACATGCGCATTATGAAGCGCACAGCACCCTACTGCTGCCACTCAGCACTGGTCCCGCCCCGTACTGTCACTCAGTTTAGGACAGGGCAATTGCTGAAAAATAAAATGGTGATAAGTACTCATTATTACCATTTTATATTTCAGCTCTGGCCTGTCGGGCGACGCTCCTACTCTCAAACAGAGTAGCCGCCCATGGATGTATCTATTCTCTGAATAACCTTGCATAGGCTTTGTCTCATTCACTTTGTGGACTACCCTTCACTGGAGGAGATGGGTAGGCAGATTTACATGTGAGCGAGATTCCTGTCATTTTCTTTTCCATAAGTATTCTAAATTAAGGTAAAATTATTCAAAATTAAGCAAAATTCAAAAATAGCATTTGGCATTGAATTTTAAGGTAAAATAATAGTGCAAAAAGCAAAAGCACTGGGAGCAACAGCTGCTCGCCCTCTGTCCTCCGCGTTTTTCCTGTGCGTTGACTGTACATTTTTAGCATGAACCATGCATGCACAGTAAACTTTTACCGCTAGTGGCACATAATTTGGGGAATTTTGTGTAATAAGAATAACGAGAAATTGCTCAAATCATTCTAATTATGCCGACCTAATGCACATTTTGTGCTGGGCCTTGTCACAACCACACCAAATCAAAGAAATTCATTGGAAAAGTAATGGTGCCATGGGCTCTGAAGCAAGTAATAACAAATGGCTGATCTGTCCTCCTTTCCCCTAGTAGCTGGGTGGTAAAAGACAACCATAAGTGGGGGCTGCAGGATCCTCCAACCTCTGGGCACGGTGCCACTACACCAACATCACTGATGTTGATGGCCTAATGTAAGAGTGTCACAAATAGACTTTTCTTGCAGGCAGCTCAGTGCTCCAAGTAAGTATTGGTATAACTGGGGAAAGATGAAGCGTCCACACCCAGAGGGGAAACCTTATTTCTCTGTGTCAAAAGTCTGTAATCATAACTTATTTGTAAAATGTTGTGCCTGTGGTGGAAACAGTACTTTCGATTACAAAATATATTTTTAAGAACAACCAATGCAATTTCAAGCAGTGCTCAGAGTCCATTTAACTGGACAACACACTCCATAGGTGATAACCCTAATGAACATTATTTAGGTAGACATACAGGAAAGCATGTATAGGTTTTGTAAGGAGAACTTCATGCAGCTTCAGAAAATGTTGAATTAAATGGGTAAAGATTTCCCATTGGCAGCCTATGCGGAACTAGGGGTATTTGAAGAATGGACAGGCAACCAAGCCTTGAAGCAGGAGAGGTTTGTTGAAATTGTAACGCATGACATTTAAACTTTATGATTTGCTTTGCATTCAATGAATCAATCATAATGTATAAAGCGCAGCAAATCACCTGTGAGGATCTCAAGGCTCTGCAGTTGCTAGCTGTTTCACAGAAAACACTGTAAAAACAGGGCAAAAGCTGGAGAAGCACTCAGAAAAACAGGGGGAACAGAAGGAGGAGAAAGCGGCAAAAATGGTGGCAAAAGCAGGAGAAAGCTCTCAGAAAAACAGGGAGGAAGAAGAGGTGTGTAGCAGCACAGTAGAGCTGGGCCTGGGTCTCAATGGCGTCACAGAGAGGCCTTCATTAAGTAGGTTCTGGGAAGAGAGAGGGGTGCCGTGATGCAGAGGGTGGAGGTAGGTGGGAAAACAAGCGGCAGGCGAGAGTGTCAAATTAGGAAAAAAACAAGGAGAAGTAAAAAACATGGGTAAAGCCGGAAAAAGCACTCTGAAAAACGTGGAGGGAAAGAAAGGAGAAAGCAGTAAAAATGAGGCAAAAGCAGGAGAAAACACGGGGAAAATGTGAGGAAAGAAGGCGAAAGCAGTAAAAAGCAAATGAAAAGCAGTAGAAAGCACTCAGAAAAACAGAGGAGGAGAAAGAGAAAGCAGTAAAAAATAAGGTAAAAGCACAAAAAGCACTCAAAAAACAGGGAGGAAGCTGAGCGGTGCAGCAGCTAGGGAGCGGTGGCCTGGCTGGCAATAAATAATTGTACATTTGAAGATTATTTCACGCTTTTTGCATAAATGTATATTTAATATTTTTGTATTTTGTAAAGATGAAATACGCACAATTTCCCCGCTCCACTTGGTTCTCCTTCGATATTCAGCTGGCCACAATCATTTACGTTCAATCCCACACTCAAAATTCTATCATAGAAAAGAGTGACTTCCCAAAGGTACCATAGGCCTTAGGACAATGGGGCCCTTTAGAACCGTTCAGTAGTAAAACGCAGGCATGCTTTTGGGACTGTGGGTCTTTAACCTCCCTGAGCTCTGTTGCCACTCCAGGAATGACAGCTACATCTCTGCAGGAGACAACAAACGAGAAATGGTCAAAGTCTTCTAGATTTGAAAGGTGGAGCTGTGTACCAAGTGCGAAGTGGAATGAGTCAGATTTGCTGTTAAGATTCAAGATGGCAGTCTTCACTTCCACTTGTGTTCTGGAAGCCTTCCCATACTTTGGTTTACACTATAGCAGAGCTCTCCTGAGCTCCAGCAGCTTCTCTCTGCTCTTGCTTGCGTTTGAACAGCATCCCTCTGCTCTTACTTGTCTTCTTTAGCTTCCTCCTACTCTTGGTTGTCTACAGGCAACTTTCCTCTGCTCTTGCTTGTGCTCCGGCTTTCATGTGTGCTCTGGCACCTACGCCCTACTGTTGCTTGTGTTCTGGCATCTTCCCTCTGATCTTGCTTGTGTTCTGGCAGCTGCTCTCACTTATTTTCTGGCAACTTCCTCCTCTCCTAATAGTGCATCAGCTGCACTTGACATTGAGTCACAAACATGCAATTACTTTGGATTTGTCCCTGAAACGAGTGTGGAGATGCAGAATTAAAATTTGAGGACTTGATTCACAAAGATAAATGTAGACTCTGAATTCGTAAAATTACTAGTAGTAAAATTACACTCTTTGTTTGTGAATACAAAAACAGTATTAAACGTACTACTTAATTTTGTGAATCAGGCCTAGAGAATTCAGCATCTGGATATAGCATGCGGATATAAAATAGCCTATTTATTCTTCACTAAAAAGTTCAAACGTAGACCGAAAACGGAAAAAATAATCATAGGAAATACAAATGAAGCACTGACACCCTTCCCCCCCCCCCACACACACAAATGTTGAACAATTTGCGCTGAAGTGGGGTTTGAAGTAGAGAATGAATTGAAGGTTTTTGAAATTTGACTTTGAAGAGGATTTTAATGTGAGGTTTACAGATTTCCAAAAATGAGTACTCCTGGTTAAAGAGTGGGTGGACAAGCAAAGCCCTAGTAGAGGGAAAAGTAGGGTTGTGGAGTGCTATGTGGTATGGTATGTTATGTTACAATCAAGGACATAAATGTGAAGGATGAGAGACAGGGGTGCTTGAGAGAGGCTTGAGTGTGTAGTAAATGACAAGAAGAGGTGTATAGGAGAATAGTGTGTTCGCTAGGAGAGAAGCAGCCTCTGAGTTCATGGTGGTGTTGTGGTTCTGTGACTTTGAGGGTCCGTGGCTCGGAGATTCTGAACCCGTTCAATGAAGGTCGTCGGGTATAGACGATTTTGGTATCAGCGGACCGCAAATGATGAGTGCGGTGTGTACGAGTGTTTTCGTCATAATCGATCAATGAGAACACTACGTATTCAGGGATTTTGTTTGAACCCTCGGGTTCCATTTTGTGTGTGGCAGCCATTTTGTGTGGTTGCCCTCACATAGGCCGATGACTATTGCCGAACGAGTCCTTGGGACACGTACACCCTTAGCTGACTTCTGTGTGACCTGGCCGAACTGACTCCCTTGCTCAAGGCTGACCTCGCTGAGCCAGTTCCTTGTTAAGCAGCTGGTCAGATAGAGATCAAAGAGCAGGACATTGCTGAGTTTATGGTACATGCACACACCCTTCTATCTTGCTTCTCATCTGCTTCTGTTCCTTCCTTTATGGCTTAAATATTGATTTGGGTTGAGGACTTTATGATGGGTTTGTCCGGCCTGATCGAACAGGAATGTTGGATTTTGCTTGGTCATTTCTGGTGGGCTGGACAACGGAAAGTGGGATTGTCATCATGTGATATGTTTGAAATGTCGTTCTCTCATTGGTCAGTTTGTATGTAATTGATGCTAGCCAAGAATGCGATTTTTAGCATAAAAGACGATGCTCCGCTCCATGAATTTGTCACTCTCTAGCGAACCACCCATGTTGTGCTTCGTAGATCTCTGTTCCTGGTTGCAGCCAATAAATTTGGTCTTTGACGTCATCAAGAAGTGTCCCGTGTCTCTGTTTGCCGAGGCAGGGGAATCCAAAGACATCGGGCGTTATCCCTGGCGCCGCTGGCTTCTAAAACCCGGTTCATCAGTTGGCGCCCAACGTGGGGCGACTTCAGCGGTACCGGTCCAAGCCTGAAGATCGTGAGGAGCTTCGTGTGGAAATTCTGGAGGAAGGCCTGCCACTTCATTGACCCCTGTATGTCGTTGTGGTCCGAAAGTCTTTGCTGCGAGGTTCCCCGCATTCCGACGGCTACGAAGGACTGCTGCCCTGACTGTCGCCCTGTCTTGGAGCCATTAGACGATTTGTAGAGCGAGACAATAGACGGGTCTTCTGGTGACGCCATTGACACTTCAGTTAAGTATGAGTGGAGCGTCTCCCAGTCCTTACTTTTGTTTGGGTATCCTTCGGGATCGCTTTGATTTGGTACCTGCAGGCCTCAAAGCCGAGGGACTCGTGTATTCACAAGACTATCGTTTTGAGATTTCCCTTGAAGTTTGAAGCTAGACTAGTGAGCGAAGATGCCTGGTCTTAGCAGACTTGGAAAGATATTTGGTTTTGGTTGTACTAGGGATTCCCGATTGGAGGATTCGTGTCCGGTTCCTCCGATTGGAACTCCGACCTATGAGCTGTACGTAAAACATGGAGTGGGCCCCATTGCGTATAATGAAATATGGGTTAAATATACTAGGAAAGACGGTGTCCTACAGTGGCCCCGTTATTGTAGCTTTGAAACTGAGATTTTAGACAATCTCGAAGTTAAACTGTTCAAGAAGAAAGCCCGGCCGGCGATGTTTGACTCTTTCCCCTTATGGCGAAAGGAAGCCAAACAGAAAGAAATTAAGTTAGCAAAGAAAAATAAACGAGAACAAGGTATGTCAATGGTGCAAGCTGCTATACAGTTTAGGGATAATGAAGAAGAACAAGAAAGCGAACAGATGCTTAGGCAGCGTAAACTAGCGGTAGACAAGTGCTACCCAGCTTTGCCACCTCAACAACAAGAAGAGAAGAAAGATCTTGTGAAAGATCCTTCAATGTCGCATCTATTGAGTTCAAAAGAGGGGGGTTTCCTTTCTGTGGTTATTTTATAATAATTGTACAATAAATCAGACCAATAGAGTAAGACCACTGTTGTGGGACAAATATATCGACTCTGGAGACCGGGGAGACCAGACTGGATCGCGTGAAAGGAACTTAATCGAGGTGAAAAGTTCGCCCAAACTAACCAAAAATTGGAATCAACTTATAAGAAGGTTCCAGAATACTTCGAGGCGACCTATATAAAAAGAAGGCGTGCGGAGAAGTCTCCACCTAATATTTTAAATTCTGCACATCATTATCAAATCCTCCAGATGGTCAAGCAGAGGTGAACATATAAACTAAAGGAATATTTCACTCCAGGATCAAGACTGGTATAGCAAATTGAAAATGCTTTAAGAATTTATGAAGTTTTTAACCATAAGTCCTGAAGAAGGTGTTCGATCCGAATAAGCACCGAAACGCGTCGACAACTGTGTTTTTTTATATAATTTTATACTGTAACATTAGGAAGAATAAGTATATGTATGTATTTTGTTGTTTACATGAAACTGTCTGAATCTTTGAATACCAATGCTTGTTTCCTCTTTTTAATAAATGTGACAATTTTTGATACAACTTTTGGTCTAAAGGTATATGTGTTTTTGAGGATACTGCAAAATTTGTCCCACAACAGTGGTCTTACTCTATTGGTCTGATTTATTGTACAATTATTATAAAATAACCACAGAAAGGAAACCCCCCTCTTTTGGTGTCATTATTTCCCAGTCCTTTCTGGGTTGATTCGGGAAAACTCTCTCCTGTTTTTCGCATCTATTGAGTTCGCCACCCCCTTATGCACAGAATGCTACGGCACCGCCACAAGTTGTAGTCACGCAACCTCCGGTTGCTTTGCCACCTGTGATTCCTCAACAGCAAGCTCCTCTTCCGTTGGCTCCTATTCCTCTGGTGCAGCCTTCTTAAGGGCCGCCGCCTTTGCTACCTCCTTCGTCTGCTACCCCTACGCCTGTCTTGTCTGTTCCTTCTGTTACCTTTCCGACTTCGGTTTCTTCTCATTCTGTTCCGTCTCCTGTTCTTTTGTCAACTTCTCCTTCTGCTCGACAGAGAATGACTGATGCTGTTGCTAGTTTCTTTTCTCCTCTGTTGGGTTCATTGGGTATATCTCCTGTTGTCGAGGGTAAGCAATTGCGTAGTCAGTTGCCTGATCCTAATGAAAGGACAGTGTTGGATCACTTAGCGCGTAAATAGGTTACGTATCCTTCGCATTATGACCTTGAGGGTGTTATGGATGTTTTCCATCAATGGGAAGCACCGAAGCAAAGATATGTTTTTGATATGATGTGTTCTTTCCTTCGTGAACAATGGGAAGATAGTGAGGTAGGACAAACTCCGCCTGAGTTGTACCATATACGTTCTGAGTTTGCGAAAGGGACTGTTGTGGGTCTTGAGGTTGAGAAAGCAGTTGCGACGTTGTTGTCGTTTAGGAGTGAATCTCCTTCTCAGCGACTGTTTGAGCCTGATCCGTCGGTTAGGAGGAAGGCGCGTCAATATCCGATGCGTGAGGTTCCTCCAGTTTGGAGACCTGGTGATGCAACTGCTCAGCCACCTATTCAGCCACACTTTCAGCGTGTCTGGGTACATGTTCCTTGGAAGCGTGCTGAAGTTTTAGCCCTTAAGCAGACTTTGCCTGATCTGCGCAAAAATCCAGCAGGGTTTTATAAGGAGCTATCTCAAACTGCGGATTCATGTATTATGAATCTAGCAGATATAGATATGTTTTTTGGGAATGTTGTTCCACAGCCTATTTGGGGAAAGATTCTTCACTCGGATCATGCGCATGAATTAGGTGATACATGGATAATCTTAGAGCTGCAGATGCTAGACAAGTAGGTGGCGCTAAGCCTGAAGATATAATTACTGAACTCCCTGGTAGGATTATTGATTATATGAAGACTTTGATGCCTGCTTTGCGTGTTAATTGGGACAAGTTGTCTGCGTGCAAGCAGAAGTAAGACGAAACTGTGTCCGACTTTTTCACTAGGTTCGAAGAGACCTTTGTAGACCACAGTGGTCAGGACATGAGTACCGAAGGTGGTCCAAGGTTGTTCGTTGACAAATTTGTTCATAATTTGCTTCCAGAATTGTGCAATAGGTTGAAGGATTCTGAGAGTGCTTGGGATGTTTCTACGTCAGCGCAGATTTTGGCTACTGCCCAGTACTATGAGAATAGAAATAAGGATGAGATAGAAAAAGCGGATAGGAAGACTAAGGAATTGAAGATTAAAGTTCTTCTACAGCAAGCTTATCCGCCCCGTAATAATCAGTGCGATTGTCAGCAACCTCAGCAATATCAGAGAAACTCGCAGAGGTTCGAGTCTTCTCAACAGCGTTTTCCTGTAGGTCCTAATCAATGTGCGTATTGCAAAGAAGAGGGCCTTTTCAAGAGTAGTTGTCCGGTTCTGTTACAGCGCACGAATGGCGCTTCTGGTGTGAGAGGTCGAGGTGTTCAACAAGCTCCTAGAGGTAGAGGTCGTGGTCAGAACGAGCGTCCTTTGCCTTCACAGAATTCTATGAATAGTTTTGATCAGCAGAATGGTGCGTCTGGTAGGACGACACAGTACTATGCGGACGATTACTATGCTGAAGGTGAGGATGTGGATGGTAATGATTGCTAGGGCAGCCATAGACAAAGAGAAGGATTTGTTTCAGTTCCAGGAGATCAGAGTGGACCCTATGTTGAAGTGATTGCATCAGGTGTGTCAGAGCCTTTTCTGTTGGATACTGGTGCTGCGAAGAGTTCTATCATGCACTCTAAACTCCCTGGCGCACCTTTGTCTGGCTTAAAGAATGTTTCAGTAGGTTTTTCTGGCACCCCGGTTACGAATCGATTTCTAGTCCGTTGTCTATTTCTGTTGGACCTTGTGAATTCGAAGCACCCCTCATTCTGATGACTGGTTGTGGTGAGAACTTGTTGGGATTGGACTTGTTAAAGAGATTGTATGCAACGCTGTATTGTTCTCCTTCGGGAGTACACCTTACATTGGGAAAGAGAGTGATCTCTCCGATGACTTTATCTAAAGATCGACTTCCAACTGAATTGTCTTCTCTCCCTGATTCTCGTTGGGCTACTGGTCCGAAGGATGTGGGTCTCTTAGAGATTCCGCCGTATGTTGTGACGTTGAAGGCGAATGCTAGATTCCGCATTCCGCAATATCGATTTCAAGTGAAGGTGAAAGAGCACTTTTGGCGATCATCTATGATCTGATTGAGAAAGGTGTGATTGAGGAAATGAGAGGTAATGTGTGCAATAGTCCGGTTTTGACTGTTCTGAAAAGAACTGATTCTTCACAGCCTCCTGTATATAGGTTCGTGATCGATCTCCGCGAGGTGAATAAGATCGTTGTTCCGCAATTTCCTGTTGTACCTGATATCACCGCTTTACTGACTTTGATCCCGGCTACGGCCACGTGGTTTTCGGTGATTGACTTGAAGAATGCTTTCTTCAGCATCCTGATTGCCGTGGAAAGTAGAGATATCTTTGGCTTCTCTTTAGGAGGACGAAGTTTCCGCTTTAAGCGCGCTCCTCAAGGCTATTGTGAGAGTCCATCGATCTATAGCCAAGCTTTGAAGACGCAACTTGATTTGTTTGTTTTACCTGATGGTGCTGCTCGTATTCAATATGTTGACAATCTGTTAGTTGCTGCTGACAATGAAGAGATCTGTAGAGAGGCTACTTTGTCGTTGTTACGTCACTTGTCTGATTTCCCTCATAAGATTTCTCTTTCGAAGTTGCAATATTGTCGACAAGAAGTTACCTATTTAGGTCACCTCTTATCGAAGGAGGGAAGGAAACTGACCCCAGAAAGAATTTAAGCGATTGCGAAAATGAGTGTGCCTACGACACAGCGAGAAGTACGTGCTTTCTTAGGTATTACGTCGTACTGTAGACAGTGGATCCCTAATTTTTCGTTGCTTGCGAAACCTTTGATAGCTCTTACTGTTAAGGATACTCCAAATCCTATTCCTTGGACTGACGAATGTCAGAAGAGCTTTTCTGAATTACGCGATGCTTTGTGTTCGGCTCCTGTGTTGGGTACCCCCGACTACAGTAAGCCTTTCACATTGTATGTCCACGAGAGAGAGGGATGTACATTGTCAGTTTTGACTCAACAATTTGGCGATAAGCAGCGTCCATGTGCTTATTTTTCGTCAACTTTGGATCCGGTAGCTAGAGTATTGCCGAGTTGTTTGAGAGCTACAGCGGCAGCGGCTGTTTCGATTCGACAGTCTGCTGGTTTGGTGATGGACAATACACTGATTGTGATGGTTCCACATGCAGTGGATACCTTGTTGAATCGTACCAAGACACAGCACTTAACTAGTGCTCGGTTGTTGGGTTACGAATTGACCTTGTTAGCGAGTCATGTCCATATTAAGAGATGCAACACATTGAATCCAGCTACGTTGTTGCCGATTTCAACTGAGATAGACAATACCGAACAACATGATTGTTTCCTTAGGACTGAGGAAGAAACGAAAGGGAGAATAGATCTTAGGGATACTCCTCTTCCAGAGTGTGATGGTACCTTATGGGTTGATGGTTCGTGCTTCAAGCTTCCGAATGGTGATACGACTGCGGCATATGCTGTTAAGTCTTTGCATATGATTGTTGAAGCTGCACCTATCCCACATAATTCAGCGCAAGCAGCAGAGTTGATTGCATTAACGAGAGCATGTGTGTTGGCGAAAGGAAAACGAGTGACTGTGTATACTGACAGCCAGTATGCATTCGGTGTGGCTCATAGTTTTGGATGTTTATGGAGAGAGCGTGGGTTCCTGACTTCGCATGGGGCGAAGATCCAGCATGGTCAGTTGGTGAATGAACTTCTTGAATCACTTACTTTACCGTTGCAAGTAGCGATTGTGAAATGCAGTGCGCATAAGAAAGTTACGGATGAAGTTGGTCGTGGTAATGAGTTTGCAGATGAAGTCGCGAGAGATACTGCGAGAAATGGGATGAGTCGAATGTATGTTGCAGGTCCGGCGAGATGGGTTCCAGATGGGAGTATGTGTGAAGATACGATTGAGAGTGTGAAATCCATCCAAGCTGAAGCTACAGAGAAAGAGTTGAATGAATGGAGAGAGAGCAAGGGTAAATTGGATTCGAATGGTTGTTGGATTGATTTTTCAGAGCATCGGAGATGGTTGTTACCTGATGCGTATGTGCTTCCAGTAGTTACAATGTCTCAGGGATTGGCTCATATCAGCGTGAAAGGGATTTGCAAGTTGTTGGCTCCGGTTTGGCAGAATGCTGGGATTCCTAAGTGTGCAGTGAATCTGGTTAAGAACTGTATGGTGTGTTTGATGCACAATCCTGGTAAGGGAATTCCAACTCCAGCTGGTCATTTTGCTCCTCCAACGTATCCATTTGAGGCTTTGCAGCTAGATTTCATCCACATGGAGAGGTGCAACAACCTAAAGTATGTGTTAGTGGTTGTTTGCTCTTTTTCTAGATGGGTGGAAGCCTACCCTTTGAAGGACAATACTGCCTTGTCCACAGCGAAAACCCTTATCAAGGAATTCTTCCCTAGGTATGGTTTGCCGAGAATGATCTGGAGTGACAATGGGAATGAATTTGTGGGTCAAGTGATGAAGAGAGTATGTGATGGATTAGGTATCCGGCAGAAGGTCCACGCTGCAAATCACCCCCAATCGGCTGGTCTAGTCGAGTGCTACAATGGCACTCTCAAATTGAAGTTAGCCAAAATTCAAGCGAGCTCTGGTTTACAATGGCCAGATGCTTTGCCTCTAGCCCTTTTGCCCACTAGAATGACTGTACATTCACGAATGGGTTTGAGTCCATATGAAATCGTGTTTGGTTGCCCGGCAAACATTTGGGGAGTGCCGAGGCCGACGAAGTTTAGCGAAATAGAACATCCTGTGTTGCTTGACTACCTGTATGAATTGACGGCTAAATTGCGTGTTTTGCATCAACAGGTTCATGATTCGGTACCACAGGCTTCTGAAGATCCAGAGCACGCCATTGAACCTGGCACGTGGGTGCTCGTGAAAAATTTTCAGCGAACCAAGAACGAGCAGCCCCGCTGGACCGGACCTTACCTGGTGTTGTTATCTTCCCCTGCTGCAGTACGAGTGCACGGTAAAAAGAACTGGATCCACGGTGTACATTGCAAGAAGGCTCCTTTGCCTCTGCCGTATGACCGGTGGGTCCAGAAAGGACTTCCTGATTCTGAGACTGAGACCGTGCCTCGTTTTCTGCCATTCAGCGATGCCCGTTTGATTGGAACGAACACTGAGCAAGAAAGTGACGATCTTCTCCAAGAAGCTGTGCCTTCACTGAACCGTTTGAACACTGTTGAACCTGATTTACTTTTCCGAGAACAGACATTGCCTGGCAAAGAGCGTTATAATTTGCGACCGAGAGTCGCGGGACAATTAAAAGCATAAAGTTTTCTTTTTCTGATTTTTGAAGGTTAACTCTCCTCCGAGGAACTACTTTGATTTTTGTTTTTCGAACCGCCATCCGGGTTCAGCTGTAGGGTCGCGGTTGCCGAAGTCTTTGGAGTGCAAGCCAAAGGCATTAGGTCGACGGTTCTGGTTGGTCTAAGGGAGTTGCCCTGGACTGACAGAAGCATTCCTTAGCATAGAACACCCTACCACCGCGAGCAGCAATTAGAGAGGATGGAGTTTTTCGAGATGGAGAGACCTGTTGAAAGAATAAGCTTTAAAAGCAAAATCTGTAGATTGATGAGCCGGAAAAGATTTTTAATATTGTGTTTATTTATGTTGCTTAGCTTAATGATGTTTTTAATTGAATATGTGATATTCTCTTTTCAAGTGACGTTCATGCCCACTACGCAACCTATACCTCCTCCTACTGTTCCTTCTCATTCTTTTCACCCTTTGCCCGAACATGAAATCGTTAGAAGATTGGAATTTGCTAACAATTCCTTTGTTCAACTCCTGCACCAACACCAGCTAGTAATGAACACGACAAATTGTTGGGTTTGTGGCCTAATGCCCCATACGACCGATAAAGGTATTCCTTACCTGATTTTGCCTTTCAGCTACAATGGTTCGATTTGGGCATATAGAATGATGTTCATTTATGCTCATGGTGTCTATCCCCAACGTTCCGTGAAAGATAGTCCGAAGACTAGTGCTCTGGTCAAGGGCATAGTCGACGTGATTAGAGGAATTAGTTCCTATGAGACTATTCCGAGAGATGAGACACAAGGATACATTGGTTGGAACGTTACTGGATATGGAGTTAGTCTGAGTGTTAACCAGCGAGCGAAAAGTTCTCCACCGATTTGGATAGTGCCCCATCAGGGTCATTATTGTCTGCAAGGTAATGGCAAGAATCCGAGAGCGCAGTTAGGGAAGAGTGTCTGCACCGAGACTTATGTATTTGCGTCTCAGACTTCCCCAGCGTTGCTAGCAGCTAAGGGTACCTATTTCATCTGTTACGATAAAGCGTACACATGGTTGCCCCCTGACTTTTCAGGCACATGTTTTGTTTCTTTCCTGTTGCCTCCCACTTTTACAGCTGCAGCAGATTACCATAAGACAAGAGTTGCTAGAGGTGTCTTCAGTAAGGAAGATACCGCAGGGCAAGAATTGGGAGATTTCTTTAAGGGTTTTCTGCCGTTCTGGGGACCTATGGCTAACAGCAGGAACATTCGCCAGTTGACGAGAGTGGTTGAGTCCACCATAGTCGAAACTGCCGGTGCCCTTAGTAACTTGACTGCTGAGCTCCAGTCGGATCGACTTATGACACTTTAGAATAGAGTTGCTCTTGATGTCATACTTGCAGATAGAGGTGGAGTGTGTAAACTGATTCAATCGAGCTGCTGCGTTTTAATTCCAGACAACGCTCCGACAGTCTTCCAGGCCATTTCCAAACTACATAAGATCTCCGAATCTGTACATATAGACGAGGGAGATTGGTCATTGATGGGATGGTTTTGGGGATTGTTATCCACGTGGGGATGGAAGATTCTGATGGTCATTGGGATGATCTTAGCTATCCTTTTCCTGTTCTGTCTTTGTGTACAGTGTGCTCCTGCTATATGTGGCCTCTGTGCTACTTTGTGTGCGAGGAGACCTGTCCAGAGAGAGATGCTAAGTACTAGGATGATGCTACAGCAACATCTTGATGATCTGATGAATATAGACCTGGATTCAGACTGACATGGGTTTAGGTTTATTGCCTATGTAGGGGCAAAAGGAGGGTCTGTGGTTCTGTGACTTTGAGGGTCCGTGGCTCGGAGATTCTGAATCCGTTCAATGAAGGTCGTCGGATATAGCCGATTTTGGTATCAGCGGACCGCAAATGACGAGTGCGGTGTGTACGAGTGTTTTCGTCATAATCGATCAATGAGAACACTACGTATTCAGGAATTTCGTTTGAACCCTCGGGTTCCATTTTGTGTGCGGCAGCCATTTTGTGTGGTTGCCCTCACATAGGCCGATGACTATGGCCGAACGAGTCCTTGGGACATGTACATCCTTATCTGACTTCTGTGTGACCTGGCAGAACTGACTCCCTTGCCCGAGGCTGACCTCGCTGAGCCAGTTCCTTGTTAAGCAGCTGGTCAGATAGAGATCAAAGAGCAGGACATTGCTGAGTTTATGGTACAAGCACACACCCTTCTATCTTGCTTCTCATCTGCTTCTGTTCCTTCCTTTATGGCTTAATTATTGATTTGGGTTGAGGTCTTTATGATGGGTTTGTCCGGCCTGATCGAACAGGAATGTTGGAATTTGCTTGGTCATTTCTGGTGGGCTGGACAACGGAAAGTGGGATTGTCGTCATGTGATATGTTTGAAATGTTGTTCTCTCATTGGTCAGTTTGTATGTAATTGATGCTAGCCAGGAATGTGATTTTTAGCATAAAAGATTATGCTCCGCTCCATGAATTTGTGCAGTCTCTAGCGAACCACCCGTGTTGTGCTTCGTAGATCTCTGTTCCTGGTTGCAGCCAATAAATTTGGTCTTTGACGTCATCAAGAAGTGTCCTGTGTCTCTGTTTGCCGAGGCAGGGGAATCCGAAGACATCGGGCGTTATCCCTGGCGCCGCTAGGTTCTAAAATCCGGTTCTTCAGTGTACAAGAACAAATAGGCTTGCTGGAGCTGCACAGTGACTGGGTTTGGAATTGACTCTTAAGAGCTGATTAAAACACTGGAAAATGAGGGGAATGCCCGAGAAACAGGGGGTCTGTGACACATCAAGCAACAGAACAGAAGAGTGACAAAGGGGTCGTGGAGAAACAGGTCTGCAAATTAAAATGGAGCAGAGGAAAACTTTAGCAGTTGAGTGGTGAGTGGGAAAATTCTTGCCAAAGTATGCCGGGGCTGTGAGCACTGGAGAAATGTGGGGTGGTCATATTTCTTGTAGGAAAGAGATGTGATAAATAAGGTGAAATATTCAGCATTAGTGAATGGTTTCACCCAAGTAGAACTGTTCAAGAGACAAAGGCCCAGATGCATCAAGCTAAAAACCGCTCGCAAAGGAACAGATTCTCAGAATGTGCCCCTTTGCGACCGGTATTTTTGCATTTGGGATGCATCATCCCAAATACAAAAATCGCAATTTAGGAATTCGCAAACTTGCGATTACTTAAACTGCTATTCCATTTAAGGAATCTCAAATTGAGATTCCTTAAATGCAATGTATTAAAGTTATAAAATTAGCGATTCCGCTAATAAAGGCGCAAATTACCATGAAGTTAAACTTCATGGTAATTTGCAAAAACTTTGAAAAATGCACTAAAGTGCATTTTTCAAAGTTCCATTTCTCACACAAACATGCCCTTAGGGCATGTGTGTGTGCAAGATGTACCCATATGCAGATTTCAGGGGTGCAAGAGGGTGTCCTTTTGACACCCTCGCACCCTTGAAATTGCAACCTCAATTTGCGATTCTCTAATTGAGAATTGCAAATTGAGATTGTCTTTCCATTCATTCCTTTGGACCTCTAGGACCATAGGAATGAATGGGGAGGTATTCCTTAATTGCGACTCGCAATTTGCAAGTCGCAATTAAGGAATTTTAAGAAATCGCATTTTTTTAAGATTTTCATGCATAGCATTTTGCTATTCCTTATTAGCGAATCCTTATTTTTCGCTAATAAGGAATCGCAAAATGGGTGCTTGATGCATCTGGGGGTATGAGCATACTCAGTCCTGCGTCTTTGGTGGGCGAGATGGGAGACCATGATTCCTTCAGCACAGAAGGGGTACCAGTAAGACCCCCACTACCCTATATTTCTCAGTAGCTACCAACATGTTTTAAGACATGTTGCAGAATGAGATTTGCTTTTCCTCAAACCCAGATGATAGCCAAACTTTCAATTTTCTATGTTTTGATAGGATAGCAGGCTCATCACATAGTTAAAATTCTATTGTGCTCAGGTTCTGCTGTCTTTATTGTAAAACACTATAGTGAAATAATATGTCCACTGAATGAGCTTTTGCTGATGAGAAGACGGGGATGTATTGTTGTACCTCCTAAATTTGCGTGGAGTATCATATATTTCGTTCTCATCTAGTTCTTGAGTTACTTTCAATGACAGAAGCAAATTGTTTCTGCATATCTTTCAAAAGTGCTTCAAGCGCCACCAACCTCCAGATTAGCAATCCCATTCCAGGATAAAAGCTGTATATATTTGTATCTAGAGAGGAAATCCCCAGCCTTTGCCTTAAGGGCCTCCCAAGGTAAAAGCCCTTCCACTCTAAAGAGATCCCCCAATGCACTATCCCAGGCTCCCTCAAAAGATGGCTCAACCCATCCAGCAGACACTCTGGAGTATCCGGAGAATCCCACACCGCAGAGAAATCGGAGTAATACCGGATACCCAAAGTCTTCCTGACCCTGTACCAAAGGCTGAGTGTGGCCTTCAACACATTCAGGCGGACCTTTTAAAAAAACGTAGGGGCCCCAAATTAAATTAGAAAGCCATACTGTAAAGATTTAAATTGAGGAATTCCAGTCCCCCTTTCATCAGCCTCCTCCTCAATTTTTTCCAAGAAAGTCAGGCTCCCTTAGAAGCCCAGATGAAGTTAGTAATTTTCCCCTGCAACTTTCCTAGCTCCTTTTTAGGAAACGTTAGCGTTTTAGAATTAAAGAGTTAGGTTAGCTAAGTTAAAATTGACATTTTACTCAAATTCACTAGACCATTGGTTGACAATGACAGAATCCTTCAACTAATGAGAAGCAAATCGATCTTGCTTGCCACCGCCTTAAAATATGCTCTAAGACCATCCATCTCCAACTAACGTACTAATAAAATGCCTAGATAGACTTGGATGTATTCACAGAATAACCGGATAGTGCCCTATACTCATCCCCTAGCTTTTCCACCATAGGAATAGTTTGAAAGAGATCTAACATATATATAATAGGACTGTCTGTATATAATGCTATCTTGTTCCTGAAGTGTCGCAAAGTGAAAGAAACCACCAGTGAGTCTCTTCTAAGTAGCTGATCAAATGGTTTAATATAAATATCAAACAAGAGAGGAGAAAGCGAGCATCCTTGCCACGTACCCCAGGTGATCCCAAAACTCACCGTCAAAAACTCCATTGAATAAGATACGGGCAGATGAATTTGCATACATTGCCTGAAGGGTCAAGATGCAACATGGGCTAACCCCTATTACTTCCAAGACCTCCCACAATTATGCCCAACAGCCCCAGTTGAAGGCCTTGCCAGAGGCTTTTGTGGAAACACCCAAAGGCATCTTAAGGATTGTAGTCAAATCAATACATGCATTTAATTGCTGGGTGAGATCATGTGTCTGGCGGTTAGGAACAAATCCTTTCTGATGATGGTGAATTACCTGGGGAGACAACTTAGCAATTCTTCCTGCCTAAATGCTGGCGAAAATCTTGAAGTCAGAATTTAAGAGTGAAATAGGCTGATATGAATCTGGTCTCTTGCTTTAGCAGGTTTCAAAATCAACACAATCGTGACTTCCAACCATGACTGCGGAATGTGGGCATTCTCAAGATAGATGGAATCAAACAGTTTGCCCAAAATGGTACTACCACCTTTTTTAGTATTTTATACAACTCCGAGGGAATGACACAGCCTTTCCATCTTTGACCCGACACAAATGCTCCCAGACTTCAGCCTCTGTGAGTTGTGCTTCAAGAGGCTCCTTTCCTGTTTCCGAAAGCCTCATAGGATCCCTGTCCCACAACCACCCCCTAAGATCATCAAGGTCTGGCGTTATCTCCTCTGTGTATAGTGCAGCAAAAAGAGAGACCAAATGCCCCTGCATCTCCCATGCATTCCTAGAGGTATCTCCCTGCGAGTTGATTATTAACTCTTTAATATTGTTCCTTGACCTCTCTGATCTTGCTTTCCAAGCTAAGAATGCATCTGATCTCTCCTCATACTCAGAAAGATTCATGCTTTTGTCCTCCCATCTATACCTACCTTTATTTTCTAGCTTAAGCTTGAAGTTTAAGTTGGCTTCTTCTAATTTCTTATGTATATGGTCTTTGCCTTGAGATGAACTTTGCACTTCAAAAGTGGCCTCCAGTACCCCTATTTCCACTTCTAGGATACTACATTCCGCTTTCTCTGCTCTACTCTCACCATATGCCAGATTTCGTAAGACCGCCCCACCCCCCCCGAATATAAGCTTTAAATGTATCCCACACTATGCTAGGGGAAGCAGACCCTATATTGTCAGCAAAGATTTCACTACATGCTTTTTCCAGGGCAAAGGTGGCATCTTTGTCAAAAAGAAGGGCACGGTTGGCCATCCACCTAGGATTTTGCCTACAGTAGGGGCACTGGAACACCAAGGTGACCTCTGAATGGTCAGAGATATGTCCTGGCAAATGGTTCATTCTTTGGACCTTATCAAATAGTGTATTGTCAACAAAGAAATAATGAAGCCTAGAAAAGTGGCTGTATTTCTTACTATAAAATTTGTATCCCTTTGTCTGGCCTAGTTGATGACGCCACACATCCCCCAATCCCAGGTCTTGAAGCATACTCCTCAATGCCTGTAGGGATCCTTCCAAATGGATCTATCGAGAATAGGATACAAGAGAGTGTTAAAATCCCACCCCAAGACAATCGGTGATGCAGCCTCTATCAAGTTACACTCCATGGTGGAGAAATGGGAAGGGACATCAGCATTCGGGCCATAAGAATTCCAACAGATAAATTTATAGTTGGAACATCTCATAACTGCCAAGACCCGTCTACCTGTCTATACGTTTTAGATGACAACATCTCCATTCCCACTCCTTTCCTCAAAAGGACAGCTGATCCCTTATGAAGCCCTAGCTGATCAATGACTTCGAAGCTCTTGATCCACCTACATTTGGAGAAAAGTGCTCTATTCTCTGTTGCTGTAAGGTGGGTCTCCTGCAAAATAGTCACATGGGCCCTACTCTCTTCAAGATACCGGAATATCAATCTCTGCTTCCCTCTAGATCTAAGGCCATTTACGTTTCAAGTTTGGAAACAGAACTCTCTACCATCCCCCATTTTTTTTATGCAGCCCATAAGGAAGGAGGTCTCTTTATGGTATTGGAAGCTCACGGAGGCGGAGGATGAAAGACTGGGGGAAACCTATGGTGTTTAGAAGGTATTGACCCCAGATTCTGTACTCTCTCTGGTACGGTAACACTCTTTAAAACTGCTGTATTCTACAGTCAAGCCATCTAATATAAAAAAGAATCACTTCTTCACTATTAATAGACTATCCTGGACTCATCAGAAGATAGCAAGATTTGTGAGAGCTCCACCACCAAGATGTAATAGATGTAGACTCCCCAAAGCAAATGATGAGCATATGTTTCCTAGCATTTCCATATTTACCAATTCTGGTAGACATGGAAATATGTCAGAATGCTGTGCCTTTCGATGCATAACAAGGAGAAATACTTTTATTTCTCTTTGTTCTTTCCTCTTTCTATGTGTCATAAAAAGAGGAAAAGCCTTAGAGGATTTATTTTGTGCAGGAAGATGTGCCTTCCTGCACAATAAACATTCTGCCTGGAATGCAGGCACCCTTGCACCATGGTGCAAAAGTGGCAGTGTTGGCGCTAGGCAGCAGTTGGTGTGCCAGCACAGGCAGAGAGCAGGAAATCACCATATTGTGATAGATATGGCATACTCCTGCCCTTTCCCACATTGAAGCAAGGTGTCCTGCTGCTTTGTGAGAAATAATGCTAGATATCGGCTTTAGAGTTTCTTGCAGTCTGTGCCAAGCCATTGGCCCATCTCCCCTTGTCCTCTTCCAAACAAACACACAAAATCCTGCCCCTGATATCCTTTTTTTAAAATAATTGTCCCTCTTCAGGGATGCCACTAACATTTTGATGTAAAACGAAGTTGCTGAAGTACAGCGCTCCGTGAAATTAGAGCAGGTTTATGCCCTGTAAATGTGCATAAATATTCCAACAAGGGAGATTGAAATTAGTCTTCTGAGAGAAGCGAGCCTGCTTGCTGAGGAAGGCCACCATATTTTCCCCGCACTGGCAACAGAAAAAGATGGTAGTCAATCACGATTTCAGACACTCTTGGCCAAACTTAGATTTGAGAGGATGCATGAAAGAGCAGAGTACATTGTACCACACAGCTTCAGCTCTGCCATCCCCTGTACTAAATGACATTACTGTGTAAGACGGAAACAGTACGCTGAACCTTGAGGCAGCATTACTAAGGCAAATCAAATTAGCGGGATAAAGGATTCATTTCAGGCTACCCGCAGAGGCAGAATGCATCTCTGCAAGAGAGAGTGCCGGCTGGCAGCATGGGTTCACATTGTATTTGCATCAGACGGCCTCCCTGCTCCCTTCCCATCCGCACAGTTATGTAGCATTAAACATTAAAAAGCACGAAAGAGCAGGCACAGCATGGCCGTTTACCATTACCATTAATAAGAATACAGATTCATTGGTTTCATCCAATGACGTAGTACAAACCGAGGGAAAAGGGATAACTAGTGATTAGCAAGGTCTTGTGGTGCGAGGAACACTTGGTAATACCTTAGCAGCAGGGACTACAAATAACAAGAGTGGACACATTTTTCAAATCTATTTTTTTTTTGTATCTTGTGTGAAAACTGAATGAAAATTGTTACAGCAAATTTAAAAGTCATGCGAGATGCTTCTTATAGTCTTCTCTTCAGGTCCGGAAAACCTGAGATCCTTGACCATTATCTGTCCTAGAGTTATAGCTCTTCTCTTCTTTCACACACCACCCCCCCACCAACCCTTCTAGCTTTGTCAGAAACTTGTGATTTATTGATGTTCTTTTCAGGTGAAAACTCAGTCATCAAAAAGGTATTCTTCCACCTTTTCAGTCCACGAGGGTTCTTCCCTCTTCTTTGAACTTACGCTTGAATCTCCTGAGCAATAGATCGCCAATGCAATCTCTCTCTCACATTGACTGATGCAGCCACAATCTGACCAGTCTGGACAGCACAAACATTTCAACTGCTTGGCTCATTCCTAATCTGTGGGGCTCAGATTCTAATACCCAACCCTGATATCACGCCACCAGTTGACTAATAAGTAAAGAATGAATTTTAAAGTGTGCTGCCCAGTCAATAAAGTCCTCCACTGCACTGGAATGATTTACCACTCTATAAATTTTAGCCCGTTAGTTTGCCTCTCAACACAGTCTCTCAATATACACTTCAATATTGAAATGATTTGGGGAAAGGGTCCTATACTACCAAAGTTATTCCGGGCTAGATTACGATGTTGGTCGGATATCATTCCGACTGAATTGGTCTCGGAATGGTTTCCGACCGAATCAGATTTGGGGAGTCCTACCGACTGATAAAGATGGTTCTGGATACCATTCAGTCAGACTCCTATTGAATTCAATGAGAGCATGTGTTCCGGCCGAATACACAGGCTCCCATTGAAGAAAGGCGTGGGAGGGGAAAATTGTGCACCCTGTGGCGGGCACCCCATGGTGCCTGCCACACTGTGCATAGTCTGCAAGGGGGGTCCCTTGGGTACCCCCATGGGCCCTATTCGGAAGGCTCCAGATGATGGGGAGCATGCTATGTACCGCCAAAGTCAGAATCCGACAGCTGATCTGTGTTGGAACAACCAATTCAGAAAGGCTGTTTGAATCCGACTTCGTAATCACTCAATCGGAAACAAGGTCCATAGGCCTGTACGAGTCAGCTCTGACCAAATCAGTTCCTCCGAAAGCCATTTGGAACCATGTTGGAATCGACTCAGAAAGTCTGAACCCTTTCCGACTATCATAATCGGTTGGTCGGAAAGCTTTCTGAATCGGTTGGAAAGACAGATTCCAAATCGGATTCTGAGCCTTTCAGACTGACATTGTAATTGACCCCTCCATTTGGAATTCCCTCCCTTATCTCATTGGCTAAAGAGCCAGCAATTTAAATATCTGTAAACATCTGAAGACTTACCTCTTCTATCATGAGTTTGGGTTCTAATAGTTTTTCTAAGGGCAAATTCCTCCTCTTCACTTCCTTATGGCTGGCATGTAGATGCTTCCTATTGGTCGGTGAATGACTTACAAAATCTGGAACGGGTACAAGCACGAAGTGAAAAAAAATTCTTTTCAGACATTTTTGGCTCAAACCACCCTACAGTGAAGTAAATTAGTGTAAAATTTGGGAATGATAAAACTAAATGTATTTCACAAATTTCACATAGCATGAAATTTGTGAATTTTGTGTGCATAAGGGAAATTTTGCAGAAGTGAAATTGAGACTTTTTTGTTATTGTCTGCATTTTATAGATGCAATCCATAGAAACACCAGTTGTAGATAGCAATAAGCAGCTGAATGGCATAAGGGGCTGGCCAGAAACCTCCAGACCACTGGTTTACATTTCACCAGCAGGGTAAATCAGCCAGTTTTTATTTGACTCAATACCATGGATTTTACAAAGTTGGGAATTATAATATCAAAGGCCCTGATTACGATGACGGTGAGACCGCCACTGACAGCCTGTACATTTGTAAGCATGTTTGCGGACTGCCATATTACAATGGCGGATAACAAGATGGCAGTCGGCAAACCTAACTACCACAAACCTGACGGGATCAAGGAACCCATCGGTGCACCGGAGGCAGTCACAATCCCTACAATGATGGTGGTTCCTGCCAGGCACCGCCATGGGGATTATGATGTCCCTCCGGGCCAGTCTTTTCATGGCAGTTTACTAGCCATTAAATGGCAGTCAGAAAGGGACATTAAGGGGCCCTAGTGGACCTTCATACCCCCTGAACCACAGACATGGGACCCTGGGGGGGTACCTGTGGTGACCACCTACATATCTGTGCACCTTATGACAGGCACTGCATGGTGTCTGCCATATAGTGCAGGGATGTGCAAAATTTCGATTTTTTGGACTGCACTTTGAAGGCGGTCACATTGTAATTTACTAAGCGGAACCGCCGGCTGCAAGCCGGGCGGTCCTGTTTCAGTAGGGAAGATGCAAAATTGGAAAGACCTCTCTTTGCTTTTAAAAAAAATAATAACTTATGCAGTCAATTGGTACATACATATAGGGATGTGCCACAATCGAGACAAAGAACCTTGGAGCATACTATTGCGAATGGCAATGTCCCATGTGGGAATTGTATGATGTGCAGCCAGTGTATTAACCCCTTCGATGCTTGTGACGGAACCATTCCGTCATCAGTCACGGTTGGGCTGTGCTGATGACGGAATGGTTCCGTCACAACCACACCCATTTCAATGAGGGGCAGCACAGGAGGGGAATTCCATTAGCAGCGATGGAGTTAAATCGAAGACACTGCAACATAATGGTATGACAATAGAGACACATACATTGAACAATTGCAAGAGTCGTAACATCATATACTTCCTTCGTTGCCCGTGTGGATCAGCCTATGTGGGGGAAACCAGTCGTAAATTGAGAATTAGACTGGCTGAACATAAATCAGCAAAAAAACCTAAAAAACTGACTGCACCCTTGGTAGTGCATTTTTTAGAGAAAGGACACAAAGAATCTGATTTTCAGTGGTTCATTTTAGAGAAGGTCACTTTAAATAAAAGAGGTGGCAATATGGAAGACAAACGTAAAATGCGTGAACAATGGTATATTTCAATTTTGAACACTGTAAGACAAGGGTTAAACTCATGAGAGGAATGGGAGAAACTTATAAGGTAAAATCGGCAACCATTTTGAATTGAAGATATAGTCTGAGTTATCTATATGTGTAATATAATTTATTAGATATAGATTAGGATAAATGAACTCAAAGAAATGAAGTTTTTTGGCTTTAGGGATATATAGAAATGGAGAAATGTATATATTATATATGCAGTAACCAAACTGATACTGTGGATAAATGGAGTGAGCACCTCAGGACTCACAGTTCCCATATAATAAATAAATGAACTACCAATCTAAAATGGTGGCGTATTTGCAACTAAAAGTTTAGGTTAGCCCATCAATGATGTTGCTTAAATTACTGCCTCTACCGCTAATAGCATTTTGATTCAAATAAAAGAAATAATAGTATTTTGAATAGTTATCATTGTATAATTCCTCATTATAACACGAACACTCGAAATTGTAAATCGGGCAACATGCAAAGACGGGATATACGACACCATTCAAAAATGGCGGCGGAATTTGTATTACAAACTTAGTTGTGTCCGCCATCGGTGTTGTAAGTAACCCGGAGGCAATGATGTGTGTTCCAGCCAATTAAGAATCATATATAAGGGCTTAGGAACACGCATCGTCCGCATACGTCGTTTGGTGGATGACTAAGGAGATTTTTTAATCCCGGTAAGTTTGATGGAGTAATAATGGCGTAACAGAAGTTCTTTGTGAGGTGGGCATTTGAATGGAATATTGTAGACATTTTAGCAGTAAGGGTGGGCGGAGAACTACGCTCCGTTCACGGAGTTTGCGAAGTTTCGGCAACTTCGCACTTCGCGGAGAGCACGAAGCTGTCGTCTACTTCGCAATCTACAGCGTCGCGTAGTAGTTTTTCTTCCTTGCGCGATCAATAGCATTCTCGCGTGCGCGGTAATGACTTACCGTGTTTCTGCGTTCGCTTTCTCGCTTTTCTCTCCCGGTCGCGTTCGCTACGATGTTTGGAATCCGGCCGCACAATCCAACCCGACTGTGAGAACACGATTACATCATTTGGACGCGCGACCACGTCATTAGGACGCGCGATCTTCTTACAGCGCTATGTTGGTAAGATCGCGTTTCCGAACACGCAGAAACTGCAATCTGGCACAGAATATCTCTCGAGCATGTTAACATTTTCTCTAAAATGTTCATTTAACCCCTCAGATTGTGATTTTTTTTGGGCTAGGAGTCCTCTTTTTGTTTCTACTCTTTATTTCAAGAGAAAGGAAGTGCCCCTGAGTCTCCAACTTCCTGTTCCTATCCACCAGGCTCTTCCCAGTGCTTTGTCCATGTGGTGTTCACTTTCATTTGGAATTGGAGCTGGAAGGATCACTCTTTGTGTTTGTCTGCTGCATCATAGCATTTAATTGGATTTATTGAGGAATTTTGGATTTGAACTTTTCTTTCACAAGTAAGTTTGACAATTGAGAATTGGTGTACTGTATAAATGTTTTTTTTTTTTTTAACTACAGTTTTCTGTGCTTCTTAATCTTTCCTAAATATTATTATTGGGGGAGGCCTGTACTGTTTTGGTATGTTTGCACAGTGCTGCAACGCGACCTTACAGTTTTTGTCGTCTTCGCGCGCTCAATGTGCGTGCTCGGGGGCGCGATCACGACGTTTTGTTCAGTTCCCTGCCGAACACGCCGAATTTGCATTCTCGCGAACAATATCTCTCGAGTTGCCTAAAACATTCCCGAAAATGTAGATGCTGTTCATTTTGCTAATAGAAACTCCTCAGGTTGTCATTTGCTCGTAGTTTTTCGAGCATGAACCACTCACTGTTTCTGTCCTCTATGTACCTTGTTGTTTGAGGGTGGCCTGACCATGTGGGCGGCTTGGTGGCGGCCATGTTGTCAAGCCAAGCATTGACTATTTGCCATAGGAATGTATTGTCTATTTTTCTGTCTTCTCTTTCTTTTCCTGTTTTTGGGGGTGGCACTGGCCCGGACATGTGGGGGCGACCATTTTGTGTGACCTTCCATCCTGGTTGCCGCAGGCCTCCAAAGTAGTGTGATTTTTTTCTGCCAGTAGGCCTAGAGTCCCAGAGATAGTCAGCTGGGATGCTTGATGTAGCGGTTTCCATTTTGTCTGTTGAATTTACCATCATTTAGGGCATGGGTGGCAATGCATTGAATTTTCAGATGTGGTGTTTGGGGTGTAGTTAACTAGTTATCTCTTTGGGGGAAAACTCCAAATGCCTTTGTGTTGTTGTGTAACTTTCAAACCTTGTAGCCATGGGGATTTTCTTTTGTGCATTAAGCTGTGATGTATGCATCCTCCTTTTTCTGCCATATAGGGAGGGATATAGGCCTGGTTGAGTTAATTTTTTTCTGGCCTTTGCCCTTTACCCATGTACCTGTGATGAGTGCCCATGTGGAGCTGTGGTGGTAGTATTAGTAGTGTGCCGTTTTGTTTTTGACAAATTGGCCTGTGTCTTGCCATTGTTCCTGTTGGCTTACTACTGTTCACATCCCCATTGCTATCTGCTGCAGGTCACTGATGCTGCATCCATGATGCACAAATTATGGATAAACAAGTTCCACTTCCACTACATTTGCATTTTAATTCTTTTCTATTCTTACTCTTACTGGATGTACTAATACTTCTAGTAGTAATTAAAGCTAAAATAAATCCATATTCAACTGATGTTGTTCTGCCTTCTTTGCTTGTAGGTGCACAAAAGACTGAAGAGGAGGTGTCTGTCATCATTCATCGCCTGTTCTACTGCCAGACGGACGTCCTTCTGTACTACGTCACGTGTGGTGTGAGTGACTAACCTGACCAGACATCATTCTCAGCAACTTGTGCAACTGAGTGCTGCTGCTGACATCTGAAGAAGATGGGCCCAAAGAAAGCAGGTACCAGGTCCTCCAAAAAAGTTGCTGAGAAGTAGGAAGAGCAGAAGAAGGAAGTGACACTTAAGTCTGGTGTTGACCCAAAAACCTTTTTTGGGAGAAAAAAAGTACGCCTGCAGCAGCAGTGACCGGGGTCCAAGCTGGGGCCAGCACCTCCACATCAGTGGGCCCAAACCACCACCCCAGGCCCAAGCAGATGAGTGGGGAAGAGGTAGCCAGCCTAATGTTGGAAAGCAGTGATACTGAGCATGACCTGAACTTATCGCAAAGTAGTACACATTCCACGCAAGAGGGAACACAGCAGAAAAGTGGTGAACAACAATTAGCGCCCGCAATAGTAGATGTTCAACAACCACCGCCTGCAATAGTAGATGCTCAACGAAAAGAACAACCACAACCACCACCTGTAATAGTAGTTCCACAACCACCGGCCGCAATAGTAGATGTTCAACAAAAACAACTACCACAACCACCGCCTGCAATAGTTGTTCAAGAACCTCCACTGGCAATAGTAGTTGTTGTTCCTCCCGAAGTCGGGGCAGTTCAGGAAATTGAGCCTGATGCAGAGCAAGAAGAGGCAGCACATCCTGCAGGAGATCTATTGGGTTCCAAATCCCCACCAAGGAAAAGGAGGGTTAGTCCATTGAGTTCTTCGCCAAGCATCCCTTCTGATGATCTTGATCTCAATTGGGAGCCAGAACGATCTGAGCATGAGAGGGAGAGACATCCCAAGAAGACCAGGCTAGGGAAAAGGATGGTTCCAGGAAGGCTACCACTTATGGAGTGCAATGTTCAGCAGCCGGATAATGATAATGATGGTGATGATGAGTCAGACCCAGTCATCACAAGCATTACTCCTGGCCCTGAGGACATGGAGACCAACATTTTAACCCTATCAAGAATGGCTGCGACTAGGGATGTAGTAGCACACATACCACCAACACAGGCCACACCAAAACTACCTCCAGCTTCCATTTTTACATTTGCACACAGCCGGCAGCGTCCTACATCCAGTTCCACCTCAGCAGAAGGAGGTAGTGGTACTACTGCGCAGCCACATAGTGCAGTTCACCACACAACCTCCAGTTCATCCGGCATTGGAAGTGGCATCTCTAGCAGGAGACAAAAGTTAAGCTCCCCACTGTGGGACTTCTTTACAGTTAGCGCAAATGAGGAGAACATTGCTATATGCTCAATTTGTCATTCCTCTGTTAGTCGTGGTAAGCTTGGCACAAACTATGGTACCGGAGGCCCAATGACCCATTTGAAAAAACACCACGCAATCAAGTGGGAGGACCACCTACGTATCATAAAAGCTGGAACCATTAATGTTGGTGGGGAAGCAGTAGAAGGTCCACGGAACACACAGGAAGAAGAGGGAGACATTCTATCTGGTAGTGGTACACCAAGTACCCCTGTCCCACTCCCCAGCACTGCAGTGGTATAACCCAGATCCTCCGGATCAGCAACATCTCTGTGGCACCAGAGTACGAGTAGCCCGGAGACACCAAGGAGTACGGGTGCGAAGTCTGCGACACAAAGTACTGCATCGGGCATATCTGAAAGAAATACCAAGCAGCGTACCATTCTTAGCATGTTTAGGCAGGAGGGAAAGTACGAGCGCAACCACCCAATAGCACGTTTATACAATGCTAAGCTTGCTAAAATGTTAGCTCTGGACCTTCTCCCATTTTCTTTTGTTGAAGGGATGGGTTTCCTGGAATTTGTGTCAACCCTCTGCCCAAAATGGAATGTTCCCAGCCGCTACTATTTTGCCAGAGTTGCTGTTCCAGCACTACACCACGACGTGCTGGAATTGCTTGGAAAAACCTTGCAGCAGAGTACAGTGCATAGTATCCACCTGACAACAGACATGTGGAGCAGTACCCAAGCCACAGATTACATGTGCATCACTGCACACTGGATCTCTTTTTCAGGTGTTAGAGACAAGATATCTACAGGCATTGACAATACTGAGATTTTTAATGATACTCGCAAACATGCAACTGTAGCCATGTTTGCTATGGAGAAATCGCATACTGCTGCAAACATTTTGGATGAGTTCAACAGCAAGGTCTTTGAATGGCTGTGACCAAGAGGCCTCAATATTGGTTTTGTTGCCACCGACAATGGCAGTAATGTAGTTAAGGCCATGGCAGATGGCGGCTATTTCAGGGTCCCGTGTTTGTCACACTGCATCAACATTGTGGTTCAAGACTTTCTGAAAAGTGAAAGCAAAGTCAGCAACTTACTGACCATTTGCAGAAGAATCTGCACGCATTTCAATCATTCTTTTAAAGCCTGGAAGCAGCTACGGGTCATTCAACGTGAGTATAAAATGCCAGTCAAAGCACTCATTCAGGAGGTACCAACACGTTGGAACTCTACGTATTACATGCTCGAACGGCTGTTTGAGCAGTACATACCACTCAATGAATATGTCATGACAAGATCAGGGGATAATGCTGTTAAAGACATGACCGTTGAGATGTGGCAATGGGACCTCATTAAATGCCTGACTGAGATGCTACTTTCTTTTGAGGTCTTCACACGTGCAGTCAGCAGGGAGGACTGTACTATGAGCCAAGCAATCCCACTGTTGTACATGCTTGAGCAAGAGCTGAAGGAGGTGTCTGAAACGTACGAAGGTGTGGGAAAACGTGAAGCATGTAATTTTGCGAAGTCCTTAGCAAGGCGCTTATCTCAGAATACAAGGATTCAAAATAATATTTTGTCACATGAACATTACATTACTGCCACAATTTTGGATCCACGGTACAAATTATTTGTGAACAGTAATGCAGTAATTCCTTTTTCTAAAGAGGATGTTTCCAAGTACAAAACTGTAATAGCCAAGGAAGCCACTGATTTAGAAAATGAACGGCTCTCAATTAGAGGCCTTCCAGTGCCAGCCCAGGACAGTGCAAGTACTACTGAGCATCCTACAGAGTCAAGTTCTTCTTCACAGCATGCGAGCAGTGCGTTTGCTTCCCAGCAGTCACCAACACAAACAATAACACCAACCACACCAACAGGATCTGATTCATCAGACACAAGCAAAATAATAGCTGCTTGGTTTCTACAGAAAGGGGTGGGGAAGTCTGTTGCTGCCGCAAAGCAAAAAGAGGACGAGCAAACCAGAGCACCAATGAACATTGAGCGGATGGTCCAGGCCTATCTGGATGACACAACAGAGGTGTTCATGGAGCAAAGCCCATTGGTGTATTGGTATAGGACAAGAAGCCAATGGCCACTGCTTAGCAGGCTGGCGATAAAGTATCTAGCTTGCCCTGTTGCAAGTGTCTCTTCTGAGCATGTGTTCAGTGCTGCTGGTGCCATTGTGACTGTGAGAAGGACCAGTCTCTCGCACAAAAGCGTGGAGAGGTTTACCATGATAAAAATGAACCAGCACTTGATACCACCAGACTACAAAGTCCGTGAATCAGAGCTGGAAGAGGAGAGCGAGTCTGAAGAAATAAGTATTGGGTTGCAGGACCTACTTCTGTCAGAAGAACCACCAGGGTTTGAGGACGAGCTCCTCTTCCCTGACAACTAGCCCTTGCGGTGCCAAACGTAATCAACATCAATCACAGGTAAGAAGAGAAGTTTGCTGGGAGGTATACTGGAGGAGAGGCTGGTAGTACTAATAGGACAAATATAACTTTGAGTGAGGGGCACAGCATCTATCTGTTTGCATGTTACACATGTGGTCAGTTAATAAAGTATTTCAATCAAACACTGGCCGCTGCCCTGCATCTAGAGTAAACCTTGTGACGTACAACAGTAACCCCACCACAAAACAACATCATATCATATCTGTATAAGTTGAAAATAAATAACATTTATTCATGTATAAAAATAATATCCTCCTATCCCACCCCTATCCCCACCCTAACCCCAACCAATGTCCAAGTCCAAAGAATGTCCCACAAAAATAACCCCAACACCCAATTCCCACCCACCAACAAAAGTATTAAAAAAGGGGCAAATCAACAGGGTCCGGGTCCATTACAGTTGGCGGGCTTTAAGGTGTTTGTCCACAATGATTTTTACGCGCTCCTCTAATTGGTCCTCCAGCTGGGCCATCCGGAGGAGAAGTTTTTGCCGAAAAGCACGGCACCTGCATTTGCATCCATTGTGTGTGGGGGTGGCAGATCTTAAAAGCCGGCGGTGAGCGGCTGCCTGGCCACGGCGCCATACTCCTGCAGGTGGAGCCTTGCTGGGGCCAGACGCATTGGAAGAGGCAGCAGCTGCTGCCGCCGCCTCCTCCTCCTCAGCCTCAGCCACCAGCTTGCGGTACTCCTCCACAATGGCCTGCAGTTTCCTTTGCCGGGCCCTGGCTGCCAACTCCTTCCGCGATGGTTTTGAGGAAGGAGTATGAGTATCTATAAAAAAAGAAACAGAATTGTAACTGAAACTCTTCATAATTACTTCAACAGTACATTGTGGCATAGTAGCACTACCAAGCGCAGTACATACAATTGATGTCAACTTTTAGTATCTATCTAATCTGTCCTCCTGCTTCCCCTGCCTGTAGCATTTGTTGAAGTTTTTTCCGGCATTATACTTGCCCTAGTACTGGGTGGCCTTGAGTACACATAAGAAGAACAAAAGTCTTTTTTGTATCCTTTTAGTTTTTCAAAGTAAGACTCTGCTTCCAGTGACAGTCTTCACCTATGATGAATATACAAATACATTTAGGGGGCATCCACCCATTAAAAGTCAATGTCTATCATTCTTTATTATCGGCTTAGCTGGTTTCACTTTCACCAGCAACCACCCATGCGTCCACTCCTTCCTTGCCTTGGGTTTCATTGACACAAACTCCGCTCATGATTCTTGCTATCCACTGTATCCATGCACCCATATTCTTTTGCCCAACCAGGCCTGCATTTTCTTTGACCTTACAGTTCTACCCATCCTTTAACAACCCATGTATCCGATTTATATCAGCCATGTGAATGAACCTTACAAAGTATCCTTCTATGGTAGTTTGTCTTATTATTACATCTCTTTAGTCCTTCCTCCTTCCACCCTAGTTCACTTCTTTCCCTTTTTGTTCAACACATCCCTCAGGTCATCTGATCTGACTTTTAGTCTTCTCCAAAAGTTACACAGCTGAGTTGGAGTCTGATGGAAGAGGCCTTGTTTACTCAACTCAAACTGGTAATGCTACAAAGGGTGTCTTCTTCAACCATTGTATTTTGTCCAGTACAACTTCAAATTCATACTTTCTTAATAAGTCTCATCCACCTAGTAATGCAAATAAGTAATGAATATAACTTACCACCGCCCACCGCTGAACTTTCCTCCCCCACTGATGCTCCTGCAGGTGCCGCGTCCTCTGTCCCCTCCTGGATGGCAATCTCTTCGCCGCTGGCCCCGTCGGCACTGGTGGTTAGTATTGATTGTGCACCTATAAAAACAAGTACACCTTTTTAGATGCCTGCACACCTCCCCCTATTTTACTAGTTGTACTTTTTTCACCAGGAAGGAAGATTGAAAAAACAGTTACATACAACAAGAATCGCTGTGACAGTGTAACTAGTCCAAATTGCGTCCAATGTACAGCAGTCACATTAGACAGAGTTTAGTTTTAATTTATTAGATGGTCCCTAGGGTCATCTAATCTACTCCTACTCTAGTCTTTGGAAAGTTAGCCTGAGCCATATAACCATTTTTTGATCTGTGTCTACTGCTTTGCCCATGTTACCTTGCAGCTTGTTGCACAGTAAGAAAGACACCATTGAGGCCACATGAGTCTCGCATACAATTGACAAACCAGTATTGTTAGTCCATAATGTTGCACTTGTTGCCATGTGATGACTGCTAAAAACTGGCATAGTTGTATTCACTGTCTAACGTCCAACATTTTTCTCATAGGCAGATGAGAAGAGAAGATTGCCTTCTACGAAACAAGGGATTTGCAGAGCTTTCAAAAGATGCATGTGTAACCACTAACAGTATACGTTCAATGGTGAGAGGTCTCCCACAATTCACACATTTCTCTATCGTGCACTAGATGTACAAAATGTACAGTATTTAATCTTCTTCATTTTGCATGGTGGAGCAGGATGTTTTTCATCGAAATACTTACAAGTTACAACAATAAAAAGCTTGTTAATTATTACAAAAAATAAAGTTTTTGAACTTGCACGTAGACTCCGTGGTATATTTTCAGTGTCTGGGGTGCTGGGGACTGAAACGAGTGAGTGAGCGAAAGGGTCTTCTACTCTTCTTCTTCTGTTCTGGCGTGGGTTGTGTATTAAAATCATTGGGTATATCTAACTATCTTTGTGTGGGGGTCGGGAGTGGGACAATTGACTATGACCGAGACACTTAGGTAGGTAGACTAGACGGTCATTGGATTATGGGTTCTTCTGACTGAGTTCTGTGACCAGGGTGTAAGGTCCAACCTCCCTATCACCAACATCACCAACATCCTATTTTCTTCTTGTACATAGTTGTGTATGTGCAGAGAGAGAATAATAATAACCACAACAGTAGTAGAAGTATACTAACTGAACAAAAATTAGTAGGCAAACATGTGGTTGTGCATTTTTGTTGGTGGGAATTGAGAGACTGGAGATTACAGAGGACAACGCAAAAGACAGGAGTGGACCCAATGGCTACAGCTATTATATCACAGCTTTATTCAGAAGAATACCTTAACTAAAGAGTCGCCAACAGGGCAAGCTTTGCTACACACAGTCTAATAGTAGTAGCACAGAGACTCTAGGGGCAGAGGCAGTTTGAAGGAACTGAAAGTCAGGGATGGCATTGGATAGTTACACAAAATTTGGAAAACAAATGTAAGACCAAAGAAGGTTTTGCTAACATTGAATTACGAAGGAGGATTAATAGGTTGGAAAAAATAAGGTGCGTTAAAAGGTTAGGGAAATATAATTGTTAATAATATAAGCACTGTAGGACTTACTGGGGCCAGCAGCAGGATCCGCGGTAGAGGAGCGCTCCTCCTGTGGTTGTCCCGCCAACTCGGACCCCGTCTTCTTGCCCCTGGGTGGTGCTGATCATGTAAGAAATAATAAAGAAAGAGAAGCATTAAGTGCTGTGAAACAAAGACCTCATTCAAAAATCCTCTCAAACATTTTAGGGAACAACAATTCCAATAAAATTGACTTCGAAGTATAAATGACTACTGGCTTGCAATATCCACAGACCGTCTACTTATAGAACACTAATCAAATGTGCCATAAACATTCTGATTGCAGAATACTAACGAAGCCAGTACCACCTGACCTTCACCACCTATTCAAGAATCCAGATGGGCCAATTGTTCAGTAAGTCGACATTTCAATTTTATTTTTGCCCGCAAACATGCATAGATGATGAGATGGAGGACACATGCATAAATTTGTACATACACATAATTGTTGGTTGCTTGCGTCAGAACTGCTACTGACTCACCTGACCATGCTATTGCTGTGCTAAGCCTACCACTCAGTAAACAAACTCAAACCGGTTCTATGGAGGGGTGGGGTAAATAAGAACTAACTAAGCATTCAGTGACAGAGGAGGCGTCATGCAGACCGTTAAAAAATATGAAGCAAGTAATACTATCCATCCACCACTATTTCACTAAAGGACAATGGGACTAGACTCTAGCAATAGCATCAACTAACTTCAGTTCCCTAAAAACTCTAACATCAATAATCAGCAGCCCAAGCTAGCGCTAAGTTACTAACCAGTAAGAGAAGTGGCGAGCAGCACCTGTGTCATACAATAACAGAAGAATTTGAGACTGAATTCATCGGCAATGTAACTAAGCGCACCAGTAACCGTGTTACTTATTCATCCAAGGACTATACACAATACTTGTACTACTATAATGCAAGGCAGCCGGCTCTTGGGCGCAGGCTCCTTGCCCTTCGAGCCGGTTCTGCTGCTCCCCTTTGCCATGGTTCTGGGGTGGAGGTGGAGGTGGAAAAGAAAGTTAGGGGAAGAAGTAGGAGCTTAAATAAAGAAGTAAAATAAAACAGTAAAAAAGCTAAAAAAAAGGTGGAAAAGTAGAAATAAAATGCAAAATATAAACTTAGGGACAGAGAGAGATAGATGAGAAGTAAAAAAAGTAAGAAAAACTGTGAAAAGAGGTAAGGATTGAAGAGATATAAGATGGATAGAAAACTAGACCCAGAACCATAGCATAGAGTGGGAAAAACAAGATGGCCGCGCCCATCGCGACCACGTGGGTAAGTTCGCGCGAGATTTCACGCGAACACGCACTTTGTCAGTGTGAACAAGTAGTTGTGTTCCCGAACAAGACGTGCACCGCGCGAACGCGTTATTCGCGACCCGGAAGAGGAAGTAGGGGACGCGGTCGGGCGGGACAATTGAAAAAACAAGATGGCGCGGCCATAGCCCACCACATGGGTAAGGTCGCACGCTAAAATCCCCCGAACACGCAGACAGCGCCCCGAACACGCACTACGCGCTCCCGAGCAAGAAAAACGGCTCGCGAACGGGACCAGCAAGCTACTACGCAAGCTCTCGAAGCTACGCGAAGTTCGCGTAGTGCGAGAACGGCTTCGCGTAGCTTCATGGAGTGCGGCTACGCGAACTACACCCACCCCTGGCCTTTACCTTAAACAAAATTAGCCGAGGATGGCGGGGATCGGTATGTGTTTAATAAAATTGCAGTAGTTTGATGTGCGCTAACCATTTAAAATCGGGGAAGTCAGGAGGATGGCGCACTTAAAAGCACAAGTATATGGGTGTCAAAATTGAACATTAGTTAATTATAAATTGTGGTAGAATATTTTGTAGCACTGACATAAATAATGGAGTGCACATTCGTAGACTAGGTACATGTAGCGTTGGAAAGTCAGTATGCTCACAGTGCTTTAACAGAAAGTTGGAGTGTTCAATTTAAGATAGGAGAGACGATAGAAAACAGCATGTGATAAATAAGAAGTCCTCTAACTAAATAATATATGACTGCTATAATGTAAAAAGTGTGATGTATATCTGTCCACAAATATGGGGCAACACATAGGAGATATCGGTATATTAGTGAATACATTGGCCATACTTCCTAGTAGGTTTTCCTTATATTTAAAAAATCTTTTTTGTGTAGGTTCACTTCAGAATGATGAACATTTAAACATTTGAACAAAAGCCAATTGAGCAAATAGAGTTTTGTAATATTTTTGATAAACAACTTGACATAAAATAACTGTAATCAGTTTTTTTTTAAACACATGAATATTATTGTTTTTAGATTGGATCGCCAAACGTGTGGTGGATATAAATAGGGGGAAAAACCCCCTCAAAGAATGAACAATACATATGACAATAATTAAAAGAAGACGTGGAACCTTACATTCACAGGTATTACAAATGTAGAACAAACAATATAAGTTCTATGGCGATATATTTACACCACTTTAGTAATAAGGGTGTAATCTTTGTTTTAGGACTGTTCTCCTGCCACTGGTGGAAACAAACTGAACAATCCCCTACTTCCTGTATGCTTAAGGCCTATTGGCCCTGGTATGTATTTTTAATAAGGAGAATGCAAATTAGCAGATTAACCATCTCCCAAGAATAATTGAGTTATCTTACTCTGATCCTATATACCTTGTATACAGGGAATTGAAAGAAGGGCTTTCCAAACATCTTTTGAAGTTAAGAAGTTCACCATTTTTGAACATTAGGACGATATCCCTTGAGGACATTTTTGGGCAACCTGTGCTGAATATGGTGGGTATCATGGACACTAGGTGTGCCTTAAACAAAATGAAGGAGGTTGTTAAATCCCTTCTTTCCACATCTGTCTTTCAGAAATAAATATGTTCTTTATCAGACATAACAACCCACTAGTATTAACTAACAGTGGTTTGGATGCTTATTTCATATAAGTAAGCCTTTACAACATAAGAAAAGTGAATGAGTGGATGTGTGTTTAGAATGAATTTGGAGTTCCTTGAGTTGGGTCTTTTTTGTTAACAACAGCAGTAAACTCAAATATTAGTACAGCACCTGTTTGTCTAACTAAGTCCACAAATCTACCAGAAACCTTAATAATTAAAATTAACAGAATTATGTGCAATATACATTGTTGTTGCTAAATAATATAAATAAAATGTTTTTGTATGTATATTTATATAGATATGCAGTGTTGAAATAAATGTGTAGCAAGCCTGAAGAAGGAGGTGGCTCCACATAATCCTCCAAAATGTGTCGCTGTCTTTTTGCTCACAAACCACTGAATGCATTTGTACATTATCTTTTGACATAAGTAATCAATGTTATACCAATGTGAAGATTGTTATTAATTTCTATACATTTTTTTGTATTTTTGTGACTTGGTTTTTATAGATGTTCTTAATGTGTATATTGCTGTGCTATTTTTAGCAAGATATTTTTAATGATTTTATATGAATAAGCTTAAAAATAAAAATAAAATTTCCGTCACGGAAAATAATTCCTGTCTAATGGTTGACTTTCTGGTGTTGAAGGTACTGACCCTATGAGTGTTTTGGAGTGTGGTTGATTACTGAGGTATGATTGGATACATTGTATGACAAGAGAATATCCCAAAGGGAATTTTTCTCAGACTTAAGCGTCAGTAGGGATGCGCCATCCTAATCAGGCGCAAAGTTCCAATATTCATTTCAACGTGGGATTCATGCTTCAGAAATATTTTATGATTTATATGTTTATCCTATGATGCACTGGCCTATAGGGGAAAGAGATCAGAGGCATTGATATTTCTTTGCATATCAACTTCTTAGATATTTCTTTGCAAATCCACATCTTGCCCCAAGAACCACAACATAGATTCAAGTAGAATGTACATTATGCATAAAAAGGCTCTGAGTTTTCACGTCATATCCGCCTATTTTGAAAAGTTGAAAACTGCTCACAGGTCAATATGTGTGCCAATATGCTAGAATCTAAAGAAGCTAGACAATAATGCCTTACAACATAGTGTTCATAACAGCTAGCTCTATAACGATGGTTAGGATATAAAATGTATGAAAAAGAATGGTGAATCATATTTATTTACTTTGTTGACTATACATTTTAACCTACAGAACAACTAATGTACCATGAAAAGCAAATATACAGAAGGGCATACTTAGAACTCTTTTTGATTTTTGATTCCTGTAGAAGTAGGGTAAACCAGAGATTGGAAACATACATGTTAGGGGTCATAACTGAAAACAGTTTTTGGTTTTCTTATGTGTGGCTTATTTTAAATGTGCATTATTTGAGTGATGGTTTTGAATTAAACCATCCTTTACTAAGTAAAAGATCTTGCAAACAAGAGGCATGATGGTAACTTGACTTGTTCATAACAATAATTTAATGATTGAACGTGTCTTTCATTGAGAAATCTGACCAATGTTGCCTTTAGGGCCAATCTAATGGGTCTTCCTTTGAGGACATGCCGAATAACCCATGCTAGGTAGAGTGGCCAAGACTACTTGGATGCCATTTTCTCTGACTGTACTCACAAGTAAGCAAAAAGATTAGATCTGCTTAATATGGGTCACTTGGCTGCTTAGGACTGGGCCTTTAAGCAAAAAAGCTTAAAAGCAGAAAAATAAAATGTTAAACCTTAAAGTCAAACATTTGAATGTATGTCTCAGGCATAATTATGATGATGATCATAATGATATTAAAGTATAGAATTATAGATGGGATACAGTGACAATGGAATGTAAGTCACCAAGACTGATATTAAGTAGACAATACAAGTAAGGCTTGAGCTCTCTATGATATCACTCATAATCCTGCAGTAAAAAACATTCGCAGTATTCATATTTAGACCCATGCATACTTTTATTTTGTGGATAGCCCCCAAAATCATCTTCCCCTGCTTTAAACTGCTAGCAAGAGCAGTGTGGAGCTATGCATAACATGGATTCTCTTACCTGTCCCAAATGTAAAAAGACAACAGGTATTGGAATGGCCAATGGGTCTTGCCTTTGGGGCCTTATAAGTATTTCGCCATGCAGCACATTAGCCTGGGTGCTACAGCATCTATTGATCCTTTTTTTGCCATTGGTGAATGGCCACACATGCCCAAAGGAAATATTTGCTTAGGATCATACAGTGAAGGGAAGCAGGTAAGCAAGTATTGATCCAGTCTTGCCGTAGGATGAGAAAACCTGACACAGAGATAGCAGGTACAACTCAGGGCCCTCATACCCAATCACCAAACCATTAATGCATTTATTTAGGGAATGTCACACCCCAAACACCCCTACCGGAGCTACTCCTCTGGATAATGGGCACTTATATTCCGTGCCTCACAGATGAGACTGTGCTATCTACAGCATTAATGGGCTTTTCTGCTGCCCGCAAGGCTCTGAGGGACAAGAGCCATGATTTGCATGCTTTTTCTCACTCCACACTAAGTGGATAGTTACGATGACGGGCGGACTTCAGTCCGCCCGCCATCTTATTGCATTTGTGACCACACCCCTACAACGGGACGTTCCCACAGTGCAAATTATTATGCAACCACCACTGTGGCGCTCGCATTGCCCATGTTTAGTATTGCGGCGGGTGCAGCACTCTGCAGCACCTGCCGCAAGACAAAACAGACACCCCACACATATCCCTGCACTAAGTGGCAGGCACCATG
Source organism: Lissotriton vulgaris (assembly GCF_964263255.1). Lineage (NCBI taxonomy): Eukaryota > Metazoa > Chordata > Amphibia > Caudata > Salamandridae > Lissotriton > Lissotriton vulgaris. The sequence goes on from NC_141685.1 coordinate 910,469,618, forward strand.
TGTTGCCTACCACATGGTGCAGGGATATATTTGGGGGCATCATAGGTGCCGTCAAAACCCAAAGTGGCGTTCCCACAAGGCAAATTATGATGTGACCACCACCGTGGCGGTCGCATTGCCCATGTTTAGTATTGCGGCGCGTGCAGCATTCTGCAGCACCTGTCGCAAGACAAAACAGACATCCCACACATATCCCTGTACTAAGTGGCAGGCACCATGTGGTGCCTACCACATGGTGCAGGGATATATTTGGGGGCATCATAGGTACCGTCAAAACCCAAACTCAAGGGCCGGGGGCACACTACAGGCCCCAAAGTCCCTTTCCGCCAGCCTTTTCATGGCATGGCCATAAAAAAGCTGGTGCAAAGGGAAAATATAATACCTACATTGGTGCCTGGCAGGCACCGCCAACATGGTAGAGACAACAAGCCCCTCCACCTCACATGCAGGCTAAAGGAGCCCTTTGAATGCGTGACTGTTAGACTTTCTGACTTTCCATTGTAATATTGCGGGTGGGAAATATGTCTCTGATGATGGGGAGACCGCCACCGACAGCCTGTCGGTGGCGGTCTCCCTGCCATTGTAAGCAGACACTAAATTATGTGTTTATTTATGTATTTGCTGCATGCACATACTCAAGGCTTTGTTGGGTTAAAGTCTTGTACAAACCATGTATATTTATTTATGACTCTTTTAAATGCAGGTAGTAACACAAAATTCAAGTATATCGAAAAAAATCTAACCTATGGGGGAACTAGGATTCAACGAAAGCTTGTTGTAATCACCCTACTTGCAAAAAGACTCTTTTTCTATAGAACCCTCACACACCAGGGTTTCCCCTAGGTGGCAGGCTTCATCATTGGGGGTCCACTCAATACTCTACGGATTGAGGCGTGCTGCAACTTGCAAACTACGTAGGAGCACTTAGTTATGGACTATGTGAGGTGCAGTGATGTGGAGTGGAAGGAAAATAAATCTTAAAAAATACCTAACTAGTGAACTACTATTTTATTCCCACCCTAGCTGGTATGGTTAAAATCAGGGGTTAATACCAGGGAGAAACCTGACCTTAAGGAGTTTGGTTCCCTTAGTATTGCGTCTGTGTCAACATGCTTCGAGCTGTCCCCTACAAGCTCTTCATCAGGACTACACGAGGTCCAGCCTGTGCATACCACTCCGAATAACCACTCCTAATAAATCCCATAATGAGGATACAGTGAAGTGCACACCTAATGTGTATACACAAAATACATACGGTTACTTAATGATACTCTGTATCTGTAAAAGAAGAAGCAAAGAGATACATTAAAAACAACTGCTGCCCGCCAAACAAGTCGGCAGGCCATATAGTCTTGTAAATACATCAAGCTCCTTACCTAGATCAATGCACACGTATATAGTGCGTGCCCCTAGTGCCTATGTTGTGTGCTCATCTTGTGTGAAGTGAATGCGTCACACTCGATGCCTGTGAAAACAATCTTAATGAAAACTAGTGAGAAAAGAAACCATGTGACAAACAACATGAAAAATACATGTAGCATACGATGACACGTACTTCTAGTTAGGCAATACTTTTGCCTCATGGTAAACAACAGGGGTAGAGGGGCTTGTAGTCACACCCTAGAAATGGAGATAAGACACTTATTTAGCCATTTTATTCTAAAGATAAAAACCTGAGGATGGTAATTGCTCACCGGAGTACAGAAAGGCCCCCTCATCTTTGTACTTACTTCATCAAAACACGCCTCTCGGTTCGTTACCTACTACTGTCCCTGGAGACCGCATATTAATGCTTGTGTCTGCCGGGTTGCTATTTGAAGCAGTTGGCGTGGAAGTGCTTTGTCATCCTGCTGAACTACTAGATCGTGTACTATCAAACAAAATGGCCACCCAAATTAGGACAATGGCGGGCAATCTTAGTAGTATACCAATCCTTTTATTTCGTTTAAAACTGATTCTAGGCACACCCGTGGTGAGACAACAGGGGAAGGAGGTTCTTAGTTTGTTTGTAAGTGGCCCCTGTAAGTATTAATTTGTATATAGTAGACCTGAAACCAGTAGTGTCGTTTTTGTGCATTACTCATGATGAATTCTGAAGTTCCATGCACCAGCTGGGTTACGGACTACGCTTATGATGTCCAGGGTATTTCTATGACACCTCTGGTGCTCAGTGTAGCCTATGGTAACCAGAGCCAGAGATGTAACACTTGTCCCTAGGCAGAGAATATAGCCTATCGAGCTGGATCATCAGGTGCCCAAGAATAAGAATTATGCAGGTTATACCACTCCACCAATGGTATTTAGGTGTGTGGTATATCTTCACAGGCAATTGTTTTTGAGGTTTGTTGAGATCCAGACTGGCTACTCCTAATTGATTAGCCAATGAAGAAACCCCAAGGGATATTGTCATTTAATTCCTCGTTGTCTGTGTGGGGTTTATACACCCATCACTGCTCCTGTTCCAATAGTCTATGTTCCAAATTATCAATGTGACTAAGGTGTTCTAAAACCACCGGTTTCAGATCATTGGGTGTATGTTTCTGTTCCATGAAATGTGAAGGCATTTTTGTGGTAATTCAGTGATGTCTGATGTTACTGCGGTGTTCGCATATCCTGAGGCGCACTTTTCTTGTAGTCATACCTACATAATGTAGGTTGCATGGGCAGGTTATCATTTATACTACGCCTGTAGTATTAGAATTCATTAGCTTACGTAGTTCACGGCTCATTGTGTTATTATTAACGGTGGTAAAGTGGCACACACTACAATAACCGTTTGGGTAATGGCCTGTGGGTGGTGTACCCAAAACCAATTGATTCCTATCTCTGTTAGTTACTGATTTTGGGGGGTATGCACCAAAAAATCTTTCCAATTCCTCCCCCTCTGGTGGGAGAACATCGGTTTTAGGATGTTGAGTTTTCCGCTGTTTAGAATGCGCCACTGTTTTTTTTACTATCTTGGTAACTCAATTAGAGGCAATGTTAAAGGTCATGAAGAAGATAGGTCTTCTGTCTTTCGCTGTGTCCTGTTTTGAATGTATCTGAAGTAGGGCATGCCTGTGGTTATTGGCTACTCTATTCCTTGCTTTTGATACCAGACCTGCTGGGTATTTTCTTATTAGTAGTTTATCTGATAGCTTTTAGGCTTGTATTTTGAAGTCACTGGTCTAAGTAAAAATCCTCCTCAGCCTGAGGAACTGGCCAAAAGGGCCTTTAAATGTCTTGGGTAGAAGCTATCGTAAAGCAGTAAATGTTTTTTGCGGGTGGGTTTTTGTGTGTAGTTGTCTTTAGGTACAAAAGCAACAGTTGATGGACAGGATGCAGAATAATTTCATTCATTCACCCCTGTACAGAGATCTGGGCCTAAATCCATCATTTTTTTGCTCACCATGCCATTCCAGTTCGAACCTTGCCATATGCAAATCAGTCTTGACCCTATGCCCCATGTGAACAGTCCAGCCGGAACTGCAAAGCCAGGTCCTCCCTGGACTGGAAACAAGCATCCTATTACTGGTTTCGGGCTTTCAGCTCTCATCAGCCAGGATAGCTTGATTCCAGTGGCATGGCGAGCACAGGACTCAAGTCTGAGCAGACCCGTCCCACTCGAGGTGACAAATGCAAAAACAACAGTTGTATGGACAGAATGCAGAATAATGTCATATATTCATCCCAGTACTGAGATTTGAGCCTAAATCCATCGTTTGTTTACTCACCATGCCATTCCAGTTTGAACCTAGCCATATGCAAATCAGTCTAGACCCTGTGCCCCATTGGAACAGTCCCATTGGAACAGTCCTGATTAGCCAGAAACCGGTCCCAGGATGCTTGTTTCCGGTCCAGGGAAGACATGGCTTGGCAGTTCAGGCTGGACTGTTCCCATGAGGCACAGGGTCAGACTGATTTGCATATGGCCATGTTTGAACTGGGGTGGCGGAGTGAGCTAAATAATGATGATGGATTAAACCCAGATCAGTTGACTGGGGGTGAGTGCTTGCATTGTTCAACACTCTGTCCATCATCCCCTTTGGTTATGAGTTGTCTTCAGGTACCCTTCCACTGCATAAATATAGAGGTCCAGGAATATCAACTGAGATCTGCTCATGTTGTGAGTGAATCTGAGAAAAATGTCTTGAAGATTCAGCCAGGTGATAAATTCATCTGCTCTGGACTCTTCGTCCTCCCAAACTAGTAGAATATCATCGATGTACCTTTTCTAAAGTATGATGTATTGTCAATATGGGTTGGTGTCTGTCAGGATTTTGTGCTTCTCAAGGTGGTGCACGTATAATCTGGCCACACTTGGGGCGAATGTGCTGCCCATACTGGACACGTGTTGTTGATGGAATAAAGTGTTCTCAAAACGGAAAAAGTTCTCTGTTAGGACCCACTTGCAGCACTCTTACACCAGATGTCTCAGTGTGTGGTAGGTCCAGTTCTCTTCATACAGGACCTCCTCAATGATGTCTAGGGTCTCCATATGTGGTAGGCTGGTATAAAGGCTTTCGACGTCCAGCCCTATGAGGATGCTGGATCCTTGGTTGAACTGCAGGTCTTTAGGAAGACAAAGTACATCCTTTGTGTCCTGTAGGTATGTGTTTGTTCCTTGTACCACAGGATGTAAAAAGGCATAGGCGAATTTTGAAAGGGGTTCCTGTATGGATCCTATACCTGAAACAGAGGGTCGTCCGGGCCAGTCCTCCAGTGACTTTGGTATCTTGGGTGTGGTGTAGAAATAAGGGGTTATCGGGTAGGTGTTGATCAAGAATTCCCCTTCTTTCTTGGTCATCCAAGCTGGCCTCCTCCACCATGTTTGCGATCCCTACTCATAGGTGTTCTGTAGGGTCGTCTCTGATGCGCAGGTAGTTCCTCTCATCTTCAAGTAGTCACATGCACTCTCGGCGGTATGCCTCAGAGGTCTGTAGCACAATGGACCCCCCTTTGTCTGCCGGTTTCACAACTTTGCTGATGTCGTTGGCCAGTTGTTGGATGGCTTCATGTTCAATTTTGATTGTGTTGTGGAAGATTTTGATGGCCCTTGGGTCAATCTCCCCTACTTCCTTTAAGATAGCTTTTTCAAAGCCTAGGAGTTCCACAGGTAATGAGGCTGATGGGGGGTGAAGTTGGATTTCAGATGTAGGCCTGTGTCTCCATTTCTGGTGTCTGTTGTTGGCTTGTTATCAAAGTAGACCTGTTGTTTTATCTTCCGGATAAATTCATCCAACTCACAGCTCAGCTTGAATTTGTCCAGGCTTGGTGTAGGGACGAATCCTAAGCCTTTTTCCAGTACTCCTAGTTGGGTGCGTGATAGAGTTTTGCCCGACAGATTGACCATTAAGCTGGGCGGTTGCTGGTTGTAGGGTTGTTCGGGGGTCCATGCTCCTCCTTGTCATCCTTGTAGCTTCCAATGGGTTTGACCACTGTACTTGCTGTCCTCTTTTTGTTCTTCCTCTCTATGTGTCCCTTTGCCTCTCCCTAAAAAAGGAGTCGATTTTCCCGGGTATCAGGTTTGTTGAGCTGAGTTCCAGTCTGTGTAGGGTTGTTGTAATAACTGTGGGGTACATAGAGGAAGGGAGGTGGAGGTGGGGGGCCTTGGAAGGGGGGCCATCCATGTCCTTGTCCTTGTCTGGCTCGGTTCCTCATCCTTCCACCTTGGCTGCGCCTATTCCTGGCGGTACCCCTCCTGTTGTATCTTGTATCGGAGCTGTCAGAGACAGTTTCTGATCCCTCTGTGTCAGTGTTGCAACCAGGGTTTCTACCTGTTGGGTTGTAGTCATCTTGAGTGTAGGGGTAGACTCTCTCATGTGTGAAATTCTTTGAATCCTCCTTGAATTTCTGGTATTTTATTCTGGTATGTTTAGAATGCGCCAGTGTTTTTTGACTATCTTGGTAATACGATCAGAGGCAATGTTAAAGGTCGTGCTGCAGATAGGTCTTCTGTCTTTTTCGGTGTCTCGAAACATGGTGACACAGACGCAATACTAGGGGAATCAAACTCATTAAGGTCAGGTTTTCTCCCTGGTATTAACCCCTGATTTTAACCATACCAGCTAGGGGCAGGAATAAAATAGTAGGTCACTAGTTAGGTACTTTTAAGATTTATTTTACTTCCACTCTACATCACAGAACCTCACAGAGTCCATAACTAAGTGCTCCTATGTAGTTCGCAAGTTGCTGCAAGCCTCAATCCGTAGAGGATTGAGAGGAACCCCAATGATGAAGCATGCCACCTAGGGGAAACACTGGTGGGTGAGGGGTCTCTAGAAAAAGAGTCGTTTTTCTAGTAAGGTGATTACAACAAACTTTCGTTGAATCCTAGTTCTCCCATAGGTTAGGTAATACTCACATTTTGTGTAACTATACACTGTAAGGAGGGTAAACATAGCCTTAACCTCTACCTCGCCCGTTTTTTTGTTTTTTTTTAAACGCAGGTAGATTGGGCTTCATGATGATACGAAAGCAAGGATGCAGACTGCTCTGATCTTTCTCCCTCTCTTACCATCTTTTAACACAATAAAGATAATTTTAGTCTTTAAAACACATAGGGCCTTATTTAGATGCTGGTCGGAAAGCCTCTGACCCCAGGTCGGAGGCTTTCAGACCAACATACTTGGTTTGACTTGCGACCACCTAATAACAATATAGGCGGTCAGAAGTCATACCGGCCAGTCATTCTGGCTGGTTTCCGATGGGCTCAAGGAGCCCGTCGCCCAGACGGCAAACACAACATAATCCCTACGGACGTCGTTTCCACCGTCAGGATTCTGATGTTGGTTTCGGACAGGCTTTTCATGTTGGGCTGTCCACCATGAAAAGCCTTTTGGAAAGTGGCTTTGGGGACCCCTAGCAAGTTCCCCTTTTCCCTGCGGCCGCCAGTTTGTGGGCCAAGGTGGCATCTATGGTGTCCCCCTGTACACGGTGCCTGCCACATGGTGCAGGGATTTACACAAACTCCCATTTCTCTATGGGAGCTTGTGCTGCGGGCGCCTGCAGCACAAGCTCGAATAGAGAAATGGGAGTTTGTGATCACATCATAATGCGGTGTTTGGAACCAACAATCTACGGTCGAACGGTTTCCACACTGAAACGGTGTTAAGTGGACTCAAGTCTGCCTGATATCGTAATTAGGGCCTAAATTTCATGTTTTCATGCACTTAATTTCATGCAGCACGTTCAGCACCTGCGGCATTGTTGATCATGCTTCTCCCCTCTTCTCTGATCGATCTGAAGGGGCAGGGATTTTATTGGTCTTTTCTGTACAGGGTACAGCGGGTTTCAGAACATCGACCCCCTAAATAATGAGATACAAAAATATCACAACCAAAAAATTGATGACAAAATTATCATCATCATATCTTCATAATGGTAAGTAGTAAATATCGAAAAACAAATATCAATGTAAATAATATTGCTGTAATAAATATCGTATACATAAAATAAATTATTTATTTAATAAATTAAATAATAATATTAATTTAAAAAGAGAAAATACATGTAATATGTATTTTAACAAATATTACAAATTAACTCTGTTTTAAAAACATTAAACATACATATATAATACTTAGTATATATATTTACAGAAATCTACTTAAAAACAAATTTTAAACTAATAATTATAATTGATATTATAATTTCCAAATTATTAAATTATGCAATATTATTTTAAGAAAAGGTATGTATATATATATATATATATATATATATATATATGTTTTCTGGCGGCGCTGCGGTGATATTGAGACTACGGCGCTGCTTCGTGAGAACTCGTGTGGATTTTGTAACCGGTTGAGTGCTTCTCCGGTGAAGTGAGACCCCTCCTTCGTCCAGTGGCTTTGCGGCAGGAAGCCGTAACCTCCGGTGACCCGGAGGCATTTGTTTCTCCTGTTTGGGAGAGACCACGAAGCCCCAGGATACCCGCTTACATTGCCGGTTTGACAGCAGGATCCGACTCAGCTCTGTGACGGCGGTCTCAGGCTTGGGTTGTTGAACTTTCTTGAGAACGCGGCGATCTTTGTTTGGATACATCCTGTGTAGGAGTATTTTTCCACGTTCGTCGGTGAGCGGTATTCATCCACCAGCCGATGAACTGTGAGTAACGCAAGATTGTGCGTGTGCAAATGCTGTCCGTGTGTTGCAGAATAAATTAATTTACTCACGGAAAATACTGGGTCTCCTGTTTTCTGGCGGCGCTGCGGTGATATTGAGACTACGGCGCTGCTTCGTGAGAACTCGTGTGGATTTTGTAACCGGTTGAGTGCTTCTCCGGTGAAGTGAGACCCCTCCTTCGTCCAGTGGCTTTGGGGCAGGAAGCCGTAACCTCCGGTGACCCAGAGGCATTTGTTTCTCCTGTTTGGGAGAGACCGCGAAGCCCCAGGATACCCGCTTACATTGCCGGTTTGACAGCAGGATCCGACTCAGCTCTGTGACGGCGGTCTCAGGCTTGGGTTGTTGAACTTTCTTGAGAACGCGGCGATCTTTGTTTGGATACATCCTGTGTAGGAGTATTTTTCCACGTTCGTCGGTGAGCGGTATTCATCCACCAGCCGATGAACTGTGAGTAACGCAAGATTGTGCGTGTGCAAATGCTGTCCGTGTGTTGCAGAATAAATTAATTTACTCACGGAAAATACTGGGTCTCCTGTTTTCTGGCGGCGCTGCGGTGATATTGAGACTACGGCGCTGCTTCGTGAGAACTCGTGTGGATTTTGTAACCGGTTGAGTGCTTCTCCGGTGAAGTGAGACCCCTCCTTCATCCAGTGGCTTTGCGGCAGGAAGCCGTAACCTCCGGTGACCCGGAGGCATTTGTTTCTCCTGTTTGGGAGAGACCGCGAAGCCCCAGGATACCCGCTTACATTGCCGGTTTGACAGCAGGATCCGACTCAGCTCTGTGACGGCGGTCTCAGGCTTGGGTTGTTGAACTTTCTTGAGAACGCGGCGATCTTTGTTTGGATACATCCTGTGTAGGAGTATTTTTCCACGTTTGTCGGTGAGCGGTATTCATCCACCAGCCGATGAACTGTGAGTAACGCAAGATTGTGCGTGTGCAAATGCTGTCCGTGTGTTGCAGAATAAATTAATTTACTCACGGAAAATACTGGGTCTCCTGGTGTCTGGCGGTGCTGCGGTGATATTGAGACTACGGCGCTGCTTTGTGAGAACTCGTGTGGATTTTGTAACCGGTTGAGTGCTTCTCCGGTGAAGTGAGACCCCCTCCTTCGTCCAGTGGCTTTGCGGCAGGAAGCCGTAACCTCCGGTGACCCGGAGGCATTTGTTTCTCCTGTTTGGGAGAGACCGCGAAGCCCCAGGATACCCGCTTACATTGCCGGTTTGACAGCAGGATCCGACTCAGCTCTGTGACGGCGGTCTCAGGCTTGGGTTGTTGAACTTTCTTGAGAACGCGGCGATCTTTGTTTGGATACATCCTGTGTAGGAGTATTTTTCCACGTTCGTCGGTGAGCGGTATTCATCCACCAGCTGATGAACTGTGAGTAACGCAAGATTGTGCGTGTGCAAATGCTGTCCGTGTGTTGCAGAATAAATTAATTTACTCACGGAAAATACTGGGTCTCCTGTTTTCTGGCGGCGCTGCGGTGATATTGAGACTACGGCGCTGCTTCGTGAGAACTCGTGTGGATTTTGTAACCGGTTGAGTGCTTCTCCGGTGAAGTGAGACCCCTCCTTCGTCCAGTGGCTTTGCGGCAGGAAGCCGTAACCTCCGGTGACCCGGAGGCATTTGTTTCTCCTGTTTGGGAGAGACCGCGAAGCCCCAGGATACCCGCTTACATTGCCGGTTTGACAGCAGGATCCGACTCAGCTCTGTGACGGCGGTCTCAGGCTTGGGTTGTTGAACTTTCTTGAGAACGCGGCGATCTTTGTTTGGATACATCCTGTGTAGGAGTATTTTTCCACGTTCGTCGGTGAGCGGTATTCATCCACCAGCCGATGAACTGTGAGTAACGCAAGATTGTGCGTGTGCAAATGCTGTCCGTGTGTTGCAGAATAAATTAATTTACTCACGGAAAATACTGGGTCTCCTGTTTTCTGGCGGCGCTGCGGTGATATTGAGACTACGGCGCTGCTTCGTGAGAACTCGTGTGGATATATATATATATATATATATTCAAACAGAACTCCCAACGCGCCACTTCCAACCTTCAGATCAGCGAAGCGCAAAAGCAGGAGACGGACCACGAAATGGATGACAGGTCTTTTAATCCAGTTTAAGAAGTTTCATGCAGGAAATGCATAACGCGTTTCGGGCTACAAGCCCTTGTTCACATGCATAAGACAGTCTGCCACACTTTTACTTTTTATAATGCCAGGTGAAAAGTTGGTGCACGCCCCTCCCACCCATCATGTGGTCATAAACATGGTAAACACACTATGTATTGTGACATATGGAGAACAGACTGGATACATAATACAAATACCAGTATTTACAAAGTAAAACATTTTCTGTTGACACAAATAAATAAATACACATTATTTCCGGATAAATCCGTTAGTAACTCTGGTTCCTATAGAATATATCACCAGCAAGTATCCATGTATATCATGGGTTGGGCGAACCCTTCTTCAACATATGTCACTAGCATATTTAGTGGTGGGCATAGAGCAGAAAATAGAGACTAAAGTGCTAGAAAAGTGTGCAAACAGTGCATGTCCTAAAGTGCAAAACATATCAAATTGGTATTATATTTACAAGAGAGGAGGTAAAGTGCATGATCCATGATAAAAACTAACTGCGTTAAGAAATGATTAATTCATGCTAACTATACAGTTGGATCCAAGGTCACATTCTGTAAGATAAAAGCTTGATAAAAAACATTTCATTTATAAACAGGGTTCATCATAAAAAGTGATAAAATGTGCTACTGACAACACCCTGTGTGTAAAACAGTGCTAAAATAAACAAATAATGTCAAATATTAAGTTAAATAACTATATACAGGAGGGTTGGTACTACAAGGGGATTGGAACCCTGGCTAACAGGGATCCTGACTAGCCAGGGCCATCAAAACAAGTGTAAATTCATAGCTGATGACTTTAAAGACTGGTTCTACAAGATCCCTTGGTAACAGGGAACCTGACTACCAAGGGTAACGTGATTCAAAATAATGTACAGGAGAAGCCCCACAGAAGTCAGACAACAATAGACAAAGGCCAGCCTACAAAAAAGTATGTAAGTCTTCCGTGTTGTTGCCACTTGCTATCGAACTCCAGGATCATGTTGGATTCAAGTTGTCTGAGCCTCAGCTCTCTGTTACCGCCTCTTCTCAATTTAGGCACTGCCCCTACAACAAAGTATGTGAGACAGTTAATGTCCTTGTTGTGTTTCATCTCAAAGTGGCGAGCCACTGGATAACTGGGGTCACTATGCAGAATTGCACGTAAATGTTGGAGAATCCTAACGTGCACCTGCTGCTTGGTACTGCCAATATAATTCAAACCACAGGTGCACGTTAGGAGGTAAACTGCAAATTCTGTCTTACAGGTGTATTGGCCCACGATGTTAACTGCCTTATCACTGAAAGGGGTAGTATAATGAGATTTATTAACCCCAAACTCACAGGCGCGGCAACAAGAACATTTTCGAAAACCACCTGCAGATTGTAACCAATTCGTTTTTTCTTTTAGTTCCGGACATGGTTGATCCAGGACTGCACCCATATTACGCGCCCTACGAAAGGTTACAGTGGGTTTCTCCGGTAAAAGGGCCCCCAGGGCGTTATCAGATAAGATGATAGGCCAGTTCTTGTTGATAATCTGCCTGATCTTACGCTCCTGATTACTGAAAGAGGTGATAAACCTAGGACATGATTCAGATTTCTCTTCTACTGGGGCAATGGGAAATAATGCATCACCAGTGACAGGTAACAGGCTTTCGCGGGTCCTAAGATCGGCTTTAGCCAAAGCTCGGTCAAAGGTTACCTTAGAATAGCCACGTTCCCTCAATCGTGCTTCTAATTCCAATATGCATTGCCTGAAATCACTCTCCGAGCTACAAATCCTTTTCAGACGGAGAATTTCCCCGTAAGGAATGCTATTGATGGTGTGTTGTGGGTGTAGACTTGAGGCTTGTAGGGTAGTATTACCTGCGGTGGGTTTTCTAAATAATGTGGTTTGCAGTTTCATTGAGTTGTCAACATAGACTTTAACGTCTAAAAACTCCACCTGGCTGGCACTGATGTGTGATGTAAATTTGAGATTTAAGGAGTTATTGTTGATTTCCTCAATGAACGAGATAGCTTCCTCCTTGGTGCCTTGCCACACAATAAAAACATCATCGATGTACCGCAGGTACTTGATCATTTTTTCATTAACCCATACTTTATGTGTTACATTGAGGACCCACTCCTCCCCCCAGCCAGCGTGTAAACACGCATAGCTGGGGGAGAAGCAAGCCCCCGTTGCTACGCCTCTCATATATATATATATATATAAATATATATATATATGAGTCCAACAAACGATCCTGAACCTCCAACTTGTGGCGAACAAAAGACCAGCGAATCCCAAAGTAAGGCAAGATGATTTATTGCACCAGGTTCAAAAAAGCACGCAGCGGACTGACGCGTTTTGGGCAGATGTCCTTGATCACAGTGTGTGCGGTCGCCAGTAGGTATATATAGTTAGGACCTAGTTACCATAGGAAATCCCCAACATTCTATTGGGAATAACTTTGGCGCCGATTGAGGAATCTGCGTGTAATTTACCTTACAATTGCTTTGCTCCACTCCATTCCTTCCCTTAAAGTTTCAGGGGGATTCGTCAAGCGGGGGCTGAAAGGGGGGGTCCCAAAACGTGTTTTCCCCATGTTAATTTCCATAGGGACCTTTAGACACGGCTACAGCCCGAACGGCTGAATGGAATTAAACCAAACTTGGCAAAATGGTAGGACCTGGTATGCAGATATGCCTTTGCTATGTTTGGTGAAAAACCCTCCAGTAGTTTTTGAGAAAATGTAATTTGAAATTTTTCAAATGGCATTTTTGATGGGACCTTTAGACACGGCTACAGCCCGAACGGCTGAACGGAATTACACCAAACTTGGCAAAATGGTAGGGACAGGTATGCAGTAGTGCCGTTTCTATATTTGGTGAAAATCCCTCCAGTAGTTGTTGAGAAAATTGAATTTGAGCAAATTATATATCTATATGTGCTCACTGTACGCGCACCGTAGGCGTACGGTACGCATACTGTACGTGTACGTGCGCGTACCCTTACGTGTGCGAGCGAGTTTCTGATTGGCTGGCAGTCAACTGTCAACATTCCAAACTGTCCAAACCAGGAAGTGTTGGCCACCATCTTTATTTCAGGAGAACTGAGGCACAAGGGAGCCCAAAACAAGAGTGGAAAACACAAAAAGGGGGCAGGGTAGAGACCCTCCAACCCTCTAGCCCTTCTCAGGGGGTCCCAAAAGGACCCCAAGGGCAAAAAAAAAATAAAAAATCGAAAAAATCGCGGGGTACGCGTAAAAATATATATTTTTTTGCACTTGGTGTTCCTTCTGGGACCCCCTGAGATGGGCTAGGGGGTCAGGGGGTCTCAACCCATGCCCCCTTTTCGCGTTTTCCACTCTTGTTTTGTGCTCTCTTGTGCCTCACTTCTCCTGAGAAACAAGATGGCTGCTCAGGTGGTCCGAGAAGGATAATAACATATATAAACGTTATCCGCTAATAGAATTAGCATTTACAAAACCTTTGAAATTTATTGAAAAAAAATATAGGTTTCACACCTGATATAGTTAGGAATTCGCATTTAAAAAACCTTGCAAATTCACTGAAAAAAACATAGGTTTCAAGCCTTATATAGTTAGGAATTCGCATTTAAAAACCTTGCAAATTCACTTAAAAAACCATAGGTTTCAGGCCTTATATAGTTAGGAATTAGCATTCAAAAAACCTTGCAAATTCACTTAAAAAACCATAGGTTTCAGGCCTTATATAGTTAGGAATTAGCATTTTAAAAACCTTGCAAATTCACTTAAAAAACCATAGGTTTCAGGCCTTATATAGTTAGGAATTAGCATTTAAAAAAACATTGAAATTGCTCCTATATAGTTAGTTGCACTTACTATATTTCGCGCACCTAGTCAGTCATGCAAATAATCAATCACACTTCCATTTCCTCAACTATACAGTTATACACACAACACCTTACTGATTCAAACATATACTAACACATACTTACTCTCTTATACAATCACTGATACAAGTAGACAATGATCCATACAGCCACTCGCACATTCACTGGCTCTCATGTATAGTCATTTATATATGCCAACTCTCACATGCACTGTGTTTTACATATGTACTTACTTGGACATGTAGCACTGAGATATCCATTCACTCACAAACACACCCATGCACACAGTCAACCGCCCATATAGCTGTTTCCACATGCACTCTTGAACTCATACACCTAGTGAATCAACTGCTCACACATCTATGCACAGAGTCACACACCTCCCAGCCACACACACTCAGTCTCCCATTCAAATACTTGGGCAACCAATCAATAACCCATATAGCCACTCATATAGCTACTGATCAACACATGCAGCAGCTTACACAACAACAGACATACTGATGCACACATTCAGACTGTTTAGTCACTAACCCATGCATTTAGTAAGACATATTTAATCACTCACTCATACAGTCAGTCACGCACCTACTAAATCCTTCATCCAGACACTTATACATCCACTCATTCTTCAATATGTAAAACATATTTAAACTTTACAGAAACACACAGTCACTGGATGATGTCATCACTGATGTCAAATGAGATGTCATCAGTGATGTCATTTGAGATGTCATCAGTGATGTCATCAATGATGTCACTGACCATGACTTCTTTTTTAAAAACCAATCCAATTAATTAAAAAAACTAAACAACTTAGAATTGTTAAAATGTAGTAAAACATTTTTCACATCTCAAAAACATCAATAATTAAAAATATTATAATTTTACATGAATAAAATTACAATAGTATAAATAATAACAATATCAGATAAAAAATTAAATATAAAATATAATAAATATACTATTTCCACTACAATTTATTTAAAACTACCTAACGTATTTTAATAAATATATACAAAAACCAATCAATTCCCACTTCATGCAATGCAAAAATAATAAAATCTTCCTCCAATAAATGCAATAGTAAAAAAACATAATTAGCTACAGGTAGGTTTAATTTATTATGACCATTTGAGCTACTACAACAGAAGGGAAATTGTTGCAGTACAGAAGGGTAAAATGTACTACTCCCACTCCAATCAAAACAACAGTAGACATAGTGTTCGACTGCATAACAGTACAATTTATTATTCCCACTCCACTAAGTTCAACAGTAGGGGAAATGTTGATTAGGGGACGGGTAACATTTACTATTCCCACTCCAGCCACTACAATGGCAATGGAAAGTGATGGATTTACTATTCTAACATCAGCCAGTAC
Organism: Lissotriton vulgaris; assembly: GCF_964263255.1. Classification (NCBI taxonomy): domain Eukaryota; kingdom Metazoa; phylum Chordata; class Amphibia; order Caudata; family Salamandridae; genus Lissotriton; species Lissotriton vulgaris. Next base: position 910,485,089 of record NC_141685.1, read on the forward strand.
AACAGTAGGGAACGTGTTGGATAGTGGAGGGGTAATATTTACTATTCCCACTCCAGCAAGTACAGCAGTAGGGAAAGTGTTGGATTGTGGAGGGGTTACATTTGCTATTCCCTCTCCAATAAGTGCATCAGTAGGGAAACTGTTGGATAGCAGAGGGGCAACATTTACTCTTTCCACTCCAATAAGTGTAAGAGTAGGGAAAGAGTTGAATAGCGGAGGGGGGAAATTTACTGTTCCCATTCCAGTCAGTACAACAGTAGGGAAAGTGTTGAATTGCAGAGGGTCAAATCTACTATTCCTCCTCCAATGAATGCAACAGCAGGGAAAGTGTTGAAAAGCGGAGAGGTAAAATTTACTATTCCTACTCTAGCAAGTTCAACAGTAGAGAAAGTGTTGGACTGCAGAGGGGTAACATTTACTATTCCCACTTCAATTAGTACACCAACATAAAAAAACAACCAAAAATATTTCAACCAAAAAAGTTACTTCAAAAACAAATTAAATTAAAAACAATATAAATATATTGAAATAATATACACAATTATTTATTGTAAAACATTTTAAAAACATAATACAATCTAAATATATAACACAAATACCTACAAATATTATTATGAATAAAATTAAATTCAAAATTAATTTTCATACAATGTACATTTTTTGAATGATTTTTTAACAAAAAATGAATTACATAAAGTTAAAACACTTACCTACTGCCATATAACCTCACAAAAATCTCAACCTGCACCCAAGAATGTACTTTTTTATAAAAGATATTTACACAATTTACACAAATATTTAACAAAAAAATTATTAACATTAATTATTAATTGTTTATAATTAATTTACTTCCCACAATATACCTCCACAAAACACATATCACACTCCTAAAGGTTATCAAAAATAATGTGCACAATTAACATAATTAAATATCAATTGATAATAATTTAATACAAATATCAATCAATGTAAATTAATGTACTTTCCACTCTACACACTTACAAAACCCACATCCCACATATACAGTCTAAAACAAATAATTTGATAACACAATTAAGAGAATGAATGATCAAATAAACAAATATTATTTCTTAAAAACTGAATATAAATTCATTAAAATCAAGTAACTTCCCGCACTTTACCCCTATGAACCCCAAAACCCACAACTAAAACCAAACAAACAAAAAATTATTACATGATTAAAACAATTATTCATCATTTAGTTTATAGTATGTAACAACTAATCAATAATTAATTACAAGTAATTTTCTCCCCAAGCTTTACCCCATAAACCCAACAGCTGACACCTAAAATTATTTTCAATTAATTAATTAATTTTAATTACTAAATAATTATTAATTAATTAAAAGTAAATTACTTCCCACCCTTTACCCCTAAAACGCACAGCCTGCATCAAAAAAAGAACATTATTCAATTAACATATGTAATTTTCAATTAATTAATATTAATCAACAATTAATTGATAATTATTAAATTACTTTCCACCCTTCATCCCTATAAACCCCCAACCCGCACATAGAATTTACTTTAAAAAAATCTATATTAACACAGTTGACATGATTAAATATCAATAAAATAAATATATTTAAATAAAAGATAATTTAAAATGTGTTATAATTAAATTTCTTCCCACCTTATACCGCTATATAACCCTCAAACCGCTATGGAACTAAACAACACAAAATTTTATTTAATTAAGAATAATAACTACTAAAGAATTAATAAATATATTAAAAAAACATAAATAATAATTTTACAAAAAATGACATCATATACATTTAAAATATAAACTAAAATACATAACGATATTTAAAAAAATGATATTTTAAACACCTATATTTTAGCAAACAATATTAATGACTTCGATAGTTTACAAATCGATATTACTTACCTTCAAATCGTTATTCTTGTCATTGATATTCTTGACATCGATATTTCGATGTCACAATATTTTCTACCCAATATTCTTATACAGCAATATTTTGTCTGAATAACGTACCACGGATTTCCGTGACATCAAGCAGAGTGCTGGCATCACCAGTACAGTACAATTGTATTTACAAAAGCCCAGCAGCCGGCTGTCACGTTCTGCCTCCTCAAGCCTCATTTAGACTTCTGCTCTAAATAGTTGGTAATACACAGAATGATGCTCACGTGACCTCGATAGGACATACAGCATAACAATAATCAGGGTATTCTAAACATGGATTGGGAAGAACTTGCTAAAATTACTTAAACTACTAATTTTACACAGGACCGGAGAGAACAGTAACATTTTTGCATTTTTGTTGCAGAATTTGGTGCTAGAGTGGTATTCCAATTAACCCTAGCTTTCTTGCATTTTTGCAGAACTCTGCATGAGGCTTCTCTGTCACAGGTACAGCTCCTCTGCTAGGGTGGAGGAGCATCGGCCCACTACTAAAACGCAGCAGTAAGAAGAAAAAAATGACAATAAACCAATTGTATTGTCATTTTATTTTTACTTCCAGACTGTCAAGTAGGGGGCGGTGCCAGGCAGCAGCATCACACAGGCAGGGGGAGTGGTGGTAGGCAGGAACTAAAAGTGTGCATGTGGGTTTGCCTGGCTGTGGACAGCCGGCCAAACCCACATGCGCACTTTTATATCTCCATGCTGTTCCCTTGGATATATCCTAGTTCTCAGGGGCACAGGCTCCAAGACCCTTCTGAAGCCCAAAACGGACCCGCTCCGCCCAATCCCAGCATTTCCTCATGCTTGGAGAAGCGTTGTGATTGGGTGTGGTTTAGGGCGTGAGAGAAGATCGTGGCGGCCGGCAGGAAAGGTAAGTTTCTATTTTTATTATTATCATTTCTTTCCCGTCCCCCCACCTCGGATTGACAACAGATGCCCCTGCTCTGTCATAGCTGGTCTAGATGTATTTATTGCCTCCACTCACAGCTGGGCAACATACACAAGCACTGAGAGGTACTTGGTGGCTGAGGGTACAAGTTGTTGTAGGCAGTCTTAGGGTGCACTACAGAATGCAGGAAGCAAACACAGCACACATTCTTAACTGAATCCATGAACTGAATTATTTGAACTCAGATGTGATAATCAAGGATAAGTAATGTGTTGAACATGCATTTGCACTGAATATTTTATAGGCAGTTTCTGCTCTGTGAAAGGCCAACCTAATGCTAAAATCTGGGGTATTTTTTTGTACTTCAAAGCACTGCCCATGATGTATAAAGGCACATTGCACCAGAGACTAATTTTAGGGCTGTTTTGTTACCAATTAACATGTGAGCTGCCTTGTTTGAAGAATAGATGTATTATTCTGAATTTGGTGGTGTGCCCTTTGCAGACAAACATCTGTGAACTCCGGTGCTGAGATACTGTATTAGAGAAAGAGATAGTCTGTATTTCTTGGATGTGCGGGCATAGGCCAATATTTTTACAGTGGATGATATTAATAAATGGAGTTGAAGGGCTCCTTACTAAAGCAGCACTATTTCATGACGCTTTGGAGTGAAAGGAGATGGGCATTAGGGAGCAGTACACTGCATTTTGCTTTGATTTGGTGAGTGGTTTGTCAGTGAGAGAGGCTCTGTCTCTGGGGTGTGCCTACACAGTCATTCAGCTTTAGTGCTGGGAATAGTTTATTTGTGAGAGCATTTGATTCTGAAGTGGGCAGGCGCACCACACATGGCTCCCGTGTTGGAGATGGCATATTGGTGACAGAATGTCCCTGAGGTTTGCAGACACAATGCTTTACACTTGGGTGGGAGGAATCTTTTATTAGTGAGAGCTCTGCTCATGTGTGTGGTGAGAGTCAAAGGGGTGTAAACAGAGTGACTGGAGGGAGGGAGGAGGAAATATTGGGGAGTTGGACTGCAGAAGGAGGGTAGGGCATTGAAAGAAGCAGATTGGAGAGCAGAAAGAGGAGGTAAATTAGGAAGCAAGTGGGACTGCTGTGGGTGGCCAAGCATGGCACTGCAGCAGTAGGCAGCTACACCCACTGTAGTTGTGTGCTTGGAGGGGGCAGGTGGCCCTAAATGACAGACGCTACCCTCCTGCAATGAGGAGCAAAGACTAGGCTCAAAGGACAATAAGGGAAACAGCCTGCCAGTGTTCTGCAGAAGTGAACATTAGAGAGGTAAAAGAGCAGCGCCAGCATCTCCTGGGGGTGAAAAGAAAATCAATATCAGCTGAAATGGTTGACACCATCGGGTCATGTGATACTCTGGAAAACAGGAGAGTTAGACTGTGCAACTCTGTCTGTGCATCCCTGTCTTTGCCTCCTGGACGTCAGAGGCAAGCTCATAAATACTGCTGCTGCCCAATATGTAGAAATCAAGGCAAACTCCCGTGTCTTGTGCTCAGTGCTCAGCTTCTCCGTTCTGAGGCTTTGTAAATTGAGCCTTATTATGCCGTCAGCAGTGGGTGTGGGCATGGTCTTGGCATCAGCTCTGCTTGTGTATTTATTGTTAATTTAATTTTAAAACAGCATGAAAGCCTGTGTGTTTGACCAAAAATGATGCCGTCAGAGGAGGGTGCGGGTGGAGTCTCGGCATTGGCTTTCACTAGTATTTATTGTCAATTAATTTAAAAAAATGTGAAACAAAACATGAACACATACCAAGGTACTGTATTTACGAAGGGTTTTTTAGTCTGCTGACTGTGGACGCAGGTTTTTTGGACCAAGAAGGTTCGGATGTGGTGCAAATGGGTGAGGGGATAAGCCCTATGACCCCTCAATTATGTGATGGAAGCAACCAACACACTACAGAATTGCAGCTAGATGCCCATGCACACAACAAATAATTTTTTGTTTGCCTCTGCTTGTGGATTGTAGTGATGTCTTTGTGTTTTGTTTACCTTCTGCACAATGTTTAAACTCAGTTTCTTCTTTGTTCACGGCCGCCAAACTCTCTTGTTTACTTTGAATGTCGTGTTGGTATGTGTTCATAATTGCAGCTAGATACCCATGTCTCACAGATAATGGTTCTTCTTCGGTTTGGGTTCTCAACTAGTTAGATTATCTTTATGATACTTGTTGCAATGAATTAACGAACATCTTATTACGAAAAAATGTATTCCATCAATGTCACTTGTATCTTTCCCAGCCCTGAGGAGTTGCGGGAAGACTATCCCACATGCGACGAAACACGTGTCGACTGGTTTTGCTTGAAAAAACATTAAACAAGCATTTGCAATGCAATAGGTCTCGCATTTGCGAGAGTTTTAGCTATTGGCATTGCAAATGATAATGCCTTCTATTCATGTGTTAGTTTTTAAAGGAGAGTGGAAGCAGGTAGAACTGTGGAGATGGGTGAGAGGAGAGTGGAAGCAGGCAGAGCTGTGGAGATGGGAGAGAGGAGAGTGGAAGAAGGGAGAGATGTGGAGAGAGGGGCGAGTGGCGAGGGGCGAGAGGAGAGTGGAAGCAGGGAGAGCTGTGGAGAGAGGGGCGAGAGGAGAGTGGAAGCAGGCAGAACTGTGGAGATGGGCGAGAGGAGAGTGGAAGCAAGCAGAGCTGTGGAGATGGGCGAGATGAAAGTGGAAGCAGGCAGAGCTGTGCAGATGGGCGAGAAGAGAGTGGAAGCAGGGAGAGCTTTGGAGAGACGGGTGAGAGTAGAGTGGAAGCAGGAAGAGCTGTAGAGAGAGGAACCAAGGAGGAGATGCCCAGCAGGAACACCTGTAGAGTGGGACCATAGCTGCACGGGAGAGCTGAGAAGGCAGAGAAGAGTGGGATGATAAAGGTCAGGAAAAGCAGGAAGAGCTGTTGACAGAGGGACTATAATCAGAACCGCTGTCATTGTGCAATTCTGCCGTTTTGGTGTTTCCCACATAATTGTGGATGTGGCGCATTTGCACCAAAATCCATCATCTACAGCATAATCAGCAGATTTTAATAAAAGACAGTTTTTAGCTCAAGTGGATGGAAAGTTGCTAAAAACGCAGTGACCGGTGTTGCGGAGCGGGAGGCCGTTCGCACAGCCTGACTGCCAACATTCTATTGCTTATTGCTGTATTTGGATGCCATACTGACAATAATGAAGTGAAACATCATGTGTAAAACTGACAAACCAATGAAGTGATACTATCCCCCCAAAAAGCTGCCTACACACACATATAACCTTATCATCCAAACTACGCCAAGTTTGCATCTGCAGCACGGGGCTGGCGATGTTTACACCCAAACTGAAGGGCTTTTAGGAGCTTGGGAGCATTCAGGGTAAGGTTTGGTGTCAGAATAAGAGCTGTGGGGTCTTTCCATGCTGGCCACTGAGGTGCTCGGGTAGGTTCAGGAGGCTGATTGGAGAGCTTAGATTCCATGCCCATCCTGTTATTGACCTCAGCTTTGACCATCAGCAGGTGCCCCGACTTTTCTCACAATGGTGCCAACGATGGTGGTTCTCTGGGGGCTAGGGGGACAGTTCAAATGAGAAAGTGGAAGCTTGTAAGAGGGAGTGGCGGTGGGGGCTGCTGAAGGCGACAGTAATGTCCACAGGTGGAAACTAATGTGAGAAAAGCAAAGGGGAACACATTGTTAGTGGAGCATGACTGTTGTGCTAATATTAGTGAATCCGTGACACACTGCCGCTGTTCATGTAGCGCCCAAGTGCCTCTTTCTCAGAGTTTGTGACTCAAGAGACCTCTGCTCCAGTGCCCGTGTCACACAGGCTGTGTCTCTATAGTTGTACCGTGTTGCAGTGTTCCTCAGTCATTTTCCACGACTCTACAGTGTGTGTTCACCCGTGACCTTTGGTATGTTATAACCAATTCCATAGAGCCTTCTACAATTAGGTCATGGCACTGAAGCACTTTTTTGTCCGGCTAACATTTTGATACGCTTTTGAGATTTCCTTCACTTGGCTGTATATGCCAGTTGGGTTGGATATGCTTTGTAAAATGTCTAGGTTAGTTATGTTTGTGTTGTTAGTGTGAAACAAGCTTACTCCTGCTCCATGTGAAGTGCACTGGGTTGGCGATGGCTTTGCTGTTTGTGGCTGGGCTGGGCTGTCAGGTTTTTGTAGACCTCACCCTGAATGTACAGCACTCATTTAAGTGCCCTCCACAACAACAAACTTTGACCCTTTCATCAGCAAAGCTAAGGATAACAGGTACCAATCTGCCGCTCCATGGTGTGCTGAGAAAACCCTTGCAGCTGGAAGCAACCAAAGATCTAAGAAGGATGTATAACAACTTGGAAAAAAAAATCAATATTCCCCCAAAACTAGCACAGAGGAAGGGGTAAGGTAAGTACTTGCTTTTAGAGTCTGTTCCTGAAGATCTGGCGTCATCAGAAGAATGGCCAGGTGAGAACGCATGGCGAGCATAGCAAACACACAACCCAGTAAGCACCATATGATGTAACCACTTAATGAACAGGCAATGGTGCTCCCCAAAACCTAGATCAAGACACCCGGCTGCACCCTGTAGTTCGTGCACCAGAAGAGATAGATGTACGAGAGAAGCAAACAACAAAATAAAACTCACCTAAGCGACATCCAAGAATTGTCAAAAAAACACAGCAAAAGACCACACAGGAATACCAAAGAAGGACGTAATCAAGGGTAGCTTTGGGGTCAGAACAGCTAAAATTAAGGTGCCACTCGACCCCAGAAACTAATCTCCTAGGGAAAGAGAAGCAAAGCAGTCTGCTTAGCATACAAAGCCCTGAGGTTCGAGAGTGGGAAACAATATGACTTGTTTGGCAAGAAGCAGGAAAAGAAAGACGAGGCGGCCCTGGGAGATGGTGTCTGTTGCATTATCGTTGTTCTAATGACATCCGCGTGTTCCAAGGCCCGCCTCTCGCGCTCAGCATTGCAGGCATGGATTATGTAATACTTGTGTTTTGTGGCTTTGCCTAAAAATCACATGCATTGTATAAAGAAATAAACAGAACCATACTTTATCAGCACTTGTAAGCATCACTGCTTGTGCCGGAAGTTCACCATTAATGTGTACATCGAGTGATAACAGTCTACGGTGGTATGCGGCTGAATAACCTGAGGACTTCCCATGAACACGGCGACCCACCTGGTACAAGGGGCAGACGGGCACGTTAGTGTTTTACTAATCGCCAGGCTGCGGACAAGCCCGTTGATGAGCATGGCCATCTGTAAACCTCTGGTTTCTTTTTAGATTATTTTCATTGTTTTATCGGTTTTGTGTTCTTCAGATCGATCAATTCTTTACAACGATTATCAAATACATGCCTCCTGGAAAACACACTATGTTTTTATTTTTTTATGTTTAGAGGCTAAAGGAAAGTGCCACGAAAAGGAACACACGCTCTACATTCTGAGCCACGAAGGACAAAACTGAGTAAAATCTGTGAGTGGACATGGCCCCCCCAGCAGCCGCTCCTGATATGTGAGGAGCGCGGACAATGCGTTGTTGATCTCTGGTCGCCCGACGGATGCCCCATGTGTGAGATTAGGGGATAGGGGCAGCAGCTGAGATCGCCAGAGACGAAAGTGAACGCCGCAAGCAAAAGAGACGTGACATAAGTGAACGCTGTGAGCATAAGAGACGCCGTGCGCATGCACATCTCCTGTCCGGGCAGGCACGGCAAACAGGAGACAAGCGTCTGAATGCTGGCTGCTGGGGTAATGTCTTCACCCGGGTTAACCATTAGTGTCTGTCGTCAGGGTGGTGGGGTTTTACACTAAGTGTCTGCATTTGTTAAAAAAAAGGAAACAAAAGCAAAGTGATAAAACGAGAAGATTTAAACAACCCGGTGGGAACACCTCAAAGCAAGGAAGCAGACTTTCAGGTGCAGTGTAGCGTTCGAGATCGCTGTGCGGATGGAAAAATAATTTAAAACAAGTTACCGGTCTATGTTGCTGCACGCTTTGATGAAGCAGAGTTGCCGGCGGGGGCAAAACCAGGAAGTCAGGCATCCTTGCCCGTGACATGGGCGGGGCCTGTGACGCGGCCGGAAGAGGCCGGTGTTGCGCGTTGATGCGGGGCTCCCATCATGGAGGGAGAGCCCCGAGGTAGCGTGAAGATCCAGAGAAGTGCCCCGCATGTGGAGAAAAGGAGCTCAGCGAGGCGACTCGACAAAAGAGCACGGTGAGTGGAGGGGGGGATATGTGTATCTGTGTGTGTGCGCGCGTGTGTGTGCGCGTGAGCCCCGTGAGTGGTGGTGGTGGGGGAGGGGGGTGCATGTGTGTGTGTGTGTGTGTGTGTGTGTGCGTGCGTGCCTGCCTGCCTGTGTGTATGCCTGGGGGGGAGGGGGGTGAGTGTGTGCGCCTGGGAATGTGTGGGCGCATGCGTGACTGTGTGTGATTGAGAGAGGATGCGAATGCGAGGCAGGGGATGTGCACAGCGCCGTGCGCGCCCTCGAGGAGGATTCTGAGACAGCAGAGGCTCGTGCCTGAACGCTGTCTCACATTCCTCCGAACACGCCAACAAAAGGTCCATCGCTACGCTCGACCTAAAAACTGAAACACTGACGGATTGGGCAAGAAACAACTTGTTTTTTCCTTAGGCTTTGTTTTGAAATGTACATGTGTCCACACCGACACTCGTTTTAAAATATTATTTGTTGTGTGCATGGGTATCTAGCTGCAATTATGAACACATACCAACACGACATTCAAAGTAAACAAGAGAGTTTGGCGGCCGTGAACAAAGGAGAAACTGAGTGTAAACATTATGCAGAAGGTAAACAAAACACAAAGACATCACTACAATCCACAAGCAGAGGCAAACAAAAACTAGAAAGCATTAAGAATGGTGGGGGTCTAACTGCACCATGTGCTGAATTTGCCAGGGTGCTGGAAGTGGCTTAATGCGTGTGATAGAAAGAGGAGACCCTTAGGGATGTGGTGTAACCAACAGAGCTGCCAACTTTGGGCCTGGTGAACCGGGTTCAAGTCTTGGCTTGTGCTCTACAAAAAACATGCCAATGGTAACAAATACATTCAAACTAATAACAAATATAATTAAACAATGGTTGAACATGTACAGCTACATGATCAGGTGAATAACTGTGGGGGAGCAAATCAAAAGAAGCTTGATGGGGGAAGTGCAAGGAACAGTCACCCTTGGAACAAGTCTGATGAGATTCAAATGCCATGTGTGTTTGGTAGCTCAAAAATCAATGCAGAAGAGGGAAGTGCACAGGACAGGCACCCTCGGACAGCATCTGATGAACAAGAAACAAAGAAATGCAAATGCCATCTGTGTGTTAGTTAAAAAGCGAAAAAAGTCAACAACAAAAAAGAGTGAGCACAAGGTACACTAAATAAAAAGAAGGGGAATCTCATGGGAGGTTACAAAAGTCCAAATGAAGGGACTACTAAGTGTATTCACCAATCAAAAGCTGTCATGTACATAGGACAGTAAGTGGAACCAATGACAAAGATGGGTGGTTTTTGAAGCCCATATTCTAGATATGTAAACAAAAACAATGGTTTTGTCGGGTGTAAACAACTATTTCTTATACAGACAATTCAATTTTCTAAGTTATTTTCTAAAATTCTCAAATATACATGTCTGAGCAATTTTAGACATAAGGAACACACAAAAACACACAAAAGCAACACAGGTTGATGGGTATTATGTTATTTTATATAAATTGCACCATTTATATATACCCACACATTTGTAAAAAAGCTGTCAACACAAGGTGAGGTTTAAGGTGATACGTGATCAAGTGACATATTGTGTTCAGTGATACAGTTAGGTGTGTATTATGTAGAAGGTGATTAAAATATGTACAAGGGAAAGGAAGGCCAGAGTAAAGTGGAAAAAAACAATGACTCTGCTGCTTAATACAAATGAATCTTTTGCACGCAAAGCCTTGATCTGGACCAAGATAGATAGATAGAGTGAGGACGATAGATAGCTAGACAGATAGACAGAGTGCGATAGATAGAGTGAGTGCTATAGATAGAGTGAGGGCGATAGATAGAGTGAGTGCTATAGATAGAGTAAGGGCAATAGATAGAGGGAGGGCGATAGATAGAAGGAGGGTGATAGAGGGAGGGCGATAGATTGAGGGAGAGTGTTAGATAGAGGGAGGGCGATAGATAGATAGAGGGAAGGGCTATAGATAGACGGAGGGCGATAGATAGTAGATAGACAGATAGACAGATAGATAGATAGATAGATAGATAGATAGATAGATAGATAGATAGATAGATAGATAGATAGATAGACAGAGTGAGGGCGATCGATAGATAGATAGATAGTGTGATGGCGATAGAGTGAGTGCGATAGATAGACAGATAGAGTGAGGGCGATAGGTAGAAAGATAGAGTGAGGGTGAGAGATAGATAGACATACAGATAGATAGAGTGAGGGCGATAGAGAGAGTGAGGTTGATAGATAGAGTGAGGGCGATAGATAGATAGAGTGAGGCCGATAGATAGATAGAGGGTGGTGGTGGTGAATGTGGTGGTGGTGGACGTGGTGGACGTGGTGGATGTGGATGTGGTGGTGGTGGATGTGGTGGTGGTGGATGTGGTTGTGGTGGAGATGTTGGTCATGGAAGTGGTGGTGGTGGTGGTGGTGGGGGATGTGGTTGTGGTGGTGAATGTGGTGGTGGTTGTGGTGGACGTGGTGGTGGTGGTCATGGTGGTGGTGGTGGACTTGAAGGTGGACATGGTGGTGGTGGACGTGGTGGTGGTGGACGTGGTGTGGTGGACGTGATGGTGGTGGACGTGGTAGTGCTGGATGTGGTGGTGGTGGACTTGGTGGTGGTGGACATGGTGGTGGAAGTGGTGGTGGTGGACGTGAAGGTGGATGTGGTGGTGTATTTGGTGGATGTGGGGTGGTGAGCGTGGTGGTGGACGTGGTGGTGGATGTGGTGGTGGATGAGGTGGTGGACTTGGTGGTGGACATGGTGGTTGACGTGGTGGGGGTGGAGATAGACGTGGTGGTGGTGAATGTGGTAGTGGCCTCGTGGTCATGGTGGACATGTTGGTGGATGTGGTGGTAGATGTGGTGGACATGGTGGTGGTGGTGGTGGTGGGTATGGTGGTGATGGTGGTGGATGTGGTGGTGGTGGACATGGTGTTGGTGGATGCGGTGGTGGTGGATATGGTGTTGGTGGACATAGTGGTGGTGGACATACTGGTGTTGGACATACTGGTGGTGAATGTGGTGGTGTTGGACGTGGTGGTGGTGGACGTGGTGGCGGTGGACATGGTGGTGGTGGTGGACGTGGTGCCGGTGGACATGGTGGTGGTGGTGGACGTGGTAGTGGTGAAGATGGTGTTGGTGGTGGTGGACGTGGTGGTGGTAGTGGTGGACATAGTGTGGGTGGTGGACACGGTGGTGGTGGTGGACGTGAAGGTGAACATGGTGGTGGTGGACATGGTGGTGGTAGACATGGTGGTTGTGGATGTGATGGTGGTGGAACTGGTGGTGGTGGATGTGATGGTGGTGGATGTGGTGGTGGTGGTCGTGGTGGTGGTGGACATGAAGGTGGACATGGTGGTGGACGTGGTGGACTTGGTGGTGGTGGACGTGGTGGACGTGGTGGTGGATATGGTGGTGGTAGTGGACGTGGTGGTGGTGGAGGTAGACGTGGTGGTGGGCATGGTAGTGGCCTTGTGGTAGATGTGGTGGTGGCCATGGCGGTGGTGGTGGAGATGGTGGTGACATGGTGGTGTTGGACGTGGTGGTGGATGTGGTGGACATGGTGGGCGACATGGTGGTAGTGGGTGTGGTGGTGGACGTGGTGGGGAGGGGACATGGTGGTGGTGGACATGGTGGTGGGGGACATGGTGGTGGTGGTGGACGTGGTGGTGGTAGATGTGGTGGTGGTGGTTGTGGTGGTGGTGGTTGTGGACGTGGGGGTGGCGGACATGGCGGTGATGGTGGACTTGGGGGTGGTGGTGGTGGACGTGGGGGTGGATGTTGTGGTGTTGGTGTTGGACATGCTGGTGGTGGACATGGTGGTTATGGTAGTGGTGGTGGATGTGGTGGTAGATGTGGTGGTGGACATGGTGGTGGTGGACGTAGTGGTGGTGGACATGGTGGTGGTGGATGTGGTGGTGGTGGACTTTGTTGTGGTGGACGTGGTTGTGATGGGCATGGTGGCGGTGGTGGACAATGTTGTCATGAATGTGGTGGTGGTGGATGTGGTGGTGGTGGACATGGTGGTGGTGGTGGACATGGTGGTGGTGGTGGACGTGGTGGTGGTGGTGGACATGGTGGTGGTGGACGTGGTGGTGGATGTGGTAGTGGTGATTATGGTGGTGGTGGACGTGGTGGTGGTGGACATGGTGGTGGTGGTGGACGTTGTGGTGGAGGACGTGGTAGTTGTGGGCCTGGTGGTGGACATGGTGGTGGTGGACGTGGTGGTTGTGGACATGGTGGTGGTGGACGTGGTGGTGGTGGACATAATGGTGGTAGACATGGTGGTGGTGGACATGGTAGTGGTGGACGTGGTAGTGGTGGACATGGTGGTGGTAAACATGGTGGTGGTGGACATGGTGGTGGTGGACGTGGTGGTTGTGGACATGGTGATGGTGGACATGGTGGTGGTGGACATGGTGGTGGTGGACATGGTGGGACGTGGTGGTGGAGGACATGGTAGTTGTGGGCGTGGTGGTGGACATGGTGGTGGTGGACGTGGTGGTTGTTGACATGGTGATGGTGGACGTGGTGGTGGTGGACATGGTGGTGGTAGACATGGTGGTGGTGGACATGGTGGTGGTGGACGTGGTGGTGGTAGACGTGGTGGTAGTGGACGTGGTGGTGGTGGACATGGTGGTGGTAGACATGGTGGTGGTGGACATGGTGGTGGTGGACGTGGTGGTTGTGGACATGGTGAAGATGGAAGTGGTGGTGGTGGAGGACGTGGTGGTGGTGGTAGTGGTGGTGGACGTGGACAAGATCAATCCGGTGAAAGCACACAGTAAGTCCAGTAAAAAACAAGATGCGGATGCCTCTTCTAAGAACGGATACAAACTAACTCATCTTTGCACCACAAAAATGAATGTTCTGCTGATGCAAATAAAAATAAAAGTGGCTGCTGTGAAGCTCTGGTCATGCAGTTTGATCCAGGAGCCCATGCTTGCCTCAAGAAACACTTATGTACACTAGAGTACTGAACAGGAATCTAAATGTCACACCTAAGCACCATCAAACATGGAAATGTTGCATATAAGCAAGCTCAGAACTTGGCAGCTGTGGCTCACAAGTTAAAATGTGTTGGTGTACACAAGTGAAAAACCGAACATCCAAGTGTATACAAACCTATGAGCAGAAATTTAGGGGCACATTATGATGGCGGATGGACCTGAGTCCGTCCGCCACCATAGAGTAGGAGGGAACCTCCGCATGGGCTGCGGAGTTCCCTCCTGTGCAATTAGGATGTGACCGCCAACCTGGCGGTCACATTCTCTATTTTTAACATTGCGCGGGTGCGGCTTCAAGCTGCACCCGCAGCAATGTTAAAAATGCACGCATTGCATTTGTATGTAGAAAGTGGCAGGCACTGAGTGGTGCCTGCCACTTTCTGCATACAAATGCAGGGGGGTACCATAGGTACCCCCATGTGCACCCCCCACCCCCCTTTCACCTAGGGGGCCCGCAACCGCCCCCGCAGTGAAGTTACACATGCTTTTCCACAGCGGAAAAGCCGCCGCGGAAAAGCATGTTTCAGTGCCCATCCTAATCTGGCTGACGGTGTCTGAGAGACACTGTCACCATATTAGAGCTTTTCCGCTGCGGTTGTAAGCCAACCACAGCGGAAAAGCTGCGGACGGAAACCAGGACCCACCAGCCATCCTAATGTGGCGGTGGGTCTTTGGTGGGTCCGCAGAGGATTTTCCGCATCCTCCGGGCCAGCGGTGGCTTCCGCCGGCCCGGAGGATGCGGAAAATTCTCCATCCTAATAAGGCCCTAAGTTCGCAAATTTTTACCAACCCATTTTCAGCACAAAAACCCTGCTATTCTGGGCCTCCCCTTGTTTCACGTCTTAACATTGCATTGTGCCACCTATCATGAGGAATTCACATCACACAACCTCAAGTTTCACAGAAATGGAACAGAAAGCAAGCCAACATTACATCAAACTGCACGTTCCCCATTAGGTCAAAAGTGACAGCCATTTTGAAAGAGTAAAAACCACTCTCTTTTATGTGCTAGGTACAGATGCAAACCAACCATCATCCTCGCTATGTTTGAAGTCATTGAAATATTCTAAAATTATGTTCACAATAATTAAACTTAATAAAAGTAAGTCCTAATCATTGCTATGGAGAGTGACGCAAATAATAGAAAGATGTCAAGGTGCAAGACGGGCATGTTCGATGATTCAAACTCGTTAAGTAATAGCGATCCAGTCGAGAATAAGAGCTACGTAAACAAGCAAACAAAAGCGACGGGTAGGAGGTGGTGGTGTGGCAACGGCTCCACACGGGGAGATTAAGTGACCACAGTACGCGCTGCCAATGCAAACAAAAAACAAGGCAGGCGAGAAAGATGAGAAAAAGGCACAAAAAGAGCAGAAAAACAATGCTCAACAATGGGGAAAGAGGAACAAAAAAAAGCACAGAATATGAACTAGTCATCCAAGGACAACGAGAGAGGGACATAAAGACAGCAGAAAAGAAACAATGAATAACGAGGCAGAAAGGTATTAGAAAGAGACACAGGGAAACTGCGAGGGCTAAAGTGGGGCCTAATGGCACAGAAAGTAATAGAGGCATCACAAAAGAGTAATAAAAAGAGACACAAACAAGTCATGAGAAAAGGCAGAAAAGAGTACAAGAAAATAATGAAAGAGGCACAAAGAGTAATGAAAGGAGGCAGAAAAGAGTACAACGAGGCACGAGAGAGAGAGAGAGAGATCGAGAGGACAGACAGAAGCAGAGGAAGGCAGGAACCTCAGGTGTGGGGCCAGGTATGAACGAGCCTTGATTGGTTGAAGGAGCAGTTGCAGGTAAGTCCAGGAGACTGCTAAGGCCAACCACCTGCTTAATTGCTGTTCAGCGCTGTGACCGCTGTTAAGTAGGTCCAGGGAGGGGCGGGGAGTGCAATTGAGCAGTGTTCGGAGCATAGGGGGCGTGGGAGGCAGGAATGCAGGAGAACGGGAAGCAGGAACGGGCATAACAAATGGTACAGAGAATCACACATTGCCTACTAAATATTTTTTTTTGAAAGGCAGAAAAAATAATGGTCAACAATGGTCAAAGACCCACAAAAAGAATAAAATGGGTACAGAAAGTACAAAAGTCGCACAGTGAAATTGAGAAAGATGAAAGAGGGGTACAAAGACGGGAGAAGAGAAGCAATGAAATACGAGGCAGAACAGAATCAAAAAGAGGCACAGAGAGCAATAGAGGCAGCAGAAAAGAGTTATGAATAAATTCACAAAGAGTTTAAGAGTTATGAAAGGAGGCAAAAGGAGTACAACCAGGCACAAGAATGTGAGAGAGAGATAAATCAAGTGTGAGAGAGCAGAAAGGAGTGGGGATATGCTGCAGCCTCAACAAGCTCTCTGAATTGCTGTGGCGGGGGAGCGCATTCCTTTGAAGTCTGATGGGGGTGGCGGGGGAGCGGATTCCTTTGAAGTCTGATGCCGAGGCTCAGAAGGCTCAGACAAATGGTGTGGGATGTGGCTGAGGATGTGCACGCACCTGGCTCCATTGAACTGTACCTAATCCGCAGTTTGGGTAGACTTTTGAAAGCCTTACTATAATCTCGCCAAACATGCATTGCTAAAGCAATGCTGTAGACAAGACCTAAAAACTGGTATAGATGCCCAGCTCCAAAATCCCAATTCTTTCTTTTCTCTTTCTCCCTTTCTAATTTTAAACCCTCTACTCTGAGCTGTTGGAATGTTCCTATAGCATAATTGCCCTTTTGTTTGACCATACTGGTTATTCAAGCTATCTATTTTGTTATTGCCTTTAGCTCTGTGGCTCAGGCCTATCACATTTGTTCTGGTGGAAGAAATATTTAACATAGAGAGCCAAGCCAGAGCCAAGTGGATGGTCTTACTATGCTCTAAGAGCTGGTGCACATGCCGAACCTGAAAATGTTTAGCACGTAAACTGTGCAACAAACACCATATAAAAATATCTTAGACTCTTCAAAATTAAAAAACTGTGCTTAACATGCAGAAATGTTTAAACGTGGTACTAAGAAGACATCAATGCTTTGAGAGGACAATTTTTTTAGAACTGACAGTTTTCAAGAATGCAATTTAAAAATATTCATGTCATTCCAATCGCCTGCCATGACAGCAATGCGATTAGTGAATTAAGAGGCAAGTCAGTTGTCATGTGCACTCTGTAGGTGGCCTAGAGTTTTACATGGAGCAACATTAAAATCTATTTAAATAAGACAAAGCAGAGGTGCTTGTATAGCACACACCCTGGCCTCACGTATTTCATAGAGCTTTCAACTGCAATCTCGAAAAAGGAAGCAGGGAAAATAAACAATTAGCCTAGTATCACACAATTTAAGCTGATCGCGAAATTTCAGTGGCTCACCCACCTCCAGGTTCAGGGCCTATAACAACCAGCAGAGCCCCCGACAGTGGTAGCATATAGATTGTGTATCTATATGCTACCTCATAAAGGCAATGATACTTGTAGGGAAAGGGTACAAAAGGGGGTGGTGATGGACGGAGCATCTGAATCAATCAAACACTCACACCCAGTCAAAAGATCTGGGTTTAATCCATCACTGTTCTTTAACCCACTCTGCCACCCCAGTTCAGACATGGCTATATGCTAATCAGTCTGACCCTGTGCCTCATGGGAACAGTCGGGCCCGAACTGCCAAGCCATGTCTTCCCTGGACCGGAAACAAGCTTCCGAGGACCGGTTTCTGGCATTCCAGCCGTCTTCAACCCGGCTTGCTTGAATCCAGTGGCAAAGTGAGCAAGGGACTCACGTCTTAGCATACCCTGCCACACTTGTGGCAGCCAAAAGCGGTACAAAAGGGGGTGGTGATGGACGGAGCATCTGAATCAATCAAACACTCACACCCAGTCAAAAGATCTGGGTTTAATCCATCACCGTTCTTTAGCCCACTCTGCCACCCCAGTTCAGACATGGCTATATGCAAATCAGTCTGACCCTGTGCCTCATGGGAACAGTCCAGCCCGAACTGCCAATCCATGTCTTCCCTGGACCGGAAACAAGCTTCCGAGGAGCAGTTTCTGGCATTCCAACCGTCTTCAGCCCGGCTTGCTTGAATCCAGTGGCAAAGTGAGCAAGGGACTCACGTCTGAGCATACCCTGGCACACTTGTGGCGGCCAAAAGCGGTACAAAAGGGGGTGGTGATGGAGGGAACATCTGAATCAATCAAACACTCACACCCAGTCAAAAGATCTGGGTTTAATCCATCACCGTTCTTTAGCCCACTCTGCCACCCCAGTTCAGACATGGCTATATGCAAATCAGTGTGACCCTATGCCTCATGGGAACAGTCCAGCCCGAACTGCCAAGCCATGTCTTCCCTGGACCGGAAACAAGCTTCCGAGGACCGGTTTCTGGCATTCCAGCCGTCTTCAGCCCGGCTTGCTTGAATCCAGTGACAAAGTGAGCAAGGGACTCACGTCTGAGCATACCCTGCCACACTTGTGGCGGCCAAAAGCGGTGCAAAAGGGGGTGGTGATGGACGGGTCAGACTGATTTGCATATAGCCATGTCTGAACTGGGGTGGCAGAGTGGGCTACAGAACGGTGATGGATTAAACCCAGATCTTTTGACTGGGTGTGAGTGTTTGATTGATTCAGATGCTCCGTCCATCACCACCCCCTTTTGTACCACTTGTAGGGAAACGGGCATAAAGAGAATGCTTTGCCACTTTAGCATTAGCGGCGATTTAGAACCGAGTGCAAATAGGGCTTTCATTTAAGGGAAAACATGTGGCAACCACATATCCAAAATCTATAAACGCTTCTGCACATCACTCTTCGTTTTAAGCACCAAGATGTATATTTTAGGTATGGGTGAAATTTTAATTACGTCGGAGAATCTGATTAATTATGCATTACCCCTTAAATGCAAAATAACCAAAATAATGTGCTTAAGTCCGCTTGAGTAATTAGGAGTAATTTGGGGCAAAAATCCTACTGTAGGTGCACAGGAAAAATAAACTGAGAGACCGAGTGACTGGAGGCTACTGCTGTTCATATCCTGCAGCATTTACTGCTATTTTCTTAGATAAATTGCATCCGTCCTCTGCCCATTTCGAATGCAAGGATGAATGTTGCACTAAGAAAAAAGTGATACGAGTAATTATGCGGTAAATATTAGTAATTACGCTACAGAGGATTATGCCAGTTACGCCCACCTTCTAATATGGCCACAATTGGCAATTGCGTGGTTGAGTTGTAGAACCCAGTTTTAGCACCAAGGCCTAAAGGTGTCTGAGAGAGCGCTTGATCATCGTTCTGTATGGTAATAGGAGGCCTTGTTTTTATTTGTCAGTGAGTTTTTTACAAGGGAGACGATATTTAAAACTGTCACACTGACGTGAACTAGATGAGCAAGCTCTAATCAGAAGCATATAACAGCTGGCTGCCACCATTTTACTCAGCCGCACGCAATACGTCTCCCTGGGAAACAAAAAAAAACCTTCCGTCGGTTTTCGCACTTTGGCCAGGGTTATCAAATCCCGACTCATTTCTCGGCACGCCAGAAAGTCCTTTAATAATAAAGATTTATTGAAGAGGCGAGCTGATCCGGGCCAGTGTTTTATGATTAAGTTACAATCTGATGTGCTCAGAATTCATTTTTAATTTGATGGAGCGCCCTAACGCGGTGCACCCAGCAGCACCTGCGGCACAGAGAGCGTGCGGCCACATAAATTAAGCAATAAAAAATGATTAACTTCTGCGGGGTCCTGCGCGCGCCGAACCCGAATCCTTGTCGGACTAATGACGTCAAGGTCATATCTGATCAGTTTCTCAGTATTAATAAGAAAATCTGTCTTGTTTGGGGACTTTATATTCAGAGTCATTAAAGGCTTTCTAGAAGAGCTACATGTTCGGTGGAAGTGTTATTTGTATTGGAAAACTGAACTGCGTTTAATGGCGCCTGTTACAGATGCATCTGAAGGTTTATCTTTTAAAAACAGAGCCTTCAGCTCCCTGTTTGTGGCAAAAAGTGTGTGACCTTCTTCTAGGACTGGGTGTCAGTGTGTCACTGAGCGTCCTTCCATGCATGATGTAGCCTACCAAAACAGCCATTTTATCTCGTGACGTGTTGCAACCCTAGGCAGTCTAGGAGAAGAAGACCTCCCAGCATATCCCACGCAACATTGTGCTATTAAGAGACTAATTAAATGCAGTCTTGGGTGTGGTACTAGATTATCATTGTCAGAATTTCATCTAACATAAATACTGTACATTAAGTAGCTGCCCATCGGAATTAATGATAGAACATCTGCAGCTAAAGTTGGTGACATTTTTGTAAATGATATTTAGGACACTATCTCAGATGATAGTTCTTACAATCGTCTTCGGATACCCTCTCAACCACAGTAATCCTAATTTAAGTTAATAATTGTTCAGGCCGGCCTACCTAAATTTGTGCACTGAAGAGGTCATCAGTGACGGCCGGTGCAGGTAAGAGCGGTGAGATCGTGGGGTGGGGGAGTCGACAGATGGCGATGAGAAAAAATGAAATAAAATAAATCCACTAACCTTGCGCTTGCCACACCACTGATTTAGCGATGCAGTGAGCGCAAGGTAAGTGTTTTAAAAAATATATATATATTTTTTCCCTTGTCGTCGGCATTTGTCGCTTACCCCTCTCGACCCACTGCCTCGCCACTCCTACCTACACCGGCCGTCACTTGAGGTAATGCCATACCCATGCAGAGAAGCCTCAAAAAGGGAGAAACCCAATTCTTTATTAAAGTAGGTGAGAAATGACAAGGCATGTCAAGATGCCTGTTTTAGTCCCTGACACTTTCCCAGAAGCAATTCCTTTTCACCTACTATATTGCTTGGTCTCAGCTGGTCAATGTCTCTATATCTTTCAGTGTTGTCAGATCTTCACACTACTGGAGCCTAGGACCACACCATAGAGCAGCTTGTACAGACATGGTTGTTTGATTTGTAATCTAAGTAGAATGATAACTCTAATGGTTAAGTCAGTTCGACTGCGCCCTGATAGAATTTGTTGGCGAAAACTCTACTTAGTGAAAGACTGACAAAATATTTAATTTGTTCAGGAAATTTACCAAGGCGCTGAATGGGACATCACAAACAGCGAGCTTCAAATTGAATTATGGAATTACAAAATACATACATAAAAATAAGTAAAAAAGGTATACAATGAGAAGTGATCAGTCAGGGCGTGTGAAAGATATATACTCTGAGGCGAGTGAAAGGTGGGGAGGCTGAGGGGATGAAATAGAATAATTGGAGTAAGGTGCTTGGATTAATTTCGGTAAGGTGCTTTAGAATTTAAGTGCGATGAGGCGACATCAGCGAAAATGAGAGGGGCTCATGTTGTAGGTGAGAAACAAGTGCTTATTGTAGATGTGGGTCACCGAGAGCTGTGCTGGAGTACAGAATATAAGCAAAGATGCAAGATTATTAGGAGGGGAGCAAGGCTTTGGACGGATTTGAGCAGACTGTCAATAAAAAGGAGACAGTTTGGGAGGGAAAGGGTATATAGGCGGATCGATTCATGTCCCGCCCAAAGGAATAGCACTGGTTCTTTAAACCTTGTCGTTCTGCCACTGTCTCAGGCCCACAGGCGCGGGTTATGCCTGACACTCTGCAGGCAGCAGAAAACCGGACACCGCAGATCGATCGCGACTGGGCTCTCTGCTAATTTATCGTCTCCATGACTTGACGGGGGACAAGTGGCAATCCCGCAGAGGAGAAATGGAGACTTCATCGCTGTCACTGCTGTCTGAACTCTACCTCGTTGTGCTCTTTCTGCAGTGACAAGTGTGCCAGAGGACTCAGTAGTAATTGGATGTTCTTAATAGGTGTTGGTAAGAAAAGCCCAGGACTTATTCCTATCCAGGTTTGCCAGTTAAGTCCCTATTAGGCAAATCAAGATTCCATGTGCTGAGCATGCATTTAACAAATGACCGCGCTCTCGGACGGATAGTCTTGGCTCGCTTCCTTTTATAAAAATGGAAAAACACGCCTGATAGCATTTGTAAAGTCGTAAGCGCTAGGGCCTCACATTTAGTAAAAGGATGACAGGCACGGGGTGTATGTATTGTACTAAAACCAGGGCACAAGTCCTAAAAGAAGAAGTGGGGGGATGCTGACATCACAAACGGTGGCTTGCACCATCAGACTCATTGCCTCCCCTCACTCACCCCTTAGATGCGATTGCATCAGAGAAGCCAGCGCGTGAGCAGCGTTCTGAATGAGTTCCGATCTCGCCACAGAGAGGCCAAAGAGTGAAGGTGTGGCTCCATTTGCTTCAGTAATTGAGCTCCTGGTAAAATAAGTGGGGGGGCGCCATCCACCCACGTGGTAACCCAACTCGAGCCCTGACTAAAACTGAACTCAAGCACATGCACTCTGGGGCCCTTATTTATGAGGCCTTGCGTCAGTTTTGCGCCGCTGGTGCGTCACTTTTTGTGACGCACCTCGTTACACCATATTTAAAAAGTGACGCATCTAGGTAGATGCGTCACTTTTTAAACCCCTGCGCCACATTATACCTGCGTCAGGTATAATGTATGCAGAGGGGGCGTTCCTCCGCAAAAAGCATCGTAATAGTGACGCAGTGAAATCTATGAGATTTCACTGCGTCACTTTTAGGACGCTGTTGCGTCAAAATCTTACGCCTGCCTCACAGCAGGCGTAAGACTGACGCAAGCCCTTTCACATGGGGCTTTCCCCATGTGAAAGGACGCATTGCTGGAGTTGCGTCACTTTTGTGACACACTGCAGCAATGCGTCACTTTTGCGCTTACAGATACATCAGAAATACTGACGTATCTGTAACTCCTTGCGACATGATGCGTCATACATTAAATATGACGCATCAGGAATGTCGTAAGGAGTGCGCAGTGAGAAGTGAAGCATTGCTGTTTTCATGCAGCGATGCGTCACTTTTCATAAATGAGGCCCTGGTTCTTTTACAGCAGGGTCAGCTGACTGGTGACACCTGTGTTGGATGGGTGTGGGGTGAGTGTATGGCCAGCCCTCAAAGGAGTAACTGGTAACTGAGTGCCTGTTGAGACACTAGGACGAGTCTCAGCAGGACACTACATTCCTCCCAAACTTTGTTGAAAAAGAAAACAAAGTCCAACCTGTGTGAATGAATGAAAACAACTAAAACAATACTAATTGGGAGATTTACTAAGATTTGATGTTGTGTTTGCATCACAAAAGTGGCGCAAATCGGGGCAAAATCTTTTTTTCCAATTTAGTTTCCAGCGCTAAACTTGCTTAGTGTTGGAAATAACGGGAAAGTAACTCAAAGCAGCACTGCTTTGCATTATTTAGCGCCAAGGGGGCATGACTTGGGTGGTGCATGGGCGTTGCCAGGTAACCACCCAGGGTTTCTGACATTAACCCAATTTACTAAACAAAGTAGACAGGGTTTAGTGTCAGAAAACTGTGCCTTTTAAAAGTAGGTGTAAGGAAGGAGAAATGCTTTAATGTCTCCTTCCATTTCCGACTTTGCATGTGTGCTGCACTGTCCAGCACACTACAAAGTTGGAAACGTATTGAAGTCAGTCTCTGCATGGTATTTTGTACTGGACGCCTACCCTTCCAGTACAAAAGCTATCCTAGACTAAGGGAGACACCCTTGCACGATGGCGCAAAGGTGTCTCCGTGTTGCACAGCAGCTGATTTCAGCGCTGGTGCAACAGAGAGGGGAGGAGAGTGTCATATTTCAATACATTTGGTGCTCTCCTGTTCTCTCCTTCTCACGCAGCGCAGCATTTACAGCTGCTGCACTGTGCTGTGTGAGAACTTAGTAAATCTGTACTTATGGGGGAGATTTACTAAGATTTTCTGCCATGCTTGCTTCACAAAAGTGCCGCAAATCGGAGCAAAATCTTTTTTTCCCGAATTACTTTCCAGTGCTAAACTTGTTTAGTGCTGGAAATAATGTGAAAGTAATGCAAAGCAGCACTAAGCGCTGCTTTCAATTGCTTTGCGCCAAGGGGGTGTAACATGGGTGGAGCATGGACATTTCAATGGACCCACCCGAGGTTGCTGAGCCTAAACCCAATTTACTAAACAAAGTAGACAGGGTTTAGTGTCAGAAAACTCCACCCAGGTGCAAGGAAGGATACATGAGAAATGCTTTCATTTCTCCTTCCTTTTCTGACTATGCATGTGTGCTGCACTGTACAACACACATACAAAGAGGGAAAAAGTCTGAAGCGAGTCTCAGCATAGTATTTTGTACAGGATGGGTGCCCTTCCAGTACAAAACCTATGCTAGACTCAGAGACACCCTTGCACCCTGGCGCAAAGGTGTCTTCACGGCACACAGCAGTTTGTTTCAGTGCTGGCACTAGGGAAAGGGGAGGAGAGTGCCATATTTGAGTGAATTTGGCACTCTCTTTCTCTCTCCTTTACATGCAGCGCAACATTTACGGCTGCAGCACTGCACTGTGTGAAAAAGTGGCAAATCTCCCCCTTATTCTCACAGCCTCGAGAGGCAATTCACAGAACAGCGGTGGACAGGTGCAGCTGGAAGCACCTAGTCATCTGTGCACGTGTTAATAATTTAACCAGCTGCCGCTAGGCATGAACCCTATTTGGTCAATTACGATATCGGTCGGAAAGGCTCTGAATCAGATTCGGGTCTGCCGAATCCGATTCAGAATCCTTCTTTCTGGCCACTTAGTTAAGCTTTCTGAATGACTAGTTATGATGTTTGGAAAGCGTTCAGACTTTCTGAGTAGGTTCTGAATAGCATTCGGAGGAACCAAGGGGCATATTATCAAGGGGGGCGATAGACAATTTTCACCACTTTAGCGGGTGTTTTCGGCCGCTAAGCGGCGATAATACTATTGCCCTATTAGCAAGCTGTCGCTAACAGCAGTTAGCGACAGCTTGTAGGCGATAGCGAGCGGTTTGGGGCCCGCTTTGCATGTCAGCGATATTTTTCGCTAATGACATGCAAAGTGGGCGTACCTAACCTGTTAGCGACTGAAAGCAGTTGCTAACATCGCTATCCCCTATTACCAACACAGGCGTAGCGATGGAAATATTCGCGCTAAGCGCGAATATCTCCAAAAACGAACACCTGCTCAGACCAGTTCTTAGCCATTATATCCAATGGGAGGTGGATATAATGGCCAAGACCCTGTTAGTGATAATGCGTGAATATCGCTGTATTCTCAGCCATATTCACGGATTTTGCCGCTGTCGCCGGGAATTTTATCGCTTTTGAGATAAACGTTGCTAATAGCACGTTATCTCAGCGATAAAATCCCGTGATGCGCGGCGATAAAAAAAATTGCCGCTAACTCTACTTAGCGACAAATATCGCTATTTGTTGATAATATGCCCCCAAGTCTTTCGCAGGCGACGCGTACAGGTCAACGGTCCGCGTTTCCGATCGAGCGATTACGATGTCTGATTCAGACAGCCTTTCCGAATCAGTTATTCCGATATGGATCGGCTGTCAGAATCTGACTTTAGGGGGCCGTAACATGTTCCCCTTCACCCTGAGCCTTCTGAATGGGCCCCGTGGATGTACCCAAGCGACCCCCCTTTCAGACCATGCAGAGTGTGGCAGGCACCATTGGGTTCCCACCACAGGGTGCACGATTTTCCCCACCAACCCCTTTCTTCTAAAGGAGCCTGTGCATTTGGTCGGAGCACAGGCTCCCATTGAGGTTAATGGGAGTGCGACCAAATTGCATTCGGAACCATCAAAATCGGTTGGTCGGACTCCCCGAATGCGATTCAGTCAGAAACCACTCCGATACAGATTCGGTCAGAATGCTTTCCAACGGACATCCTAATCAACCCCTATGTAGAGTTAGTATGAATCTTTTGATAGCATGTCAGTTGAGTCAGCATCCACTCACACATCGATGGTCAGTCCTGAGTGCTCTCGCTGTGATGCAGTTGGTGTCAACAGTTCAAATTTGGTGTATCAGGAGCATCAGTGGAGTCATTCTGCAGAGCTTACACTTGAGGCACCTTGGTTCCTGGAAGACATTTTGCCAAGACTGGGATGGCATCGACTATGCATGGGAAGTCTTCCTCTGATGCCCTGGTGCGACCCGGTACCCATCGATAGAGCAGCTTCCAGAACATCTCTCGTCCTAGGATACCTTTGGCAGGAATATCCTTGAGGCCATTTTGCTTGGCTAGCATCTTGTGGGATGCCTGGGGCCCACTGCAGGATTATTGACAGAATCACGGCATACAAAACATAAGGGTAAATTATTCATGGTCAATGTGCTTGCCAACTGGATCTAGGTGACGTGGGCTATCATAGTGTTCCCGCACACTTGGTCTTTCACATTTCTAGGGGCACCTCACTCTCTTGGTGCTTTGCAGGTGTAAGTCGCCACCCTGGTGATGCATATGGCAATGATGGTGTGGTTTGATGACCTCAACAACAGATGGCAATGATTTGAATGGAGAAAGGAGAAAGGGGGGCTGGAGGGGCCTAATAGCCACACATGTCAGTGACTTTACCGGTGCTGTTATTCTTCTCGACATGTGCTGTTGCGATCAGCGATGCCATCTGTCTCAAGCAGCCGATGCTTGAGAACTGATGGTCGCACCGGGAAGTGTGGAGTAGTGACGTAGTTTGTGCTTCCAGGCGGCTTACCTTTGGTCCTCCCACTGTACTGTCACCAAGGACATCACTCCACCTCAGTGGCTGGCTTGTGTCAGTGGGGGCACTCTCCGGAAGTGTCAAGAGTCCTCGATCTCTCTTCACCCTGGAATCTTGTGCTCTTGCTTATCTGTGGTCGTCCAGTCCTTCAGTGTAACACGCCAGGTCACATGCTCTTCTCCAGTGAGACAGGTCAGGTCACACAATTCTTCTTGCTCAGTTCTTGTTTGCAGTGTGGCATCCTTCCATGTGTCATCAGTTCTCCTCCCTGGGACCTTCTGCCTGCTCTGTCGCATTAGTTGGACTCCACATCTTCTCCTGTTTCAGAACACTCACTGATCCAGTCCTGCCTGTAGGACTGGACATCTTTTTACATGTATGTCAGCCTTTTTGGGGATGACAGCGGAGGTAGGTGTGCCTACATGGATCTGGTCTGCAGCCTCTTCAATACCTTTGTTCTCCTGGAGAAGGTATTCCGAGGTAGCATGCAGAGGCGGCCGTTCACCCTAGAGACTGTGAAACGCTCTCCGCTGCAGCATGGGGGACAGAGAGCAGCTCAATTTGTGCGTGGCTGCAACCAGTTCATGTTTGAGCATTAAACATTCTTCTCCGAGGGCTTGCTAGGCCTAGTGCCAATCTCATCTTTTCTTTTGTAGGGCGTACCCTGGAGAGCTAGTGTCCCATCGTGCAATGGTGAGGCTATGCTCTCCCTTTTGGGTTTGTACTGGCACGTGATTGTGTCAGGGCTCCTGTAGTGGTGCGTATGGTGGCTGGCCTTAACTCACCTTTCCCTTTTCCTGTTGGGTTTTCTTTTCGGAAAATGTGATGTCTGCCTGCTACAATCTCCCCCGGAGCAGGTAGTCAGTTTGTGTCCTTTTTTAAGTGTCATCAATGCCAGGTCCCATCTGGCAGCATGCGGTGTCATCAGAGGATGTTCATCACTCTCACAGGCAGTTTTTTTAGGACAGACAGGGTCCCCCGGCTTCTGCCCTAACTGAGAACGTGGAAAGCAGTGAGGTTGGAAAACGGGTTCCCAGGGTCATCACCCAACAGAGCCTCCCCACTGTTTCTCCAAAGGGGCTTGAATTCATTTCCTCCCCCCTTACCCATGAACCTGTCTACATCTCCCTTAACCTCCCCCTGACTCTGCTGGGGGGAGCCTGAAACACTTTTCTTGGCTACCTCTCCCACATACCCTTTCTTGTGGACCCTGGTACACATACAGTCTTCCGCCTCCATAGCAAGATTTCTCGGGTCAGTCAGCTTACTATCAGTCAAGTGCTGGCACAGCTCTGCAAAACACAGACTAGAAAAGTTATCCTAAACAATCAAAGTGTACAGTCCAGAAAATCTGTCACAGTGCTGCCCTTCACCCAACCATCCAGTGACCTGCAAGAAGACTCCACATATTCTCACCATTTCTGAAAATCAATTTTCTTACTTCCTCTAAGCTGATCCCTGTCCTTGTCAGGAGTGAGACCATACCTAGTGAGAAGGGCCTCCCTCATGTCGGTGTAGACAAAGTTGTACCCCTTACCCAAAGCCAACAATGTGTCCCTCCCCTTCTCTAAGAAGTGGGTCCACAATCATGATCCCCCATTTCTTCTCAGAGACCCTTGGATATCATCTCCCTTCTTGTTCTCTTTTCCTACATTCTTAGGAATGTGTAGTATTCTGTGTGAGTGGACTGAGATATTGCTGCCACCATATGAGTTGGACCAACTCCTCTGATCTAGTTCCTTTACTCTAAGCTCATGGTCTAACATCATCCTTTTTTTCTTCCATTGCCAGCTTGAACCTCTCCAGCTCCATTGCATCTCTCCTTGCTTCCCGACAGTCCTCCAGCTCCTCTGGGGACAAGCCACTGTTGCCTGGCCTGGATGGCCTCTCACCTCCCAAAAGCACATCTGCCCCAGAAATAGGCTCTACATCCTCCCCATCGAGCTCTCCAGACTGCCCACTGCCATTTCTTCCTGCTACCTAGGCCCGCAGCACATTCTCTAGCTTGTTTTTCCTGGTGTTGCCTTTGATATGGACTTTCAGGTCTTGCAAATAACCTTCAACTCCTTCACGTTGTAGGATTCCAACCTTTTCTCCTCAAAAGCCACTTCTAGGGATGCAACTGATGATGCTCTTGACTCAGGCATGAGGCTGTAGAAAATTCAAGCTCCACAAAAATGGAAAGACAAAAATGTACCAAAATAATTCAGTATGTGGTTAGTGGTCTGCTATATTTTAGTAGTGTACACCAATCACTGTAGTCAAGTGTAAATGCAAGTCGTATACTATCACTGCCGCCAATGTTAGAAATGGAGGTCTCTGGTTAGCAGGTTTGCACCCTGTCCAAGTAGGGACCCTTCTTTCTAGTCAGAGTAAAGGGGATTACACTTCTAAAATAACCCCGGCTCACCCCCTTGGCCAGGCAGGCATACGTCAGGCATACGTGTAAAGCATTTGCACATAACACACAGTAATACACTCAAAACACTACAAAAGGTCAACGAACAAGTTTTAGAAAAGTAGCCAATATTTATCTGTGTAAAACAAGACCAAAATGATAAAAGACCCA
Organism: Lissotriton vulgaris; assembly: GCF_964263255.1. Classification (NCBI taxonomy): domain Eukaryota; kingdom Metazoa; phylum Chordata; class Amphibia; order Caudata; family Salamandridae; genus Lissotriton; species Lissotriton vulgaris. The sequence goes on from NC_141685.1 coordinate 910,514,371, forward strand.
ACATAAAGTAATCACAGTACGTATACTGCAACAATAACCTTGAACTACAGTTCCTTGAATTTGATAGCTTCGTTCAAGGCTATCCCTGCGTCGTGAACAAACAAATCCAACAGTTCAGGCTGGCTGTGAGGTCGCCGGCAAGCTAAGGTGTTTGGGATCCCCTAAAACAGTACTTCAGAAATGCAAGGCATCATGGACCTTGCAATGATCTCTGGAGAAGAGCTTCGTCAATGTCGGTTCCAGAGGTCGGTGCGGGAGTCATTGGGCCTTTGAAGTCACACTAATTTAAAAAAGAGCTAAAACAACAATATCATCTATGAAATCAATTCACTGGTATGTGCATAACATTTTAGTTATTTAGAAAATAATTACATTACAAATGAGGATGTATATAGGAGTTTCACAGTGATATGAAAAACAATATATGAGATGAACTGTATTTATCAGAGGGTATGTGTTTAAGATGTTAGTACAAAATGTTTTGGGAAGTAAGAGAAAAATTAATAAGTGCCCCTTCATTCCATTGTGTGGTTTATAGAACTAACAGTAGAGTATTGTTCAAAGTTGTAATGAGGAATGTATTTAAAAGTTAGAATGTTTTAAATGTCTAAGCATCATGTGCATAATGGATACATCTATGTTATTTGTGTTCTGGGAGTTGTAGTACTTTTGGCCACATAATTAAACAGGAGTAGTGTAAGTAAAACATAAGAAACTGTTCTGAGCCTGTATATGTATTAGAACGTAGTAATATTTGTTAGGTATGTGTTAGGAAGTGTTTGTCAATGTGGTTTGTCACCTATATGAGTGGTTTGCAAAAGCCTAGATGGTGTGATTTATTTTTTTTGGTTACCGATTGCTATAAGTATGGTGGGACTCTTAAGTTTATTTGATGATGTAGAGAACTATACATTTTTGGACAGATGGCTTTAAGATGTATATCTATTATGAAATCACATATATGTTTACATGGTGATCTTTGTTCTTTAAGGCAAATTAAAATATAATGTATGTGGTGAGGGTAGTGTATTTCTTCAAGCATGCTCTGTTTAAAATTGAGGAGAGTTTATAGTGGAGAATGTCTGTTGAGAGTTATTGAGCTACCTTTATTTGGCATGTAACTTGTTTTTGAGAAATGCTGAATATATGTTTTAAACACACAAGAACATTTTGAGAAATGATGTAGGTGGGCTAATAGGAAAAGCTTTTGTGCTTTGAAAAAGTGAGATTTGTTTTCAGTTTTAGAAACCTACTTATGCATGTGCATGCTGAATAACAGAACAATGTATGCTTGTATAGAGGCATATATCCAATTATATATGAAGTGTAATATCTAGACTTTTCTGATACATAGGTCATTAGAAAAGGAAAGGTACACTAAAACAGATCATTTGATACTGACAGAATGAGTTACACAATTGGTTCCTGTTGGAAAGTGGGTTATTGGTAGGGGCAAATGTAGGTCTGCCACTGGCAATAAGGCCACTAACACATGGTAGGACCCAGCATAGGTATTAGAAAATTATTCCTATGCCCAACCCTTGGCAACTTGGCTGCTAGCAGACAGGCTTAACTTCAAAGAAAGGTATGTAAAGCATTTAAAAACACCATTTCAGTAAATAATAAATACACAACACAAAATAAAAATCCAACATCAATTTATAAAAATAGGTACTATTTTTATCTTTTAAATGACACCAAAAGAAAAGAAACCACTGTAGGGAACCTGAGATATGAATTTTTAAAGATTAGTCACTTTCTAGTGCTTAGAAACCAACAGTGCCCCTTTTAGTCATTTCGTTTTCTCTGACAGGGACACCTTTAGAAATTGTTCTGGAGAATCTCACCAAATGTGCCCCCTTCTCCAGCAGGCGGGGTTCAGTTAGAACTCCTTCCTGAAGTTCTGCTTGCGGGTCCTAAAGCATCCAACACACAATCCAAGGTTCTAAAATCTCCAAGGGGGTCCTTGAAAGTGTGAAACATCAAGTCTGCAATCCACTTGAACAAAACCCTTATAAATCCACTGGTACTCCAGGCAGGAAATTCTTTGTGGGGATGTCCAAGTGAGCTTTATGAACCTGTAGCTTGCAGGGAGTCCACTCTTTAGTCCTTTTGCAGCAAGGTAATCCACAGGGCTGCAGTTTCAGTTGATGCAGTCTTCAGAGTGTAACTGCAAAGTTTTTCAACGAAAATGGAGGAGGAACTACTCGGCAGAATCCAAATTGCGTTACAAAGCTGCCTTAAAAGCCTATCATACCCTTTGTAAAGCTGCTCGTGCAGACTATGTCTCCACCACCATTTCCAATGCTCTTAATGGCTCAAAAACTCTTTTCAACGTAGTCAAAGAGCTTGCTGACTCCAAAACACACTCTAACCCACCTGCACTCAGCAAACAGAAATGTGAGGCCTTGGCCTCGTTCTTTGTTCAGAAAGTGGATAAAATATATCAGGACATAGTGATTGCACAAAACACGAATCCCCAGCCACCTTTTATACCATCCTCATCTCTCTCAATAAATGATAACCAGGCTGAACTTTCCAACACCCATGCCAATTATTTGGATACCTGGTCCACTTTAAGCTTAGACACATTGAAAAAACTTCTAAATAGTATCAAATCAGGATCTCCCAGGGATCCTTTGCCGATTCACATACTACGGATGTTGGAAACATCAACGCTGAATGTGATCCTGGAACTTCACAATGTCTCTTTGCTGGAAGCTAATATTCCATCAGATTGGAATGCAATGATTCTTCCGCTCCTTAAGAAGACAACTGCGGATCCCGATCTACCCATGAATTACCGACCGATCTCCTTATTACTAGCTTTCTCTAAACTCTTGGAGAAACACGTCCATACACAACTATCCCAGTTTGTAGAAACACATGATCTTCTCCATCCAGCCCAATCTGGCTTCAGAGCTGGTTTTTCTACCGAAACCACACTTCTAGGGGTAACAGAGACAATACGACGCCATCTAGACACAGAGGACACCGTCACACTCATTTTGTTGGATCTGAGTGCTGTGTTCGACAAGGTGTCCCACGCAGTGCTGATCAGAACCCTTAGATCTCTGGGCATCTGCGGACCAGCTGTGAACTGGCTTATTTCATTTCTCTCCAACCGCACCTTCCAAGTTTTCTCCCCCTTAGAAAGTTCAGAATCCCCCTCTTTCACATAAGGAGTGCCACAGGGATCAATCCTCAGCCCCTTACTATTCAATTTGTATGTAAGACCCCTGGCAGACGTGGCAAAGGAGTCAGGGCTGTCCTTGTTCTCATACGCAGATGATTCACAAATCATCTTCTCTCTTTCCATGAAGAGCACTGAACGCTCCTCTCCACCCGTAAGACTGGGATCAATGCCCTAATCACGTTGAGGCTAGATTATGGCAACATGCTCTACTTGGGCTCTAACAAGAAGGTGGTAACCAACAGGTTACACATAGTGCAGAACTCTGCAGCTAGGCTCTTATGCCGTGTACTCAGAACTTCATCAATTTCAGGGCGCCTTCGGAATCTGCATTGGCTCAGGGTTGAGAACAGAGTTAAATTCAAAGCCCTGAGTTATATGCATAAAATAAAAACAGGAAATGCCCCCCGCTATCTTCAAACACTTGTCTTGCCTTACGTCCCTTCTCGTTGCCTCCACTCCTCCACCCAAGGGAAATTCACCATTTCAAGAGTAAACTATCCCGGATGGGCGGAAGGTCTTTCTCTCATTTAGGCCCCTCTTTGTGGAATTCTATGCCTACAGCTCTTTCTAACGACACTGACTATATCCATTTCCGCAGATCCTTGAAGACATGGCTTTTCAACAAATAATTTGCTAGCCCCTCCACTCCATCTCTGATCTGTTTTTGCGCCAGGAAACCCTTTTTGGGTAGCTGCCGCGCATTACAAATTGAAAAAATAAATAAAATAAATAAAATTCAGAGGTCAGGCCTTAGAATCTTTGCACAGCAAAACTTCCCAGCAGGGTACTTCTTGCTTCAGTAAGTTTCAAGCAGCAGATGATACTTATTCAAAATTCTCTGGGTCAAGCAGCAGGTCACTCCTGACCAATGGGAGCAGGGTAACTCCTCAAGGCGATGACCATATCCTGTAGAGTGTGGCATAATTTTGTCCCAGAGTGCATCAAATCTTCGAAATCCATAATGGCTGATTTTCCAGCAGAGAGTCAAGACCTGGCTAAACACACCCCCAGGAATGGCCTATTTCCCTAGAGTCTCGCACTACCATCTGCACATACCTTCCTTAAGCCTATCCCTGACGCTGGGACTCTGGGTCAAAAGTGTAAACGTGTAACTGACACCCAGGCCTCCTCTCTGCCTTTGAAGAGCATGGTTTACGACTCTACCTCCTGGCCTTGCATTCCTATGGACCAGTACACTGCCCTTCCAGCAGAGCTGGTAACCCCAGGGGCTCTTTACCACCTCTTCAAAGCAGCATAGCTAATCCACTTAACTCTGACCAATCAAGGCAGACCAGTGGAAGGCTGAATTTGGACTTACAAACAAGACAGTCTTATAACTTCTTATGGGTACACTTTAGGAGAGCTTTAACAATATGATATTTTTGGATATACTACTACCATTCTAGAAAGTCTTTGAAGGGCCAGGCTAGTCCTCTCCTACCAATAGTTATTAATCAATAACTTCCTAACATGTTCACCTATGTAACAAGGGATTTGCAATGGGAAACATGAATTGGGCCATTTTTCCAGTACCAGGACTTACAAAATCATATGTTATAAGTACTTGCCTGATATCTACAGGAAACCCACCCCATGTGCAACTAGGGGAGACTGTGGGGGTTCTGGATCTGTAGAAATATTGCAGATTCTCCTTTTACTGTGCTCCTAGCATCAAAGTCGATTTTGACCAGCACTTTAGCACAATGTGGGGAGTGAAATGTGAAATTTCACCTTACCCAGGCATATAAAAACTCATTTTGTGAGGGTGTACCTTATAGATAACTGACCCCCCACTGCTGGCATACCTAGGGGAGACCCTGGGGGACCCTAATATGCCAAAACATTATAGGTTATCCATTTTTAAGTGCCCCTACCACCAAGTTGAGTTTGGGCACAATTTACTTTTTAAAAGTAGTCCTGGCACCAAGGGCTGGTTTTTTTAAACTGACCTCAGGTTTCAGCAGTGCACACATGACAGTGCAGAAAAAGCTGCTGGCCTCCAAATTACCATGCCCCAGGGTACTGGGGACTTCTAGGTAGTTTCAATCCCCTGCCTTATCATATACTAGGGGCTTACTGGGTAGTTCATGCCAATTACAGGGTACCCCACCATACCATAGTGTACCCTAGTGTATGTTAGGTGTTTTAACTGTATTCTAATGTGTTCCTTTCAGCTTAGCACTGGCCCTGGTTAGGCAGAGCCCAGGGTCAGTCAAAATCATTTACCACCAGCATCAGTCATCATCAAGTTGAGGGGTGCCCAGGGCACAGGATGACCTTGCAACAGTTACATATATAGTAACAATTTGTATGTATCTAACCGCAATGAAGATACTTTACAGTCACCCAAGCATTACTCAGGCACTCATCTAACCACTCAAGCACTATGTACATACTTATTCCTTCACCCAGACACTACACACACACTCTTCCAATCATGGAGGTACTAATTATGTACAATCTCCCAGGCACTAATCATTCACATATACAGTCACCAAAGTTGTACCTATGCAATTATTCAAATTCCCATGCACAAACCATGCACTCAACCAAACACTCACTTATAACCCATGCACTCATCCAGACCCTCAGGTACTAGTCAAGCACTCCTTCAATTACATGGGAAGTACCATTGCAATGAAATTATCATCCATTCAGCATCTATGCTCTCATTCAATTACTGAGGCAATACTCTTGCACTAATATAATCATCACAGTAGCACTCTTGTTTTTATACAATCCCTTAAGCATTAACAATGGACTTATACAACAATGAGTGACACAGTGGCAGAGAGGCACATATATAGCTCTTATGTTGTGTTTTTGGATTTACAGTATTGAGACATTGTATATACTTTTATACTTTGGATAAATTTACTACAAAAGGGATAAAGTGGTCTTTTAGCATGTATAAGTGAGAACTGCAATATTGTGCAGCTGTATTGTAGGAGATGGTGCTATAATATTAAAAGGTAACACATACATTTAGTTTTGTGTTTTGGTTTGGGTTTGGTACATTGAAGTAAGTGCTTGTAGTTATGTAGCTAGGTTCATCTATAGATTGTAAACTGCAACATAACATAAACACTGTTTTTGTATTATGTGTAAGCCAGTAGTAGAAGTAGATGGTACATTGACTAGAATAACAATTCAAATATACTTCTTTTTATTACAGAACAATATCTCCATAACTACTGACAGAATGCCTACAAAATCTCAGGGGAAAAAGAAACAGAAACAAATACAGTACCTATGCAGAACTGAGACACAAAAGGGGCACGATGAAGAAAAATTTGTAAAAGAAAACAGAGCTACTGGTAAAAGGACAAAGTAATTTCTTGAAAATGGATGTGGACATTTGAGATGTCATCAGTGATGGCATCAGTGATGTCACTGACCAAGTCATGAGTGATGTAATATGTGAGGTCATAAGCAGTGCATTGCAGGGCACGAGTTAGAGTTAGCTCAACTAATTAGAACTGCCTAATTTCACTGGTTTTGTATGAGTGAAACTTGAGTCTAACTATAACTTTCTAAGGTTTTTAAAATTATATTTCCTAACTATAACATCCCTGTAACCTTTGGTTTTTTCAGTTAATTTCTAACCGCCCCATTGTGTCTTCCTTGTGTATCTCTCTGGGTATGCATGAGTGACTGAGCGAAAATGTTATAGATCTGTTACCACGATTTCTTGGGGAGTCAGGGTTTTCATGATCTGAGGTTGCCACATGCAATTGTTACTCTGTGAGGCTTAGGGGTACTTATGGAGGCACTGTGAGCTAGCAGGACTATAGGCCACATATCCTGAGGGGTGCATAGAATAAATGTAGCACCATCCCAATGTTTATGTTATCCCACAAACACACAGTTCCCACTGGGAAAATGGAAGACGTACACCAGTAGCTTGGATCCTTATGTTGAAAAAGTAGAAAAGATGAGGTCTGGTTGGACAAGTTGCCCATTTTGAAAGTTGGGTACAGGATTCTCATCCAGGCTTCAGCCCATGACAGAAAATTGGCTTCAGCATTTGATTAAAAATCAACTTCAACACTTGCTAGAAAATTAATTGAAAGTGAGAAATGACTTAATCTCCCTGTATTCACAAATATAGTAACATAGAATGCAAATGTAAATATAAGAATTATATTAAACCTACGTAATTCAGAAAGACATATACCCTCTCTTGGGACTAACCGATACAGTGCATTTTCCGTGTTTGGGCTTTTAAAAGGTGCACCTAGCACAAACAAGGAAAATGTTCCATATTAGGAGGAATGCGCTGCTCTCAGAGCAGCCAGGAACTTGTGCTGCCCTAGGGACAGCGCATTGATGTGAAAAACGGAGCGGCTGCTTTGAAGCTGCTCTGTGTTTCGCAGTGTAGGTGGTAACCCGCCTGCACTTCAAAGAGGGATTAGAGATCCCATCGTAGGAGGGTGCAGTGAGTGACTGGGGCTATTTAAACTTGCGCTTTCGTCTATAATACTGTCTGGGCACGGAGGCAAAGTAGTTCCCTCATTTGCATGGGGCCACGCTCCATGCAAACGATGGAATGCCTTCTGATGATAACGCTGGAACTTTATTTATGCCAGTCTATCAGTATTACAGAAAGGGACACACAGGCGTCCGTGGCCCCTTCTGTAATACCAAAGTGCCTCAGGGGCACGAAAAGCAGGTGCAAATGCCCATTGCACCCCCACAGCACTTCTGTAAATGGCCCTTGAGGTACACATTTATCCATTGCAATATGCTCCATTATGTACGCTACTCTGTATATTTAAAGCCAGGTTTATGTTGCCTGATCTCTTGTTACTGTGTGATTGTCTGAAGGGAAACGCAAACTCCTCTGCACAACGGAGTTGGAAATGGAAACTGCTCACTGTACCTATAATGGGTTCTGAAGTACTTGTTGTTCTCGGATCCAATTAAGAGATTTTGAGGTTCATGATGGTTATTAGGTCCATTTCAGATTTTGAAGCTGTCGATGGAGAACATGTCTGGGCCGCTTTTAAATTACCTGCTATTAAATTAACTACGCTACTTTTTACAGTTGTCCATAATGTTAAAATCTAGCATGGTTCAACCACTCCTGGGTGTATGTAAGGGAAAATTTCCCTTTCTATCCTTTGTGCCAGACATTCCAAAGTTGGGTTGTTTTTTAAGGGTGTGACCTATGAAATGTTTCAGTTCACATTGAAATTATATATCTATATTAATAAGGCTACTCTGTATTTGAATTCATATCTGTGCATTAAAAGGGAGTTATTGCATTTGAAACAAAATCATGATGTATTTTCGTGTGTTTTTATGACTCAGGACTCAATTAGGACTCAAATTTATTTGAAAACAGTTGCCATATCATGATGTACATGTGTGTTTATTTTTCTTACTTGACGCCACACTCAATAAGATGTGCACTGCTTATTTTGTGCGACATGTTGTCCCAAAAGAACTCGTGAAGGAAGCCTTTTTCTACTTCCTGCTTGCACATTGTACTGCTTCATTAACAATTGTTAACAGTTGTTTTTGCTATTAGTTTATTCTGACACCTCTAGATGACATTATGTCAGAAGGGGTGAATCAATATTCATGTAGTGGGTTAGTGCCAAGATGGTAGGGTTATGTAAAGTTTTAAAATATTACTGTATGATTTGTTGAAATTATGATACTTTCCTCATATTATGCTGTCTTTGCAGTTTCCACCATTTTCTATTTAGAAATTTGCTATATAAACACCTTGGTCTAGGGGTGAGTCAGAGACTTACGGAGTTCTACTACGGATACTGCCTGAATCTCTATTGATTTGCTATAAATTTGGGACTCGGGCAATGTTTCTTATTTTGCTTGCAACTGTATTTTACTTAGAGTCTGAGTGTCTTTATGGACATTTACTTCTATGTCCTTTGACTGATTCAGTGATTTTGCTGCAACATTTGTATTTTTAGGTCTCGCCTGAGCTAGCGCATGGGCTAGCCCAGGCAAGACCTTTAGTAAGCGGGTTTTCAAAGTGCTACCAGAGAGGCTTTTGCTGGCCTAAAGCTTGCGTGTATGTGAGCGTGAATGCGCGCAGGCCATCTGGCTTTTTGTAATGGCTCATTAAGCCTTACAGCGCGTGAATCCCCTCCCCTCCCCTTCCCCCTCCCTTCTCCCACTCCCTCCTCGTCAGCTTCATTTTCACTCCTCTCGCGCATCTGTCTCTTTCTTCTGCCTGTTCCTCTCTCTCGTCTCTTATCTTCTTCTGTCTTTCCTTTCACTTTCTCTTTGCGCTTGTTTTCTTTGTTTAATCACTCTACAAAAGCAAGTGCTTCTCAGCTGCTCAGTCATGTACTTCTGCCCCCTCCATGTTCCTGCCCCAGCCCCACCATCACTCCCTCTGTGTGCTTGCCCAGCCCCCGGTCCTCCCTGTGCTTGTGATTGTCCCCCCGCCTATGGAGGTGTGTAATAATACAGGCGTGCGGTACACAGTGCTGTTCTCTAGTTTCACTCAATAAATGAACTGCTTATTCCTTATGAAGAAAACGGATGTAGAGTTTGTGTCATGTGATCTCTGTTCTCGTGGCCGCCGGCCAGCCCCGTGTTGCTGCAACAAAACACGGTAGATATAAGCAACAAATTATGCGGCATTTCTAGCCTCCGCCCGGAGAGTTCCTTTCACGAACATGCATTTACCGCTCTCTGAGGTGGTAACTAGCTCAGCTCCAGCTCTAATCTGCTAAAGACATCAGTCAGCACTGGTCTTTCATGGCCCTAGGAGAACAGTTTACAGGACCGAATGTGAAATGAAACACTTTATTTGTAAATCTACCGGCGCTGGGCCCTAACCAGACCTGGGAGGAGGAGGCTTGCTGTAGCCCTTGTATCCGCTTTACAACTTTCACCTTTCCACGGGCACCCACAGACACTCGTGAAAGCGTGGGCAGCCGCCTCAGACTATTTTCAGTTTTTTGAAAAGCCCACCATCTCCGGGTCTGCCTTGCATCGATGCGCAGGAGAATGTCCAGGGAAGAGCTTTTGGTGTGGGTTGTGAAGGCCTCAACACATAGTTTTTGGCAACCATTGAATCTCTTATCACAGCCTCAGCCACAACAGCGGGATCAAAGGGTTCGCTAGGAAGACAAGAGGGGTAAGGATGGCGCCCGCCACTGTTCCCCAATGATGATACGTTTCACTCAATGTATAGATTTTTGTTTTATACAGCGCGAACTCAACCCAAATGTATCAGAGCGCTTTACATGAGCACCGGTTGCGTTACAGACTGATGACACGTTCATCTTGTTAGGCATGGGCAGATTATGTGATTTGCCCAGAATCTCAGAACGTTGAGCGTTGTTTGCCCAGACTCGAGCTCGGCCTCCTAGCTTCGAGGGCCATATCCTCTCACCCTCCCACCCCGCGCTCCTCCATAGTCTATTTGCTTGCTGTTGCCACTATTCTGTAAAGTTACTGATTAATGCGCAGAGATAGCTGCTGACTTGTTCTTTAGTTCTTTGCCTCCACGACCCCTGTAACAGAGATATCACTAATTAACACCTATGACACACGTGCACACCATTAGATGGCCCTGGCCGTGTTTGGGACATATCTATAAATGGGGCAGAAGAGGGAGATTGTGACTGCAAGAAGCCTGTGGGAAAAGAGGAGTGACTGTCACATCTTTAAACCTAACCTACACGGTGTTCCCAAACTTGGGATCTCGACCCGTTGGTGGGTTATGATGAGCCGATTTTTGGGGAGTCGCAAAAATCTATCCAATAATTAAAGATGCCTTTTAATTCTGCATTTATCTTGTCGCATTTTCTGAGGTTCAAAAACGGAAGGCAAATGCCGGCTGTGCATTCTGACAAATTGCTACTATTTTTTTTAATATGGGAATTTGGTTTTTACAAACTTTTCTCACTTTACAGTCGCGAAAAGTAAAGTAAATTAAGAAACAATATTTCTGGGGTGCAAGGAGTGTGAAAGAAAAGGCCGTAGGATGTTTGTGTTTGTAATACACAACAAAATGTAAATATCTGTACATAAATTGTACTCATTCAGCAGGTAGGAAAGCCAAAACCAAGCGCATTTTTTGTAATAATGAAGTGTGCTGGAAACAAAGATTGTAATATGATCAAAACAAATCAAGACAATCAATCAACGAGCATTGGCATAGCTAATAGGTCTCACCTTTGGGACCTTATACGTTTTTAGCTATGCAACAGTTGATGTTATTGCACCAAGGATATTGTGCTGCATCACTAAATACTTATAAGGTCCAAAAAGCGAGACCTATTGGCTATGCCAATGATTGTTTGAATTTACTGCATTGCTTTTAAAATTATTAAACCTTCATGATTTCTCTCAATTTCTGATCTCAAACTCCCTTTTTGAGTCACTCCTTTCTTATTGACTGTATAATGAAATGCTATTTTGAATCTTTGTCGCCACATCTCATGTTAACATCAAAACAGTGCTTTGAAAAACAGTATGGAGCTAAAGATCTAGTCTCCGCCCTCACGTTGCTCTCTTTTCTGCAAATGTTTGAGTTGAAAGAAGATGTGTACTTTAAAAAGATTGCTTGTTTTGGCTATTGGGAAATCATATGCTTCACACAGTAGAACTGTGTTGATTATGGTGACAAGCCAATGACCAAGTCTATGGTTGTCATTAGTTCAAAGGGAAAATGTATGTAGGATGCCATGTATCTGACAGCTCTACCAAGAGTCTCCCATCAGGTGTTAGTTTAACGCATTTTAGTTAGTGTGCAGCATCACCGCGCTAAAATGAGTAGTCACTCATATTTAGTTACAGTGCTACTGTGCTCAAGGTACTTTGAGTTCAGCTACATCATGCGTACAGCAGGTGCAGAAGTGCTTGATCTTTAGACGGTGTCCTAGTAGTGAGAATCGGGGCCTGAGAGGTGACTCTGGTTAACATGGAAACCTGCTCTGGCCCCAGCTTTTTATGTTATGTATGTATCTTTATATGTATGTGTTAGAAATGGGGGTTTCAAATTGGCAGAGGTAGGTGCCTTTGTCCAACTTAGGACTCTTGTTTTTAGTCCGGGTAAGGAGGATACAATTCTAAAACAACCCCTGCTCACCTCCTTGGTAGCTTGGCATGACCAGACAGGCTTATACCAGAGGCAGTGTGTAAAGCATTTGGGAACACATACATTTGAAAATACACTACAAATGGACATCACACCAGTTTAGAAAAGAAGTAATATTTATCTAAACCAAACAAGACCAAATGACAAAAATCAACAATACAGTAATAAAAATATGACTTTCACATGGTAGGAATAATTCAGTTCAAAGCAAATTGCAGATGCAACACTTTTCACTCAAAGTACCTTGGATGCATCGCGCACACAAACAAAAAGAGTCACAGGGAAGGTGATGTGTCGGTTCCTTACACTCAGGATAGGTCAAGATAGGATGCGTCAGTTCCTTGCTCTGGGGGATGTGTTGTGTTGGTTCCTTTCTGTGGGGCAGGGGAGGTAGCGTCGGCTCCTTGCCAGAAAGGAGATGATGCGTCGGTTTCTTACTGCGTGGGGATGTGATGCGTCGGTTTCTTACTGTGTCCCTTAACGATGCGATATGACGATCTGGGACGATGCATGGGTTCTTGCAGGTGCATAGTAGGGCTTGCGCCGGAATCAGTGCGGTGATCTGGGACTTCAGAGACTGGTGCACTTGATGCAGTGTGCAGCAATTTATCGAGCCGCGGGCAGGCGCTGCGTCAGTTTCTTCAGCGATGCGTCAGAAGCAAGTACGATGTGTCGCACTTCTCGTTATTGCATTGCTTTTCCAGCTCCCAACAGCCAGAACAACCTCCAGAGGCCCGGAACAGATACAGCCACCTTTTGGCAGGTCAGAACTGCCAGCAAGGAAGTTCAGGGGAGCTGGGGGTGTAGTCTCTCTGTCCGTGAGACTTCAGAACAAGAGACAAGCTCTTCTTCAAGCCCTTGGCAATCTTCTTCAAGCAGGGGACACAGCGAACAGCAAAGTCCTTTTCCCTTTCCTTGCAGAATGTAGTCACTGCAGGCCAACCACAGACAGCAAACAGAACAGGGGCAGTATTCCTCCTCGGTTTCTCCAGCTCTTCTCCTTGGCAAAGGTTTCTCTTGATTTCCCAGAAGTGATCTAAAAGTCTTGGGCCTGGGCATCTCTTTTTAGACAGTACATCTCTTTGTTCTCTTATGTAGAGAAGCTCTTTGCCCAGCCAAAACCAGTTCTGTCCTCTCTGGTGAAGCTTCCTGGCAGGAGGGGGAGACAGTATTGTCCTTGGCATAACAGGCCCATTCAGGTGTGAAAGAAATCTCCTCCCCCAACTCTGAATGCAGCCCAGGTGTATTCAGACCAGCCCTGACTCACCCTGGAAAGGCAGGACACACCTCAATCCCCCAAGTGGCTGCCTGAACAGAATACACATCCCCAGCCTCTGTCACTCCAAAGCCAGACAGTCAATACACAACCTAGCAGAGGCACACTGGATGGTTAGGAAAAAAATACATACTTTCTAAAAGCAGTATTTTCAAACCCAGAATGTCAGAATCAGCCTCACTAACAGATGCATCTTAATGATATGAGCTCAGGCATATTAAACTTCATTTTCCTATCATGTCCCCATGGGCAGTAATACTCATAAGATATTGAGATCAAATTTCCAATCCTATCCTTTGGGGACAGATAGCCTTACTATAGTGAAATACAAAATTATGATAATTATTATTTTTATAGCATTTATAAAGCACCTGGTTACACCACTGGTGTGTCCCCATGCTCTACATCCTTACCAGACAACTACACAGATACCAGCCTGAAAAAGGGGCAACGGATCAGGGAAATGGGAGGGAAAAAAATTCATTCACAGTTTGAACAGCCAGGTTTTTATTTTTTTCCTGAAGATGCTCTCTGTTTGTACTGCACAAAGGCAATTATTTGCTGCCAGTTAGCCAAGAAAGCGGGTGCCGCTTTGTCCTTTCTTTACCCTGGGCATTCTAACCAGGTAAGTTCCAGTCGACCTCAGATGCCATTCTGGATTATAAGGAGTAAGACCGTCCTGTAGGTAGGACGGGCCTTTATCCTGCAAGGCTCAGTGGCAAAAGCATAGCACCTTAAACAAGATCCTTTTCTGAATAGGCTGCCATTGTAAGATTTCAAGTCCTTTTTTCGAGGAAGCTCTTTTAGGTAGACCCAGAACCAAGCGAGCTGCTGCATTCTGGATGCACTGCAGCCTATGCAGGCATTTTTTTGATGCATTCATATATAGGACATTCCCATAGTCCAATTAAGATGTCACAAGGGCATGGGTCAGGGTTTTAATGGAGGATGCCGGGAGAATGTCTATGGTTTTCCCTAAAATCTTCAGGATTCCAAAGCACTTCCCTGTGACTTTCCTGGTCTGAGTCTCAAAGGAGAGGGTGGAGTCCAGCCACACTCCTAGATTTTTTACCTCTGTCTTAGGGGTCAGGCCAGGCATAATATTGGTGGCTACCAGGCCGGAGACCAGATGGATTTGGAGTCTTGCCCACTACCAGGGAGCTCTAGGGAGCTCTTTAAAATCGCTGACACCCTATGCTCCTTGCAACTCCCTGATCCCGTAGTCAGTTCGCAAGAACTTTGCAATAACATCTCCGACTTTTTTCACAATAAAATTCTTGACATACATGTCTCCCTGGAAGCTCATTGTCATGCTTTGGACCAAAGCGTACTGCCTGTCATTTCCAGTCTGGATTCTTTAGGTACAGATCCCTCCTGTTCTCTTATGGAATTTCCATCTTTATCCTTGGAAGGACTGAACCTGTTGCTTGACAGAACCAAATCTGCTTCCCCCTGGACCCTCTACCTCTGAAAAAACTGAAAGAGTGTAGAAATAGCCTTCTTCCTCCTATGCTTGAGGTAATGAATAAGGCTATTACCCAGGGTTCTTTTCCTTCTGTGTGGAAGAAGGCGATTGTGAAACCTCTCCTTAAGAAGCCGTCCCTCGATCCGGCCTTGCTGAAAAATTTCAGGCCGATCTCCCTCCTCCCTGCCCCCGCCAAGATGCTTGAGGCGCATCTGAATTTCCATCTGTCCTCCTTCCTTGAATCATCCTAATACCTTGACAACACGCAACACGGTTTTAGAAAACATCATAGTACTGAGTCCGCCCTCACTTGTGTGGTCAATAACATCCGACGCAAAGTGGACTCTGGCCAAACCACGGTTTTGTATTTGTTGGACCTCATGGCCGCGTTTGACACCCTGTCCCCGGCCATTCTTACATCTCGGCTCAGGGAAGCTGGTGTCACGGGACCGGCCTTGAGTCTCCTCAACTCCTTTCTGTTGGAAAGGGAGCAGAGAGTGATGCTCGGGAACCACCTCTCCCCTGCCAAGTCATTGCAGTGTGGGGTGCCACAAGGGTCGGCTTTAAGTCCGACCCTGTTTAACATCTATGTGGCTCCTCTGGCAAGACTAGTAAGATCGCAGGGGATGGAGGTGGTGTCCTATGCAGACGACACCCAGATTATGGTGTCGCTGACTCACTCCTCTGTCAGGACATCTGCCGCCAGTTTCAGGGTATGCATGCAGTATGTGGCAGACTGGATGACTATAAATTCCCTGAAACTGAACGGCGAAAAGACGGAGGTGTTGATCTTTGGGAAGGACCAAGATGCTTGGTCAAGTGAGTGGTGGCCACCTTCTCTTGGCATCTGCCCCACCCCCTCCCAATCTGCCAGAAACCGTGGCGTAATTTTCGACACCTCACTTTCCCTTTCCCTTCAAGTCAACAGGACCGTGGCCACTTGCTGGGGTGTGATCAGGATACTCAACAAAATCTGTGGGTATCTTTCCCCCCAGGCACGTAAACAGGTTGCAGTTGCCTTGGTAGGATCGAGGCTAGATTACTGCAACTCTCTCTATATGGAAGCCAATAAAAGCCTCATACATCGACTGCAGATTGTGCAGAATGCTGCAGCTCGCTTTGTCCTGGCCCTTCCTAAAACCTCCTCCGCTACTGCAGCCAGGAAAGAACTCCATTGGCTACCTGTCCAGCACAGAATCTCTTTTAAAATTCTGTGTTTGGCCTACAGAGCTTTGACAGAAGGCTCCTCTAGTGCTATTGGCTCTCTCCTTATGCGCTATGTCCCTACAAGAGGCCTTCGTTGTGCGGGACTCTGTCAACTTGTTGTCCCGCGTTTTAAACTAGCCAGATGGGGAGCCAGAGCTTTCTCCGTGGTTGCCCCTCAGCTCTGGAATTCGATCCCTATCGAAATAAAAACCCTTCCCACAATTGAGTCATTCAAAAAGGCTCTTAAAACCTGCCTCTTTAAGAGGGCTTATCAATGAGAGAATGCTGTTGAGTGGGGGGCTTAGCTACTATATTTGATTTAGGCGCCTTGACGCCCACTGGGCTACGTTTGCGCAAGATAAGATCTGTTTCATTCATTCATTCATACCAGTATCTCTGTTTTATTACAATTCAGCTTCAGGCAGTTGTTTGTCATCCAAAAGGCAAGGTCTTTTAAGCAGTTCGCAAAACTGCTGGCTGCTTGCACCATGTTAGGAGTCAAGTTGACCACTAACTGCATGTCATCTGCATATGACACTATGGTGAAGCCGTGTTTTTCCACAATTCTGGCTAAGGGGGCCACATACAAATTAAAAAGAGTAGGGCTCAAAATTGAGCCCTGCGGCACCCCCTGCACTAAACAATTATTTAGAGGTATGTGGGGGTTGTGTTACTTGAAAATTACAGCCCTGCAGATAAGAGGTCAGCCAGTTTAGAGCAGCCCTGTCCACATTGCCTATTATGAGATGGTGTAAAAGCAGCTTGTGGGACACCGTATTGAAAGCTGCACTAAGGTCCAAAAGGACTAGTGCAGTCATCAGGCATTCATCCACCCGCCTGCGTACTGTCTCCGTAGCAAAGAGCAGTGCCGACTCCGTCAAGTAAGTTGCCCTAAAACCTGATTGAGTGGGATGAAATAGGTTAAATTTATTAACGTGTGCTACCAGCTGTAAGTTGACCACCTTTTCTGCAATTTTTGAAAAGTAGGGAAGTAGCTAGACAGGTCGCAGGTACTCCAGTAGAATCCTGTCTATTGTGGGTTTTTTTTCAGGGGGAGTACCATCGCTTGCTTCCATGTGTCCGGGACCAACCATTCCTGAAAGGACATTTCCAACAGTTGTTGCACCAAGGGTAATATGGTGTCTAACCCCATGCAGATAGCTTTCAGTGTGGTTGGGTCTTTTGGGGAATCTGATTTTATACCCACCACTATCTTTTCCAGACCTTCCAAGGAGGAAAAGAGAAATTCAGAGAGGCAATTTCCCCCCCACTCCGGGATCTGTTCAGGTTGGTAAACAGATCCGTTGCAAGCCTCATCAGGGAAGGTGTCATAGATTGCTGATACCTTTGTAGAAAACAAGTCGGCGATTTGGTTTCACAACTCATTTGAACTGGAGGCCAGTGCCACAGTTCTTTCCAGAGAAGATAGCTCTTTAAGAATAGCAAAAAGTTCCTTGGGGGAATTATCCGCTTGCTCAATCCTCTCAGTATAGAAGGCAGCCTGTGTCTTCTTGAAGAGGGAGTGATAATGGTTTGGGCTTACAGGCCACCTTATCCATATCCAGAAATTAGAGTCTCAATTTACGCTCTATGCGTTTACAAGACTTCCTAGCCAACCTCAAAGCTTCGTCACACCAAGGTGCGGACTGCGGGCCCGATTCACAGAACTAACTTAAGACAAAATCCTAAACTTACTACCATTTTGGTATTCAAAGAAGGCACTTACTCATTTTGGTATTCCCAGAAGGCAATTACTCATTTCGTGATTCACAGAAGTTAGGAGTCCTAACTTTAGGACTCATGAATGCCTTCTGTGAATACCGAAAGTCTTAAAGTTAGGATTTTTCTCAGTTTAGGAGTAGTAAAGTTAGGACTCCTAACTTTTGGACTCTTAAAAGCCTGCTGTGACTACCAAAAGTCTTAAAGTTAGGATTTTTCTCAGTTTAGGAGTCCTAAATTTAGGAGTCCTAACTTAACTACCCTCCATAGGGTTGTATTTAAGGCTCAGGCGGAGGGGGAGGAGAGTGGTAACAGTAGCCACGCATTACCATTTACCATGCCTGCCTTTACCACAAGAATATGTGGTAAAGGCATGCATGGTAAAGCAATTTGTGGTTAAGACACAGTTGTTATAGAGACAGCATTGTTCAGGTATGCGGGGTAGAGGAACTTGCTGTTCCAACATACAAGCATGTTCCAAACCTTACAAACCACTTATACAGCACGTACTCAGCACTGCCTTTTTTATGTCCCAGTCCAACGGTGGTCATAAAGTTGTTTCAATTACATGTTCATGCAAACAAACTGCATGCTCCTCTAATTATTAGCCTCTCTGAAGAGCAATTAGACCAATCGTCACACATGTGCTAATTGTATTGATCAATTTATGGGAATGTGTGTGAATGAGATAGCGGTTGAGATACAGACAGCAACAGACTAAGAAAAAGAGATTAGGAAAAAGAAAATATGGTACTGAGAGAGAAAGAGTCCATTCAACACGCATGAGTAAATGTAGAAAGACAGAGGTAAAGAGGAAGGAGATGACATGAGAGATGAAGATGGAATATCTCAGAGAGAAGTGGGGAAAAAAAGTTCATATGCTGCTAACAAAAGTGAGAGACTGCGGGGAAAATTGGTCGAAGGGGAGGACAGGAATGACTGAGACACTTCAAAGACCAACACCCCTTCCACAGACCTCAGTAATGTCTAATTTAAAGCCCATATTTTCAGAATTATGTTATGTTAAGTATGCTTATATAGCGCATGGCTACCCCGTTACAGGGCATCCCAGCGCTTGCAGACAGGCCAGATGGCAGAGCACAGCAGGGGAAAAGAAGTGACAATTTAACCGGCACCAGGAATGCTGGTCATCCTAAATGGAGGAGAACAGCCAGGTTTTAATTTGTTTCCAGTAGAGACGAAGGTCCTGTGTGTCGCAAGAATTGAAACACCTTCCATTCTAATCAATCACAACAAAATAATTTTTTCATTGACTAAATACTGCTAACAAGCATTGGCCAGGCAAATATGCCTGGCTTGTTTTAGGCATGTGTTTATCATTGTATAATATGTCTGGTTTCAATAACAGAAAACTCCCAGAGAGGCACTCAAATGCAGGCCATTGCTTTGATTTACCTGTGAGAAAGTGTCACTCAAATTGCCATATATTTGACAGTAGAATGTCACTCATATACAGACTAAAGCAATAGAAATGTCAGCTGTGGTCTGATCTATGAACGATTTGGTGTTGTCTCCCCTTCTGATAAACCACAAGGGTATAAGATTTCCACTGTGAAAATACTTCTTAAGTATTCTTTGAAATGGTTGAATATTTTTTGGCCAATGTCATTTTCCACCTATTTGTAATTTAATGACTGTGTGCCTGATGGTTGCTTTGCGGAAAGCCTATGCGAACGATAGTAGGCTTTATTGGTTGTGGACTACAGGCCCCATTAGTTAAGTTAGAAAGTTAAATCAGATGGAAGTAGGCGTTTGAGGGTGGATCTTTATTACACTGTGTTAAAGACTGTGTACAGTTATTTTCTTACATTTAGGCTCATAGATTATCGCTGTAAGCAGGGGTTTCGATTATTCCCCCCAGCAATCCCTGGGTGTAGAAGAATATGCATGGGGCAGTGAGTCAATCGGCTCAACCACTGGTACTCTTGCCCTGTGAGTGACGGCATTGTCATGCGTGCAAGTCTGTCGTAAAATGAGAACCATACATTGCAAGGACTGGAGGGCAAGTCCTTTAGTTTGACATTTTACCATTTTAAATGTACGCTTTCATTTCTTTCCTTCCTCCTTTGTTCTTTTAGTGTGATCTTTCCTGATGGTTCTTCTAAGCTGCTCATTTGCTCCATATCTGTAGCTTGCCATATCCCATGCGATCAGTGCTTAATTTGTGCCGGTGCTTTCGGGTGCTTAGCACCAGCACTTCTTTTTCAGGGCCGGGTCTAATATTAAAGTTTGCTCACCAGGGCCCAGTAAATATTAAAAAATTAATTGCACACCTACCCATCCTGTTCTCCTTCGGTTCAGATTCCTGCCTGGTAAGTCTCCAGAGAACGGCCCACCCACGTCCAGGCATGATGACTGCATCACGTTAGTGATGTCAGCAGTTGACGTCCTTCTGCTCATCCAATTTGAATAATTGCGACTGAGGGCGGGCTCGTGGGTGAGGTGGGGGAAAGGCAGGCTGGGAAAGTTCAAGACATGCTGCTAAGGCCCGTTGGACTGGGTACTCTGACTTTTGGGCGGCTGTCCAGAGGCCTGCAATGAGGAGGAATTTAAATGCTGCAGTTAGAACATTTTAAGAATGAAAGCAGCGAATCCCTGATGCTGCACAGATTATTAATTTGTTATGAAGGAATTGAATTCGAGCAGCTGCAGGCACCAAAGGTCAGTCTCCCTCCTTTCCTGCACCTGCCTGTTTTTTATTGTCGTACTACAGAGCAGTTATTGAAACGTACTAGTGTCTGCCACTGCAAGTCTCAAAAACTGAAGTTTTAATCCAGTTGATTATGGAAGTCGGAAGAGTTAAGAGCTGGTGCGCCGCAAGCTTGTGTATTTCTAAATATGAGTGCGCCAAAGCGAATTTCTATACCCATACACTCCGCTTGAATACGAAAGCCCTGCCTTGTAGAATTCCCCAGAAAAACATGTGACCTTTGCCCACAGACTTACTTGTAAATCAGCTGTGTAGACCCTCATGTCCTCCCAACAAAGCTATCAACTGCCAAAAAATAAACTAGTGCTGCTTTTTCCAAGAGCTAACAATAGGCCCCTCCTGCCGTGTGTCCTCAAAATATGCTTTCTTGAGAAGGTGAGGGCAGCCAGGGTGCAGAAAAGACACCCTTCGATTTCTAAATGTATTCAAATCTATTTGTGCTATAGAAATCCAATCACAAAACATAGTCACAAATAAAGCGGACCTTTTATATGTTTCAAAGAAGTAATGCATGGGGAAACGAGAAGCAATTTCGAAAAAAAAGTCCAGAGCCTACCTTGATAATGTATTAACCCCTACCCCTCTACTACTTAGTGGAGTGTCACCAGAGGAGTGAACGTGTTTATTTATTTATTTATTTGAAATCTACACTAGGATCTAGGGAAGATTACTCAACTTTCCAATGGTTGCAACGGTTTACCTTTTTCTACTTTTGCATAGAAATCAAGCATACATTTGCCACTGTGCAAAAAAAATCTTGTTAAATCTTAAACCTTCAGAGATAAAGTCTCCATATATTTTGCATCTTGGATGGGTTCGATTAGTGTGGCAGTTATATCACAGTATAGTGAAAATTAGCTTGCAGTGCACAAACAATCTTTTCATCTGCGAAAGCATAGTTAAACCAGGAGTATTTGGAAACTTCACTAAGGAATAAAGTCCAGAGCAATGCTTAAAAAAATCTTTATACATCCCTAAATCCACCTGCCAATAGATGAATCCATAATGTTTGTCCAAAATACACACCATGAGTGTACTGCAGCCAAACGCTTCTTCATGTGTCAGCAAACCAATAACTACAATGACCATATCTAAGTTGCTTGTTCATGCTTTATGAGTATTCTCACAGTTCTCAGCTATTTTGCATCTAAGGTTTTTCTTTTTTTTTTAAATTGTTTTTATTGTTCTCAGGAAAGTTACACTGGTTCCAAAAAATAATCAAGCATCATAATAAAGCAAAAAGGGAAAAAAACAAAAATTTGACAAGATGAAAAACAAAAAAGCAGGACAAAAAAATTAAGAAAACCAATAGAGACAGCAATTCATAGGATCAAAAAAAATAACAGCTAATACATACACTTTCTTTAAACTTTGAAGACATAGATTTCCCTTTTATCCTTGCTGCTCCACCAAGGGGGCCCAGAATTGTAACCCTTTTTTCCTGGCTCTACTCCCCTTACACTTGTATAGTGCCATCTCTAAGTTAAATATATGGAAAAGTCTGGTGTATCATGCTTGGTATGTCGGAGGATCTTCAGCCTTCCACTTTGAAGCAATCAATATACGTAGAGTTGCTGTCACAATAAAGCAGAAATAGACTTGGGATGTTTCTAGCTGTAAGGTCTCGTCACAGCCGAATAGGATTAAAGTTGGAGTTAATGGGGCCCCATAGCCTGAGACAAAAATGTTTCGATCCCCTGCTTTACAGCACCCAGTTTACAACACTCTGCAAACATGTGGGCCATATCAGCCGGGCCTTGTCCACATCTTGGGCGTTTATTAGTCTCCCTTTTCTCCTATACCCAAAGTTTAGTGTGAAGTATAATCTAAAAAATGTTTAAAAATGTTGAGCCTTGAGGTTGACACATAAGAGAACCTTCTTAGACAGTCCTAATGATCTACATAGATCCACATCTTGATTTCCCAGTTTGACTGCCCACCCGCTTTCCATTTTAACTATATCATCACCACTAGCTTCCATCATCATTGCGTATTTTTCCTTCACTTGGGGCTGTTGATAAACTAAGATGTTTAACAGTGGGAAATGGGCCAAGTTAGTAAGTTGTGCGGTGACTGATTTAATTGCCTCCCTAATCTGTATATACTTAAATAAGCATCGGAAATCTATTCCGAATCGTTCCTGGATGACATGATTCCGTTTGAAATAACAATGTCACCGACATAGTTAATTCCCGCCTGCTCCCACTTACTACCGATTTTATCATACAGTGAGGCTGAGAAGATTGATGAGCAACATAATAACAGGTAGCGTTGGATTTTCGGAATTTTTAGCAATTTAATAGATTTCTGCCAAACATTCCAAGCTGCTCTAAGGGGTCTGAAACGACTTTTCTTGTAGTAACTCCCCTCCTATTGTCTAAGTAATATCCCTGGTGCTAAATCACCCAAAGCTAATTCAAAGATGGAGGGTGGTATCTCCATATCCTGAGCGGAATATGGAGAAAAGACAGGGAAACATCTCGCACTTCGCATCAGACAAAGGGTAGCTGCAAGTAGCATTACAAGGCTGAATAGGAAGGATGGTACAATTTCCACTAAAGCTCAAGAAATAGTGGAAATATTTGAGGATTTTTACCAAGATCTTTATAACTCTAGGCTAAGTGCTCCAGTAGTAGGCAATGCTGGTTTAGAACCACCATCTTTGATTAAAGAATTAGAAGCAGACATTACTTTGAAGGAGGTTAATGAGGCACTATTGTCGATGGCTTCTCGGAAGGCGGTTTGCCCGGATTTAATACCAATTGAGATTTTTAAAGTTTTGCACAGAGAAGTAGCCCCTCTTTTGTTAGATTTGTTTTTAGCAGTACAGCAGAAAGGAATTCAACCTAAATCATGGCAGGAGACTAATATAGTCATTTTCTTGAAGAAGGGAAAGGCAATGAAAGATCCAGTCTCCTATAGGCCAATCTCGCTGATAAATTCTGATGAAAAGCTTCACTCTAAAATCCTAGCGCGTAGGCTATCTAAGATAATTGATTACTTAGTAAGCCCGTGGCAACACGGTTTCATTCCGGGTAGAGGAACGACAGACCATAATCAAAGGGTAATAGCATTATTTAATATTGCAGAGATCTCAGGGCAACAGATGTCATTAATATTATTGGATGCTCAAAAGGCGTTTGACCAAGTGGAGTGGGTATATCTTTGGCAGAACTTATGGTCAAACGGCTTTGGAGCACGTATTTTAACTGCCCTCAGAGCCATTTATGTTCAACCATATGAGAATATACAACTGGTGGGGAGGGAGTCGGGGAAGGTCAAGATCGTCAAGGGTACAAGGCAGGGCTGCCCATGCTCCCCTATTCTCTTCTCATTATATATAGAC
Organism: Lissotriton vulgaris; assembly: GCF_964263255.1. Classification (NCBI taxonomy): domain Eukaryota; kingdom Metazoa; phylum Chordata; class Amphibia; order Caudata; family Salamandridae; genus Lissotriton; species Lissotriton vulgaris. The sequence continues at coordinate 910,538,398 of NC_141685.1, forward strand.
CAGCTTATCAGAGCAATATTAAACAATCAGGTACTCAAGCCGGTAGTGGTCAGGGGTATAGCACTACGGTCTTAGCTTACGCTGATGACATTGCAGTAGTCACCCTTGACCCTCAGGTGGTAATAGGGAGGATTGAAAAACTGTCCCAGGAGTTTGGGAAGCAATCAGGGTAGGGGCTAAATGCCGATAAAACAAAAATTGCCTGCTCTAAGTTGGTTACTTGGCAGGATTCTAGGAGGACGGAGGCAGCCGCATACTTAGGGATTTCTATTGCAGCAGATGTTGGGACAATCTGGAATATAAATGCAGATCCTCTCATCAGGAAAATAGGGGCTGATTTAAAGAGAATGGTTAACCTGCATCAATCTATTATTGGATGGGCGAATGTCATAAAATTGACAATGTTCCCTAAAATATTATATCTGTTACGTTGTATACCAATGGAACCACAGAACCTTTTCTTTAAAAAAATTGAGGGGATCTTCTAGCAGTTTATCTGGGGATATAAGAAAGTCAGGAGATCTCTGAAATTAATGACCCTACCACAAAACCGAGTCTGGATGGCTGTCCCAAATATTCTCTATTATCACTGGGCTATTATGCTTCAGAAGATGAAGATTTTATTTAGACCCAGGCCAATGATAACAGCTCAGGATATGGAGATACCACCCTCCATCTTTTCTTTTTTTCCTATGAATACATTCGGTCCCTTTCCAGGAATCCACTAACGCCAGGAAATAAGGTGAAGAGCTTGAGTAAGGGATTACAACAATGTTCTCTTTATAAGTGGTAGTTTGTGTGCTCCTGATCAGCTGTTTTATTAATGTGTGCTACCAGCTAGAAGTTGACCACCTTTTCTGCAATTCTTGAAAATTAGGGAAGTTGCTAGACAGGTCGCAGGTACTCCAGTAGAATCCTGTCTATTGTGTTTTTTTTTCAGGGGGAGCACCATCGCTTGCTTCCATGTGTCTGGGACCAACCATTTCTGAAAGGACATTTCCAACAGTTGTTGCACCAAGGGTAATATGGTGTCTAACCCCATGCAGATAGCTTTCAGTGTGGTTGGATCTTTTGGGGAGTCTGATTTCATACCCACCGCAACCTTTTCCAGACCTTCCAAGGAGGGATAGAGAAATTCGGAGAGGCAATTTTCCCCTCACTCCGGGATCTGTTCAGTTTGGTAAACAGATCCGTTGCAAGCCTCATCAGGGAAGGTGTCATAGATTGCTGATAACTTTGTAGAAAACAAGTCGGTGATTTGGTTTCACAACTCATTTGAACTGGAGGCCGGTGCCACAGTTCTTTCCAGAGAAGATAGCTGAAGAATAGCAAAATGTTCCTTTGGGGAATTATCCGCTTGCTCAATCCTCTCAGTATAAAAGGCAGCCTGTGTCTTCTTGATGAGGGAGTGATAATGTTTTGGGCTTAGCTTACAGGCCACCTTATCCATATCCAGAAAGTCTAGTCTCCATTTACGCTCTATGCGTTTACAAGACTTCCTAGCCAACCTCAAAGCTTCGTCACACCAAGGTGCGGACTGCTGGCCCGATTCACAGAACTAACTTAAGACAAAATCCTAAACTTACTACCATTTTGGTATTCAAAGAAAGGCACTTATTCATTTTGGTATTCCCAGAAGGCAATTACTCATTTCGTGATTCACAGAAGTTAGGAGTCCTAACTTTAGGACTCCTAAATGCCTTCTGTATATACCGAAAGGCTTAAAGTTAGGATTTTTCTCAGTTTAGGAGTAGTAAAGTTAGGACTCCTAACTTTAGGACTCCTAAAGGCCTGCTGTGAATACCAAAAGTCTTAAAGTTAGAATTTTTCTCAGTTTAAGAGTCCTAAAGTTAGGAGTCCTAACTTAACTACCCTCCATAGGGTTGTATTTAAGGCTCAGGGGGAGGGGGAGGAGAGTGGTAACAGTAGCCACGCATTACCATTTACCATGCATGCCTTTACCACAAGAATTTGTGGTAAAGGCAAGCATGGTAAAGCAATTTGTGGTTAAGACACAGTTGTTATAGAGACAGCATTGTTCAGGTATGCGGGGTAGAGGAACTTGCTGTTCCAACATACAAGCATGTTCCAAACCGTACAAACCACTTATACAGCACATATTCAGCACTGCCTATTTTATGTCCCAGTCTAACGGCGGTCATAAAGTTGTTTCATTTACATGTTCATGCAAACAAACTGCATGCTCCTCTAATTATTAGCCTCTCTGAAGAGCAATTAGACCAATCGTCACACATGTGCGAATTGTATTGATCAATTTATGGGAATGTGTGTGAATAAGATAGCAGTTGAGATACAGACAGCAACAGACTAAGAAAAAGAGATTAGGAAAAAGAAAATATGGTACTGAGAGAGAAAGAGTCCATTCAACACACATGAGTAAATGTAGAAAGACAGAGGTAAAGAGGAAGGAGATGACATGAGAGATGAAGATGGAATATCTCAGAGAGAAGTGGGGAAAAAAAGTTCATATGCTGCTAACAAAAGTGAGAGACTGCGGGGAAAATTGGTCGAAGGGGAGGACAGGAATGACTGAGACACTTCAAAGACCAACACCCCTTCCACAGACCTCAGTAATGTCTAATTTAAAGCCCATATTTTCAGAATTATGTTATGTTAAGTATGCTTATATAGCGCATGGCTACCCCGTTACAGGGCATCCCAGCGCTTGCAGACAGGCCAGATGGCAGAGCACAGCAGGGGAAAAGAAGTGACAATTTAACCGGCACCAGGAATGCTGGTCATCCTAAATGGAGGAGAACAGCCAGGTTTTAATTTGTTTCCAGTAGAGACGAAGGTCCTGTGTGTCGCAAGAATTGAAACACCTTCCATTCTAATCAATCACAACAAAATAATTTTTTCATTGACTAAATACTGCTAACAAGCATTGGCCAGGCAAATATGCCTGGCTTGTTTTAGGCATGTGTTTATCATTGTATAATATGTCTGGTTTCAATAACAGAAAACTCCCAGAGAGGCACTCAAATGCAGGCCATTGCTTTGATTTACCTGTGAGAAAGTGTCACTCAAATTGCCATATATTTGACAGTAGAATGTCACTCATATACAGACTAAAGCAATAGAAATGTCAGCTGTGGTCTGATCTATGAACGATTTGGTGTTGTCTCCCCTTCTGATAAACCACAAGGGTATAAGATTTCCACTGTGAAAATACTTCTTAAGTATTCTTTGAAATGGTTGAATATTTTTTGGCCAATGTCATTTTCCACCTATTTGTAATTTAATGACTGTGTGCCTGATGGTTGCTTTGCGGAAAGCCTATGCGAACGATAGTAGGCTTTATTGGTTGTGGACTACAGGCCCCATTAGTTAAGTTAGAAAGTTAAATCAGATGGAAGTAGGCGTTTGAGGGTGGATCTTTATTACACTGTGTTAAAGACTGTGTACAGTTATTTTCTTACATTTAGGCTCATAGATTATCGCTGTAAGCAGGGGTTTCGATTATTCCCCCCAGCAATCCCTGGGTGTAGAAGAATATGCATGGGGCAGTGAGTCAATCGGCTCAACCACTGGTACTCTTGCCCTGTGAGTGACGGCATTGTCATGCGTGCAAGTCTGTCGTAAAATGAGAACCATACATTGCAAGGACTGGAGGGCAAGTCCTTTAGTTTGACATTTTACCATTTTAAATGTACGCTTTCATTTCTTTCCTTCCTCCTTTGTTCTTTTAGTGTGATCTTTCCTGATGGTTCTTCTAAGCTGCTCATTTGCTCCATATCTGTAGCTTGCCATATCCCATGCGATCAGTGCTTAATTTGTGCCGGTGCTTTCGGGTGCTTAGCACCAGCACTTCTTTTTCAGGGCCGGGTCTAATATTAAAGTTTGCTCACCAGGGCCCAGTAAATATTAAAAAATTAATTGCACACCTACCCATCCTGTTCTCCTTCGGTTCAGATTCCTGCCTGGTAAGTCTCCAGAGAACGGCCCACCCACGTCCAGGCATGATGACTGCATCACGTTAGTGATGTCAGCAGTTGACGTCCTTCTGCTCATCCAATTTGAATAATTGCGACTGAGGGCGGGCTCGTGGGTGAGGTGGGGGAAAGGCAGGCTGGGAAAGTTCAAGACATGCTGCTAAGGCCCGTTGGACTGGGTACTCTGACTTTTGGGCGGCTGTCCAGAGGCCTGCAATGAGGAGGAATTTAAATGCTGCAGTTAGAACATTTTAAGAATGAAAGCAGCGAATCCCTGATGCTGCACAGATTATTAATTTGTTATGAAGGAATTGAATTCGAGCAGCTGCAGGCACCAAAGGTCAGTCTCCCTCCTTTCCTGCACCTGCCTGTTTTTTATTGTCGTACTACAGAGCAGTTATTGAAACGTACTAGTGTCTGCCACTGCAAGTCTCAAAAACTGAAGTTTTAATCCAGTTGATTATGGAAGTCGGAAGAGTTAAGAGCTGGTGCGCCGCAAGCTTGTGTATTTCTAAATATGAGTGCGCCAAAGCGAATTTCTATACCCATACACTCCGCTTGAATACGAAAGCCCTGCCTTGTAGAATTCCCCAGAAAAACATGTGACCTTTGCCCACAGACTTACTTGTAAATCAGCTGTGTAGACCCTCATGTCCTCCCAACAAAGCTATCAACTGCCAAAAAATAAACTAGTGCTGCTTTTTCCAAGAGCTAACAATAGGCCCCTCCTGCCGTGTGTCCTCAAAATATGCTTTCTTGAGAAGGTGAGGGCAGCCAGGGTGCAGAAAAGACACCCTTCGATTTCTAAATGTATTCAAATCTATTTGTGCTATAGAAATCCAATCACAAAACATAGTCACAAATAAAGCGGACCTTTTATATGTTTCAAAGAAGTAATGCATGGGGAAACGAGAAGCAATTTCGAAAAAAAAGTCCAGAGCCTACCTTGATAATGTATTAACCCCTACCCCTCTACTACTTAGTGGAGTGTCACCAGAGGAGTGAACGTGTTTATTTATTTATTTATTTGAAATCTACACTAGGATCTAGGGAAGATTACTCAACTTTCCAATGGTTGCAACGGTTTACCTTTTTCTACTTTTGCATAGAAATCAAGCATACATTTGCCACTGTGCAAAAAAAATCTTGTTAAATCTTAAACCTTCAGAGATAAAGTCTCCATATATTTTGCATCTTGGATGGGTTCGATTAGTGTGGCAGTTATATCACAGTATAGTGAAAATTAGCTTGCAGTGCACAAACAATCTTTTCATCTGCGAAAGCATAGTTAAACCAGGAGTATTTGGAAACTTCACTAAGGAATAAAGTCCAGAGCAATGCTTAAAAAAATCTTTATACATCCCTAAATCCACCTGCCAATAGATGAATCCATAATGTTTGTCCAAAATACACACCATGAGTGTACTGCAGCCAAACGCTTCTTCATGTGTTAGCAAACCAATAACTACAATGACCATATCTAAGTTGCTTGTTCATGCTTTATGAGTATTCTCACAGTTCTCAGCTATTTTGCATCTAAGGTTTTTCTTTTTTTTTTTAAATTGTTTTTTATTGTTCTCAGGAAAGTTACACTGGTTCCAAAAAATAATCAAGCATCATAATAAAGCAAAAAGGGAAAAAAACAAAAATTTGACAAGATGAAAAACAAAAAAGCAGGACAAAAAAAATAAAGAAAACCAATAGAGACAGCAATTCATAGGATCAAAAAAAATAACAGCTAATACATACACTTTCTTTAAACTTTGAAGACATAGATTTCCCTTTTATCCTTGCTGCTCCACCAAGGGGGCCCAGAATTGTAACCCTTTTTTCCTGGCTCTACTCCCCTTACACTTGTATAGTGCCATCTCTAAGTTAAATATATGGAAAAGTCTGGTGTATCATGCTTGGTATGTCGGAGGATCTTCAGCCTTCCACTTTGAAGCAATCAATATACGTAGAGTTGCTGTCACAATAAAGCAGAAATAGACTAGGGATGTTTCTAGCTGTAAGGTCTCGTCACAGCCGAATAGGATTAAAGTTGGAGTTAATGGGGCCCCATAGCCTGAGACAAAAATGTTTCAATCCCCTGCTTTACAGCACCCAGTTTACAACACTCTGCAAACATGTGGGCCATATCAGCCGGGCCTTGTCCACATCTTGGGCGTTTATTAGTCTCCCTTTTCTCCTATGCCCAAAGTTTAGTGTGAAGTATAATCTAAAAAATGTTTAAAAATGTTGAGCCTTGAGGTTGACACATAAGAGAACCTTCTTAGACAGTCCTAATGATCTACATAGATCCACATCTTGATTTCCCAGTTTGACTGCCCACCCGCTTTCCATTTTAACTATATCATCATCACTAGCTTCCATCATCATTGCGTATTTTTCCTTCACTTGGGGCTGTTGATAAACTAAGATGTTTAACAGTGGGAAATGGGCCAAGTTAGTAAGTTGTGCGGTGACTGATTTAATTGCCTCCCTAATCTGTATATACTTAAATAAGCATCGGGAATCTATTCCGAATCGTTCCTGGATGACATGATTTCGTTTGAATTAACAATGTCACCGACATAGTTAATTCCCGCCTGCTCCCACTTACTACCGATTTTATCATACAGTGAGGCTGAGAAGATTGATGAGCAACATAATAACAGGTAGCGTTGGATTTTCGGAATTTTTAGCAATTTACTAGATTTCTGCCAAACATTCCAAGCTGCTCTAAGGGGTCTGAAACGACTTTTCTTGTAGTAACTCCCCTCCTATTGTCTAAGTAATATCCCTGGTGCTAAATCACCCAAAGCTAATTCAAAGATGGAGGGTGGCATCTCCATATCCTGAGCGGAATATGGAGAAAAGACAGGGAAACATCTCGCACTTCCCATCAGACAAAGGGTAGCTGCAAGTTGCATTACAAGGCTGAATAGGAAGGATGGTACAATTTCCACTAAAGCTCAAGAAATAGTGGAAATATTTGAGGATTTTTACCAAGATCTTTATAACTCTAGGCTAAGTGCTCCAGTAGTAGGCAATGCTGGTTTAGAACCACCCTCTTTGATTAAAGAATTAGAAGCAGACATTACTTTGGAGGAGGTTAATGAGGCACTATTGTCGATGGCTTCTCGGAAGGCGGTTTGCCCGGATTTAATACCAATTGAGATTTTTAAAGTTTTGCACAGAGAAGCAGAAAGGAATTCAACCTAAATCATGGCAGGAGACTAATATAGTCATTTTCTTGAAGAAGGGTAAGGCAATGAAAGATCCAGTCTCCTATAGGCCAATCTCGCTTATAAATTCTGATGAAAAGCTTCACTCTAAAATCCTAGCGCGCAGGCTATCTAAGATAATTGATTACTTAGTAAGCCCGTGGCAACACGGTTTCATTCCGGGTAGAGGAACGACAGACCATAATCAAAGGGTAATAGCATTATTTAATATTGCAGAGATCTCAGGGCAACAGATGTCATTAATATTATTGGATGCTCAAAAGGCGTTTGACCAAGTGGAGTGGGTATATCTTTGGCAGAACTTATGGTCAAACGGCTTTGGAGCATGTATTTTAACTGCCCTCAGAGCCATTTATGTTCAACCATATGAGAAAATACAACTGGTGGGGAGGGAGTCGGGGAAGGTCAAGATCGTCAAGGGTACAAGGCAGGGCTGCCCATGCTCCCCTATTCTCTTCTCATTATATATAGACCAGCTTATCAGAGCAATATTAAACAATCAGGTACTCAAGCCGGTAGTGGTCAGGGGTATAGCACTACGGTCTTAGCTTACGCTGATGACATTGCAGTAGTCACCCTTGACCCTCAGGTGGTAATAGGGAGGATTGAAAAACTGTTCCAGGAGTTTGGGAAGCAATCAGGGTAGGGGCTAAATGCCGATAAAACAAAAATTGCCTGCTCTAAGTTGGTTACTTGGCAGTATTCTAGGAGGACGGAGGCAGCCACATACTTAGGGATTTCTATTGCAGCAGATGTTGGGACAATCTGGAATATAAATGCAGATCCTCTCATCAGGAAAATAGGGGCTGATTTAAAGAGAATGGTTAACCTGCATCAATCTATTATTGGATGGGCGAATGTCATAAAATTGACAATGTTCCCTAAAATATTATATCTGTTACGTTGTATACCAATGGAACCACAGAACCTTTTTTTTTTAAAAAATTGAGGGGATCTTCTAGCAGTTTATCTGGGGATATAAGAAAGTCAGGAGATCTCTGAAATTAATGACCCTACCACAAAACCGAGTCTGGATGGCTGTCCCAAATATTCTCTATTATCACTGGGCTATTATGCTTCAGAAGATGAAGATTTTATTTAGACCCAGGCCAATGATAACAGCTCAGGATATGGAGATACCACCCTCCATCTTTTCTTTTTTTCCTATGAATACATTCTGTCCCTTTCCAGGAATCCACTAACGCCAGGAAATATGGTGAAGAGCTTGAGTAAGGGATTACAACAATGTTCTCTTTATAAGTGGTAGTTCTTGTGCTCCTGATCGGCTGTTCAAAAGTGTTAGCCAAAATAATCTTTTTTCAGTTTCTTCATATTTTATTTTTTTAAAGGAGGTGGCATTTCTTGTGTACTACCCACACACTGCATATTGTCAGTATAAATGTTGGCCCTACAGATTGACACCCTTCAATCTAGTGATTGTCTGCCTTTAGATTTTTAATAGGTTTGTTGTGTTCACAGATGTTAAGTTGGAAGGAATGTAGAAGAGCAAAATTAAAAGCATTGTAAAAATCATGGTAGTTTGATGCTATTCTCATATTGTGATAGCTATCAGATCCTGGAATAAAGAGAAATTGAACAAAAACCCTATTATGGGCAAATGACAACACACATTGCTTTTATTTTTTAGTGAAGTATTATACAAGCAGGGATAGTACTCATGATTACGATTTCAACTGGTTTGGAACACTCAATCTTTAACCCATAGCAGAACAGTGGACCAATTTTAATATAATGCAACAGAAATGCTAGTTTGTTTATTTTGCAACTTAATCGCAGGGATGGGTCCCTGGGCTATAGCATAGCATATGCGAAAAAATGGGTTGTTGTTTGAGAGATGTTTAACCCTACCGTAGAAACAGCCAAAAACTTTGTTAGGGTGAACACAAAATGTTGTTAAACTAACCTGTCAATGTTTTTTTCTAGTCTCTCGCACATACTTTAGAAGATGAATGCATAAGGTATGTGTAAGGGGCTGCAGATGGTATTTGTGCACAGTGTAGGTGTTTGGATTTAGAGACAGAATGTGGTGGGGGTCTCTGAAATTTCAAATGATAATTTTAATTCCAGGTGGTTTTAACTGGCACATAAAATTAAAAAAATAATTATACACCATAATGGCCTTGTGGTTGTTAGAGGTAATTTCTACTGTTTCAATGTTGTGCTGAGAGCTCTGACTCCATCTAGTGGATATCAGGAATTTTCTTCCATCTCTGATGACTGGCATGTGTTCTCAGAGGTCTTTGAATAGATTTTAATAGCTATTGCTTCTGAAAGTACATTTCAGGAGCGGTGGGTCCCTCAATCTCTTTTCTACTCCTATTGAGGAGGAAGGTCTTCTGGTTCAGTAGAGACCTGTCAAAGGTGGTTGGGTATTAAACTTGGGGAAGGGTAGTGGTGGAAGAGGGCCTTTGTCTGAATTCTGCAGCGCTCAGATCACTGCCCAGCTTTCCCCAATAGCTCTCCATCAGGAAATGTGAGTCACAGTTGGAAAGAAAGATATTTCTTCTTGTAGAGAGTTGAACACTGAAATTCAAATTGGTTATTACATCTGGCTTTCAGTAATGCTCGTTGTGGATGTGGGTGGGGCCAATAGAGGAAGTGGGTGGGTCTAGTAGAGGAAGTGGGTGGAGCCAATGAAGTGGGTGTGGCCTCTCCCAAAAGTTGAGCACCTGCACTTAAAATTTTACAAATTAAGCGCTGCATGCAATCACTGCTTGTTACCCCAGCTGTCATCTTCAAATGGTAATATTCATAGTGAATATTATTGTTTTCTGACTCCAAGATAGATGCTTGATTTAGATGTTATATTTCAGCCACTCAGAGTGATTTTTACTGACTAGGCATCTTTGAACATATAATGCACAGTGTGTCAATGTTTTACGGTTCCCCGATGGCTAATACAATGCTTCTAACTGTGGCAGCCATGTTGGTACTTTAAAACAATGACATACTATGCAAGTACCATTCTAAGATGTCCATTCACTTCTACGTTTATTTTTTTAATTTATTTCCTATTGCATATGGCCACCACATATAGGCAGAAAAGTTTTTCCTTTTTTCAAGTTTTCTTCTTTTAACTTGCATATGCTTGTTTAGTGTGTGTGTGTTTTTAATGTGCACTGGTGAGTGAGTAAATGCAAGCATGAGTCAGTGGGCAGATGAATGATTGCAAGAGTGGAGGGATGAGCAAAAGAGTGCATGTAGTTGAGCGCCTAATTTTATCACTGACAGAAAAAAACATTTTTAGTTATATGCCAGACCTAATGGCATTGCCACTGCAAGTAGCTGATAGTTCAGTGGACCATTGCTAATGTAGCAGAGAATGGTCCGTAATTTGAGGCGAACAGTATACAAATGATGTCCTTTACTCAGCCTGTCAGCATCAGAGGTTGATAAACTGAGTCCCATAGAACTGGGTTATAACAGCTAAGAGCAATGCTCTGGAACGGAATAGTTCCTATAATGGGGCAAATAAGTGAATAAAACATTTTTATATGCTTAAATCGAGTTGTCCGAATTTACATTTATAGTATTTACATATGCTTCCCATCTATTCCCATTATAATTTATAAAAGAAAACAGCTTACCAGATAGATCTGTGAGTATACATTTACCTGAATGGTGGGCAGAATCTTTATAAAAACCTTTTTGGTTTACATTTTTTTTAGCTTAATAAAAGGGTGACATTAAATCTGTAAAAACTTTACAAAGGCTTTAGAAATCCACACCTTTTTTTTTAAAGTATTTTTATTTATACCATTGCACAATTCACACAATTCATTATATATTCTACAACCATACATTGTATTCATTTATCGTATTACATCATACACAAAAAAAAACAATTAAGAATTCATTAAAACAACATATCAGCATCTACTCAGGTTATTTCAATTGCCATTACTTGACCTGGTCAAATCTCACAGATCCAATCCTTCTTTCCATCTTACAATGGGGTCCCATATCCTTAAACCCAATCTCCTCCCTTTCCTACCTTTCCGGGCGTATATATTTTTTTCCAAATTATAGGTTAATAAAAGGTTAGACAGCCAGACTTGCATTTCTGGGGGGTTTTTATCTAACCAAGCCCTGGCTATACAAAGCCTAAAAACTGCCATTGCGACAAAGATGAACTCCCTCTGAATAACACTAGTATCTGTAACTATCCCAAGCAGTATTTCTGGGGGTTTTAAAGTAATCTGGATATTTAGAGTGGCATCCAAAAACTTCTCTATATCCTTTATCACTGTCTGTATCTGCGGGCATACAGCAAATAAATGTATTAAATCTGCGTCAAGGGAGCTACATCTTGGGCATGTGATGCCTGTGGTACCCCCCCATTTTGCTATTTTTGCAGGGGTAAAGTAGAGCGAGTAAAGAGTTTTATACTGCTGCGATTGAAGTGGTGCTGAACACAGGAGAGTTCGCTCTAAGTCCAGTGACTCCTTAAACCAACAGGACTCCCCTTCCAACCTGTCTGCCCACTTTTTACTATCCTTATCTATGTCATCTGATTTCCCTGCTAACAAATTTGCATAAAAGCACCGTATTGAACAATCACCCCCCAATCTTATTTTCTCGAGAATTTCTACTTTAGCAAACCCTATACTTCCACCCTGCTTATTCCCCAGAAAACTTCTTAGCTGAAAAAATTTGAAAAGGTCCCTCCTGTCTAACCCAAATTTGGTCATTAGATCTGTAAATTGGAACATCCCCTCCATATTCCTCACATCCCCAAGCTGTACTATCCCCTTCTCCACCCAGCCCGCCATTATTCTGTCACCAAAGATCTGCATTGGGAGGGAGACATTTTTATACAACCTCGTATACCAGTTGTATCGGCCCAGACCAATTTTTTTCATCACTGCATTCCAAATCCTAATTGCAGCTTGGACCGTCTTGAATCTAGTTCTTTTAAAATAAGCGAAATCAATACATTTGAGGAAGGAGTTCTCTACCTCCGGTCCCAACACAATAGAGTATATCCTGGATGAATCATTTGTTGTTCTAGCGTCTACACCACCCCCCCCCCTATCAATCCCCGCATATATTGGAGTGCAGATGCCCAATAGTATAATCTAAAATCAGGCACCCCCCACCCCCCCCTTTTCTCTAGGCAAAGACATAAAACGATATGACTCACGGGTCTTGTCATGGGCCCAAATAAATCTGTTCAGAATTTTTTCCAAATCATTGAACCATTTTAACTCAAAAAATAATGCTATTGTCCTAAAAAAATACAGAAATTTCGGCAATATTAACATTTTTATAACATTAGTGCAGCCTACTAATGACAGATGCAGATTGTTCATACGGTCTAGATCGGACTTGACTTTTGTCAGGAGTGGCGCAAGATTATTCTGTACCAACACGTCTAAGTCAGCTGTAATTGCAACCCCCAGATATACAGCAGAGTCCACAACTCTTTGATCATTAAACACCATATGTTGATTACAGACTATTTGAGTTTTGGAGCTGTTCAGGCTGTACCCAGATATTTGCCCATATCTTTGTGCTTCATTTATTTATTTTATTTTATGTGCTTCTATAGCGCCTGAATAGACCCCCGAAGGGGTATCTCTGCGCTTTTGCTATTTGAAGGAAAAATACAGGTGTACCAGGTCTTTCCAGTAGTAACCAAGGCCGGGGGAAGATTAGCCACTGGTGAAGAGGTAAGTTTTAAGAGTTTTGCGGAAAGCTAAATGGTTTGTAATACTTTTTAATGTAGGGGGAAGAGAATTCCAGAGAGCGGGTCCAGTGTGTGCCAGAGCACGCCCTCCCTGACGGGACCTTTTTATTTTAGGGACCTGTAGTAGGTGAAGATTACTGGACCGTAGAGAGCGGGCTGGAACATAGGGTAGAAAGGCAGTTGTAAGATATTTGGGGCCCTTACCTATCAAGCATTTATGAATGGTGCACAGAATTTTAAACTTAGTGCGTTGCCGCACTGGCAGCCAGTGGAGTTGCACCAGTAAGGGTCGGGAGGGAGTCCTAGATGGAGCATTAAGGACTAACCTCGCTGCCGTATTTTGGACTACTTGCAGTTTGTTCATTTGGCCTTCATTAGTTGACAAAAGAAGGCCATTGCAGTAGTCCAATCTACTGATCACTAGTGCCTGGACTAGTGTCTTCCTATGGTTGTCGGGTAGATAGGGGAACACCCTTTTCAGCAGACCAATAGCCCTGAAACATGTGCCGGCGACTTGGTTGACGTGATGTTTAAATGTCAGCGCCTGGTCAAATAGTACTCCCAAGTTTTTCACAGTCTGCTTTGGAATGGGAACTGGGCCCAGTTCTACCGGCCACCATTCATCGGACCACAGAGTCACCGCCTCTCCAAACAGCAAGACCTCTGTTTTTCCCACATTGCATTGTAGCCAGTTCTCAGCCATCCATCTTGAGACTACCCTCATGCTTTCTGCAAAAGATTTTAGCAGATCAGGTGTGAAGGGTTTAAAAGGGAACAAAAGTTGGGTGTCATCGGCGTAGGACACCGGGGTAAACCCATAGGACCTCACTAAGGCGGCCAAGGGGGCCACATACACATTAAATAATGTGGGGCTTAGGCATGAGCCCTGTGGCACCCCCCTGGTGAGCTCCCTGGAGATGGATTTATGGGAGCCCAGCCTGACTTCTTGAGAGCGGCAGGAAAGGAAGCTTTCCATCCAGGACAGAGCTGCACCTCCCAGCCCTACATCCCTCAGACGACAGAGAAGCACTTTGTGAGACACCGTATCGAAGGCGGCGGATAAATCTAACAGCACCAGAATCATAGACCCCCCTTCATCTAGTGTCATCCTGATGTTGTTGGTCACTGCCAGAAGGGCCGATTCGGTGCTGTGATTTGGCCTGAACCCTGATTGAGAAGGGTCCAGGCCTTCCGCTGCCTCGATAAAGTTGGATAGATGGGTGTTCACGTGCTTCTCCGTTAGCTTACCGATGTAGGGGAGGAGGGAGATGGGCCGGAGGTTAGAAAGATCTGTCCAGGGGGAGGCCGCTTTTTTCCTAATCGGGTTTACCACCGCAATCTTCCATTCCTTAGGGACTTGCCCTTTGGCCAGTGAGAGATTAATTACTGACTGGATGGATGGGGCCAGAATAGAGGTCAAAGGGGCCACCATTTTTGCAGGGAGGAAATCGTTGGGGGAGCCAGTTTTCACGTTGTTAACAAGGAGTGAGAGATCTGAATCACTAACTGGTGGGATAATAAGAAAATAGTTTTTGTGCTGTATGGGCAAGTCTTTAGCAGGGGGGGCCATGGTTCCTATGTCTTGTGATGCTAAGATTTTATTATAGATGAGATTGATTTTGTCCTCAAAGAACGTAGAGATCTCATCACAAAGTTCTTGTGAGGCATCATCAGGGCACTCCCCTGCTGTGGGTTTAACAAAAGTTTGCAGGATTTTAAATAATTCCCTCGGGCAGTTGCCAGCCTCTGCGAGTTGCAACGAGATATTATTTTTCCTTGCTATCTTTATATTCTTGTAATACATTGCCTGGGCCTTTAAAAAAAGTTCCTTCTCTTTTTCGTTTTTCGACCTCCTCCATGTTTTTTCTAACCGCCTACATTTCTGTTTTTCTTTCCTAAGATCTAAGGTATACCATTTTTCTTGTTTGGTTGAGGGGTATTGCTTGTGGAGTTTTAAAGGGGCCAAGGTGTCGATAGCTATTTTAAGAGAAGTATTGAATTTGTCCAATGCCAACTCGGCTGAGTCTGCATCTGTAAATATTGGTTCTAGCCAACATTCCTGCAGCTTTTCAGCAGATATTTTGTGCCATTGGCGACGAAAGATTGGCGGGGGTGGTGATCTATGCAGACGTTTAGTGGGACCAGGCAAAAAGAACTCAATCAAGAAGTGGTCTGTCCAATAGATTTCTTTGGCGGGTAGGCATCTGATTTTGGTACAGTTGGAGAATATTATGTCCAAGGTGTGGCCACCCGTGTGTGTGATACCACTATTTATTGCTTTCAGTCCCAGATTGGATAGGTCAGCTTCAGTCTCAATTTCCACTATGGCCATACTAGGATTAGGAGTCAGGATAGCAATATCGTCAGCGTAGGCGAGTGTCTTTATTTCACATCCATTCAACCTTACTGGAGGAATCCTTACATTGCTTTCAATTTTCCTTATCAAAGGGTCTAGATAAAGGGCGAATAGTAATGGTGATAATGGGCAGCCCTGTCTAGTCCCTCTCCCAATCCTAACTGCTGACGATTTGCCTCTGTTTACTCTAATCCTTGCTGTTGGGTTTTTATAGAGTGTCTGCATTGCTGTTACAAAACTATTTCCAAATCCATTCCATTTTAATGTTTGCCATAGATATTCCCAGGAGACTCTATCAAACGCCTTTTCGGCATCTAAAAATAGTGCCGCGATAGAGTCCCCCAGGACATTCGCTGCATCAAACGTTGTGATCACTTGTCTGATATGTTGTGTCGTGCCTTTTCCAGGAATAAAGCCATGCTGAGTGTGACTTACCAATCCCTCTATTACTCCCGCCAGCCTTGTTGCTACAATCTTAGAATATACCTTCGTGTCCGCATTCATCAATGTAATAGGCCTATATGAGCCTGGGAGTGTCGAATTTTTCCCTTTTTTTAAAATAACAATGATGTCTGCTTCCCCTCATGATTCAGGTACTTTATCCCCTTTCTGTGCCTCCACCATGACATCAAACATTTCCATTCCCACTGTTTGATAAAATACCTTATAAAACTCCACCGGTATCTGATCCGGTCCGGCAGCTTTACCTGCCGGAAGCGTGCTTAATGCCATGATAAATTCCTCTAGAGTAAAAGGGGAGTCCAATCTATCTTTCTCTTCTTCCGTCACGCCTGGCGAGGTACCATCCCTTAAGTAACTTTCCATCTCGCCCACCGTTCCCATACTATCCCTAGTATATAATTTTTCATAGAACTGCCTGAATACATCTCTCACTCTGTCTACTTCAGTAACCAAAGTTCCATTTTCGTTCACAATCTCAACAATGTCCGATGCAGCTAGTCTCTGTCTGGTACGTACTGCTAGTAAATGGCCTACCTTCTCACTTAACTCATAGGCAGCTTCTCTCTTAGTCAGATAATTCTCTGCTGCTTTTTTAGAAATACTTTCCGTCACCTCCACCCTGAGTGCCACAATTTTTAATAGATGTTCTTCTATTGGTGCCCTATTTCTTAAAGCCTGCGCCAACTCCTCCTCCACCCTTATCAGTTTTTGTACAGCTTCGCTAGTTTTGAGTCTTGTCTTTTTCTGTGCTGAGAACACATAGCTCATTGTTTCTCCCCGTACTCGTGCCTTAAAAGCATCCCACACTACTCCCACTGGGGCTGTATCCTTATTAATTTCCCAATAGGATCTGATCCATCCTATCATGTAACACCTATAGCCTTCATCTTTCAACAGGGCTCTATCAAATATCCACTGCCTATCTTTCATTTGCGCCTGACCCAGTTTAATCGTTAAAATCAGAGGACTGTGATCTGAAACAATTCGAGGCTGTTTATCTATCTGTGCCTCTGATATCAAGGAGGATGAAATCAAGAAATAATCCAGCCTAACAAGTACTTTATGTGGGGCTGAGTAAAATGTACTGCCATCGATGCCTGGATTCATTTTTATCCAAGGGTCAACTAAAGAATTATTTGCTACCATATCTGATAGTGCCCTGTGGGTTCTCTTTTTTCTCCCTATATATATACCCCCCATTTGTCCAAATGAACTAGTAGGATCGTGAATGTTAAGGTCTCCACAGCATACAATTGGCTCAGGCCATAGTGCCAGCTCTGTATCTAAAAATTGAAAAAGGTCTGGGTCGTCCTCTGTCGAACCATACACAGAAACTATGGTGCATTTTTCTCCCTTAAATTTTATTTCTAATATTACCCACCTTCCCCACTTATCCTCTGATTTCCTAATTACTTCTACGTCAGTGGGTCTTCCTAGTACCGCTACTCCTCTGTGTTTCGTCTCTTGCAAAGTATTTGCCAGTACCGAAAACCCTAGATGATTCATTATATAACTCTTGGAAGCTTCGACGTGTGTTTCTTGGAGGCAGACCAAGTCCAACTTAAGTGTCCTAAGCAGTGCCACCACTTTTAATCTTTTCCCCGAATCATTCAGCCCACAGATATTAATAGTAGCTATCCTACAAGTCATTTATCTGGATCATTAGTTTTACCCAACGCAAGGTACCATTCAAGATCTAGCATTTTGTTCTCAAAATAAACCTGATATGTATCATGTATCCTCATTACTTCAATTGTTGAATACCAATAGAAGTTCCTTCCTTGTGTTCTGAATTGTGCTTTCTTGTGCTGATTCTTACATATTTTCACCCCTTTTTTTGTATTTTTAACCCTCACTTCAGCCCCCTCTTCCCCTGCTCCCACCCTACCCCCCCTCTGGTTACCACCCCCCTCCCCCCCTTTACAGGCGAATAGGTCCATAAGACCTATGTGTAGCCGCAGTAGCCTGTGGATATCGCTCCCCTCCCTCCCCTATACCCAACACCCCGAGTATTATATACTCCTCTGTGCCATTTCACTCTTTACTGACGCTGTCCATTAAATTTAACCAACCCTCCAAACAGCTGTATATCAGAGTCTAACATTTTCAACTTTATCATCTTTAAACTTCTCAGCCCCCTTTCTGTGACTTAATCTCCTCCATGTATTGCTGGGCCTTTATCTCAGATAGAAATATGTTTATTCTATCCCTTGTAACCACTTTCAGTCTTGCTGGAAATAAGAGAAAGGCCTCAGAGCCCAAAGCCTGAAAGGGTTTAATAAGCTGCCTCAGTCTCCATCTTCTCTCCACCGTTGCGTGGCAGAAGTCTGGCCTGGCGAAAAAAGTGACTCCTTCAAAAGATCTTTTCTTATCTGGTCTAGCCTTGTCCATTATCTCCTCTCTGAGCAGATAATTCCCGACATAGATCAAGATGGCTCTGGGGAAAGCATGCTGAGCTGCCTGTCTCTTATCCCCATAATTTTTCCTGATAGTAAAGGGAAATCTGTGTGCTCGTTGTATCTCTCTCTCCCACTTCCACTGCGATTCAGGAAAAGCTCCTCTCAACAAATTAACCACAAAACGCATAATGTCATCTCCCTCTTTTCCTTCCTCTACTCCAAAATGCGTATGCTATTCCGTCTCTGGCGGTTCTCAAAATCCTCCAACTTCCATTGTAAGTCAATTGACAACTTTTCCTGCTCCATTTTAAAGTCCTGCCATCCCCCAACATCGTCCTCTAGTTTTCCAGTCCGAGCCTCCACCTCAGTCACTCTTTCACTGAGACCTTCATATAGTTTGTTAACTTTTCTAAGAGTATTTTGGATTTTCTTTGTGGCCTGTCTAGCCCTTCGACTTTCCGACCTTGCTTCCCCTTGCATCTGCTTGAGAGTGGAACAGATCGTGTCAAAAGGGGCCATGTACTGCACCGGTATGGGGGTATTACCGGAGGCCTGTGGGTTACTTTCTTCTACATAAGTCTGGGATGTTGCAGAGTAGTCCCAATCTAGCTTCCTTCCCCCCATTACTGGCGAATCCAATCCTCCGCCATATCTTTTACCCTTTGACCTTCTCCTTCTCTGCGTAGTATCTTTTACAGATGAACTTGAACCAGAGCTCGAATCTTCATCTGATTCTTCTGTAACCTCATTGCTTGACTGAGTAGTATCAGCATCCTCATTCACTGAAAAGAAGCATTCTCCCTCCAGTGAGGCTCCCTCTCTTTTCTCCAGTTCAGCGTTTTTATTTTCTGCGCCTGATTTTGCACTTTTTCCTGCTTCCGATAGAGAATTAGCCCCATTGTTACTCTCCTTCAGCCCTTCATTACTCATTTCTGCTTCCAGCTGAATTAACGCTTCCAGCATGTCTGCGCTTCCTACTGCGTTAGATTTATGTGGGCTCTTCAATACAGTTAATGTTATGTCATTGCTAGCCCCTTTAAGCTGCTTTTGCCCACTGTCATTTGAACCTGAGGCTTGTGTTACCTTCGGCGCTGCAGCTCCCGTTTCCTCTCCGCCTCCGCTACCACTGCCAATGTTTGCTGCTGCCGGGTCTCTGGGTTGCCTAGCAACCGCTGTCTCCGCGCTGGAAGCGTCAGTCTCTGCTGGTGACTCAGCCGCTGCGTCCTCGAGGACGTCTCTGCTAGCGGTAAACGCCGTGTCTGGCTGCGAGCCTCTCCTCGAGGTAAACGCTTCCAACAAGGTAGGCTGCCTCAATGCCGCGTCTTTCCCTTTACTCATGCCTTGCTTTGCCGCTATTGTGATATTTTCATTTGGGGAATCCGCAAGCCGATCTTTCTTAGCTGCAGGCGCTGTCATTGTATCGCGTTTTGCACGCACCTCTGCCGTCTCGGCTTTCTCCACTTTCTCTTTCTCTATTTTCTTCCCCTTTTGTATCGGGGGAATTGTCTTCCTTATGGCGCCAGGCCCTCGGTGATGCTGCGATCCTGAGGTTAGATCGTTGCGGGTTCTCTTCACGCTACCCTGGGTACCTTTACCGCTCGTTCCTTGTGCGTTTGCTGTAGCGTCTTGCTGCATCTTCACCTTCTCCTTGTCTTTGTCTTTAGACAGGCGTGTAGGCATCTTTGTCAACTGATCACGAAGCACTGCTCTCCACTCCAGTGCACTTTGAAAAAGTCGGCTGAGTTGTTCTTTTAGACCTGGATATTTAGGACGGAATCTGTTCAGTCCTCTCTGCAACCAGCTACTCAGATCCATAAAGGAGTATAACAGTCCTTATTCACCAACCATCTGGGCGTCTCGGGGAGAGAGGTCTGGAGCGACTTCTCACCACAACCTCCCGGCGGCCATCTTGCCCCCTAGAAATCCACACCTAATGCACATTCCTTAA
This sequence comes from Lissotriton vulgaris, assembly GCF_964263255.1. Taxonomy (NCBI): domain Eukaryota; kingdom Metazoa; phylum Chordata; class Amphibia; order Caudata; family Salamandridae; genus Lissotriton; species Lissotriton vulgaris. The sequence continues at coordinate 910,558,453 of NC_141685.1, forward strand.
TCAAAGGAGAGCATAAAGAAGGGAGGAAAAGCTAGAAAGAGGCGAGAGAGATACTCAGAGAAAATGTCCTGAGTACTTACTGGTAATCTCAAATTACTCCGAGCACTAGCCCTTCCTCATCACAGTCTCCAGATAATGAATGTAACCCACATCCAAACAGATAGTCATATATGTGATAGAAAATATTTGAAAGCACAGATTTATTTTACTTCTTGACTAATCAACCCTGTGTAGGCCTCCTCTGTCCCATCTTGTCCACCTGCTGCTAGCAATGAAAGTCCAGGGGATTGTGGGAGGGAATGCAGGATTACTCAGAATATTGAAGATTGCCACTAAGCAAGCAGGACATTGTCCTTTCCTTCTCACTGTCCTTACATGAGGATGCACCAAGAAGTATGCAGAAAAATACCAAACAGGAATCATCCAAGAACATGGCACCAGAACACAAGTATGGGAAGTAGAACACCGGAATAGGATCATCAAACAAATGCAAATCCAAATGCCAGAGAGTTGCCTCAAACACATGCACCCTAATTGTCGCACAAAAGTCATCAGACAAAAGTGCCACTGGTATCCACCTGTGCCAAACTTGTCTGTAGGCCAAAGAAAAGTCTATTTGAGATTGATTCCACTACACCTCTCGGAAGGCAGGATAGCCTCCTCTTCCGTCTCTTCAATGAGAAAACCTGAGTTGCAGGAGGAATCACAAAGACCTAGGACTGGATTTAAATTTGCTTTGATTTACATGTGTAAAACGTTAAAATGATACTGTCAATAATACACTGAGCTATTTATACTGAGGAGTGGTGAGGCCAAAAAACAAGTATATTTGAAATTATTTACAGCATGGTAAAAAGTAGACATATTAAGAAATAGTCGAGGAGTAGAGTTCCATGTTTTAGTAGTAATCTAAGGCAAAGCCAGATTTCCTAATCTAGCACGTCAAATTGTCAGAATCGCAAACTATGATCAGACTATGAGCACCCTACCATATGCGAGGAGTGGTGATTATAAAGTCTTTAAATGTAGCTAGGAGCAGCAGACTTAAACATCACCATCATATATACCACATATACAAAGTGAATTGAAGAATCTTCTCGTCCTTACGAGAAGGCAGTGAGTCTCTTGATTAACTGAAATATGAGATCATTTGCATGCTAATAAAATAAGACGAGCTGCAGAATTTTGAATCCAGTTAAGCCATAATGAGACAAGGAGAAGGCCTACATGCATAGAATCACAGTAGTCCGGTTGGGAAACAATTGTTAACTGGATAACTGTTTTAAAAAATGGTATGGAAATCAAGGTCTGATTTTACTGAGCACTTTCATCACAAAAATGCAAGTAGATGTAAACTTGTCGATATGACCCTTGAAGGATACTGAGTAGTCAAATTCTACTAGGTCCTAGAATGCTTGATTCCGGTCCAGGAAAGACATGGCTTGGCAGTGCAGGCTGGACTGTTTCCATGAGGCACAGGGTCAAGACTGATTTGCATATGGCCATGTCTGAACTGGGGTGGCTTGGTGAGCAAAATAACGATGAATTAAACCCAGATCTGTGACTGGGGTTGAATGTTTTGCCATTGTGCAACATTCCGTCCATGATCTTGTGTGTTTTGCTGTTCACTCTATGTGGGAAGGGTATGCCAAGACGTGGGTCCCGTGCTCACTAGGCCACTGGAGTCAAGCTATCCTGGATGAAGACGGCTGATAGCCAGAAACCGGTCCTGGGATGCTTGATTCCGGTCCAGGAAAGACATGGCTTGGCAGTTCAGGCTGGACTGTTCCCATGAGGCACAGGGTCAAGACTGATTTGCATATGGCCATGTCTGAACTGGGGTGGCTTGGTGAGCAAAATAACGATGGATTAAACCCAGATCTGTGACTGGGGGTGAATGTTTTGCCATTGTGCAACATTCCGTCCATCATCTTGTGTGTTTTGCAAATTCACACCCTACTTATAAACAGAGGTGGCAGACTAGGGGGAATGGCAAGTTCCTCAGCCCATCAGTTAGCATCCATCCAACATGTGACTTTGAAACGGTGTCCTCTTCGAATTTACCGAAAGAATGAGATATATCTCATCAGCATAAAATGTGATGCTGAAGCCATCAATCAAGGCAGCAGGTGGGGTTCCATATATTTTGAAAAACATTGCACTGGTGCTCCACACAGTTACATAAGAATGAGGCAAACCATTGTAAGGAACTGTCTCTCACTCCAGCTCCGTATAGACCATCTAAGAGGATCAAGTGGGAGAATGTGTTGCCTGACATGATGACTATCAATGAGAACAATAATGCTTCAATGCCCTAATTAAACAACATAGGGATGTAAATGGACAAGACCAAGAGCGTCTGTCCTTGAGAGGAACTAAACTGTGATCGATTGAAATCCAGAGCATAGGCACTTCAAATAAAGGGAGAAGTTGAGAATTTACAATACTCTCGGATATTTTCGCTGGGTGATGGAGAAAAGAAATAGATAGCACAACTTAAGCAGTATGATAGGCTGAAAAAGGAGATCTGATCCCTAACCTCACTTCCCATATAAGACTCTTTTTTCTGCAACCGAAACACCTCAAAGTTCTAGTCAATCAATCAAGAACTTCTATAGCACTAATTCCCTAAAAAAAGGAGCCTAGCAATCGTTCAGCATGAGGAGATTTACAAAACAGGTAAGTCTTAAATGCCTTCGAAATTGAGAAGAGCTAACAATTCTGTTGAAGTTCTTCTTGCAACAGTGATACGCCATAACAGGTAATCACTGTGAAAGAGAACAAACACAGGGGACCAAAACTTGGGATTTTCCCATGTGACGGGTGAGATTATTTTTTTAGGGGAAAATAATAAATTTTACGAACAATGTCAAATATCTATACACAAGGGTATCTTCACCCACTATTTTACATAAGGCCTATTGGACCCCTCACCATCTGGTCAGAAATATAAGTGTGTCTTTTTAAAGACCCTCACCCACTCTAGTAGTGGCATGCTTCATCATCGGGTTGCATCCTGGTCCCAAAAAACGAGGATGGTTTCAACCATATTCCAGGGAGCACTCTGGATAATAGTTAACAGCCAAGGATGGTAAAGAATAAAAATGCCTTAAGTATCACAGGTATCCCCTTTATTGGTGGTAGCTCAGGTATGGTTAAAAATCTATACGGTGGGTAACAATGGGGAATAATGCCCCTCTTACCCGATTCCTGTATCAACATGTTTCAGCCATTGGATTGTGGCCACTAAGGGGCCTTAGGCTTTCATCAGGATGAGAAACATGCCCCGGATCTTCCGTACCCGACTAATGACAACTTTTGAGGACAGAAGACAGATAAAACGTTTAAGATATAAAGCATGCAAAAACAAGTATACTGTCCTCTGCTTAAGGAAAACCTCTTGCTATTCTCTTTGCTCTAGGCTCATTGAGCGACATGGTAGGAGGAGGGGGTATGTACTCCTGTAGTCACAGATTCGTCAAAGGTGCAACGCTGCCTGTTTACGTCTTTGACCAAGCTGAATTAAGGTATGTTTATTGTTTACAAATCCAGGCTAGTGGCTGCCATCCAATGTAATCCCTGGGATATGGTTGAGCCCTCCCTGGTTTTTAGGGACCAGGATGAGACCGGATAATGAAGCATGATCCTACTAGCGTGGGTCTTTAACCCCTTCGCTGCTCATGACGAGCTCAGCTCAGCTCAGCTCGTCATGCAGTACACTGGTCGTGTGCTTATGACGAGCTGAGCTCGTCATGAACAAATGCACCAGGGATTTTCCAGCACAGGAGGGGAAAACCTCTAGCAGCCAAGGTGTTAAAAAGAAGTACCTGTATTTCTCACTAGCAATGACAGGTCCAAGAGGCCTGATGTAAGATAGCATGAGAGGCTTTCCTTGGGTATAAAATAACTGGTAAAGAACAGCTGGTAGCTAACCAATGTAGTGCTTGCAATGTATTGATTCCCAAAGCAGAGCATGCACAGTAATGTAGGTAAACCATACCCCAACCCCCCCCCCCCCCTTCAACCAGTGGCAGCACAAAAATGATGGCCAGAAGATCCCCCAGGAAGGTCAACAATGTGTCATCAATTTCTCAATGGTGTTGAACAGTTTTGAGAGTGAGGGTGCATACTTGTTAGAATATTGATTGTTAGTTGGAGGATGGTAGCCCACCAAAAGTATTAAAGTCACTATTTTTGTTAGGTCCAGCAAAGTTTCAATAATTTGAACCTGAGTCTAACTCCTGCTAGCTATGGCATAGATCAGGAAAGGTTGACTTAAGAAAATGTGTATAGCATTTAGGAGGACCAAAACAGTTAAAAAAAATCAGAAACGTAATACAATAGAAGATCTCCTCTCAATTTATAAAAATAGAGAGTAATTTACTGAACTAAATGACACCAAAATGACAGAAATCCAGTAAGGGAAATAGAGATATGATTTTTTAGAATTTTAAATACAAATAACATTAAAAAGCATGAGCACCAACAGCATTCATCTGGTTGCACGTGACCGATGACTAGGTGTGATTTAGGAATTATCGCAATGGAGCACAGATTGGATACAGAAACCAGGTTTGACCCAATTAAAAGTTTTCCCTTCTAAGTTAGTCTCTGAAATTAAAGTAAAATATCATGAGCTGGTGAAGGCAGCAGGCTGTGGTGGAGAAGGCCTCCATGAGACCGGATAGACGAGCTCCCAGTGAAGTTGTTAACTTTTGCCAAGAAAGCTCAGAGCGAGTGAAATTCAAAATTTGCGGCCAACAAAGGGGTGCCTTAGCCCTGTGAATATTTCTATGTTGGGTATTAGTCACTTTTTTGATGATCAGATTAATCCAGTGGAGCAAAGCTGCATGCTGTAGCCGAGCAAGGCTCTACAAGGCCAGATACCATCTCTGCAATGGATGTATTTAAATAAGAGCCCAGTAAACAACAATCACTCCTGTTCTGTTGTTTCTGTGTGTTGGCAGTACCTTTTTACTGCAAATCACCACAAATTTCACCATTTGCTGTAAATTGTTACTGAGAAGAGCACCTGATTACGTTAACTGGAGTAATGGCATTATTTCAGGAATTTCGTATGACAAGTGTAACAGAAAATTCACAGATTACATCGACATAAATTAAATTTCTCCCAATCCTAGTCAAGACTCATTCCAGCAAAATTGAACAGTAGGCTCCAGGGCAGGCCTCTTTGGAACTGGTTAGATGGGCTCCTCAGTAAAAGGGAATTCTTGCAGCTTTTTGTAGCCCTTATACTTAAGAGCAGGTTAGTCAGTTGACACTTGGATTCCAATTCTTTGTCCATGGTACAAGTGGGAGCAGATTCAGTCATTCAGGTCCCTATAAAGTTCTGAACAGCAGGCAAAGTCCTTCTTCTGCTTTTCATGGGTCCAGTCTCCTGGGCCCCTGAACAAAAGGGAAAAAGTTCCCAGGGGTAACCCTGCCCACGTTTGCAGCAGTTCCTGTTTGCCTTATAGTAAACAATCCCACACTGCATTGATCTGCATAAATCCAACATTGCAGAAACCATCATCCTCAGGGCAGAGCTTGTGGGCCCACCCTAGGGGTGTTGTCAGGGAAATGTACAACCCCTCCTCTGTGGTCACTTAAAACTAGTTCTAGGGACAGTTCCTCCCCCACTGGAATTTGTGCCTGCCTGACTGATGAAATAAATAAGGGCCCTGCCCAGGTGTCAGTTAACATCTGCATGCCAAAGCATGCCTCTTTGAAGTTAATCAAGTTCCTGGGAACAGCCCAGATGGTCATCCTGCCAAAGGAATAAAAAACACCTCTTCACACCCAAGAACTTTATCCAGTTCTGGTAGCAGTCTGCACACCTCATTAAGGGGGATATTCAGCTGCCGAGTGAAAGTTGCAGCTAATGTAAATGGGTCTCCAGAAGCTTTTTCATTAAATTAGATTTTAAATAACTCTCAAAAAGAGTGTTTGAATTATATTTCTAGCTGTTTCCTAACTGAAATTAGCATTATTAAATGCATGTTACCCAGTGTTTTCCTACAGAACATCCAGTCTTGCTACAGTGAAAATAGCTTTTAGGGCTTTGCGGACATATTTAAAACTTTGCCATTTCTTAGTTTCCAATACCTGGCACTCTGACTCATGGGAAGTACAGCCTAATTAGGGCTCACTGATTTAAAAGTAGGGTTTAGGGTCGTCAAAAAGGGTTGTTTTAGCAGGTTGAATTTGCAGTTTAAAACTGTCACAGCCATGATAAAAAGCAGGCCTTTAGTCATGAATGTACTGTCGCCGTAGAGGGCGGCACAATGGGAGCTGCAGTCCACTAGTGATATTTAATTTAATGTCCCTGGGTGTCCTTTATACCATGTACTAGGGACCCATAGGTAAGTTAAATATGCCAATTAGCAGAATAACGAGTTCCAACATGATTTAGAGGTCAAAGCACATGCACTGGGGTCTGGTTAGCAGAGTCCCATTGCACAGAATTTAAAAAAACACCATCATCACTCCAATAAAAATGTGCTGATAGTGCAAAAAGAGCCATTTCCTACAGTACAAATTGAGTGATTTTGCTTGGTATAAAGGGAAGAGTAGGTAGTGTGAAGTCGAATAAATCTATAGCAAAAATGTGGAGTATTGACCTTGAATTTGTGCTTGGCCCGGAATTGAAGCTTATGTGGAATAATTCGGTTTTTCCCAGCACAAATACTGTCAGGTAAAACATGGAAAAATCTGTGTGGAGAAATTACATTAGCTTTAGTTTTGCCACTCAGAATAATGTAAACCCATGTCATTTCTCATTCCATAGTGTACAACTCACATTGGGTTGTTAGCTCTATTTTCTGGGTGCAGTAAAACCTCCTCGTATATCGTGGGTCTCACAATGAGATACATCGTGTTCAAATTTACTGTAGAATTCTTGAAAAGGTATTTTGTAAACCAAGCTGATGTTTTTATTTCGAAGTGTGCTATACAACATTGAAATACTGCAGTCTTTTCCATCCAAACTTTCATGTACCCCCAGCAAGAGTGTCAGTGGCGTGATGTTACAATACAAATTCACTTTGTGTCAGAGAAAAGAAAAGTAAATACTTTGTTAAAAGAATTATTAACAATTATTGGTAAGCCATCTGACATTTGACAGTCTGCCTTTGAAAAAATATGTCATATGTTGCAGGACAAATTCCAAAAAGCCTCTTTAGTTAATATTGAAATTGAACTCATTCAAGGTTGTCTGGGGTATTGCAGCACTAATGCCTTCCTACTTCTGTTACCTCTCCACTTACTAGAGGAACACTAGGCCATTCACCACAAGATCAAAGTGGGACCCATGGACTGTGCACCCAAAAAGTTCAATTAGAAATACAGAGGCCTCACAGGCACCAAGCAAAACACCTGTATCAGACAGATCACTGATTGCCCTGGAGATGGCCAGTGGTTGCTGTGCCCCTCCTTGTGTGATCCGGCAAAATGACAGTGTCAGGCAAACAGTGACACATGACGCTCTGCCTCTACCCAACCCACTAAGAGCTGCACAGAAAGAAGGAGAGGAAACACAAAGTAAAAAGTCTGCTAAAGCAGGGCACCCATGAAGCAGTCGAGCAGAAACATGTCTGTTAGAATGGAAGGTCTCCTGAATGGTCTAAGGCCATTTCTCTCTGCTCCGAGTGCCCGACTGCATGTTTATCTGGTATAATGACTTTTATTTTGACCCTGGGATCACACTAATACAGCGTGCATAGAGGTCTAGGTGGATCCCTCACTATGTGAGCTACAGGGCCTGTCCTGTGATCCAGATGAGTGCACACAGTGCACCTTCATAATGGGCAGAGGATTGCTATCACTGCTCTGGAAATAGCACGTAAAGTTGTGTGGGAGATTGATAGCGTGGCAATACCTTTTCAACGAGTCTATGAGAATGTGGCCTGCTGGCCTCCATGTGTATAAGTCTATTGTCATATGAATGCTCACAATCTTGCACATATTTTGCATGTATGTTCTGTAAATGTGCGTGTGTAGTGTGGGTGTAGCCACAGTACAGTGGGAGGACTGTGCATAGGAGCCTGAGTATTGAAGCCAATTGGATCCATTTAAAATGTTTCTAGCTTGCCAAGGCGACAGATGGAAGATGAGGACAGCTTCTTCATACAGTGTGAGATTTTTGCTTGTATTAATGTTGGAGGAAGAATCAGCTCCAGACTCCAAAGTGGGGAAGATGGTGACAGGGTTACCTTTAGAAATTACATGGAGACATTTATTTGTAAGGGGCTGTTAATTTGTTCTTCCAGAGCTCAATCATTTGGTGGAAGGTAGGGATGAAGGATCGTATTACAATTTATTTTGTTTTAGGTGAGGACATTTCTAGGTCTGGTGTGCTCTTTTGTCTCTCCTTGTTCACTCCTTCACATAAACTGATGACAGCCAGGTGCTGAAACCTTGCACTTCATCATACTTGAGCTACGAGTGTTCTAGTTTGAGGAGTGTCCTGGTGCTACCTGTCAAGGAAAGCATCAATTTACATAAAAGCTGTGTTTAGAGAGTAGCCTGAGAAGGACACTAGAAAGTGAACCATCCCAAACCTGTTTTGAAGCATGAGACAGTGGATCCACAGTCCGCTGTCTAGAAAGTGGTTTCAATTGGAATATAAAACCCTATATTTTGTTCCTGTTCCAAGTTCCTCATGAAGAAGGAAGGGAGACTCCTCACAGTACTCAGTGACTGCTGTGTAGCCATAGCTTGTGTCTGCCTGACAACCAAGTACTGATGTCTATCCGACAGCCAAGAGGTGATGGAACATCACCTGAAGTCTACACTTTTTACTGGAGGTTCTGGGGTCTGCCTAATGCCTAGGAGCCTGCCTGCAGAGAGATGGAAGGAACCTGCCTGGCCGTACAGGAGGGGAGACTGATAAGGATAGAAGCCCAGCATGTTCCCACTCAAAGGAACAAATGAGGTTGGAAAATGAAGTCAGGGTGACCTATGATGAAGAGGATCGCTGAGCAGGAACTGCTACAACTGTCTTGAGGTTTACCTAGCCCATTCAGGGTTAATCTGCTGGAGCAGGGTGGGCACTCACTGCCTCACATCCTAGCACTCAGTTTGCCCCGATGCAATCCTAGATAACACTCATTTCGGTATCAGGCTTTCATTTTTCACCCTTGTTGGTGAAGCCAGTGCTGTGTATCTCTACACATGTGTTTACAAATAGTTGTCCTTCTTCAGTAGAGAGCAACACATTCTTTTTGGAGGTGCTGGAAATGCTGCACAAAGTCTTCTCTGGTCACTGTACCACTCGCTGGGTGCAGGTGCATCAACCAGAGCTTGTCAGCTCATTAGCTCAAGGTAGCCTTTTCAAACAGGAGGAGGGTGGGCGCACACTGCCTCACATCCCAGCAGTCAGTTTGCCTAGAGATACACAGCACTGGCTGCATTAGGTCCACCTCTTGATAGTCTTAATTCTGCTTGCTTTGATAGCCCAGATTTTTTAGGTGATCAAGTGAGGAAAGGAAAGGAAGGGAACAGCAGGGACCTATAACACAAAGAAAGACAATCTATATTACCAGGAACATACCAACAGGCTACAAATCTAGTTTCAGTAAAAACGATGGTACCTGGATAGAAAAATATCATTATTTCAAAATAAGATATATGGTTTAAATATATTTATAGATACACATTACACATGTTAGGTTTGCAAAGGTTTTTTTGCTTGTCTGAAAACTTGTAGCTGTAATAAAAAGGCAGAGCATTAACATCTGTACATACTGAATCAATCTTCTTTTCTCATGTATCTATAGCAAGGCATCTTATACATGCCTAACTAATAGTGTGCCTTATATCATGGGCTATGAACAATTTCTTTTGGACTCACCAGGGATCCTGTTAAAAATGGTAAGAAATAATACATTCAACTTAGTCATAGCATTGTAACACTCCTCTCCCTGATCTGCATATCAATACTGAAACAGGGATAGTATTACTCCATACCACCAACAGAGGATGTCATTTGTAATTTATAGTACTTAGAAGGATTTAGGAATGAAATATAACTTCTTTAAATAGATTGGTAATTTTATCACCATTGTCTTGTGTCAAGGAATTTTGTATAAGCAAAGAAATTGCCTGACCTTATGCTTCACTTGGAGTCCATTTGGCAATGGTAAAGGTAAGGGCAATGTTTAGAACAGGCAATTTGTCATCACTATTGAGCTCACTGGCTCGCCAAAACTTCAGGGATCTTCCCCAAAGTAAGTAAACTTCGAACTTAGTGAATGCTCCCCTAGAGTATCTGTAAATGCAAAATGATGTATTAATCTCACACTTACTTACAGAGAAATAAAATAACATGCATAAGTTGGTGCAAGCACCCTTACTTCCCCAGAAACTCAGCAAGGATTCTGGCAGCAGGCCAGAACAAACAGCAACCAGAATTAGTGCTAATAACAGCAAAATACCCCTCCTGCAAACCCCCAACTATATCATAATAAACACACAAGAAACATTGTTTGTTGGAGAAAATATTGCTGCAGGTTTATTTGCATAATAAAATATGCCAACATGGTTGGTCAACTTATGGGCAATCCAAGGCCAGGCAGCAGTGACATCCCCTAAGCTGCCCTGCCCACCTGATGAGCCAAATTGCATTGTGGCAATAATCAATCGGTGCTCAAGATTTTGTGGGATTACCCCTTAAGTCATGTGGACCACCAGTCCACCCATTTACTCATGCCCCTTGAGGGGGTGGAGCGTATCCAGGCTAGCCCCCGGTTGCTCAGGTATACAACCGACCACAGGACTAACGGGGCGCCGTCGTTCCTCCAGGGTCCTGCCGTAAGGACTTCCTGGGGTTGTTTGAAATTTGTACCCTTGTTGTGCTCCTGAAGAGGGTAATCCTATGTACCATTCAGCCTCTGGATTGCTTTGTAACTCCGCCATGACTCTGGGTGAGGCATCCATCACACCCAGGGCCCCCCACCAAGGCAGGTATTCTGGCTTTACCATTCTTACTTACACCCCGCTGATACTAAGGCACCCCCAAGTCAAACAGAAACAGGTCCAAGCCTACACTGGACAAGTGAACCCTGTCCATATGAAAATATCTCATGGACTTGGCATGTAAGAGTCCATGTTTGAGAAATCCAAAGCCCCTCTGTCCTGTGAATTTGTGCATGGCGCGGTTTACTCTCCTGTACGAGATTTCTATGGCTTCACCATACCTCGCCCCCTGCCAGACTAATTGTGGCGTAATCTCAGACCACCATAATTCACATTCACCTAATTGGTTGCTCAATTTACACATAGTGGCTTTCATTGCTTGCAGAAGGACCTTATCACACAAGAAAGTCAAGTCATTGCCTCCCAGGTGTATGATCAAAATGTTGGGAGGGGATCCGCCTGCCGCCAGTCTTTTCCGTAGCTTCTTCAACAAGCAGTACCAACACATGCCTGGGAAGCTCAGACAGACTATCTCAGTGAAGGAAAACCTGGGCCTTCAACTCTTGCTTTCGGTCCACTGTGCCACTCTGGCGAAGGGGGAATGGACAATCACCCAAACCTTTGATCCTTGCAAAAGGAAGAAATTCAGAGTTGCAACACACCATTTATTTCAAGGGTACACACAAACTTTCTCTCGGGGTCCAAAATTACAATGTGGTTTGTGTCCGAGGGCCGCAACGGTAGGGGCAGGGTCAGTGGGGAAGGGGGCGGGGCTAGAGCAACAAAAAAAACTGCGACCATGAGGTTGGACACAGGTTCCTGCAGTGGACGCATTCGTCCACTGAGCCACCAGACCCAGCATACCTACATCTTTCTTTCTCTATCTCTCTATGTCTCTGTTTCCCTCCCCCTATCCCTCTCTCTCTCAGGCTCCCTCCCTCTATCTCTCTCTGTCTCCCTCCCTCCATCCCTCTCTCTCCCTGTCTCCCTCTGTCTCACTCACTCTGACTGTCTCACTCCCTCTCACTCCCTCACTCTCCCTCACTCTGACTGTCTCACTCCCTCTCTGTCTCCCTCTCTCTCCTTCCCTCTCCCTCTCTCCCTCCCTCTTCTTTCCTCTCCCTACTGCTCCCTCTCCTTCTGTCTCCTTCCCTCCCTCTCCTTCCCTCCCTCTCCTTCCCTCTCTACTTCCCTCTCTCCTACCCTCTCCCTCACTCCCCTTCCCTATCCCTCACTCCCCTCCTCATCCTCACTCCCTTTTTCTCATCCTCACTTCCCTTTCGTCATCCTCACTCCCCTTCCCCTGCTCCAGCTTCCCCTGACTCACTCCCCTTCCCTCTCTCCCTCCCTCACTCCCCTTCCCTCCCTGCCTCCCTCCCTCACTCCCCTTCCCTCTCTCCCTGCCTCACTCCCCTTCCCTCTCTCCCTCAATCCCCTTCCCTCTCTCTCTCACTCCCCTTCCCTCTCTCCCTCCCTCCCTCCCTCCCTCACTCCCCTTCCCTCACTCCCTCCGTCACTCCCCTTCCCTCACTCCCTCCCTCACTCCCCTTTCCCTCACTCCCTCGCACACTCCCCTTCCCTCTCTCCTTCCCCCTCTCTCGTTCCCTCTCTCCTCCCCTCTCCCTCACTCCCTTCCCTCTCCCTCACTCCCCTTTCCTCATCCCCACTCCCCTTTCCTCATCCTCACTCCCCTTCCCCCGCTCGCCCTTCCCCCTCACTCACTCCCCTTCCCTCTCGCCATCCCTCACTCCCCTCCCCTCCCTCCCTCCCTCTCTCCCCTTCCCTCGCCCCCTTCCTCGCTCCCCTTCCCTCCCTCCCACTTCTGCTTCCCTCCCCCGCCTCCCTCACTCCCCTCACTCCCTCCCTCACTTCCCTTCCCTCACTCCCTTACTCCCCTTCCCTGACGCTCCTTCCCTCACTCCCTCACTTCTACTTCCCCCCGCCTCCCTCACTCAGCCTCCCACCCTCCGCCTCCCACCCTCTGTCTCCCTCCCTCTGTCTGTCTCCCTTTCTCGGTCTCAATTTCTCAGTCTCCCTCTCTCTCCCTTTCCTCCACTCTCCCTCCCCTCTGTCTCCCTCGCTTTCCCTCCCTCCCTCTTCCTCTGTCTCTCTCCCTTTCCCTCCCTCTTCCTCTGTATCCCTCTCAGTCCCTCCATCTCCCTATGTCTCCCTCCCTTTCCCTCCCTCCCTCCCTCTCTGGCTCCCTCCCTCTACCTCCCTCTGTCTCCCTCTGTCATCTCACCTTGCATGTGTTTGCCCGGGCTGAGACAGCTTCCGGACACACACACACACAGCGCACCCGAGCACTTCACAGGTCTTTAAAAGACCATTTGTATGTTAATGGGGCTTTGTGTCATTTCACCTCTTAGCGCCCCTGCATCTCCATGCTGACTATCACTGGAATGAATCATCCGCCGGTCCCTCACAGAGCAGCAGAGTCTCGCTTCGGTTACAGACACTCTTTAAAAATAATTTTTAAAACACGGGTCTGATGTCTGCAAGGTCCGCGGGCCGCCAGGGAAGGCTTGCCGGGCCGCTGGCGCCCCGCGGGCCGTACTATGAGTACCCGTGATTTATTTGATACACTGCACACATTTTATACATATTACACAAATTGCACATAATACCACACGATGTCCCGCATAATTGCTTGTCATTTTTTTTAATTCACGCTGCCCACCTCGTTACTCATGGTGCAGCTCAAGCTTGTACTTAGTTTACACTGGAGCTGACTGTAGTCTCATTAATACATGGTGTCACTATGCACACTCAGCCCTTGCCGGCGTCAAGGGCAGATATACCACTTGAAACACTGTGATTTCCACCGTCCAACCTACCTGATGCGGCCTGGTGACATGCCCATCTTAAATTCTTGAAGTAGCTGCCCCTATCCTAAATGAACAGCTGCAAAAACACTTGCCAGGCCCAGTATTACCTGACAATGTTAAGCAAGATTTCATAATTTGTACTTGAAATTTAGTCAGGGGCATATGGTCCTCATGGATCAATAAGTATCGTTCCCCGGGGGTCGCAGAGCCAGGTAGGCTGCGACTAAGCCTACCGGGTAGTACCTGGTGTCCCCTAGTTACTGTAACCAGATCTCCTTTCCCTGCCCGCCTGGTCTGTTTGGGATCTCTTCACAAACTTTAAGTGATTTTCTGTGAACACTGCATCCTGTTTACTAACTGCATCCCACGATTGATCGTTCTTGGACCTTGGCACTAATTTGCTTATTCTCAGAGCCTCAAAGAATGCTAGGCTGAAAGCTGCTGAAAAGCGGGCAGCGTCATAAGGAGAAGAATTTGCCTTGTCCACTACATTAATCATGTCCTGTAATGTGCCATATTCAATGGGGGACTTGGTGTCGGGTGCTCAGGGTTCTCCTCTCGCCCAACCCTTTGGCGCCGCCCTGATGAGGAAAGATTTAGGGGGATCGATCTGGCCCTTCAATTTAGCGTAATGATACCCAAGAATGGCTCCTGCCCTGGTCCTTAGCCCACACTATAAAGGTTTGAACCTTTTGCTCCAAGGCTGACATGTCTTCCTCCCAGGGCCCGCTATCTTGCAGAACATAGCAGCATGCGCTTTGTAGCGCTTCCTGGTCCCTGGTGCTAAGGTGCGCACACCTAATTCTCTCAGTTGTTGTTCCACTGGAGGAGGAACCAGAGGTGCAGTGTGAAAGGGATCATCTTCTCTCTTGCTCTAGGCCACGCCGCTCGGAAATGGCGCCACTGAAAATGAGAGAGAGTGTCAGCTGCCACATTCTGCACCCCTTGAATATGTCTAGTCTTGCATTTCACGTCGTTCAACAAGCACGTCCGCGCTAGTTCTCTCAACAGTCATAGCACCAACGGACAGATAGCTATTTGCATGTTTATTGCCTGAACCTCTACCATGTTATCTGACCAGAAAAGCACTCGCCTGGTGTTAGAATTGGGGGTCTCTGGTTGGCGCAAGTATGCACTTGTGACAAGCAGGGACCCTCTCCTCTAAGTCAGGGCAAAGGATGACCCCTTAGAATTACCCTTGCTATGGGCTACTAGAGGCAAGATGGCCGCTGGCAGGCTGTAGGGAGAGGACGTGTCTCTCCTCTCTCCCTAGTTTTTTGAGAGAAAGATGAAATATGTATGCAGACCGGCGCTTTAGCAGACGAATTCCCTTGATGTACACGGAGAAACGAGGATATGGTGTACTTGCTTGGGCAAAAGAATAAGAAAGATATAATCTCAGTGTTCCCAATTATAGCTGAATATAAGCTATACAGAAAAGAATCAACCGCCCAGACGGTGAGGACGGCGGTGGTGCGGGTACTGACACGCTCAAATCAGCTTATAGCTAAGTTTACTGGCTGGACTCGATTGCACTATCAAAGAGCACTAGCTACATCGTCTAACTATTGGGATATGATGGCTCCGAAAATATCAAAGAACGTGAGAGAGGAGAGGGAGAGAGCTGCCTGGAGCGACTCAGATGCCCCGGCGGCTAACCTCAGAGCGAAGAAAATGCTTCGGAGTCAGGAAGAGTGTGATAATCTTCGTGCCGGCAAACAAGACAGGAGTGCTGTTAGAAATGGTGCAGCTAGCAGCATGACCGAAAGGAAGAAGAAAAAGGAAAAAAGCAAGGCAGCATCTAACAAGAAATGCAATGCAGGTGGTAAAGCGGCTGAACAGGCAACCATGAGGCAACCTATGGTTTACGAGGCTTTTTTACCTGTCAGTGTCGGCGTCCGCGGGATATCAGCAAACGCGTCGGCTCCCGCAGACCTTGCTGTGGATGATTCAACCTCCGCCCCTGCTTTAGAACATTTGGATCAAGACGGCGCTATGGTACAGTTTGTGGACTCAGCTCTGACAGCGCCGGTAAGCGTGGAGGCAACGGTCACAGCAAGCGAGCAAGGGGCGGGCAAGGCACTGCAAAGCAGTCGGGAGGACTAACGCTGCAGGCGGTTGGCGCGGAGAGGGGCGAGAATGAGAGTGTTTCACTAGAAGGGGAGAAACAGGCTGCGAACCAAGTGAACCAAGCGAGCATTATAACACAAATGGAAGCAATATCAACACGGCAGGAGCAAAGGGCGGTAAATAATGGCAATTGTCAGGATGGAGAGGGGACATCTGTGTGTATGGACAAGGATATGGCATCAATAGGTGTATTAATAGGGGAAGTAAGAGCAGAAATACAGGCTGAAGGCACGATTCTTACTCCTGAAGATATTATGGGGGCGGGGTCTACTCAAGGACTTACTAAATCTGGACCCACGATAATAGTGAATGACATGGCTATTGTAGATTCTGATGATCTTTATTCAAAAAAAGGAGGCCAATCCAGCAGGCACCCTTTGGCAATTCCAGGCTCTCCTTCCGATGAATGTTTTTTTTCTGTGAATGAGGGTGAGGAGGAGGAGGAAGAGGAGGAGGAGGAGGAGGACGGGGAAGAGGAGTTGGGGGGGGCACTTCTGTAGCCTCCTCAAGCTCTGTGGAGACAGAGAATGATCAAACAATGTCTGGATTAGCGACAGAGGCAGTAGCCACATCAGAATGTGGAGAGGGTTCGGTTCAAAAGCTATCTGCCAAGCGTAAGTCAAAAGTTTTGACAAAAAAATGAAGGGAATCAAAAAATATTGTAAGTCCTATAAATGCTGATATTGCAAAGCGATTGGATTGGGATTATTCTGCGACGTCGCAGATGTACCAAGAGACTGTTGGGGTGACAGGAGATAAAGCTATGGGTACTATAGAGATATCAGAGCAAGATTCAGAACAAACACAGAGGCAGAGGCAGAGTCAGAGTCAGTCTCAAGGGCAATCACCACCTAAAGGGTTTGAAATGATGTTTTCAATGTTGAAGCAGATACAGACAGAGGCGAGAGTGGAAAGCCGCAGAGCCAGGCAGGAAAGTAAAAAGATACAAGGATCTCTCCGTAAAGTGAATAAATTATACGCAGATTTGACAGGGAGAGTTACAGAGGTGGAAGAAAGAACCGGTATGTTAGAGGATGAAATGAAGAAATGGCAAGAGTTCAGGCAGGAGCAAGAGAAGACTACATCAGATGTCCTATGGAAATTGGAAGAATTTGAAAATAGGCAGCGTAGAAATAATATCAGACTTTTGGGTATTGCGGAGGGGAAAGAGGGGCAGGATGCGAGATCATACGTTATTGAGTTACTCTTGGGTGCGCTTCCTGGCATAGAAGGCTGGGATTGGGAGACGGAGATACAGCGTGCGCATAGATTTCCATTTACACAGAGAAAGGGGGATGTATCAAACAAACCTAGAGCAATACTCATATATGTTGGTAACTATCTGCTGAGAGAGGAGATAATTACAAAAAACAATTTGATGGACAGAATGTAGATCAATGTCTTACATTCACCCCAGTACAAGGATCTGGGCCTAAATCCATAGTTTTTGCACTCCACACCACCCTGGGTCAGATAATGGCTTTATGCAAATCAGCTCTGACCCTGTGCCCCATGGGAACAGTCCAGTCCGAACTACAACAGCCATATCTTTCCCAGACCGGAATCAAGCATCCGAGGACCGGACCGGTTTCGAGGTAACACCTCTCATCAGCCCGGCTAGCTTGACTCCAGTAGTGTGGAGGCTCTGGGACCCACGGCTGAGCTACCCCAGTACACTCAGGGAGAAAATTACAAAAAACAATTTGATGGACAGAATGTAGATCAATGTCTTACATTCACCCCAGTACAAGGATCTGGGCCTAAATCCATCGTTTTTTGCACTCCACACCACCCTGGGTCAGATAATGGCTTTATGCAAATCAGCTCTGACCCTGTGCCCCATGGGAACAGTCCAGTCCGAACTACAACAGCCATATCTTTCCCAGACCGGAATCAAGCATCCGAGGACCGGACCGGTTTCGAGGTAACACCTCTCATCAGCCCGGCTAGCTTGACTCCAGTGGTGTGGAGGCTCTGGGACCCACGTCTGAGCTACCCCAGTACACTCAGGGAGAAAATTACAAAAAACAATTTGATGGACAGAATGTAGATCAATGTCTTACATTCACCCCAGTACAAGGATCTGGGCCTAAATCCATCGTTTTTTGCACTCCACACCACCCTGGGTCAGATAATGGCTTTATGCAAATCAGCTCTGACCCTGTGCCCCATGGGAACAGTCCAGTCCGAACTACAACAGCCATATCTTTCCCAGACCGGAATCAAGCATCCGAGGACCGGACCGGTTTCGAGGTAACACCTCTCATCAGCCCGGCTAGCTTGACTCCAGTGGTGTGGAGGCTCTGGGACCCACGTCTGAGCTACCCCAGTACACTCAGGGAGAAAATTACAAAAAACAATTTGATGGACAGAATGTAGATCAATGTCTTACATTCACCCCAGTACAAGGATCTGGGCCTAAATCCATCGTTTTTTGCACTCCACACCACCCTGGGTCAGATAATGGCTTTATGCAAATCAGCTCTGACCCTGTGCCCCATGGGAACAGTCCAGTCCGAACTACACCAGCCATATCTTTCCCAGACCAGAATCTAGCATCCGAGGACCGGACCGGTTTCGTGGTAACACCTCTCATCAGCCCGGCTAGCTTGACTCCAGTGGTGTGGAGGCTCTGGGACCCACGTCTGAGCTACCCCAGTACACTCAGGGAGAAAATTACAAAAAACAATTTGATGGACAGAATGTAGATCAATGTCTTACATTCACCCCAGTACAAGGATCTGGGCCTAAATCCATCGTTTTTTGCACTCCACACCACCCTGGGTCAGATAATGGCTTTATGCAAATCAGCTCTGACCCTGTGCCCCATGGGAACAGTCCAGTCCGAACTACAACAGCCATATCTTTCCCAGACCGGAATCAAGCATCCGAGGACCGGACCGGTTTCGAGGTAACACCTCTCATCAGCCCGGCTAGCTTGACTCCAGTGGTGTGGAGGCTCTGGGACCCACGTCTGAGCTACCCCAGTACACTCAGGGAGAAAATTACAAAAAACAATTTGATGGACAGAATGTAGATCAATGTCTTACATTCACCCCAGTACAAGGATCTGGGCCTAAATCCATCGTTTTTTGCACTCCACACCACCCTGGGTCAGATAATGGCTTTATGCAAATCAGCTCTGACCCTGTGCCCCATGGGAACAGTCCAGTCCGAACTACAACAGCCATATCTTTCCCAGACCGGAATCAAGCATCCGAGGACCGGACCGGTTTCGAGGTAACACCTCTCATCAGCCCGGCTAGCTTGACTCCAGTGGTGTGGAGGCTCTGGGACCCACGTCTGAGCTACCCCAGTACACTCAGGGAGAAAATTACAAAAAACAATTTGATGGACAGAATGTAGATCAATGTCTTACATTCACCCCAGTACAAGGATCTGGGCCTAAATCCATCGTTTTTTGCACTCCACACCACCCTGGGTCAGATAATGGCTTTATGCAAATCAGCTCTGACCCTGTGCCCCATGGGAACAGTCCAGTCCGAACTACAACAGCCATATCTTTCCCAGACCGGAATCAAGCATCCGAGGACCGGACCGGTTTCGAGGTAACACCTCTCATCAGCCCGGCTAGCTTGACTCCAGTGGTGTGGAGGCTCTGGGACCCACGTCTGAGCTACCCCAGTACACTCAGGGAGAAAATTACAAAAAACAATTTGATGGACAGAATGTAGATCAATGTCTTACATTCACCCCAGTACAAGGATCTGGGCCTAAATCCATCGTTTTTTGCACTCCACACCACCCTGGGTCAGATAATGGCTTAATGCAAATCAGCTCTGACCCTGTGCCCCATGGGAACAGTCCAGTCCGAACTACAACAGCCATATCTTTCCCAGACCGGAATCAAGCATCCGAGGACCGGACCGGTTTCGAGGTAACACCTCTCATCAGCCCGGCTAGCTTGACTCCAGTGGTGTGGAGGCTCTGGGACCCACGTCTGAGCTACCCCAGTACACTCAGGGAGAAAATTACAAAAAACAATTTGATGGACAGAATGTAGATCAATGTCTTACATTCACCCCAGTACAAGGATCTGGGCCTAAATCCATCGTTTTTTGCACTCCACACCACCCTGGGTCAGATAATGGCTTTATGCAAATCAGCTCTGACCCTGTGCCCCATGGGAACAGTCCAGTCCGAACTACAACAGCCATATCTTTCCCAGACCGGAATCAAGCATCCGAGGACCGGACCGGTTTCGAGGTAACACCTCTCATCAGCCCGGCTAGCTTGACTCCAGTGGTGTGGAGGCTCTGGGACCCACGTCTGAGCTACCCCAGTACACTCAGGGAGAAAATTACAAAAAACAATTTGATGGACAGAATGTAGATCAATGTCTTACATTCACCCCAGTACAAGGATCTGGGCCTAAATCCATCGTTTTTTGCACTCCACACCACCCTGGGTCAGATAATGGCTTTATGCAAATCAGCTCTGACCCTGTGCCCCATGGGAACAGTCCAGTCTGAACTACAACAGCCATATCTTTCCCAGACCGGAATCAAGCATCCGAGGACCGGACCTGTTTCGAGGTAACACCTCTCATCAGCCCGGCTAGCTTGACTCCAGTGGTGTGGAGGCTCTGGGACCCACGTCTGAGCTACCCCAGTACACTCAGGGAGAAAATTACAAAAAACAATTTGATGGACAGAATGTAGATCAATGTCTTACATTCACCCCAGTACAAGGATCTGGGCCTAAATCCATCGTTTTTTGCACTCCACACCACCCTGGGTCAGATAATGGCTTTATGCAAATCAGCTCTGACCCTGTGCCCCATGGGAACAGTCCAGTCCGACCTACAACAGCCATATCTTTCCCAGACCGGAATCAAGCATCCGAAGACCGGACCGGTTTCGAGGTAACACCTCTCATCAGCCCGGCTAGCTTGACTCCAGTGGTGTGGAGGCTCTGGGACCCACGTCTGAGCTACCCCAGTACACTCAGGGAGAAAATTACAAAAAACAATTTGATGGACAGAATGTAGATCAATGTCTTACATTCACCCCAGTACAAGGATCTGGGCCTAAATCCATCGTTTTTTGCACTCCACACCACCCTGGGTCAGATAATGGCTTTATGCAAATCAGCTCTGACCCTGTGCCCCATGGGAACAGTCCAGTCCGAACTACAACAGCCATATCTTTCCCAGACCGGAATCAAGCATCCGAGGACCGGACCGGTTTCGAGGTAACACCTCTCATCAGCCCGGCTAGCTTGACTCCAGTGGTGTGGAGGCTCTGGGACCCACGTCTGAGCTACCCCAGTACACTCAGGGAGAAAATTACAAAAAACAATTTGATGGACAGAATGTAGATCAATGTCTTACATTCACCCCAGTACAAGGATCTGGGCCTAAATCCATCGTTTTTTGCACTCCACACCACCCTGGGTCAGATAATGGCTTTATGCAAATCAGCTCTGACCCTGTGCCCCATGGGAACAGTCCAGTCCGAACTACAACAGCCATATCTTTCCCAGACCGGAATCAAGCATCCGAGGACCGGACCGGTTTCGAGGTAACACCTCTCATCAGCCCGGCTAGCTTGACTCCAGTGGTGTGGAGGCTCTGGGACCCACGTCTGAGCTACCCCAGTCCACTCAGGGAGAAAATTACAAAAAACAATTTGATGGACAGAATGTAGATCAATGTCTTACATTCACCCCAGTACAAGGATCTGGGCCTAAATCCATCGTTTTTTGCACTCCACACCACCCTGGGTCAGATAATGGCTTTATGCAAATCAGCTCTCACCCTGTGCCCCATGGGAACAGTCCAGTCCGAAATACAACAGCCATATCTTTCCCAGACCGGAATCAAGCATCCGAGGACCGGACCGGTTTCGAGGTAACACCTCTCATCAGCCCGGCTAGCTTGACTCCAGTGGTGTGGAGGCTCTGGGACCCACGTCTGAGCTACCCCAGTACACTCAGGGAGAAAATTACAAAAAACAATTTGATGGACAGAATGTAGATCAATGTCTTACATTCACCCCAGTACAAGGATCTGGGCCTAAATCCATCGTTTTTTGCACTCCACACCACCCTGGGTCAGATAATGGCTTTATGCAAATCAGCTCTGACCCTGTGCCCCATGGGAACAGTCCAGTCCGAACTACAACAGCCATATCTTTCCCAGACCGGAATCAAGCATCCGAGGACCGGACCGGTTTCGAGGTAACACCTCTCATCAGCCCGGCTAGCTTGACTCCAGTGGTGTGGAGGCTCTGGGACCCACGTCTGAGCTACCCCAGTACACTCAGGGAGAAAATTACAAAAAACAATTTGATGGACAGAATGTAGATCAATGTCTTACATTCACACCAGTACAAGGATCTGGGCCTAAATCCATCGTTTTTTGCACTCCACACCACCCTGGGTCAGATAATGGCTTTATGCAAATCAGCTCCGACCCTGTGCCCCATGGGAACAGTCCAGTCCGAACTACAACAGCCATATCTTTCCCAGACCGGAATCAAGCATCCGAGGACCGGACCGGTTTCGAGGTAACACCTCTCATCAGCCCGGCTAGCTTGACTCCAGTGGTGTGGAGGCTCTGGGACCCACGTCTGAGCTACCCCAGTACACTCAGGGAGAAAATTACAAAAAACAATTTGATGGACAGAATGTAGATCAATGTCTTACATTCACCCCAGTACAAGGATCTGGGCCTAAATCCATCGTCTTTTGCACTCCACACCACCCTGGGTCAGATAATGGCTTTATGCAAATCAGCTCTGACCCTGTGCCCCATGGGAACAGTCCAGTCCGAACTACAACAGCCATATCTTTCCCAGACCGGAATCAAGCATCCGAGGACCGGACCGGTTTCGAGGTAACACCTCTCATCAGCCCGGCTAGCTTGACTCCAGTGGTGTGGAGGCTCTGGGACCCACGTCTGAGCTACCCCAGTACACTCAGGGAGAAAATTACAAAAAACAATTTGATGGATAGAATGTAGATCAATGTCTTACATTCACCCCAGTACAAGGATCTGGGCCTAAATCCATCGTTTTTTGCACTCCACACCACCCTGGGTCAGATAATGGCTTTATGCAAATCAGCTCTGACCCTGTGCCCCATGGGAACAGTCCAGTCCGAACTACAACAGCCATATCTTTCCCAGACCGGAATCAAGCATCCGAGGACCGGACCGGTTTCGAGGTAACACCTCTCATCAGCCCGGCTAGCTTGACTCCAGTGGTGTGGAGGCTCTGGGACCCACGTCTGAGCTACCCCAGTACACTCAGGGAGAAAATTACAAAAAACAATTTGATGGAAAGAATGTAGATCAATGTCTTACATTCACCCCAGTACAAGGATCTGGACCTAAATCCATCGTTTTTTGCACTCCACACCACCCTGGGTCAGATAATGGCTTTATGCAAATCAGCTCTGACCCTGTGCCCCATGGGAACAGTCCAGTCCGAACTACAACAGCCATATCTTTCCCAGACCGGAATCAAGCATCCGAGGACCGGACCGGTTTCGAGGTAACACCTCTCATCAGCCCGGCTAGCTTGACTCCAGTGGTGTGGAGGCTCTGGGACCCACGTCTGAGCTACCCCAGTACACTCAGGGAGAAAATTACAAAAAACAATTTGATGGACAGAATGTAGATCAATGTCTTACATTCACCCCAGTACAAGGATCTGGGCCTAAATCCATCGTTTTTTGCACTCCACACCACCCTGGGTCAGATAATGGCTTTATGCAAATCAGCTCTGACCCTGTGCCTCATGGGAACAGTCCAGTCCGAACTACAACAGCCATATCTTTCCCAGACCGGAATCAAGCATCCGAGGACCGGACCGGTTTCGAGGTAACACCTCTCATCAGCCCGGCTAGCTTGACTCCAGTGGTGTGGAGGCTCTGGGACCCACGTCTTAACTACCCCAGTACACTCAGGGAGAAAATTACAAAAAACAATTTGATGGACAGAATGTAGATCAATGTCTTACATTCACCCCAGTACAAGGATCTGGGCCTAAATCCATCGTTTTTTGCACTCGACACCACCCTGGGTCAGATAATGGCTTTATGCAAATCAGCTCTGACCCTGTGCCCCACGGGAACAGTCCAGTCTGAACTACAACAGCCATATCTTTCCCAGACCGGAATCAAGCATCCGAGGACCGGCCCTGTTTCGAGGTAACACCTCTCATCAGCCCGGCTAGCTTGACTCCAGTGGTGTGGAGGCTCTGGGACCCACGTCTGAGCTACCACAGTACACTCAGGGAGAAAATTACAAAAAACAATTTGATGGACAGAATGTAGATCAAAGTCTTACATTCACCCCAGTACAAGGATCTGGGCCTAAATCCATCGTTTTTTGCACTCCACACCACCCTGGGTCAGATAATGGCTTTATGCAAATCAGCTCTGACCCTGTGCCCCATGGGAACAGTCCAGTCCGAACTACAACAGCCATATCTTTCCCAGACCGGAATCAAGCATCCGAGGACCGGACCGGTTTCGAGGTAACACCTCTCATCAGCCCGGCTAGCTTGACTCCAGTGGTGTGGAGGCTCTGGGACCCACGTCTGAGCTACCCCAGTACACTCAGGGAGAAAATTACAAAAAACAATTTGATGGACAGAATGTAGATCAATGTTTTACATTCACCCCAGTACAAGGATCTGGGCCTAAATCCATTGTTTTTTGCACTCCACACCACCCTGGGTCAGATAATGGCTTTATGCAAATCAGCTCTGACCCTGTGCCCCATGGGAACAGTCCAGTCCGAACTACAACAGCTATATCTTTCCCAGACCGGAATCAAGCATCCGAGGACCGGACCGGTTTCGAGGTAACACCTCTCATCAGCCCGGCTAGCTTGACTCCAGTGGTGTGGAGGCTCTGGGACCCACGTCTGAGCTACCCCAGTCCACTCAGGGAGAAAATTACATAAAACAATTTGATGGACAGAATGTAGATCAATGTCTTACATTCACCCCAGTACAAGGATCTGGGCCTAAATCCATCGTTGTTTGCACTCCACACCACCCTGGGTCAGATAATGGCTTTATGCAAATCAGCTCTGACCCTGTGCCCCATGGGAACAGTCCAGTCCGAACTACAACAACCATATCTTTCCCAGACCGGAATCAAGCATCCGAGGACCGGACCGGTTTCGAGGTAACACCTCTCATCAGCCCGGCTAGCTTGACTCCAGTGGTGTGGAGGCTCTGGGACCCACGTCTGAGCTACCCCAGTACACTCAGGGAGAAAATTACAAAAAACAATTTGATGGACAGAATGTAGATCAATGTCTTACATTCACCCCAGTACAAGGATCTGGGCCTAAATCCATCGTTTTTTGCACTCCACACCACCCTGGGTCAGATAATGGCTTTATGCAAATCAGCTCTGACCCTGTGCCCCATGGGAACAGTCCAGTCCGAACTACAACAGCCATATCTTTCCCAGACCGGAATCAAGCATCCTAGGACCGGACCGGTTTCGAGGTAACACCTCTCATCAGCCCGGCTAGCTTGACTCCAGTGGTGTGGAGGCTCTGGGACCCACGTCTGAGCTACCCCAGTACACTCAGGGAGAAAATTACAAAAAACAATTTGATGGACAGAATGTAGATCAATGTCTTACATTCACCTCAGTACAAGGATCTGGGCCTAAATCCATCGTTTTTTGCACTCCACACCACCCTGGGTCAGATAATGGCTTTATGCAAATCAGCTCTGACCCTGTGCCCCATGGGAACAGTCCAGTCCGAACTACAACAGCCATATCTTTCCCAGACCGGAATCAAGCATCCGAGGACCGGACCGGTTTCGAGGTAACACCTCTCATCAGCCCGGCTAGCTTGACTCCAGTGGTGTGGAGGCTCTGGGACCCACGTCTGAGCTACCCCAGTACACTCAGGGAGAAAATTACAAAAAACAATTTGATGGACAGAATGTAGATCAATGTCTTACATTCACCCCAGTACAAGGATCTGGGCCTAAATCCATCGTTTTTTGCACTCCACACCACCCTGGGTCAGATAATGGCTTTATGCAAATCAGCTCTGACCCTGTGCCCCATGGGAACAGTCCAGTCCGAACTACAACAGCCATATCTTTCCCAGACCGGAATCAAGCATCCGAGGACCGGACCGGTTTCGAGGTAACACCTCTCATCAGCCCGGCTAGCTTGACTCCAGTGGTGTGGAGGCTCTGGGACCCACGTCTGAGCTACCCCAGTACACTCAGGGAGAAAATTACAAAAAACAATTTGATGGACAGAATGTAGATCAATGTCTTACATTCACCCCAGTACAAGGATCTGGGCCTAAACCCATCGTTTTTTGCACTCCACATCACCCTGGGTCAGATAATGGCTTTATGCAAATCAGCTCTGACCCTGTGCCCCATGGGAACAGTCCAGTCCGAACTACAACAGCCATATCTTTCCCAGACTGGAATCAAGCATCCGAGGACCGGACCGGTTTCGAGGTAACACCTCTCATCAGCCCGGCTAGCTTGACTCCAGTGGTGTGGAGGCTCTGGGACCCACGTCTGAGCTACCCCAGTCCACTCAGGGAGAAAATTACAAAAAACTATTTGATGGACAGAATGTAGATCAATGTCTTACATTCACCCCAGTACAAGGATCTGGGCCTAAATCCATCGTTTTTTGCACTCCACACCACCCTGGGTCAGATAATGGCTTTATGCAAATCAGCTCTGACCCTGTGCCCCATGGGAACAGTCCAGTCCGAACTACAACAGCCATATCTTTCCCAGACCGGAATCAAGCATCCGAGGACCGGACCGGTTTCGAGGTAACACCTCTCATCAGCCCGGCTAGCTTGACTCCAGTGGTGTGGAGGCTCTGGGACCCACGTCTGAGCTACCCCAGTCCACTCAGGGAGAAAATTACATAAAACAATTTGATGGACAGAATGTAGATCAATGTCTTACATTCACCCCAGTACAAGGATCTGGGCCTAAATCCATCGTTTTTTGCACTCCACACCACCCTGGGTCAGATAATGGCTTTATGCAAATCAGCTCTGACCCTGTGCCCCATGGGAACAGTCCAGTCCGAACTACAACAGCCATATCTTTCCCAGACCGGAATCAAGCATCCGAGGACCGGACCGGTTTCGAGGTAACACCTCTCATCAGCCCGGCTAGCTTGACTCCTGTGGTGTGGAGGCACTGGGACCCACGTCTGAGCTACCCCAGTCCACTCAGGGAGAAAATTACATAAAACAATTTGATGGACAGAATGTAGATCAATGTCTTACATTCACCCCAGTACAAGGATCTGGGCCTAAATCCATCGTTTTTTGCACTCCACACCACCCTGGGTCAGATAATGGCTTTATGCAAATCAGCTCTGACCCTGTGCCCCATGGGAACAGTCCAGTCCGAACTACAACAGCCATATCTTTCCCAGACCGGAATCAAGCATCCGAGGACCGGACCGGTTTCGAGGTAACACCTCTCATCAGCCCGGCTAGCTTGACTCCAGTGGTGTGGAGGCTCTGGGACCCACGTCTGAGCTACCCCAGTACACTCAGGGAGAAAATTACAAAAAACAATTTGATGGACAGAATGTAGATCAATGTCTTACATTCACCCCAGTACAAGGATCTGGGCCTAAATCCATCGTTTTTTGCACTCCACACCACCCTGGCTCAGATAATGGCTTTATGCAAATCAGCTCTGACCCTGTGCCCCATGGGAACAGTCCAGTCCGAACTACAACAGCCATATCTTTCCCAGACCGGAATCAAGCATCCGAGGACCGGACCGGACCGGTTTCGAGGTAACACCTCTCATCAGCCCGGCTAGCTTGACTCCAGTGGTGTGGAGGCTCTGGGACCCACGTCTGAGCTACCCCAGTACACTCAGGGAGAAAATTACAAAAAACAATTTGATGGACAGAATGTAGATCAATGTCTTACATTCACCTCAGTACAAGGATCTGGGCCTAAATCCATCGTTTTTTGCACTCCACACCACCCTGGGTCAGATAATGGCTTTATGCAAATCAGCTCTGACCCTGTGCCCCATGGGAACAGTCCAGTCCGAACTACAACAGCCATATATTTCCCAGACCGGAATCAAGCATCCGAGGACCGGACCGGTTTCGAGGTAACACCTCTCATCAGCCCGGCTAGCTTGACTCCAGTGGTGTGGAGGCTCTGGGACCCACGTCTGAGCTACCCCAGTACACTCAGGGAGAAAATTACAAAAAACAATTTGATGGACAGAATGTAGATCAATGTCTTACATTCACCCCAGTACAAGGATCTGGGCCTAAATCCATCGTTTTTTGCACTCCACACCACCCTGGGTCAGATAATGGCTTTATGCAAATCAGCTCTGACCCTGTGCCCCATGGGAACAGTCCAGTCCGAACTACAACAGCCATATCTTTCCCAGACCGGAATCAAGCATCCGAGGACCGGACCGGTTTCTTTGTAACACCTCTCATCAGCCCGGCTAGCTTGACTCCAGTGGTGTGGAGGCTCTGGGACCCACGTCTGAGCTACCCCAGTACACTCAGGGAGAAAATTACAAAAAACAATTTGATGGACAGAATGTAGATCAATGTCTTACATTCACCCCAGTACAAGGATCTGGGCCTAAATCCATCGTTTTTTGCACTCCACACCACCCTGGGTCAGATAATGGCTTTATGCAAATCAGCTCTGACCCTGTGCCCCATGGGAACAGTCCAGTCCGAACTACAACAGCCATATCTTTCCCAGACCGGAATCAAGCATCCGAGGACTGGACCGGTTTCGAGGTAACACCTCTCATCAGCCCGGCTAGCTTGACTCCAGTGGTGTGGAGGCTCTGGGACCCACGTCTGAGCTACCCCAGTCCACTCAGGGAGAAAATTACAAAAAACAATTTGATGGACAGAATGTAGATCAATGTCTTACATTCACCCCAGTACAAGGATCTGGGCCTAAATCCATCGTTTTTTGCACTCCACACCACCCTGGGTCAGATAATGGCTTTATGCAAATCAGCTCTGACCCTGTGCCCCATGGGAACAGTCCAGTCCGAACTACAACAGCCATATCTTTCCCAGACCGGAATCAAGCATCCGAGGACCGGACCGGTTTCGAGGTAACACCTCTCATCAGCCCGGCTAGCTTGACTCCAGTGGTGTGGAGGCTCTGGGACCCACGTCTGAGCTACCCCTGTACACTCAGGGAGAAAATTACAAAAAACAATTTGATGGACAGAATGTAGATCAATGTCTTACATTCACCTCAGTACAAGGATCTGGGCCTAAATCCATCGTTTTTTGCACTCCACACCACCCTGGGTCAGATAATGGCTTTATGCAAATCAGCTCTGACCCTGTGCCCCATGGGAACAGTCCAGTCCGAACTACAACAGCCATATCTTTCCCAGACCGGAATCAAGCATCCGAGGACCGGACCGGTTTCGAGGTAACACCTCTCATCAGCCCGGCTAGCTTGACTCCAGTGGTGTGGAGGCTCTGGGACCCACGTCTGAGCTACCCCAGTACACTCAGGGAGAAACTTACAAAAACCAATTTGATGGACAGAATGTAGATCAATGTCTTACATTCACACCAGTACAAGGATCTGGGCCTAAATCCATCGTTTTTTGGACTCCACACCACCCTGGGTCAGATAATGGCTTTATGCAAATCAGCTCCAACCCTGTGCCCCATGGGAACAGTCCAGTCCGAACTACAACAGCCATATCTTTCCCAGACCGGAATCAAGCATCCGAGGACCGGACCGGTTTCGAGGTAACACCTCTCATCAGCCCGGCTAGCTTGACTCCAGTGGTGTGGAGGCTCTGGGACCCACGTCTGAGCTACCCCAGTACACTCAGGGAGAAAATTACAAAAAACAATTTGATGGACAGAATGTAGATCAATGTCTTACATTCACCCCAGTACAAGGATCTGGGCCTAAATCCATCGTTTTTTGCATTCCACACCACCCTGGGTCAGATAATGGCTTTATGCAAATCAGCTCTGACCCTGTGCCCCATGGGAACAGTCCAGTCCGAACTACAACAGCCATATCTTTCCCAGACCGGAATCAAGCATCCGAGGACCGGACCGGTTTCTTTGTAACACCTCTCATCAGCCCGGCTAGCTTGACTCCAGTGGTGTGGAGGCTCTGGGACCCACGTCTGAGCTACCCCAGTACACTCAGGGAGAAAATTACAAAAAACAATTTGATGGACAGAATGTAGATCAATGTCTTACATTCACCCCAGTACAAGGATCTGGGCCTAAATCCATCGTTTTTTGCACTCCACACCACCCTGGGTCAGATAATGGCTTTATGCAAATCAGCTCTGACCCTGTGCCCCATGGGAACAGTCCAGTCCGAACTACAACAGCCATATCTTTCCCAGACCGGAATCAAGCATCCGAGGACTGGACCGGTTTCGAGGTAACACCTCTCATCAGCCCGGCTAGCTTGACTCCAGTGGTGTGGAGGCTCTGGGACCCACGTCTGAGCTACCCCAGTCCACTCAGGGAGAAAATTACAAAAAACAATTTGATGGACAGAATGTAGATCAATGTCTTACATTCACCCCAGTACAAGGATCTCGGCCTAAATCCATCGTTTTTTGCACTCCACACCACCCTGGGTCAGATAATGGCTTTATGCAAATCAGCTCTCACCCTGTGCCCCATGGGAACAGTCCAGTCCGAACTACAACAGCCATATCTTTCCCAGACCGGAATCAAGCATCCGAGGACCGGACCGGTTTCGAGGTAACACCTCTCATCAGCCCGGCTAGCTTGACTCCAGTGGTGTGGAGGCTCTGGGACCCACGTCTGAGCTACCCCAGTACACTCAGGGAGAAAATTACAAAAAACAATTTGATGGACAGAATGTAGATCAATGTCTTACATTCACCCCAGTACAAGGATCTGGGCCTAAATCCATCGTTTTTTGCACTCCACACCACCCTGGGTCAGATAATGGCTTCATGCAAATCAGCTCTGACCCTGTGCCCCATGGGAACAGTCCAGTCCGAACTACAACAGCCATATCTTTCCCAGACCGGAATCAAGCATCCGAGGACCGGACCGGTTTCGAGGTAACACCTCTCATCAGCCCGGCTAGCTTGACTCCAGTGGTGTGGAGGCTCTGGGACCCACGTCTGAGCTACCCCTGTACACTCAGGGAGAAAATTACAAAAAACAATTTGATGGACAGAATGTAGATCAATGTCTTACATTCACCTCAGTACAAGGATCTGGGCCTAAATCCATCGTTTTTTGCACTCCACACCACCCTGGGTCAGATAATGGCTTTATGCAAATCAGCTCTGACCCTGTGCCCCATGGGAACAGTCCAGTCCGAACTACAACAGCCATATCTTTCCCAGACCGGAATCAAGCATCCGAGGACCGGACCGGTTTCGAGGTAACACCTCTCATCAGCCCGGCTAGCTTGACTCCAGTGGTGTGGAGGCTCTGGGACCCACGTCTGAGCTACCCCAGTACACTCAGGGAGAAACTTACAAAAACCAATTTGATGGACAGAATGTAGATCAATGTCTTACATTCACACCAGTACAAGGATCTGGGCCTAAATCCATCGTTTTTTGCACTCCACACCACCCTGGGTCAGATAATGGCTTTATGCAAATCAGCTCCAACCCTGTGCCCCATGGGAACAGTCCAGTCCGAACTACAACAGCCATATCTTTCCCAGACCGGAATCAAGCATCCGAGGACCGGACCGGTTTCGAGGTAACACCTCTCATCAGCCCGGCTAGCTTGACTCCAGTGGTGTGGAGGCTCTGGGACCCACGTCTGAGCTACCCCAGTACACTCAGGGAGAAAATTACAAAAAACAATTTGATGGACAGAATGTAGATCAATGTCTTACATTCACCCCAGTACAAGGATCTGGGCCTAAATCCATCGTTTTTTGCATTCCACACCACCCTGGGTCAGATAATGGCTTTATGCAAATCAGCTCTGACCCTGTGCCCCATGGGAACAGTCCAGTCCGAACTACAACAGCCATATCTTTCCCAGACCGGAATCAAGCATCCGAGGACCGGACCGGTTTCGAGGTAACACCTCTCATCAGCCCGGCTAGCTTGACTCCAGTGGTGTGGAGGCTCTGGGACCCACGTCTGAGCTACCCCAGTACACTCAGGGAGAAAATTACAAAAAACAATTTGATGGAAAGAATGTAGATCAATGTCTTACATTCACCCCAGTACAAGGATCTGGGCCTAAATCCATCGTTTTTTGCACTCCACACCACCCTGGGTCAGATAATGGCTTTATGCAAATCAGCTCTGACCCTGTGCCCCATGGGTACAGTCCAGTCCGAACTACAACAGCCATATCTTTCCCAGACCGGAATCAAGCATCCGAGGACCGGACCGGTTTCGAGGTAACACCTCTCATCAGCCCGGCTAGCTTGACTCCAGTGGTGTGGAGGCTCTGGGACCCACGTCTGAGCT
Source organism: Lissotriton vulgaris (assembly GCF_964263255.1). Taxonomy (NCBI): domain Eukaryota; kingdom Metazoa; phylum Chordata; class Amphibia; order Caudata; family Salamandridae; genus Lissotriton; species Lissotriton vulgaris. Next base: position 910,590,800 of record NC_141685.1, read on the forward strand.
ACCCCAGTACACTCAGGGAGAAAATTACAAAAAACAATTTGATGGACAGAATGTAGATCAATGTCTTACATTCACCCCAGTACAAGGATCTGGGCCTAAATCCATCGTTTCTTGCACTCCACACCACCCTGGGTCAGATAATGGCTTTATGCAAATCAGCTCTGACCCTGTGCCCCATGGGAACAGTCCAGTCCGAACTACAACAGCCATATCTTTCCCAGACCGGAATCAAGCATCCGAGGACCGGACCGGTTTCGAGGTAACACCTCTCATCAGCCCGGCTAGCTTGACTCCAGTGGTGTGGAGGCTCTGGGACCCACGTCTGAGCTACCCCAGTACACTCAGGGAGAAAATTACAAAAAACAATTTGATGGACAGAATGTAGATCAATGTCTTACATTCACCCCAGTACAAGGATCTGGGCCTAAATCCATCGTTTTTTGCACTCCACACCACCCTGGGTCAGATAATGGCTTTATGCAAATCAGCTCTGACCCTGTGCCCCATGGGAACAGTCCAGTCCGAACTACAACAGCCATATCTTTCCCAGACCGGAATCAAGCATCCGAGGACCGGACCGGTTTCGAGGTAACACCTCTCATCAGCCCGGCTAGCTTGACTCCAGTGGTGTGGAGGCTCTGGGACCCACGTCTGAGCTACCCCAGTACACTCAGGGAGAAAATTACAAAAAACAATTTGATGGACAGAATGTTGATCAATGTCTTACATTCACCCCAGTACAAGGATCTGGGCCTAAATCCATCGTTTTTTGCACTCCACACCACCCTGGGTCAGATAATGGCTTTATGCAAATCAGCTCTGACCCTGTGCCCCATGGGAACAGTCCAGTCCGAACTACAACAGCCATATCTTTCCCAGACCGGAATCAAGCATCCGAGGACCGGACCGGTTTCGAGGTAACACCTCTCATCAACCCGGCTAGCTTGACTCCAGTGGTGTAGAGGCTCTGGGACCCACGTCTGAGCTACCCCAGTACACTCAGGGAGAAAATTACAAAAAACAATTTGATGGACAGAATGTAGATCAATGTCTTACATTCACCCCAGTACAAGGATCTGGGCCTAAATCCATCGTTTTTTGCACTCCACACCACCCTGGGTCAGATAATGGCTTTATGCAAATCAGCTCTGACCCTGTGCCCCACGGGAACAGTCCAGTCTGAACTACAACAGCCATATCTTTCCCAGACCGGAATCAAGCATCCGAGGACCGGACCTGTTTCGAGGTAACACCTCTCATCAGCCCGGCTAGCTTGACTCCAGTGGTGTGGAGGCTCTGGGACCCACGTCTGAGCTACCCCAGTACACTCAGGGAGAAAATTACAAAAAACAATTTGATGGACAGAATGTAGATCAAAGTCTTACATTCACCCCAGTACAAGGATCTGGGCCTAAATCCATCGTTTTTTGCACTCCACACCACCCTGGGTCAGATAATGGCTTTATGCAAATCAGCTCTGACCCTGTGCCCCATGGGAACAGTCCAGTCCGAACTACAACAGCCATATCTTTCCCAGACCGGAATCAAGCATCCGAGGACCGGACCGGTTTCGAGGTAACACCTCTCATCAGCCCGGCTAGCTTGACTCCAGTGGTGTGGAGGCTCTGGGACCCACGTCTGAGCTACCCCAGTACACTCAGGGAGAAAATTACAAAAAACAATTTGATGGACAGAATGTTGATCAATGTCTTACATTCACCCCAGTACAAGGATCTGGGCCTAAATCCATCGTTTTTTGCACTCCACACCACCCTGGGTCAGATAATGGCTTTATGCAAATCAGCTCTGACCCTGTGCCCCATGGGAACAGTCCAGTCCGAACTACAACAGCCATATCTTTCCCAGACCGGAATCAAGCATCCGAGGACCGGACCGGTTTTGAGGTAACACCTCTCATCAACCCGGCTAGCTTGACTCCAGTGGTGTGGAGGCTCTGGGACCCACGTCTGAGCTACCCCAGTACACTCAGGGAGAAAATTACAAAAAACAATTTGATGGACAGAATGTAGATCAATGTCTTACATTCACCCCAGTACAAGGATCTGGGCCTAAATCCATCGTTTTTTGCACTCCACACCACCCTGGGTCAGATAATGGCTTTATGCAAATCAGCTCTGACCCTGTGCCCCACGGGAACAGTCCAGTCTGAACTACAACAGCCATATCTTTCCCAGACCGGAATCAAGCATCCGAGGACCGGACCTGTTTCGAGGTAACACCTCTCATCAGCCCGGCTAGCTTGACTCCAGTGGTGTGGAGGCTCTGGGACCCACGTCTGAGCTACCCCAGTACACTCAGGGAGAAAATTACAAAAACAATTTGATGGACAGAATGTAGATCAAAGTCTTACATTCACCCCAGTACAAGGATCTGGGCCTAAATCCATCGTTTTTTGCACTCCACACCACCCTGGGTCAGATAATGGCTTTATGCAAATCAGCTCTGACCCTGTGCCCCATGGGAACAGTCCAGTCCAAACTACAACAGCCATATCTTTCCCAGACCGGAATCAAGCATCCGAGGACCGGACCGGTTTCGAGGTAACACCTCTCATCAGCCCGGCTAGCTTGACTCCAGTGGTGTGGAGGCTCTGGGACCCACGTCTGAGCTACCCCAGTACACTCAGGGAGAAAATTACAAAAAACAATTTGATGGACAGAATGTAGATCAATGTCTTACATTCACCCCAGTACAAGGATCTGGGCCTAAATCCATCGTTTTTTGCACTCCACACCACCCTGGGTCAGATAATGGCTTTATGCAAATCAGCTCTGACCCTGTGCCCCATGGGAACAGTCCAGTCCGAACTAACACAGCCATATCTTTCCCAGACCGGAATCAAGCATCCGAGGACCGGACCGGTTTCGAGGTAACACCTCTCATCAGCCCGGCTAGCTTGACTCCAGTGGTGTGGAGGCTCTGGGACCCACGTCTGAGCTACCCCAGTCCACTCAGGGAGAAAATTACATAAAACAATTTGATGGACAGAATGTAGATCAATGTCTTACATTCACCCCAGTACAAGGATCTGGGCCTAAATCCATCGTTTTTTGCACTCCACACCACCCTGGGTCAGATAATGGCTTTATGCAAATCAGCTCTGACCCTGTGCCCCATGGGAACAGTCCAGTCCGAACTACAACAGCCATATCTTTCCCAGACCGGAATCAAGCATCCGAGGACCGGACCGGTTTCGAGGTAACACCTCTCATCAGCCCGACTAGCTTGACTCCAGTGGTGTGGAGGCTCTGGGACCCACGTCTGAGCTACCCCAGTCCACTCAGGGAGAAAATTACATAAAACAATTTGATGGACAGAATGTAGATCAATGTCTTACATTCACCCCAGTACAAGGATCTGGGCCTAAATCCATCGTTTTTTGCACTCCACACCACCCTGGGTCAGATAATGGCTTTATGCAAATCAGCTCTGACCCTGTGCCCCATGGGAACAGTCCAGTCCGAACTACAACAGCCATATCTTTCCCAGACCGGAATCAAGCATCCGAGGACCGGACCGGTTTCGAGGTAACACCTCTCATCAGCCCGGCTAGCTTGACTCCAGTGGTGTGGAGGCTCTGGGACCCACGTCTGAGCTACCCCAGTACACTCAGGGAGAAAATTACAAAAAACAATTTGATGGACAGAATGTAGATCAATGTCTTACATTCACCCCAGTACAAGGATCTGGGCCTAAATCCATCGTTTTTTGCCCTCCACACCACCCTGGGTCAGATAATGGCTTCATGCAAATCAGCTCTGACCCTGTGCCCCATGGGAACAGTCCAGTCCGAACTACAACAGCCATATCTTTCCCAGACCGGAATCAAGCATCCGAGGACCGGACCGGTTTCGAGGTAACACCTCTCATCAGCCCGGCTAGCTTGACTCCAGTGGTGTGGAGGCTCTGGGACCCATGTCTGAGCTACCCCAGTACACTCAGGGAGAAAATTACAAAAAACAATTTGATGGACAGAATGTAGATCAATGTCTTACATTCACCCCAGTACAAGGATCTGGGCCTAAATCCATCGTTTTTTGCACTCCACACCACCCTGGCTCAGATAATGGCTTTATGCAAATCAGCTCTGACCCTGTGCCCCATGGGAACAGTCCAGTCCGAACTACAACAGCCATATCTTTCCCAGACCGGAATCAAGCATCCGAGGACCGGACCGGACCGGTTTCGAGGTAACACCTCTCATCAGCCCGGCTAGCTTGACTCCAGTGGTGTGGAGGCTCTGGGACCCACGTCTGAGCTACCCCAGTACACTCAGGGAGAAAATTACAAAAAACAATTTGATGGACAGAATGTAGATCAATGTCTTACATTCACCTCAGTACAAGGATCTGGGCCTAAATCCATCGTTTTTTGCACTCCACACCACCCTGGGTCAGATAATGGCTTTATGCAAATCAGCTCTGACCCTGTGCCCCATGGGAACAGTCCAGTCCGAACTACAACAGCCATATCTTTCCCAGACCGGAATCAAGCATCCGAGGACCGGACCGGTTTTGAGGTAACACCTCTCATCAGCCCGGCTAGCTTGACTCCAGTGGTGTGGAGGCTCTGGGACCCACGTCTGAGCTACCCCAGTCCACTCAGGGAGAAAATTACATAAAACAATTTGATGGACAGAATGTAGATCAATGTCTTACATTCACCCCAGTACAAGGATCTGGGCCTAAATCCATCGTTTTTTGCACTCCACACCACCCTGGGTCAGATAATGGCTTTATGCAAATCAGCTCTGACCCTGTGCCCCATGGGAACAGTCCAGTCCAAACTACAACAGCCATATCTTTCCCAGACCGGAATCAAGCATCCGAGGACCGGACCGGTTTCGAGGTAACACCTCTCATCAGCCCGGCTAGCTTGACTCCAGTGGTGTGGAGGCTCTGGGACCCACGTATGAGCTACCCAGTACACTCAGGGAGAAAATTACAAAAAACAATTTGATGGACAGAATGTAGATCAATGTCTTACATTCACCCCAGTACAAGAATCTGGGCCTAAATCCATCGTTTTTTGCACTCCACACCACCCTGGGTCAGATAATGGCTTTATGCAAATCAGCTCTGACCCTGTGCCCCATGGGAACAGTCCAGTCCGAACTACAACAGCCATATCTTTCCCAGACCGGAATCAAGCATCCGAGGACCGGACCGGTTTCGAGGTAACACCTCTCATCAGCCCGGCTAGCTTGACTCCAGTGGTGTGGAGGCTCTGGGACCCACGTCTGAGCTACCCCAGTACACTCAGGGAGAAAATTACAAAAAACAATTTGATGGACAGAATGTAGATCAATGTCTTACATTCACCTCAGTACAAGGATCTGGGCCTAAATCCATCGTTTTTTGCACTCCACAGCACCCTGGGTCAGATAATGGCTTTATGCAAATCAGCTCTGACCCTGTGCCCCATGGGAACAGTCCAGTCCGAACTACAACAGCCATATCTTTCCCAGACCGGAATCAAGCATCCGAGGACCGGACCGGTTTCGAGGTAACACCTCTCATCAGCCCGGCTAGCTTGACTCCAGTGGTGTGGAGGCTCTGGGACCCACGTCTGAGCTACCCCAGTACACTCAGGGAGAAAATTACAAAAAACAATTTGATGGACAGAATGTAGATCAATGTCTTACATTCACCCCAGTACAAGGATCTGGGCCTAAATCCATCGTTTTTTGCACTCCACACCACCCTGGGTCAGATAATGGCTTTATGCAAATCAGCTCCGACCCTGTGCCCCATGGGAACAGTCCAGTCCGAACTACAACAGCCATATCTTTCCCAGACCGGAATCAAGCATCCGAGGACCGGACCGGTTTCAAGGTAACACCTCTCATCAGCCCGGCTAGCTTGACTCCAGTGGTGTGGAGGCTCTGGGACCCACGTCTGAGCTACCCCAGTACACTCAGGGAGAAAATTACAAAAAACAATTTGATGGACAGAATGTAGATCAATGTCTTACATTCACCCCAGTACAAGGATCTGGGCCTAAATCCATCGTTTTTTGCACTCCACACCACCCTGGGTCAGATAATGGCTTTATGCAAATCAGCTCTGACCCTGTGCCCCATGGGAACAGTCCAGTCCGAACTACAACAGCCATATCTTTCCCAGACCGGAATCAAGCATCCGAGGACCGGACCGGTTTCGAGGTAACACCTCTCATCAGCCCGGCTAGCTTGACTCCAGTGGTGTGGAGGCTCTGGGACCCATGTCTGAGCTACCCCAGTACACTCAGGGAGAAAATTACAAAAAACAATTTGATGGACATAATGTAGATCAATGTCTTACATTCACCCCAGTACAAGGATCTGGGCCTAAATCCATCGTTTTTTGCACTCCACACCACCCTGGGTCAGATAATGGCTTTAGGCAAATCAGCTCTGACCCTGTGCCCCATGGGAACAGTCCAGTCCGAACTACAACAGCCATATCTTTCCCAGACCGGAATCAAGCTTCCGAGGACCGGACCGGTTTCGAGGTAACACCTCTCATCAGCCCGGCTAGCTTGACTCCAGTGGTGTGGAGGCTCTGGGACCCACGTCTGAGCTACCCCAGTACACTCAGGGAGAAAATTACAAAAAACAATTTGATGGACAGAATGTTGATCAATGTCTTACATTCACCCCAGTACAAGGATCTGGGCCTAAATCCATCGTTTTTTGCACTGCACACCACCCTGGGTCAGATAATGGCTTAATTCAAATCAGCTCTGACCCTGTGCCCCATGGGAACAGTCCAGTCCGAACTACAACAGCCATATCTTTCCCAGACCGGAATCAAGCATCCGAGGACCGGACCGGTTTCGAGGTAACACCTCTCATCAGCCCGGCTAGCTTGACTCCAGTGGTGTGGAGGCTCTGGGACCCACGTCTGAGCTACCCCAGTACACTCAGGGAGAAAATTACAAAAAACAATTTGATGGACAGAATGTAGATCAATTTCTTACATTCACCCCAGTACAAGGATCTGGGCCTAAATCCATCGTTTTTTGCACTCCACACCACCCTGGGTCAGATAATGGCTTTATGCAAATCAGCTCTGACCCTGTGCCCCATGGGAACAGTCCAGTCCGAACTACAACAGCCATATCTTTCCCAGACCGGAATCAAGCATCCGAGGACCGGACCGGTTTCGAGGTAACACCTCTCATCAGCCCGGCTAGCTTGACTCCAGTGGTGTGGAGGCTCTGGGAGCCACGTCTGAGCTACCCCAGTCCACTCAGGGAGAAAATTACATAAAACAATTTGATGGACAGAATGTAGATCAATGTCTTACATTCACCCCAGTACAAGGATCTGGGCCTAAATCCATCGTTTTTTGCACTCCACACCACCCTGGGTCAGATAATGGCTTTATGCAAATCAGCTCTGACCCTGTGCCCCATGGGAACAGTCCAGTCCAGTCCGAACTACAACAGCCATATCTTTCCCAGACCGGAATCAAGCATCCGAGTACCGGACCAGTTTCGAGGTAACACCTCTCATCAGCCCGGCTAGCTTGACTCCAGTGGTGTGGAGGCTCTGGGACCCACGTCTGAGCTACCCCAGTACACTCAGGGAGAAAATTACAAAAAACAATTTGATGGACAGAATGTAGATCAATGTCTTACATTCACCCCAGTACAAGGATCGGGGCCTAAATCCATCGTTTTTTGCACTCCACACCACCCTGGGTCAGATAATGGCTTTATGCAAATCAGCTCTGACCCTGTGCCCCATGGGAACAGTCCAGTCCGAACTACAACAGCCATATCTTTCCCAGACCGGAATCAAGCATCCGAGGACCGGACCGGTTTCGAGGTAACACCTCTCATCAGCCCGGCTAGCTTGACTCCAGTGGTGTGGAGGCTCTGGGACCCACGTCTGAGCTACCCCAGTACACTCAGGGAGAAAATTACAAAAAACAATTTGATGGACAGAATGTAGATCAATGTCTTACATTCACCTCAGTACAAGGATCTGGGCCTAAATCCATCGTTCTTTGCACTCCACACCACCCTGGGTCAGATAATGGCTTTATGCAAATCAGCTCTGACCCTGTGCCCCATGGGAACAGTCCAGTCCGAACTACAACAGCCATATCTTTCCCAGACCGGAATCAAGCATCCGAGGACCGGACCGGTTTCGAGGTAACACCTCTCATCAGCCCGGCTAGCTTGACTCCAGTGGTGTGGAGGCTCTGGGACCCACGTCTGAGCTACCCCAGTACACTCAGGGAGAAAATTACAAAAAACAATTTGATGGACAGAATGTAGATCAATGTCTTACATTCACCCCAGTACAAGGATCTGGGCCTAAATCCATCGTTTTTTGCACTCCACACAACCCTGGGTCAGATAATGGCTTTATGCAAATCAGCTCCGACCCTGTGCCCCATGGGAACAGTCCAGTCCGAACTACAACAGCCATATCTTTCCCAGACCGGAATCAAGCATCCGAGGACCGGACCGGTTTCGAGGTAACACCTCTCATCAGCCCGGCTAGCTTGACTCCAGTGGTGTGGAGGCTCTGGGACCCACGTCTGAGCTACCCCAGTACACTCAGGGAAAAAATTACAAAAAACAATTTGATGGACAGAATGTAGATCAATGTCTTACTTTCACCCCAGTACAAGGATCTGGGCCTAAATCCACCGTTTTTTGCACTCCACACCACCCTGGGTCAGATAATGGCTTTATGCAAATCAGCTCTGACCCTGTGCCCCATGGGAACAGTCCAGTCCGAACTACAACAGCCATATCTTTCCCAGACCGGAATCAAGCATCCGAGGACCGGACCGGTTTCGAGGTAACACCTCTCATCAGCCCGGCTAGCTTGACTCCAGTGGTGTGGAGGCTCTGGGACCCACGTCTGAGCTACCCCAGTACACTCAGGGAAAAAATTACAAAAAACAATTTGATGGACAGAATGTAGATCAATGTCTTACTTTCACCCCAGTACAAGGATCTGGGCCTAAATCCACCGTTTTTTGCACTCCACACCACCCTGGGTCAGATAATGGCTTTATGCAAATCAGCTCTGACCCTGTGCCCCATGGGAACAGTCCAGTCCGAACTACAACAGCCATATCTTTCCCAGACCGGAATCAAGCATCCGAGGACCGGACCGGTTTCGAGGTAACACCTCTCATCAGCCCGGCTAGCTTGACTCCAGTGGTGTGGAGGCTCTGGGACCCATGTCTGAGCTACCCCAGTACACTCAGGGAGAAAATTACAAAAAACAATTTGATGGACAGAATGTAGATCAATGTCTTACATTCACCCCAGTACAAGGATCTGGGCCTAAATCCATCGTTTTTTGCACTCCACACCACCCTGGGTCAGATAATGGCTTTATGCAAATCAGCTCCGACCCTGTGCCCCATGGGAACAGTCCAGTCCGAACTACAACAGCCATATCTTTCCCAGACCGGAATCAAGCATCCGAGGACCGGACCGGTTTCGAGGTAACACCTCTCATCAGCCCGGCTAGCTTGACTCCAGTGGTGTGGAGGCTCTGGGACCCACGTCTGAGCTACCCCAGTACACTCAGGGAGAAAATTACAAAAAACAATTTGATGGACAGAATGTAGATCAATGTCTTACATTCACCCCAGTACAAGGATCTGGGCCTAAATCCATCGTTTTTTGCACTCCACACCACCCTGGGTCAGATAATGGCTTTATGCAAATCAGCTCTGACCCTGTGCCCCATGGGAACAGTCCAGTCCGAACTACAACAGCCATATCTTTCCCAGACCGGAATCAAGCATCCGAGGACCGGACCGGTTTCGAGGTAACACCTCTCATCAGCCCGGCTAGCTTGACTCCAGTGGTGTGGAGGCTCTGGGACCCATGTCTGATCTACCCCAGTACACTCAGGGAGAAAATTACAAAAAACAATTTGATGGACAGAATGTAGATCAATGTCTTACATTCACCCCAGTACAAGGATCTGGGCCTAAATCCATCGTTTTTTGCACTCCACACCACCCTGGGTCAGATAATGGCTTTATGCAAATCAGCTCTGACCCTGTGCCCCATGGGAACAGTCCAGTCCGAACTACAACAGCCATATCTTTCCCAGACCGGAATCTAGCTTCCGAGGACCGGACCGGTTTCGAGGTAACACCTCTCATCAGCCCGGCTAGCTTGACTCCAGTGGTGTGGAGGCTCTGGGACCCACGTCTGAGCTACCCCAGTACACTCAGGGAGAAAATTACAAAAAACAATTTGATGGACAGAATGTTGATCAATGTCTTACATTCACCCCAGTACAAGGATCTGGGCCTAAATCCATCGTTTTTTGCACTCCACACCACCCTGGGTCAGATAATGGCTTAATTCAAATCAGCTCTGACCCTGTGCCCCATGGGAACAGTCCAGTCCGAACTACAACAGCCATATCTTTCCCAGACCGGAATCAAGCATCCGAGGACCGGACCGGTTTCGAGGTAACACCTCTCATCAGCCCGGCTAGCTTGACTCCAGTGGTGTGGAGGCTCTGGGACCCACGTCTGAGCTACCCCTACACTCAGGGAGAAAATTACAAAAAACAATTTGATGGACAGAATGTAGATCAATTTCTTACATTCACCCCAGTACAAGGATCTGGGCCTAAATCCATTGTTTTTTGCACTCCACACCACCCTGGGTCAGATAATGGCTTTATGCAAATCAGCTCTGACCCTGTGCCCCATGGGAACAGTCCAGTCCGAACTACAACAGCCATATCTTTCCCAGACCGGAATCAAGCATCCGAGGACCGGACCGGTTTCGAGGTAACACCTCTCATCAGCCCGGCTAGCTTGACTCCAGTGGTGTGGAGGCTCTGGGACCCACGTCTGAGCTACCCCAGTCCACTCAGGGAGAAAATTACATAAAACAATTTGATGGACAGAATGTAGATCAATGTCTTACATTCACCCCAGTACAAGGATCTGGGCCTAAATCCATCGTTTTTTGCACTCCACACCACCCTGGGTCAGATAATGGCTTTATGCAAATCAGCTCTGACCCTGTGCCCCATGGGAACAGTCGAGTCCGAACTACAACAGCCATATCTTTCCCAGACCGGAATCAAGCATCCGAGTACCGGACCGGTTTCGAGGTAACACCTCTCATCAGCCCGGCTAGCTTGACTCCAGTGGTGTGGAGGCTCTGGGACCCACGTCTGAGCTACCCCAGTACACTCAGGGAGAAAATTACAAAAAACAATTTGATGGACAGAATGTAGATCAATGTCTTACATTCACCCCAGTACAAGGATCTGGGCCTAAATCCATCGTTTTTTGCACTCCACACCACCCTGGGTCAGATAATGGCTTTATGCAAATCAGCTCTGACCCTGTGCCCCATGGGAACAGTCCAGTCCGAACTACAACAGCCATATCTTTCCCAGACCGGAATCAAGCATCCGAGGACCGGACCGGTTTCGAGGTAACACCTCTCATCAGCCCGGCTAGCTTGACTCCAGTGGTGTGGAGGCTCTGGGACCCACGTCTGAGCTACCCCAGTACACTCAGGGAGAAAATTACAAAAAACAATTTGATGGACAGAATGTAGATCAATGTCTTACATTCACCTCAGTACAAGGATCTGGGCCTAAATCCATCGTTCTTTGCACTCCACACCACCCTGGGTCAGATAATGGCTTTATGCAAATCAGCTCTGACCCTGTGCCCCATGGGAACAGTCCAGTCCGAACTACAACAGCCATATCTTTCCCAGACCGGAATCAAGCATCCGAGGACCGGACCGGTTTCGAGGTAACACCTCTCATCAGCCCGGCTAGCTTGACTCCAGTGGTGTGGAGGCTCTGGGACCCACGTCTGAGCTACCCCAGTACACTCAGGGAGAAAATTACAAAAAACAATTTGATGGACAGAATGTAGATCAATGTCTTCCATTCACCCCAGTACAAGGATCTGGGCCTAAATCCATCGTTTTTTGCACTCCACACAACCCTGGGTCAGATAATGGCTTTATGCAAATCAGCTCCGACCCTGTGCCCCATGGGAACAGTCCAGTCCGAACTACAACAGCCATATCTTTCCCAGACCGGAATCAAGCATCCGAGGACCGGACCGGTTTCGAGGTAACACCTCTCATCAGCCCGGCTAGCTTGACTCCAGTGGTGTGGAGGCTCTGGGACCCACGTCTGAGCTACCCCAGTACACTCAGGGAGAAAATTACAAAAAACAATTTGATGGACAGAATGTAGATCAATGTCTTACTTTCACCCCAGTACAAGGATCTGGGCCTAAATCCACCGTTTTTTGCACTCCACACCACCCTGGGTCAGATAATGGCTTTATGCAAATCAGCTCTGACCCTGTGCCCCATGGGAACAGTCCAGTCCGAACTACAACAGCCATATCTTTCCCAGACCGGAATCAAGCATCCGAGGACCGGACCGGATTCGAGGTAACACCTCTCATCAGCCCGGCTAGCTTGACTCCAGTGGTGTGGAGGCTCTGGGACCCATGTCTGAGCTACCCCAGTACACTCAGGGAGAAAATTACAAAAAACAATTTGATGGACAGAATGTTGATCAATGTCTTACATTCACCCCAGTACAAGAATCTGGGCCTAAATCCATCGTTTTTTTGCACTCCACACCACCCTGGGTCAGATAATGGCTTTATGCAAATCAGCTCTGACCCTGTGCCCCATGGGAACAGTCCAGTCCGAACTACAACAGCCATATCTTTTCCAGACCGGAATCAAGCATCCGAGGACCGGACCGGTTTCGAGGTAACACCTCTCATCTGCCCGGCTAGCTTGACTCCAGTGGTGTGGAGGCTCTGGGACCCACGTCTGAGCTACCCCAGTACACTCAGGGAGAAAATTACAAAAAACAATTTGATGGACAGAATGTAGATCAATGTCTTACATTCACCCCAGTACAAGGATCTGGGCCTAAATCCATCGTTTTTTGCACTCCACACCACCCTGGCTCAGATAATGGCTTTATGCAAATCAGCTCTGACCCTGTGCCCCATGGGAACAGTCCAGTCCGAACTACAACAGCCATATCTTTCCCAGACCGGAATCAAGCATCCGAGGACCGGACCGGTTTCGAGGTAACACCTCTCATCAGCCCGGCTAGCTTGACTCCAGTGGTGTGGAGGCTCTGGGACCCACGTCTGAGCTACCCCAGTCCACTCAGGGAGAAAATTACAAAAAACAATTTGATGGACAGAATGTAGATCAATGTCTTACATTCACCCCAGTACAAGGATCTGGGCCTAAATCCATCGTTTTTTGCACTCCACACCACCCTGGGTCAGATAATGGCTTTATGCAAATCAGCTCTGACCCTGTGCCCCATGGGAACAGTCCAGTCCGAACTACAACAGCCATATCTTTCCCAGACCGGAATCAAGCATCCGAGGACCGGACCGGTTTCAAGGTAACACCTCTCATCAGCCCGGCTAGCTTGACTCCAGTGGTGTGGAGGCTCTGGGACCCACGTCTGAGCTACCGCAGTACACTCAGGGAGAAAATTACAAAAAACAATTTGATGGACAGAATGTAGATCAATGTCTTACATTCACCCCAGTACAAGGATCTGGGCCTAAATCCATCGTTTTTTGCACTCCACACCACCCTGGGTCAGATAATGGCTTTATGCAAATCAGCTCTGACCCTGTGCCCCATGGGAACAGTCCAGTCTGAACTACAACAGCCATATCTTTCCCAGACCGGAATCAAGCATCCGAGGACCGGACCGGTTTCGAGGTAACACCTCTCATCAGCCCGGCTAGCTTGACTCCAGTGTTGTGAAGGCTCTGGGACCCACGTCTGAGCTACCCCAGTCCACTCAGGGAGAAAATTACATAAAACAATTTGATGGACAGAATGTAGATCAATGTCTTACATTCACCCCAGTACAAGGATCTGGGCCTAAATCCATCGTTGTTTGCACTCCACACCACCCTGGGTCAGATAATGGCTTTATGCAAATCAGCTCTGACCCTGTGCCCCATGGGAACAGTCCAGTCCGAACTACAACAGCCATATCTTTCCCAGACCGGAATCAAGCATCCGAGGACCGGACCGGTTTCGAGGTAACACCTCTCATCAGCCCGGCTAGCTTGACTCCAGTGGTGTGGAGGCTCTGGGACCCACGTCTGAGCTACCCCAGTCCACTCAGGGAGAAAATTACAAAAAACAATTTGATGGACAGAATGTAGATCAATGTCTTACATTCACCCCAGTACAAGGATCTGGGCCTAAATCCATCGTTTTTTGCACTCCACACCACCCTGGGTCAGATAATGGCTTTATGCAAATCAGCTCTGACCCTGTGCCCCATGGGAACAGTCCAGTCCGAACTACAACAGTCATATCTTTCCCAGACCGGAATCAAGCATCCGAGGACCGGACCGGTTTCGAGGTAACACCTCTCATCAGCCCGGCTAGCTTGACTCCAGTGGTGTGGAGGCTCTGGGACCCACGTCTGAGCTACCCCAGTACACTCAGGGAGAAAATTACAAAAAACAATTTGATGGACAGAATGTAGATCAATGTCTTACATTCACCCCAGTACAGAGAGAGGAGATAATGGCAAAGGCAAAACCACAGGCCAAGTGTAGATATAAAGATGTTGAGTTTTTTGCTAGGCCTGACTTCTGCCATACAACTCTAGAAAGGAGGTGGAGAATGCGGGAGCTGATTGTGCCTTTTCAGAAAATGGGATGTGAGGCGTGGATTGGTGTCGTTACAACGCAGGCTATTACAACGCCTGCTGTTACAACGCGGTTTTTACATCGCATACCACTACAACGCATAGTGCTTTTAAGCGCTGGATAGTGATTTATTTAATTTACTATTCCAACTCCAGTCCCCGTGGATAGTAGGGAAGGTGTTGGATAGTAAATTAAATATATTCCCTATCCTAGAGCGCCCCCCAGCGCAATGCGTTGTAATGGTTTGCATTGTAATGGTTGCGTTGTAATGGTAGTGCGTTGTAATAAATGCGTTGTAAGTGATGTTTCCCGTGAGGCGTACCTGATGTTTCCTAGCAGGCTAAAAGTGGTAAGGGATGGACAGTTTAAAATTTTTTATTCTGAAATTAAAGCTCAAGAATTTCTGATATGGTTGAAAGAGAATAACCCACAGTCTCAGACACAGGCTGATAAAGAGCGAGCGGTAGCTCTGGTGGCGCAAGGAAGCAAGAAGCCGTAAAAGCACACAAAATGGATAAGATGTACAAATGATTTATAGCAAAGTAAGCAAAGATGTATGTATATATATAGGATATTTCGTCTTGTTTGCATAGGTTGGTATTAAGAAAGGGGGAGTGGGGGATACGGTGTTCCCAGACAGTCACAGCTGCCACATATAGGTCCCATGGACCTATTTGCCAGTAGGGGGGGTGGGATAGTCAGGGTGGGAACTCAGGGAGGGGGGGGGGTGGGGGGGGGGTGAGGAACAAAAATTTTGGAGATATTGTAGAGGAACAAAGGAAGCAAGTCAGAAGATAATGACTAATAAAAGAAAACTGTATTATTTTTATATGGCTGTTAGGTTATTATGTATAAAGTTTGAGCTGTGTATTGATTTAAGAAATGTCGACTCACTTAATAATCCAGAATGAATACTTGAATAATGACATGGAATGTCTGCGGGTTAAATGATAGACAAAAGAGACAGAAGGTGTCTATTTTAATTAAGAGCCTTAGACTAGATTTCCTAATATTGCAAGAAACACATATCCAGGTGTCTGAAATTCATCTGCTTGAACAATTGGGACTCTCGGTCTTAGCGTACTCAAGACAGGGGTCTAGGAATAGGGGAGTAGCAGTACTAGCAAGACAGAGAGGCATCACTACTAGGAAAAAATGGGAGGATGCTTGGGGGAGATGGGCTCTGGTAGAATGCATGGTAGGAGAACAATGGATAACTCTTGGTTCTATATATGGATCTACAGGGGACGATGCGGAAATCTTTGAACAGGTCGATATAGAGTTGGCAACTTGGGCCCCATTTGTAGTACTAGGAGGGGACTTCAACATTAATGGCGCAGGAGGCTTGGGATTGGGGTTAGGACCACCAGTTAAATATCAAGGAAGGAAAAGAAGAGTGTTTCAAGCAGTTTGCTCCCTAGCCAGGAATAACGGTTTATTGGATGTTTGGGATACTCTCAAACCAGGAGAGGATGGATATACGTATTACTCTGCACCGCATAAAGTAAGTGCAAGATTAGACTATTTCCTGGTTAGTAGTCAGGGTGTTGATGGTGCACATATCGAGAGATTGCCAAGATTATTGGCGGATCATAACCCCCTGAATATTAACTTAAAAGGACTATCAGTGGCAAGGGGGGGCTCGGTCTGGACTTTTGAAAGAGCGCTACTTGAAGATGAGGCATATATCCAGCATATGAAAATATGGATAGTGGAATACCTGACAATAAATAGAGAGACAGCAACTGACGGTATGGTCTGGGATAGTTTTAAGGCAGGGGTGAGGGGAGAGACTCTAAGTTTCGGAGTAAGGAAAAGGAAGCAGGAACAAGAGAGAAGTCAGGCCTTAAAAAGGGAGATACTATTAGCAGAGGAAGAAGTGAGTAAGGGTGTAGATTCACCCAATAGTAATGGGTGTGTGCCAAACCCTGCTATAATTAAGTTAGCGAAATTGAGAATGGAAGCAGAAGAATATATAACAGCAAAGGTAGCAAAACAATATGTGACCAATAGGGAAACATGTTATGAGTTGAGTGACCGAGTAGGCAGAATGTTAGCAGTTAGAGCAAGGCAAAAGGTATCGCTTGGGGAGATAAAGGCAATAAAAGACAGTTCGGGAAAGGTGGTAACTAATGTGCACCAAATTAGAGAAGTCTTTAGAAAATTTTATACAAATTTATACCAAGAAAGCGATGTAAAAGATCCTGGAGAGATAGCGGCTTACTTGAATGAATACGCAAGGGTGGAGTTGGATGAGTCAGAGAGAAAGAGATTAGACAATCCACTAGACCAACAGGAGATAGGAAATGCTCTGAAGAATCTTCCATCTGGCCAAGCAGCTGGGCCGGATAAGATCCCGCTAGAATTCTATAAGGTGTTCTGGGAAGAGTTAGGGAAGGATATGGTATGCACTATGCAACAGGCACAGAGGGGTATATCAATACCAAACTCTTGGTCTGGTGCAGAAATAGTTGTTATTTTAAAGAAAGGAAAGGCACCCACAGATCCGGGTTCGTACAGACCAATAACGCTAATGAATACCGATACAAAGATGTACTCAAAAGCATTACCAATAAGATTTGCTAGCGTAATAACTCCATTAGTTACCATCAGCCAGCATGGATTTATACCTGGACGAGGAACCACGCACCATACACGGAAATTAATTACCCTTTTTGATAAAATGGAAGTTATGGGGAACCATTAGCGGTATTACTGTTAGATGCCGAGAAAGCATTTGACCGCGTATCCTGGGTGTATTTGTGGAGTGTTTTAGAAAGGGTGGGATTTGGAAATGGCTTTCTTACGGCAATAAAGACTTTGTATAGGGATCCGGTGGCCACGATAAGAATAAACTCGGGAATAACTGAACAAGTGACAATTAATAGGGGTACTAGACAGGGATGTCCGTGCTCCCCCTTACTCTTTGCTATGTATCTGGACCCATTAATACGCAGAATGGAAGGGAATGAGAATATACCTCCAGTTGTTACGCCTAGGGGGGAATGTAAGATACTTGCATATGCCGATGACGTGGCTGTTGTAACACCAGTACCCACAGAGGCTATTAGATGTCTGGAACTGGAGGCTAAAAATTTCGGAAAAGTGTCAGGATACTCTTTAAATACTGGGAAAACACAGATTATAAAAAACAGCAAGGCAATGTGTCAAGATTCACGAGTGGTGCAGACAGGAACATATCTGGGTATAACGATCACTGCAGAGCTGGGAAAGTTAGTAGAATTAAATATAGATCCTATTATAAGGAAGGTGGGGAAAGACCTAGACAGACTCAATAATCTACACCTTACAATAGCTGGTAGAGTAAATATTATTAAGATGTTAATTTTACCGAAATTTTTATATATTTTTAGGACAATCTCGTTATGGTTTGGTAATCTTTGGTTTAAAAAGATCGAAGGAATGATCAATAGATTTATCTGGTCTAAAGGCAAAACTAGGAGAGCAGCAAGATTTATGGTACTCCCAAGAGAGAGAGGTGGGTGGGCTCTACCGGATCTGAAGCTTTACTATTGGGCGGCAGCTCTACAGTATATGGTTGGATTGATAGGTGGAGCAGAAGTAGAAGGGGAGGATGATTTAGGATCATTAGCAATATATGGTTTATTGATGGGGGAAGAGGTAAAAAATATATTCTTGAAACACTTTGACACAGCTTACTTTAAAAGGACACGATTTAAGACCATTCTGGGAGCCCACAATATCTGGAAAGCTTTTATCAAGAAATATGGCTTGGGGAAAATTAATAGATACACGAGAATAAAAGATAATTCAGCATTCCCTGAGGATATTTTTTCAGATTTAGTGTATATAGAATGGTATAGGAAGGGTATTATAAAAGTGGGGGATTTGATGGGTACACAGGGGATGAAACAATTTGTAGAAATACAGGAGAAATATGATTTGGCAACAAGGCATTTTTTTAAATATCTTCAAGTAAGAAGTTTTTTGGTGAATAAAAGGGGGGGCCCGAGAGGATTTTAGAAAAATGCTATACTTGAGGTGATACATAATGGAGTAAACTGCACTATTAAAAGGTTCTATGCAGAGTTAATTGAAACAAAACAGGATGACACGGTTAAGTGGGGGGAAAGTTGGTCGACTAAGCTGGATATAGAATCGGAATGCTTTAATTTGTCATTAGAACTGGGACAAAATATTCTGTGCTCTGCAACATTACAGGCTCAGCACTATAAAACTATATATCGGCTGTACTATACTCCGGCAAAACTCGCACAATGGGGGGCGGTTACTGGGATTAATTGTCCTAGATGTGGAAGTTTGCAGGCCGA
This sequence comes from Lissotriton vulgaris, assembly GCF_964263255.1. Lineage (NCBI taxonomy): Eukaryota > Metazoa > Chordata > Amphibia > Caudata > Salamandridae > Lissotriton > Lissotriton vulgaris. Next base: position 910,609,818 of record NC_141685.1, read on the forward strand.
TATAATTCATATTTTCGCAACATGTCCATGTTTATCAACAATATTGAATGAAATACAAAAATTTTTACAAAGAGCATTGAAAATAGCCGTCAACTTAACCCCTACGATTGTGTTATTGGGAGTGAATTCAGGCAACGCACATGGAGAGGGTTGTTATTTTATTTTCGTTGCAATGGCTGTCTTCAGATTATGTATTGCCTCAGCATGGCTCGATCCGTCACCACCAGTATTTCAACAATGGTTAGACAAGGTCTTAAACATTTATAGTCTGGAAAAAGCAATATACTCTAGAAAAGGAAAGAATGGGAGGAAATTAGGATTGAAAATATGGGAACCGATCGCAAAATGGAGAGAAGAAGCATAATGTATATAATGTATATAATGTATAGGTCTGTAACGTTTATTGTGGTAGGAGGGAGGACTCACAAGTGTTTAGTAAGAAATAATGTGTCGTATGTTTTTTGTTAATTTTAGGTGCCCCACAAGATCGGATTGATTAATTGCTAAATCTAATCTCTCTCTGATGTATATGTTCCTCTATGTGTATTGTAGGAAAAGTTTTTTTTTTTTTGGAAATATGATTGAATGTATATAGTAATATGTTCCTCACCCCCGGTGTAGGGGGGAAAATAATGTGTAAAAAGCTGTCAGTAAAAAGAACTTAAAAAAAAAAGAATTACCTTTGCTTACCCTCTAGGTGCGTGGCGTGAGCAGCCAAGGCTATTCTTCAGGCGTTATTCAGTTAAGCATTTGTAGTCACACACACGGTAAAATGTACCAATCCCCCCACAAATGGACACCAGGCTGGAAGTATATATCAAAATACGATTCTTTATATAAAAATAGATATATATATAGCAGCAGACTTATCACAAGACCAATAATAACGTTGTTTTTAGATTAGCCCACAGATTGTAAAATAGGCAAAGCTTCTTCTTTGTTGCAAGTTCAAAATAGTTCTTGTCACTTTATCTCTTCTTAAAAGATAGTCTCTCACTCAATTCTGTGGGTTTTGGACCCACCCCGGGCCTTCGGCGGGCTTTGCAGCGCCTCTCCTGCCTTCTGCGGTGAAATTGATGCAGCCCCTACTGCGACTCACGCATCGGGCGTGAGCACGCCTGCGCCGGGACCGGCTCTTCCCCTTGGGGACAGAGTCAGTTGCGGGCCGGCTCGACGGTGCGGGAGGGCTCGAGGGACAGCGCGGGAGGCAAGGTAAGCTCATGGTCCCTAACGGGGAGTGCAGACGGAGCGCACAGCTCTCACTCACCCGTGGGGACTCCGAGGACACGCAGACTTCTTTTCTCGGCTCTCCGTCAGGAAGCGGCTTGATGACGGGGAAAGAATAAGTTGCGGGCCCGAGCCCGGTGATGATGAGATGAAGCACTTCTTTTACTTCAGCGGGGGTCGGCACAGGCTTGTGCGACTCCGGCGATTGGGGGTATTTTTGGATCTTGACGCCAGCGGGCGTGTGCAGTCAGGCAGGCGCGGCCCGCGACCCTTGGCACGACGGTGCGGGGGTCTCCTTAGCAGGGGTGGCGCGGCCTGACGACCTTCTAAGGTCGCAAAGCGGGGTTTGAGGGCACAGTCTGTGCAGCTGTCGATCCGGCGTAGATCGCGATCTGTAGAGGGAATTCCGGCGGGAGGGGGGAGAGCGTCTCAGCGCGTTCCAGTAGCAGGCAAGGGGCAGAGGAGCAGGAAGCCTAGCCTGGGGGAAGAGAGCGACTCTGGTCAGAGCGAGGCTCTCACAGGACAAAGGCAGGCAAGCTCCCGAGTGCCACAGCCCTAGGAGGGGCGATGAGGGGCGCAGTCTGGCTCCAGCAGGATGCACACACGGCTCGAATGTCAGGACGAGCAAAAGCACCAAGGACCCACTAGTCCTGGGGTCCAGATCAGGGGACAAGCTCAATCAAGCCCTTGGAGAATGTTTAGAGCACAAAGCAGCAAAGTCTTTTCTCAGCAAGTCTTTTCCTCTCCTCTCTAAGCAATGCAAGCAGCAGGCCAGTCCTTCCAGCGTCTTCTTCTCCTTCTAGTCGGGTAGAGGTCCTTCGTGGTAAAACAGGATTCTGATTTCTTAGGAGCAGGGCTCCTACCTTTATACTGCATTTCTTTTGTTCTTACAGGCCAGGGGGGCCTTTGCATAGCCACTTTCAGTCTCTGATCGATTCGATTCAAATAACTTTATTTCGATTCCACAAGGAAATCATAAAAGTATACATCAATTTAAAAACAAAACAATCTACCATAAAATCACAATACATATTTGCAGGATAAAAACCATAGTACAGCTTAAAACTAAATACCATGAACATTCAATATCTATTTCTGATCATCAGAGCTGATCTAATAAAATTCAATACAGCATTACAGGTGTTTGCAGTTGACAGAGATAACAAGAATTCATAAGCTTCTTTGTAATAACACGTTCCAAGAGATAATAATAATGGTCTGATAAAGGTGTTTCTTGGGACCTTATACAAAGTACAAAAGAAAAAAAGGTGGAGAGTATTTTGCGAAACCTTATTATTACAAGGGCAACAAGGTAACTTCTCCCACCAACCCCCCTGCTTTGGAAAAGCAAAGAGGAAGCCAGGAGTACCTTGTTGATGGGGCTCCGCCCTTCCTGGGCCAGGTGCAGGCTGAGTCATCAGTCGCTCCCCAGGGGGGCGGAGCCAGCATTGTGGTGGCAGAGCACAGCCTGATTAAGAGCCCAGGGCCACTCCTACCTCCCACTAAATTGTAATCCTTGCATTCACCACCTGTCATCCCCCAGCCCTGTCACTCACACAACCCAGACAGTCAGATACACATACTAGCAGAGGCGGGCTGAAATGGTTAGGCAAGCAAATACTAACTTTCTAAAAGTAGCATTTGCATACCCAGGATATTAAAATAAACTTTACTAAAAGATGTATTTTATTATTCTGAGTTCGGGCATACTAAACATGACTCTCTACCATGTTCCCTGAGCCTGCTGGGATTATAGTGTGTAATAATTCCAGCAGCCCATCTGGCCTAAAGGGAGCAGGTAGCCTTACAATAGCGAAAAACGAAATTGGCTGTAATTCACTATTAGGACATGCCACACACATCAGGGCTTGTCCTACCTTACACTTACAATGCACCCTGCCCTAGGGCCTACCATGGGGTGACTAATATGAAGTTAAGGGAAGGTTTAGAGGCTGGCAAGTGTGCGCACTTGCCCAGCCAGCATGACAGTACCAGACTGCACACAGGTTCTGCAATGGCAGACCCTAGACACATTTTAAAAGGCTGCTTCTGTGGGTGGCGCAACCAGCGCTGCAGGCCCACTAGCAGTATTGGCATTTACAAGCCCTGGCACTCCTGGTGCACTTTATTGGGGACGGACAGTAAATCCAATGAACCAATCAGGAACATCAATCACAGTTACATTTTACATAGGGAGAGCATATGCACTTTAGCACTGGTCAGCAGTGGTAAAGTGCCCAGAGTCATTAAACCAACAAAAACAGGTCAGAGAGAGTATTGGAGGAAGGCAAAAAGTTTAGGGATGACCCTGCCAAGAGGGCCAGGTCCAACACAACCCCCTTTCAGCCAAAACGCAGGGTAGACCAATCACCACTGTGATGGGCTTCCCTGCTTTGGGTGATAAAACCTGGACCTGGCCCGCAACAGCAGGGGCACATTCCAGTTCTACGCCAATCTGAACCTATTTCAAATCCTCTGTCCATACTCTCAGGGTCCACCCGGCTAATCCATGGGGCACCCTTTTCTTCCTCTGTGGACACCACCTGTGCAGCCTCTAACCTTAACTTGCTCACAGGTGTGTCCCAACAGGCAGACATCAACTCACAGTGGCCACTGACAGTAGCAGGGTGGAGACTCAGGCCTCATGTATCTCAGGGCTCCCAAACCTCTGTGGCCTCAGAGAGCGGGGGGCAGTAGCCCCAGTTGCTAGGCACCTTTTGTCCATTCTCTCTTCTGTCAGTCCAGGTATGATATCCTGGCACTGACCCACCAGCCCCAGGCCTGTACCTGGCGACTGGACCAAAGACTGGGGTGGGCTCTCCCACACCCGGTCCTCCTTCTTGTGGCTCTGTACTCTCCCACCTGGAGTGGTACCCCCTTCCAGAATTGTCACGGCACCTGTGGCAGGTGACCTGCACAATTTGCCCACCAGTTCAGGGGTGCTATCCTGCAACTGGGGCACCAGGTCATTGGGAACACCCTGCACCTAGCCCTCTATCCTAGGGTCTAAACCCTCAAACTGCACCGGGGTCAGAGGCAAGGACTCCCTCCGTCTGCACCCCCTTCCAGAGTACTGCCCACTCCCCACTGGAGTGGTACCCCTAGAAGTGACATGGGTCAGGACACTGATTACAGTGTTCCCACCCTCCAGGTCAGACAACACCTGAACCTGGCTCTCCAACTCAGGGACCCAACCCTGCAGTTGAACCCTTGCCTGGCGCACCAGGACTTCCCGGGGAGCACGCATGCCCCCCCTGAGGGTGGCACATAGCTCATGTGCCGTGCGACAGTCTGCCTGGCGCAGATCTCCCAGCCTCTGTCCCTCTGACAGTGCGGGAAGATCCCCCAGGACAGAAGTGATGTTCCCATGGTCATTCACTGGGGACGCAGCCCTGCTGGCTGGCCCCTGACCCACTGGTTCTTCCACGGGGGACTCTTTCCCCCTCTCGCCCCTCCATCTGGACCTCTGCACCCTCCCAACTGGAGCGGTACTGCCAGATACCAGAACTACTGGACCTCTGTTAACAGAGCCTCCACGTTCTCTAGCCACTGGGGGATCCCCCTCAGAGGGTGACTCCTCCGGACAGCCTAGGCTCCCCACCTGGTGTTCCCTTAAAGAACCATCCAGGCTCTGAGACTGAGGTTGGGCACTACTGGGACAAAACCCATTCTCATTCCTTCTCCTTAAGGACAGGACGTGAGGCCCTACACCCCTCTCACTACTACAGGACCTAGCTGGGCTACTCTGCGCCACTTCCACCACTCTGGGCTGGAAGTTACCTGAGCCACTCCCCACAGGATCACACCCGAATGCCTCTCCAGACCCTCTGGAATCCACCACAAGGTCTGCCTCCAATGTGAGCTCCCTGGGGTCAGAGAACTCACTCTCAAACAGGTGTTGGCATAACTCTGGAAAACTGGGACTTAAAGTATGCTCTCCCACAATTGGATTACACAGCCCCCTAGCAGGGTTAACCAAACTATCCTTCACCTCTCCATCCAGTGCCTCACACACATACTCCACACCATTCTCCTGAGACTGGCCAGACAGTAGCGGACTGTCTCTGTCACACAACCCACACTCTTCTGGGCGGTCCTTACACTCACCCGCCAGGACCTCAACCATGGGGGAATCCCTCCCACCACTAGGACCATGAACTCCTACGCCAGCCACCCTATTCCCTTCAGAGACGCTGCGCACTACTGGAGCTACCTCATGCCCTTTAACCCCCTCCAAGTCAGGTGCCATATCTCTAGGTGCGTGACAGTACCAGACTGCACACAGGTTCTGCAATGGCAGACCCTAGACACATTTTAAAAGGCTGCTTCTGTGGGTGGCGCAACCAGCGCTGCAGGCCCACTAGCAGTATTGGCATTTACAAGCCCTGGCACTCCTGGTGCACTTTACTGGGGACTGACAGTAAATCCAATGAACCAATCAGGAACATCAATCACAGTTACATTTTACATAGGGAGAGCATATGCACTTTAGCACTGGTCAGCAGTGGTAAAGTGCCCAGAGTCATTAAACCAACAAAAACAGGTCAGAGAGAGTATTGGAGGAAGGCAAAAAGTTTAGGGATGACCCTGCCTGCTAGCGTCTCTGGCCAGAGGTGGAATGCAACAACTATTGGAAACAGTTCCAGAACCGTCACGTTGGCCGGGATTTTTTCGCTTGTGCCATGCTTTCAACCATCTCTCAGCGCACCATTCACTCCCCAAGATTGCCACACAGCCCTCCCTACCCGCTGCGTCCGTGAACAGGGATAGGTCAGGGCTGCCAGCCCAGGTGGCTCTCCAGATGACTGAACCATTGATATTCGCCAGGAACTCTGCCCACATTTTGAGGTCTTCCTTCATACCTTTACTCAACCCAACTAGGTGGTGTTTCTTCTTGACTTTGGCCATGGCCCTGGCTAACCTCCTGGCAAAGATCCTTCCAGCTTGTATCACTCTAGCGGCAAAGTTCAATTTCTCTAGGAGAAGCAGTTTTTTATGTTCTTGCTGGCTGAACCCTTCACTGCCAGTAAGCCCCTCTTCCTGAATACTAATCGATGAGTAGAATCATGGGTTCATAATTCCCTCTGTTTCAGAACCTCCACTGCATTCCACCATTCCTGAAGATCCTTCAACAGCGAAACCAAGTTCTTTAGCTCCTGTAAAGGTACCGTCGTTTTTATAAATTCTGGATTCTCCTTGCTCCCAAGAATGTTTACTGTATTCTTTCCTGTACCCCTTATTATGTTGAAGCAATTATTTTGTCATTTTTACTGTTTGAACAAAGATTTCACCATATTGGTAACGGTTTAACAACTAAATGCAGCAATAAGCAACTGAAATACGACTAGTCCCCGTTGTGAAGGGCCTTCCACATCCCAGGTCAGATATCACCACGTTTTTAGTATTTTGATCTGTTTGAGCTAGAATTTTTTTTTTTAAATCTTCAGATTATGTAGCAGATGATGGATTATGTGGCAATAGAGGTACACCATAATTATGCAAAAAATGACGTGGCGGCAGAATCACATAGGCATAGATGCATCAAGGTAAAATCCGCTCGCAAAGGGGCAGATTCTCAGAAACTGCCCCTTTGCGACCGGTATTTTTGCATTTGGGATGCCTCATCCCAAATGCAAAAATCGCAAATTAAGAAATCGCAAAATTGCGATTACATGCATTTAAGGAATCTCAAATTGAGATTCCTTAAATGCAATGCATTAAAGTTAAAAAAAATAGCGATTTCGCCAATAGGGCTCGCAAATTACCATGAAGTTGAACTTCATGGTAATTTGCAAAAACTTTGAAAAATGCACTAAAGTGCATTTTTCAAAGTTTCATGTTGCGCACACACACATGCCCTAACGGCATATTTGTGTGCAACATATGTGCACAGATCAATTTCAGGGGTGCAACGTGGTGTCCTTTGAACACTCCTGCACCCTTGAAATCGCATTCTCAATTTGCGATTCGCTAATTGCGATTCACAAATTGAGAATGTCTTCCCATTTATTCCTATGGGCCTCTAGGCCCATAGGAATAAATGGGGAGGTATCCCTTAATTGCGACTCGCAATTTGCGAGTTGCAATTAAGGAATTTTAAGAAATCGCTATTTTTTTTGTGATTTCTTCATGCATAGCATTTTGCTATTCTTTATTAGCGAATCATTATTTTTCGCTATTAAGGAATAGCAAAATGGGTTCTTGATGCATCTGGAGGTTAATTCCTATGTCGCTACACATGAGGGAGTAGGGAGTTACAGACTAAAGTCTAATCTCTGAGTGAAGGCGAGCATGAACCAGAAAGAGGTATATTAAAAAGAAATGAAAGAGAGCAGTCCGACAAAAATAATAGGGAAATAAAAGTGGCAATTACAGACAGAAGAAACATAATTTCTGAATCTCTAACAACGCCATCAAAAGTGAGGAGGATGAATAGAAAAAAATGAAACTTATTTATTTACATCAACGGAAGAGGGCAGAGGAAAAGCCCGTAAAGTTGTGCCTAACAGCTTCCGCGCTCTGCAGCGGAGACAGAATGAAATGAACGATTCCGGAAAGGGCCCGAAGGTTTTTACCCATAGAAGTATTGAGTCCGAAATGAGAAGGCAACGTCAAACCAATCAATTCAGTGCCATTGTGTGTATATAAGCGCTGGTCAAAAACATTCCAGAAAAATCGAAGAGTGATTAAAGAATATATATAGAAACGGAGTGCAGGAGATATTTCGGTAACACCTCTGGGCACAAAGTCGAGGAACCCACCTCAGTTTAAAACTAATCTAGAATGTTAATGAGGCCTGTTTTGCGAAATTATCCACTCAGTAAATAAGGTCCATGGTGATTTTCCTAAGTGATCACCCATGCGTGTGGTGTTATGGACTCCGCAGTGCTTCATTTGTGAAAGGAAGAGTGCCGGTGAACGATGTTCATTTCAGAAGCAGGCGGCAGGTGCAATTAAACAGGGCCGCACCAGATATCAAGGCTGGTAGGCTTTTTTTTATATTAATCTTTTTAATACGAGAAAAGCAATAAGACATGAACATTACATTTTAACCTTTGTAGCATCACAGAATAATCAATTATCCATAGTTGTACAGTAAACCGTGAAGTACTTCCCATCCAACGGTCCCAACCCACCAGTTAGACATCAGAGCCTGTTGTTAGTGAGCAATACCATAGAAGGACATTAGGGTCTGCAGGAGCAGTCATAGGACATCTACAACCTCGGAAATCGTTCCACCTCCTCCAGAGTTTGACTCATTTCTTGGGGCAACCTCTTCCTTCATATACGGCCCTCTCTACCAACATGCACTAATCCTTGTCTTTTGTCAGGCACTCAAACAGGGCACTGGGGTGGCCCTCCTCTCTCACGCAATGTTACGCTTCGCCACCATCAACCCCACAATCATAAAGATTTTGTCCATGCAGGTGAGATCCGTGGCCTCCTATATATTAAGTAGACACTATTTCGCAGTAGCCTTCTCATCACCCCTGCACTCCCAATTCAAGTATGCAATCACAGTATTCCAAAAGTTTCGAATGGCAGAGCACTCCCAGGTCATGGGGAAAAATGATCTGTCTTTGTTGCAACCACGGTGACATAACGAGGTAGATGCCCTGCCCATCCGTGGAAAAGTGGTACAAGCATAAGAGCTCAGATGAAGGATTTTCATCTGTACGAGGCAAAACCTGGCTCTAACGGTTACCTCTTGAGGGGGGCGCTAGTGTCTCCACCCATTCCTCATCCTCTATACCCTCTAGATCTTTCTCCCGCTGTTCTCATAATCTGACCAAGGTATTGGACTGAAAATTGAGCAATTTTCTGTGCAGAAAAGATAGGGCTTTCGTGGGCATACATTCATCAAGGAGATGATCCTCCAGCAGGGATGTGTGGGGGAGCTCGCCTCCCTTCATCACCACCGCCTGAAGCATTGTGCATGGCGGATCTGTAAGTATCTATGGGGAACATGCATCAAGTGATTTTGGACTCGCAAATGGTGCGAATCGCAAAATTCGGCCGTTTGCGATTCCAAAATCACTTTTTGGGATGCATTAAACAATTGTTTAGAATTAGGAATTTTTTGCGATTTCTAAAAATTTCACACACACATGTCCTTTGGACATGTGTGTGTGAAACTTGCACTTAAATTAACATTTCAAGCGTGCAGGGGGGGGGGGGGTCCTTTGGACCCCCCTCAGCACCCTTGAAGTGCATTAACAAATTGTGATTCGCAAAATGAAAATCGCAAAATGTTAATGCCTTCCCATTAATTCCTATGGGTCTTTTGGCCCAGAGGAATCAATGGGAAGGTTTTCCTTAATTGCAATTCGCAAAATGTGAATCGTAATTAAGGAAAATTAAGAATTCGCAAAAATATTTGCAATTTAATCATGCATTGCCGTTTGCGATTTCTAAATTGCGATTCCTTAATTTTCGCAATTTAGGAATCGCAAACGGGTGCAATGATGCATGTGCCCCTATACGTTCTGTGGGTGCCATTTGGTATTCTTGTACTTCCACAAATGGGATGATCCCCGCCTTCTATCGCATATCTCCCACCCTGGAGAAACCAATGAGGTACCATTTATCAAAACCCAGTGGTTTACCCAGCATCCCTAGCAGATCATTATCCCAAAAGGAGGGAGGCTGAGGTTAGCTTGCCTTTCCAGACTTCCTGAGGCTAAGTATACTTGTTGTTGGGATTGGAAAACTGTTGGGATGCAAATTGCCATATAATGCCCTTAGATATCCCCCACGAGCAGGGCCAGTCTGTCAAGGCGTCAGGCAGGTTCCTCTTCTGGGAGATAGGCCCACTGATTGATTTTGATAAGTTGTGCTGCCCAGTAGCATTGTTGTCTATTTGAGAGGATGGTGGCAACACTGTACCATCCCCATGTCAATTTTTGAAGGGCGATGCAAGCAGGACCCCCATCCCAAACCAATGTACGAATTTCCTGTTGATGGCCTGAAAGTAGGAAAGGGGAACCAAGTAAGGTGTGTTATGTAAGCTGGACTGTGCCATTATTTTAAAAAGATCGGCTTGCCCCAAGAGGGACAAAGGCAAGGTCCTCCAGTGATATATGTCACTTCTGAGGTGTGACAGAGGTGGGTCCAGGTTTCTTGTGAAGAAGCTCTCTGGGTCTGAAAAAATATGAATGGCCAAATATCGGAAGCCCTCCACAGCAACCTTAGCCGAGCGGTATTGAGGCAATCGTGGGGCTTCCCCATGTAGGAGATATATGAGGGATTTGTCCTAATTGATGATGTACCCCCTGTAATGGCGAAATAATGTGAGAATGTGCATTACTCTGTTTAGGGTGGAGACTGGGTCAGAGAGATATAACAGAATGTCATCCACATATAAGCCGTATTGGCAAGGGCCTGGCAGCTCCTCCAACAATACGTTTTTAAAAAACATGACAAAACAGAAACTGATTAAACCAAAAGGCTAGCAGCTAACAACACACCAGTTAGCTTGGACAATGCTTGTTACGCTTGCTTGTCTGCCGCCCATATCATCTTATGAACTTGCCACAGACCCATCTGTCTGGTTTCCATATGTCTGTCAAAACGTTTTCATCATAAAAGTGCTTCTATATTTGTGTTTCTGTTTGACTGACTTTTGTCAGAAGTTGTTAGTTGTATTTTCTGAAGGTCACATAATGTTATTCTGTCCTGATGAGCATTGGTAAGTGGTCTGTTGTTGGAGATGGGGAGGCCAAAAACCCACACAGTGAGGAAAGAGCGACCGCTATATCAGAGCAATATACCCCTTTTCTGGGCCAACAGCAAAGCTCTCTATTTCTCCAAGCTTAACACCTACTTTTTGCTATACAAATTCTAAGATGGATGCCAGTCTTGTGAATCCGAGTTACACGGGATTAGAGTTAGTAGTTAAATGTTGCTATACTTCTGGCCTTGCCAAGGTGGCAAGGACAGCTACTAGACAGGATTTAATCACATTCTTAGGCAGAAGTCCACTAATCATCAGCTCTGAAGTTAAGACAAGGCCAGCCTTCATTTTCAACTCATTAATCCTGTGGCTCGGTGCGCGGGGGCGAGAATTGATTGCCTTTATAAAAGGCTTCTTTGAGAGGGCTTATTGGCGGTGTGAAGCAGCAGTGTGAGCAGGGAGAAATAATTGGCCAATAAACACTGTTTTAAGGGTGTTTTATGCTTCTGTACTGCCAGGGGACGTGGGAACCAACTCGAAAGTTTCAGACTGTCGCGAAGTACACTTGCCGAGTGCAATCCATACATGTTAACAGCCATCGCAATTACTAGGGCGTCAGAAGGGATATTAATAATGCTTCCCAAACTGTAATTTCCAGATCAATTCTACCTTTTTTGTGAAACTTTTAAAGTGGAGTAAGGTGCCCAGTACAGTTGTTTCTACTCATCAGTTCTGTCGTGCGAAGTAATGTCGGATTTCTTTTTAACCGTGAGAGAGGAGCATAGGAACACCCATAAATGGATTGTTCTCAGTCGCTTATAGTTCGAATTCTACAAAAAAACAGTCATTCTCATCTGCTGAGAGTGTGGACGTCAATTTATCAAAATGCCAGAGGTAGTAGAAGTAACATCGCACAACCTTTGACATCAATGACACCAAAGGAAGTGGCATCATATGACCTCCATTCAACAATTATTCTAACGACTTGATGACCTTGAGAATGATGACATCATAATAATTGATGGAAGCAAGTTCAATTCTAGCAGTAAAAGTATTGCTGATTCACAGAGAGGTGGTAAAAAAGATTTTGAAAAACAATTGGGGTCCGATCCACCTGTATTAAATCATATTTGTAATATACTGAATATGAACTATGTTATTGGCTATTGACTTAATTTAGTCCTTATCATTGTTAAAAGGTTTTGATTTGTAAGGAACTATCGCACCTGCACAAAACAAATAGGTGAAGGTTTTGTTAATGCACACCCTTTCCCTCTCTTGAAAATAAGGATAATTGGTAACAAGTTTAAAAAAGTGTGGGGCATATTACCAAGCAATAGCGATAATTATCGCTATCGCTTGGTTAGAGACAAAAATTTACCGCTGAGCTGCGGCGATTTTTATCGCAGATAAACCTTGGTATTACCAAGGTTTATCGCAAATGCAATAAAAATCGGCCGCAATGCATGAATATCGCTGAAAAGTCCGCGATATTCATGCATTACCGAGCTAATGCTCTTAGCCATGTTATCCACCTCCCATTGGATAACATGGCTAAGAAATGCTCAGGGTAGGTGTTAGCTTTTGGAGATATTCGCGCTTAGCGCGAATATCTCCATAAGTTGGTAATAGGAGATAGCGATGTTAGCGACTAACATCTTGGCACGCCCACTTTGCATGTCATTAGTGATAAATATCACTGACATGCAAAGTGGGGCCCAAGATGGTCGTTATCTCTTACTAGCTGTCGCTAACTGGTGTTATGCACGTTTATCTCGTAAAAGATACTGACTTGTTTTTTTTTACAAAAAATGTTTTAAAAAAATACAATAAAATTTGAATACTCTGTGTTGACTATGAAACTCTGGGGCATATTATCAAGGGGGTTTATCTCCACTTTTTTGGCTTTAAAAGCCAAGAAAGCGGAGATAAAATTATCTCCCTATTACCTAGCTGTCGCTAACACCAGTTAGCAACAGCTAGTAGGAGATAGCGACCATCTTGGGTCCCGCTTTGCATGTCAGTGATATTTATCACTAATGATATGCAAAGTGGGCGTGCCAAGATGTTAGTGACTGAAAACAGTCGCTAACATCGCTATCTCCTATTACCAACTTTTGGAGATATTCGCGCTAAGCGCGAATATCTCCAAAAGCTAACACCTGCCCTGAGCAGTTCTTAGCCATGTTATCCAATGGGAGGTGGATAACATGGCTAAGAGCATTAGCTCGGTAATGCATGAATATCGCTGACTTTTCAGCGATATTCATGCTTTGCGGCGATTTTTATCGCATTTGTGTTAAACCTTGGTAATACCAAGGTTTATTTGCGGTAAAAATCGCCGCAGCTCAGCGGTAAATTTTTGTCTCTAACCAAGCAATAGCGATAATTATCACTATTGCTTGGTAATATGTAAGTATGGGCGGGAAATTCGCAATCCGCGAGATTCGCGAATTTCCCGCAAAATCCGCAAATCCGCGAGCAGCGGATTTTATGGCTTGCTCGCACTGTTCGCGTGAGTTCGCGGCTTCCCAGTTCAACTTCGCGCCCCGCGAATAAGCGCTAAATTGCAGAAATAAGATCTTAGCAAAACTGAAACTACTTACCAGGTTCAAAAGTTCAAGCTCATCATTAGTAGCCATTTCCTGTAGTGCTTCCTGAGGGGCCCCTCCAGAGTTCAGTTGCCTACTTGCAACTATTATGTGACCCTGCTCTGACTCTCAGAATAGTTACACATATGCCACAAAGGTCCTCCTGAATTACAGCTAAGGGAGACAAGCAGGAGCCAGGCTGGAAGTTCAAATCGAGTGACACATTAATCAGCCCCTAATTCATTATTGTCAGTTGGGGCAGGGCAGGTGTTGTAACTAATTTTGCAACAATGAAAGCACTTAGCAAGTGCAAAAGATCACTAATCAGGAAGCACTAAGGAAGCAGGTGCCAGCTAAAAAAATATTCTGTGACACATTAATCAGCCCCAAATTAATTCAGGTCACTTGAGGCAGGGAAGGTGTGCTTTGCTTTGCCACAATAATGTACACTGGACAACCAGAGGGTGCTGTGATGAAACAGAGGGTGGCATGGGTGAGCCAGAGGGTGGCATGGGTGAACCAGAGAGTGGCAGTGGTGACAGAGGGTGGCAGTGATGAAGAAGAGTGTCCCAAACAGGCTGGACACGTAGAAACAACAAGTTCGCAAAACTTGCGACCCGACAGGTAAGTTCGCGTTTGCGAAATTGTACAAAAACCCTCGCGACCTGGCAGAAACCCGCACGAACACACAAAAAAAAAAAAATCCGCAAATTCGCGAGAATTCGCGGATTTTGCGGATTGCGAGTTCGCAAATCCGCAAAATTCGCGAACGCGAGATTCGCAAAATTCGCCCATGCTTAGTAATATGCCCCTCTGTTCTTGAGCTGGTTCTGGTGAGCTTACCACTGATTATTGTATGTGGGGACTCTAATTGAGCCCCGTTTCTCTATCAGAGGGGGTGGACTGTTTTGTTGTATTAAACAACTTCACTAGTCACATTAGAGTGCATTTATGAATACATTAATGATGCTGATGTGCTTGAAAGCCCTTGAGGGGGTTCCACTTTGCATTTACATGGCTGCAGTGCCGCAGGAACTTTGCAGTTTATTTGCATGTAAGTTAACTGGCTCCGCAACTAAAGCTAATATGAATTCCTTTAAAAAAAAGAGTGGCATATGTACAAGGGAAGTGGCGGAGTGAGGGGTTAGCCTTCCTGGCTTAATGCCTCACTCCGCCACATCAGAAACGCAGGGCTGCACCATATTTACAAGGATATGGTGCAGCCCTGTGTTTCCACCTGCGCTGGCGCAACACTTAGTAGCCTCGCGCCAAGGCACCCTTGCACCATAGTGCAAGTGTGTCTGCGTTGAGGGGAACATTGTTTACATGCAGGAAGGTGTCCCTTCCTTCTCATAAACAATCTTTAAATGCCACTTTGTAACTTCTATGTGTGCTGCTTAATGCAGTACACACAGAAGTAGCAAAACGGTATTTTAAAAAAAGGATTATTTATGTGCAGGAAGGGGGACCTTCCAGTAGATAAACAATCAATTTACTATTGCTGTTTTTGTGTGTGCTGCACAAAGCAGCACACATGAAAAGAGCAATAACGAGGAGAAATGAAACATTTCTCCTCGTTGCACCAGGGTAAGACCAGGTTTTCCCTGGTCTTAATTCTGGCTCTGCCTCCTATTTACATCTCCCTTGCAAATAGAAGGCAGCGTCCGGATCAATGAGTGTTGCGGTGGAACACCCACAGCAACACCCATTGACCTCCCCTTTCACGCTAAGCATAGTGTGCAAGGGGGCCTTATTTACAAGGCAGTGTTAAGCCACATTAAGTGGCTTAACACTGCCTTATAAATAAGGCAAGGCCCTTATCGCCACCACTACATCACTGAAAGTGACGTCGTGATGGCGAGAGGGGCTTGTAAATACTCCCCAAAAAGTGGTAATGCTGTACTTCTGGTACAAAAGTCATGCAATACGACAACTTAAACAATGATTTTTATTCATATCCATGGGAATTGAGTAGCTGATTGTGCGTGTAGGAGTAAGGGACTTCTTGTTGCATTTTTGTCTCATTGCATTAGGAAAGGTGGGCAGAAGAGCATCATGAATGTATGTACAGGTATTTGTGGAGAACAGACCTAGCTGATTCTTCAGCTACTTCGTGAATTGCAGGAGGATTGGGGCAGCTCTGATGTTGATTCGAATATGTTTTCCCATATCAAAGATGCATGGATGGTGAAGGTCTGTCTTCTGAATTTGCCATGTAAGCAGCAGCTTTTTGTTTCATGTCTTGCAATGCCATGACTTCTTGTATGGTGCTGCTTTCCTATGGTACTCAGTGGCTCACCAGGTATGGACTGGATCGATCTCTGTTGTCTTGAACTTGATGCAGGTTGTCTTGAAGGCGATGCACAATCAGAGAAAGAGCTAAAATAGTGCTCTGCATATTTGCATATGAGAAACTATATTTCTAGGCACAGCCCAAAACGTGGTGAGGGTTTTCTCAAGTTCTTTCTACATTTAAGGATATCTGTTTTAGATCTGTTATTTATTATTTATTGGAGCACACAGGTCTGGACCAGGATCCCAAAGCATCCCTGGCAATTTGTCGGAGCAGTCCCCGGAAGGGGGGGGTGGTGGGGAATGAAACTGTGATGAACTGCTGGTTTTGTTACTTGGGGGGTGGGGGCTAATATTGCAGGACCGCTTTAAATTCGGCCCCAGTCACAAAATCTGCCCAACCCTTTCAGCCACCTGGGGAAATGCCCAATGCCCGCTACAGCCAGTTCAGCCCTGAGTGCACACTACTTTTGCATGGAACTTTTTATGAATTATTGTACAACTTGCAGGTCACAGACTCAATAACAAATGAAGCTGCCATAGCCATTCATCCTTCTGAACTCACATCAAAAGAGAATATCTAGGAGGGCGTGGCCTGGCAAGCTGTGATGGCGAACGTGTGCTAGGCAAGCTCCGTCCAGCCTGAACACACATCCTCCATTTATCCTGCCCTCTTATCCTTCCTTGGTGTCTCGATTGTGCCCCGAGTGAGGTGCGAGAAGGGGCTGCACAATGTGCCTCAATTTGGACCCAAATCCCCGGGTGGCGGACTGCGACGGCAGCAGCCGGGGTGCTACCTGGTTGCTTTGATCCTGCGCCACCATTGGAAGCAACGGCTGATGCCCGGAGCGTGAGGTGCCTGAAATCCCCATACCCGCTGAACTGGAGGTCGAGTGCCCGTGGGCTGTTGGTGAGATAGGAGTGGTGGGTGGCGGCAGCCCTCTGTTTCTGGCTGCGGGGGTTCTCTGGAGGCTTCCCTCCCACAGAGGGCGCTGGTTCTGCGTCCTCTGTGCCACCTGAGTCCAAGGAGCCTCTCCCTTCCCTGATCGCCATGAGTGGCGCACCCACCCTAGCGGCCATTTCAAGTCATGCGGGAGGACATTGGTGGAGGCAGCTTGCGGGATTGCACGAGCCCTAGACAGACATTGCTTTCCCTACTTAACCTGGTGGTGGGAGATACTTTCATTGGAGCCCCCAAGGAGAGTGTTGCTCCCCTGGCTCATTGACTACTTATTCTTCTAGCTGGAGCCACAAGCATGAGTGGGACTGTAGAGGGGCCCGGATGAGGCACAGTGACCCCTAGGCAGTGGGTGTTTACCATTGATCCTTACCTCCTTCCCGTTGGTTGTCCCTCCGGGTGGACCCCTCTTTTGCTGCTCCCCTCCTCTCATCAGCCGGGGTCTGCACGAACTGCAGCAGGATCGGGTCGCGGACTTATGGTCCTGTTGCCTTCCCCGGCCTGAGATGTGCACTGGAGAGTGCCTCTTCCTTTCCTACGTGGTGGGGCCTGTAACCATTTGGGGCAGCGATTGGTGACGCCAGTGCTTGAGCGCCCAGGTACAGAAGGGCCCCATTGTCACCATGACGAGGGACAGGACCAGTGGGAACTCGACTAAACAGAGTACACTTGATAAATATACAGGTCCTGGGGCCTCTGCGGCAACGCATGGGGAAGCTCAAGGGGCCGCACCAGGCATACCAGACAATGCTGCGCTTTTAGGTGCCATTACGCAGTCCAGGGATGTCCTCAACGCTAAAATCGAGTGGTCGGATCAGATGTCATGCTCCTCCGACAAGACCTGCGGAATCCTGTGGCCCGCATCACGGAGACTGAGACGCAGATCTCTGGCCTGGAGGATGAGGTCGCCACTTTACAGAAGCGGGTGGCCACCCTGGAAACATTGCAGCGGGGTCTTGCCACATGTGTGGAAGATGCAGAGGGGAGGGCCCAGCGTAACAACCTCCGCTTCGTGGGCTTCCCGGCGGGGTGTTAAGGGGGGACATGGAGCGGTTTCTTACTCAATGGTTGGAGAGCTGGCTCCCCCCGGAGTCCCTATCCCACTGTTTTGTGATTGAGCGTGCTCATAGGGCTCTTATGCAGAAACCCCCGCCGGGAGCCCGTCCCAGGCCGGTTATCGCAAGACTATTGAACTACTATGACCGTGACATTATCCTTAAACAGGCCATGGCCAAGGCACCGCTGCTCTTCTACAACACACGCATACTGATCTTTCCGGATTACACAAAGTTGGCCCAGCAGTGGCAACAGTCTTTTTTGGTTGCTAAGGCACGTCTTCGTGAACTTAAGCTCCCATATGCTCTACTGTTTCCAGCCCTTCTGCGGGTGGTGTATCGATCCCGCACCCTCTTCTTCGATTCACCAGAGGAGGTGTTCCAATGGACTGATGAGACATTTCTCTAACTTCCTCATACACCGCCTCGGCGGGAAACATACTCCTCATCCAGCGAGGTGGCTCGTAGGCAGCTGCAAACGAAGCCTAAAGAACGTAGACACGCCAGATCCAATCGTTGATCCCGCTCCTGCAGGGAATCCTCCCGAGCCAGTTCGGCCTCCTGATGGACTACATCAGTCTCCTGATTGGATGGGACTATCTCAACCATGTGTATCTTTGATTTTGTTACCTGGATCGGAGGAGCCCAAGTGAAGGCTGGCTTCTCTGTTGCATCATCTCACAGAGGGAGTGCCTGCTGACATTGGGCTGTGAGTTGGGGATCCATTGGTCGAGGTTAGCCGAGACTTCCTGTTGGAGTCTTTGGGCCGCAACCGCCGCAACAGATGTTACATCGTTTTTGAAGTATCGGGTGAGGGAGTGGTTGGGATGTTGTCTTTATTTTTGTTTTTTGGGGGGGACTGTTGGGTTGTGTTTGGGGGGTTTTGTTTTGTAGCTGCACTGTCCATTAATGTTCCGGAGTCTGTCAGAGTGTATGGAGATTTGTTGATAATGGCATTGAACTACATGGGGCCCGTGTAGGGTAGGAATGCTCGATAGTACACAGGAGGCCTCTTGATTCCCCGGGTCCACAGCTGGAATGTTAGAGGGGCACTAGACAAGATCGAACATGGGGCTATTCTGAAGAAGGCCAAGCGCGCCCACGCTGAAGTGTTATTGTTGCAGGAGACACTTCATATGGAGACTAAGGCTCTGTGTTTCCAGAGCTTCAGTTTTGTTCATGTTTTTCATTCAAGGTCCATGAGGGGGTCCCGGGGTTGCTATTCTAATACATCGTGGATTTGCATACACACATGTCAAGAAGTCGGGGGATGCGCAGGGCAGATACCTGTTTGTGCAGGGTACGGTGGGTGGAGATACCTTAGTCTTTGGGAGCGTGTATGCCCCTGCCTCTGTCTTGGGAGCTGGTAGAGAAAATCATGACCTTGTGGGCAGACATACCCGAGGGCCTAGCTGTTGTTGGTGGTGACTGGAACGATGTGATGGATATGGCCAGGGATCGGTGGAGGCAGGGGGGTCCGCTGGCGGTCCTACACCCTACTATTCTTTATTCACTAGTGACCAGTCTTGACTAGGTTGACCCCTGGCGCAGGTTACATGGTACAATGCAGGGCTACACTTACCTCTCGGTGGTCCATGACTCCCTCTCCCACCTTGACTTTTTATTGTCCATCGGGCAGTCGACAGCAGGGTGGTGTCAGCTGACATTCTCCCACTGGGACTTTCAGATCTTTCACCGGTGGCCCTCACCATCAGAGCCGGGAGGGCCCATGGGCCTTTACGGTGGCACCTCTTGGCCTGGAATCCCCTGAAGGAGGACTATAGGGAACGGTTGGAGGATGCCATTGATCAGTACTTGGCGATTAATGTTGGCTCGGTTTGAGGGGCTGCAACTCTGTGGGAAACGATGAAGCCCACCATTCGGGGGGGTGAACATCTCTTTTTGTGTAACGTCCCGTAAATTGCTTAGAGAGGCCCTTGTACGGATGGAGGCTGATATTCTAGGGCCGGAGGCGCGAAGTGGGGAAGAGGAGGGGAGACAGGCTTGCCGCCAGTTGTTGCTGGCACAGCATGAATACTCTCATATTCTTTTGGATGAGGCTCGTCAGGAGTGGTTGGCTACTCGTAGCAGGATTTATCAGTGGGGCAACAAATCTGGCAAGCTGTTGCATAGATTATACCAGGGGTCACTTCGGCCCCAGGCTCTTCCAGGGGTTGTAGGGCCAGATCGATCACCTTTTCCTGAGGCGTCAGATATTGTTAGCAGCTTTGCTGAGTATTATGCTGAGTTATACGCCTCCAAGGAATGCCTATCAGCGGAAGTCATCGGTCATTTTTTAGACAACCTCCCACCCAAGGCGCTCTCTGATGAAGCACAGGAGTAGTTGGAGTGCCCACTCACAGAGGAAGAACTGGGGGTGGCCTTGGGGGATCTGAATCTTGGCAAGGCTCCGGGCCCAAAATGTTTTCAGAGCGAATTCTTTAAAAAATATTTTCTTCAGTTGGGGCCCCACTATTGTAGGGTGGTGGTGAAGGCCAGGGACCGGGGTAGACTGCCCAGTGATTGGAGACACTTGGAGGTTGTAGTATTTCACAAGCCTGGAAGACCAACCGAGCACCACCTTTTGTATCGCCCTATCTCCCTCCCAAGATTTCGGCCAAGGCGTTGGCGAATCATCTCCGACCCCATATAGCTTCGCTCATACATCCAGATCAGGCTGGGTTTATGCCCCAACGGGCGACCCGCCACAATATTCGACTGGTGCATGTTGCAGTAGTGACTGTCCAGCGGTTGGGGGAATGAGCAGCGCTCCTGCTGGCAGATATGGGCAGGGCATTCAACTCTTTGAGCTGGGTATACCTATTTGCACTCTTGCGAAGGTTAAATTAGGGACCTCGATTCATGTCATATTTAACCCTGTTGTATAGAGACTTAATGGCATCGGTGCGAGTAGCGGGCTTTTTCTCCTCTACATTCTCTTTTGGGCAGGGTACTAGGCAGGGTTGTCCGTTTTCTCCCTATTTATTTGTGTTGGCGTGTTGGCAATGGAGCCTCTGGCCGCCTGGGTACGGACAGGCGCTCAGGTGTCTGTTTTTTAAATGGGCACACATATTGTCTGATCGTATAGCACTGTACGCCGACGATGTGCTGTTCTTCATTAGCAATCTGGATAGGATGAGTTCCCAGTTGCTGCGCATAATGCAGATCTTTGGGGAAACATCGAGCCTATATATGAACCCTCAGAAGTCCACTCTGTGGGTCTTGGGAGGTGGGGGCACACTCGGCTCCTGGGCTTCATCGGTGCAGGTGATTCATAGGGGATTTAAATATTTGGGAGTGTTCTTGTCCGACTCTCCCACTACGGCTTGGGATCGGAACTTGGCACCCATTTGGGATCGTGTGCATGAGGATATCAACACCTGGTCTAATATGCCTCTGTCTATCTATGGGTTATGATGGGTTTTTAGACCCGTCAAATCGGCACTGTTCACTTGGCGCTCCGCGCCTTAATTATGCTTAACACACTTTTTTAGATTTTGTACTTGTTTTTATTCTTATTTTTGAGTTTTTTGATTAGTTTCATTTACTCATGTATTATTTTCATTTCTCATAATACAAACATATAATTCAATTCATCAATTTTGTAAACATTATATCATATTTACATATTCAATGCTTTGGCTTCATATTTACACAATGAACAGTACACAAAAATTTAACAGATGAGCCCAATGCATTTCGGCGCCTCTACGGTGCCTTCATCAGGGGCGTGTCTGAAAATAAAACATATAAAATTGTGTGAGAATCTTAATTCAATGTAGTTCATGGGGGATATGTGGCTATGGTGGTATCATACCTGGTGTTTGTCATAACAGGTGGTTATTTAAATTCGCCTCACTTGCTGGACTCAGTGTTCAGTCACTACAAGTAATAATGAATAACCTGTGTTGGTTATAAGATTGTGACAGCATATGGATATTGAAATGAGTCTTGAAAAGACTAGTAAGAACATACCTGTATAAGATGATATGTAATCGCTGCAAGGATAAAATAATATAAATTAGGACTAAAGGTTTTCCTGTCTTGTATATCGATTGCTCAAACAACGTAGGTCTGAGAACCCTTACCTTGTCTTCACCAGGATTGTTATTCTGTTTGGTGAAAAAAGCGCAATTACTAGAGTGTTTGTGGGCATCTAACGATAATATCAATACACTCCGTGAAAACGGGTCAGTGCATACCTGAATTGCCAAAGATTTTCGCCGTATCTGGGGTTCCACTGTCTATCGATCGTCTTCATGCACTGTGTGCCGAACAAACGCCATTAAAACTCCGCGAACTCCGCCAGGGAACGGAGTTTGTAAACATAAAGAAAGGACTTAGTCTTAGTGCTGTAGCCATTCTGATAGAATGTTTGGGCGCCATGCTGGAATATGTATAATACCGGGATGACTACCTAAGTCATTGACTTTATTCGTTGAGATAAAAATACTTGTAAATTATCGATATCTATGAAATATGTTTGTTCTTAGGGTCATGGCGATAAATTGTAATTTCATTCTCTGACTCACAGTCTGGA
Organism: Lissotriton vulgaris; assembly: GCF_964263255.1. NCBI lineage: Eukaryota > Metazoa > Chordata > Amphibia > Caudata > Salamandridae > Lissotriton > Lissotriton vulgaris. Next base: position 910,632,154 of record NC_141685.1, read on the forward strand.
GTTGTCAAAAAGTGATAACTCGCGGTTGTGCATCCCGTTGATCAAACTACGTTAGTGGTCAACCAAATCTAGAATGCTAGCGATCGCTAAAATTGCGTTAAAAAAAATAATAATCCCAATGGGTTCTTTGTAGCCGGCGCTCTGTTCGTGTTAAAGCGTCAAAGATATGTCTTGGAGTTTTATTATTAACGAAATGTCTCGAGGGTGGGTTGGTTCATGTGATAAATTGGTCATGCTAGAAAAACTAGAATATAGTGGAAGTCCTATCGGTGTTTTACGCGCTTAGGGTGCATTTGTTATCACTGCATAACCTTAGGTGAACGACCTGCTGGTGTGCACATATTGTGATAATATACATCGTGAGAGTGATAAACCATGGCACATGTTGACGCATATAAAGTTCACATTGATACATAGTCAGATACTCTGTTTTACAACAATATACATAACCAGTTCCCTCTAGTATTGTGGTATAAGGTATATATCAGCTAGTACATGACTCATATTGACACATATAAAGTTCACATAAATACATAGTCAGACGCTCTGTTTTACAACAATATACATAACCAGTTCCCTCTAGTGTTGTGGTGTGAGGTATATGTCTGCTAGTTGATGTAGTAGTCCCTAAGTGTTGAACAGGTTTTATCTTGACTAGGTAATTTATGTTATTATTTTGACTCATATTGCTGATGCGGTTTGTGTCTTTACAGATAACACGAAAGGTCATATTTGTCATTAAGCCCCGTAGGAGCTAAAGTTTTTAAATATTTTATCCAGAAAAGTTCGCGTTGCATCAATCTCTGGTGATTGTCAATTCCTTCCTTTATCTGTACTTTTTCAATGATGAAAAATCTCAGCTGAGATATAGTGTGTTTTTCATCTCTCCAGTGAAGTACTAAAGGTGACGTCAAGTTCTGGTTGCAGATTCTGCTTTTGTGCTCCGTTATGCGTACTTTCACTTTACGTTCCGTTTTACCAACGTACATTTTGCCGCAAGGGCACTTGATTGCATATTCAACATTATTGGAATTACAGTCACTATTATGTTTTAGCTGTATCAATTTTCCTGTAGTTGGGTGAGTGCACGTATTGCCTGTGATCACATTGTTACAGTTGGTACAATTTGAACATCTTGTTGTCCCCTTGTATGGTACCGAGCTTGTAGAAGGCTGTTTGTATTTTAACCTTGTTCTCAGGTTTGGTCCTCTGGTATGTGCATGTACTGGCAGTTCTCTAAAGATCCCGTGAAAGTCTGGTTCTACTGATAATAACTCCCATCGCTTGTTAATTATTGCTCTGATTTTGGTAGATAGGGTTGTATATTTGGTCACAAATACCATCCTCTTTTGTGTTTTTCTCTCTCTTGGTTTCAATAGATCGTCTCTATTCATTGATTGTACTTTATTCAGATGTTGTTCCAGTACATTTGGAGGGTAACCTCTGTCTTTGTATTTCTGGGTCTGTTTTTCCAGATTGAGTTGACATACATGTGGTTCTGAACATATGCGTTTAATTCTTATGAATTGAGATGCTGGTAAGTTATTGATAAGGCTTTTGGGGTGAAAGCTTTTGTAGTGAAGCGCACTGTTGCGATCTGTTGGTTTCGTGTACAATGCTGTTTCGAAGCCTTGTTGCGTTTTTGTGATCCTAACATCAAGATAGTCGATGACACTGTTACTGATCTTATGAGTGAATTGGATCCTGTTGTCCACTGAATTCAAAGCAATTATCAGCTCCTCAAGTTTTTCTCGTGTATCATCCCAGATTAAAAATACATCATCAATAAACCTACTGTACATTTTAACATGTGACCATTCTCTCAGTGACATTAGGTTGATCGCTTCGTATTGAGCCATAAAGGTATTAGCGTATGCAGGGGCCCCTGCAAAGCCCATAGAAGTCCCATTCAGTTGGGCAAAGTGCTCATTCTTCCATGTGAAATAGCTGTTGTGAAGACAAAATTTTAACAGCTGAATCAAAAAGATTTTTTGGTTCGTTGGTATGTTCTCCATTTTGAGCAGTGCCCATTCAATAGATTCCAGTCCTGCGTGGTGTGGTATGGAAGTGTAAAGTGCCACCACGTCAATGGTGCACATAATCCAGTGTTCTTGGAAACCCGCTTCTGTCCATTTCAATTTATTGATAAAATCTGTCGTGTCCCGTATGTAGGATCCCCATTGTTGGACAAACTGTTGTAGATGATAATCGATGTATTTTCCTAATGGGTCAAAGATTGATCCACATCCTGACACTATTGGTCTAAATGGAGGATTTGTCGGGTGTTTATGTATCTTTGGGATCATGTAAAGACTAGGACGTCTTGGATTCCTCTGGGTTAGATATGCTGAAGTTTGCTCATCAATCCATTCATTATCCATCGCTGATTTCAGTATATCACTCAGCATCTGTTGTAAAGTTCCTGTTGGATCTGTCGGTAATTTCAGATATGTGTTTATGTCTGCCACATGTTCCTCAACTTTTCGATCATAGAACTCCGTGTCCATTAGTACCAGGGCTCCGCCCTTATCTGCTGGCTGTATTGTCAGTGTTGGATTGTTTGCCAGGTTGTTGATTGTATTTTGCTCTTGCTTGGTTAAATTGTTATGTCTTTTTCTTTTGTAATCCAATTCCTGTAGGTCTTTCCTAACCATTATTTCAAAAGTATTGAGCATCTTATGCGATACTGGTGCTTGGAACACGCTTTTGGGTTTGAATATTCACACACCAGCAGGTCGTTCACCTAAGGTTATGCAGTGATAACAAATGCACCCTAAGCGCGTAAAACACCGATAGGACTTCCACTATATTCTAGTTTTTCTAGCATGACCAATTTATCACATGAACCAACCCACCCTCGAGACATTTCGTTAATAATAAAACTCCAAGACATATCTTTGACGCTTTAACACGAACAGAGCACCGGCTACAAAGAACCCATTGGGATTATTATTTTTTTAAACGCAATCTTAGCGATCGCTAACATTCTAGATTTGGTTGACCACTAACGTAGTTTGATCAACGGGATGCACAACCGCGAGTTATCACTTTTTGACAACTCCTGACTGTGAGTCAGAGAATGAAATTACAATTTATCGCCATGACCCTAAGAACAAACATATTTCATAGATATCGATAATTTACAAGTATTTTTATCTCAACGAATAAAGTCAATGACTTAGGTAGTCATCCCGGTATTATACATATTCCAGCATGGCGCCCAAACATTCTATCAGAATGGCTACAGCACTAAGACTAAGTCCTTTCTTTATGTTTACAAACTCCGTTCCCTGGCGGAGTTCGCGGAGTTTTAATGGCGTTTGTTCGGCACACAGTGCATGAAGACGATCGATAGACAGTGGAACCCCAGATACGGCGAAAATCTTTGGCAATTCAGGTATGCACTGACCCGTTTTCACGGAGTGTATTGATATTATCGTTAGATGCCCACAAACACTCTAGTAATTGCGCTTTTTTCACCAAACAGAATAACAATCCTGGTGAAGACAAGGTAAGGGTTCTCAGACCTACGTTGTTTGAGCAATCGATATACAAGACAGGAAAACCTTTAGTCCTAATTTATATTATTTTATCCTTGCAGCGATTACATATCATCTTATACAGGTATGTTCTTACTAGTCTTTTCAAGACTCATTTCAATATCCATATGCTGTCACAATCTTATAACCAACACAGGTTATTCATTATTACTTGTAGTGACTGAACACTGAGTCCAGCAAGTGAGGCGAATTTAAATAACCACCTGTTATGACAAACACCAGGTATGATACCACCATAGCCACATATCCCCCATGAACTACATTGAATTAAGATTCTCACACAATTTTATATGTTTTATTTTCAGACACGCCCCTGATGAAGGCACCGTAGAGGCGCCGAAATGCATTGGGCTCATCTGTTAAATTTTTGTGTACTGTTCATTGTGTAAATATGAAGCCAAAGCATTGAATATGTAAATATGATATAATGTTTACAAAATTGATGAATTGAATTATATGTTTGTATTATGAGAAATGAAAATAATACATGAGTAAATGAAACTAATCAAAAAACTCAAAAATAAGAATAAAAACAAGTACAAAATCTAAAAAAGTGTGTTAAGCATAATTAAGGCGCGGAGCGCCAAGTGAACAGTGCCCGATTTGACGGGTCTAAAAACCCATCATAACCCCGAGTTACCCACAGGATTGACTACCCTGATAAATCGGAGCACCAGTGGATACATTGTATAACGTGAAAAACCAACGGAGTGCTCCTTACGCCCTTCATTTCTTCAGATCTGTCTATCTATGGCAGGCCACCCATTTTTAGGAAGGTATCGCTCCCGCGCCTACTGTGTAAAGTGCAAAATCATCCATACCCGATTCCCCCGAAGCGGTTCCGTCAGGTGAACGCAGCTTTGATTCAGTTCCTCTGGGAGGAGGGGCAGCGAGAGTGGCGATACGGACTTGCTTTCAGTCTACATACTGCGAGGGATTGGCAACCTCCGATGTCTGGTATTATATGGCATTGCACCTGCTTGTCTTAAAAGAGTGGTGGTATGGGGACAGGACGGACCCGGCGTATGCCGTTGAGCGACGGTGCATGGAAGACCACACCCTACATACAATTCTCTATTCTGCCCCGCTGAGAAGCTCCTTACCGTCTGCAACGCTGATTGTCTTTCAGATCTGGAGACAGTCGCTGCGGAGGATGGGTTGGTGGAACAGACTGACTCGGTAGACCCCACTTTGGCATAATGTCCGATTTTTACACCTGTTGACTCAACCTGGGTTCCGTGGCTGGGTCAATATCGGGATCTCCACCTTGGGCGACGTCATGCGGGGTCCAGTTTTAAAATCCTTCCAGGATATCCAGAAAGATTTTTAGATGCCGAAAAACAAATTTTTAAAAAGTATTTACAGTTCAGGCATGCTGTTTCCCCCAGCTTGGAGGGTTTGGAATCGCTGGCGGAGTTCAACCCGGTGGAAGCCAAGGTATTTATGGGGGACCTCCATGATCACAAGATCTCTAAAATCTATCAGTCCCTGTTTACACACTGTTCCCTTTCACTGCAGCACTTAAGGGAGACTTGGGAGGGTGATGTGGATCAGATGGAAGAGGAAGACTGGACTGAGGCTCTAGTTTCTCCGCGTGGAGCAGCTATCTTGATGAGCCTTCGGCTAATCCAATTCAAGTACCTCCATTGAGTATTTTATACCCGGGTCAGGCTCTAGAGGATGGGTTTAGTGGCCTCCCCGGTGCGTCTCCGGTGCGAACTTGAGGATGGGACTCTATTGCATACTGTCTGGCACTGCACTGCATAAACTTTGTTATCAACTCACTGCACTGCATTAGCCAGATTCTGGAGCAGGGTGCTGGCCTGTCTCTCTGAAGTGCTGGGGTGCAAGCTTCCCAACTCAACAAAGCTGGTTCTCCTGCATGTGATGGAAAGTACTGAGGCAATATTTACAAGCGCAATCTTATGCTCCTGGGTTTTACCCTGGCGAAGAGGGACATTGAGAGGGCTTGGAAGGCAGCAGTTGCTCCCTTGTCTCTGTATGGAAAAATGGCTTAGACTTTTGTATGGGTCTGGAGATTCCAGTGTTTGAAACCAGGGGTTGTCCCCGGAAGCACTTCAAGATTTGGAGGCACTGGGCTGATTATCGGGGCCGAGAGCTTGAGCCACCACGGAGGAGCGGAGCCAAGATCCAGTGTGATCTCCATATCTTTTGCTGCTGTTTTTCTCCTGCTCTGTTTTAACTTATGCCCTTTCTGCAGCTCA